>NW_027476105.1:723317-1446635 GCF_051020955.1 Megalopta genalis
AATTGATCCTTTGTTCATTTGTTTATTTGTTCATTTGTTCATTTGTTCATTTGTTCATTTTTTCATTTGTTTATTTGTTCATTTGTTCATTTGTTCATTTGTTCATTTGTTCATTTGTTCATTTGTTCATTTGTTCATTTGTTCATTTGTTCATTTGTTCACTTGTCCATTCGTTCGTTTGTTCGTTTGTTCTTCTGTTCGTTTGTTCGTTTGTTCATTTGTTCATTTGTTCATTTGTTCATTTGTTCATTTGTTCATTTGTTCATTTGTTCATTTGTTCATTTGTTCAGTTGTTCATTTGTTCATTTGTTCATTTGTTCATTTGTTCATTTGTTCATTTGTTCATTTGTTCATTTGTTCATTTGTTCATTTGTTCATTTGTTCACTTGACCATTCGTTCGTTTGTTCATTTTTTCATTTGTTCATTTTTTCATTTGTTCGTTTGTTCATTTGTTCATTTGTTCATTTGTTCATTTGTTCATTTGTTCGTTTGTTCATTTGTTCATTTGTTCATTTGTTCATTTGTTCATTCGGTCATTTGTTCATCTGTTCATTTGTTCATTTGTTCATTAGTTCATTTGTTCATTTGTACATTTGTTCATTTGTTCATTTGTTCATTTGTTCATTTGTTCATTTGTTCATTTGTTCATTTGTAGATTTGTACATTTTTCAAATTGTTCATTTGTTTATTTGTTCGATTGTTCATCTGTTCATTGATTCATTTGTTCATTTGTCCATTTGTTCGTTTGTTCATTTGTTCCTTTGTTCGTTTGTTCATTTGTTCCTTTGTTCGTTTGTTCATTTGTTTATTTGTTCATTTGTTCATTTGTTAATTTGTTCAATCTTTCACTTGTTCATTTGTTCATTTGTTCATTTGATCATTTGTTCATTTGTTCATTTGTTCGTTTGTTCGTTTGTTCGTTTGTTCATTTGTTCTTTTGTTCATTTTTTCATTTGTTCATTTGTTCATTTGTTCATTTGATCCATTGATCATTTGTCCATTTGTTCATTTGTTCATTTGTTAATTTGTTCACTTGTCCATTCGTTCGATTGTTCATTCGTTCATTTGTTCGTTTGTTCATTTGTTCATTTGTTCACTTGTTCATTTGTTCATTTGTTCATTTGTTCATTTGTTCATTTGTTCATTTGTTCATTTGTTCATTTGTTCATTTGGTCATTTGTTGATTTGTTAATGTGTCCATTTTTGGATGTGTTCATTTCTGCAAATCTTCATTTCTTAAGATGTTCATCTGCTCATTTGTCCATTTGTTTATTTGTTCATTTGTTCATATGTTCATTTGATTGTTTGTTCATTTCTAAACTTATTCATTTGTTCATTTGTTCATTTGTTCATTTGTACATTTGTTCGTTTGTTCATTTGTTCATTTGTTTATTTGTTTATTGGTTCATTTGTTCATTTGTTCATTTGTTCATTTGTTCATTTGTTCATTTGTTCATTTGTTCATTTGTTCATTTGTTCATTTGTTCATTTGTTCATTTGGTAATGTGTCCATTTTTGGATGTGTTCATTTCTTCAATTCTTCATTTCTTAAGATGTTCATCTGCTCATTTGTCCATTTGTTTATTTGTTCATTTGTTCATATGTTCATTTGATTGTTTGTTCATTTCTCAACTTATTCACTTGTTCATTTGTTCATTTGTTCATTTGTACATTTGTTCGTTTGTTCATTTGTTCATTTGTTTATTTGTTCATTTGTTCATTTGTTCATTTGTTCATTTGTTCATTTGTTCATTTGTTCATTTGTTCTTTTGTTCATTTGTTCATTTGTTCATTTGTTCATTTGTTCATTTGTTCATTTGTTAATTTGTTCATTTGTTCCTTTCTTCATTTGTTCATTTGTTCATTTGTTCATTTGTTCATTTGTTCATTTGATCATTTGTTCATATGTTCATTTGATTGTTTGTTCATTTCTCAACGTATTCATTTGTTCATTTGTTCTTATTTCATTTGTTCATTTGTCCATTTGTTCATTTGTTCATTTGTTCATTTGTTCATTTGTTCATTTGTTCATTTGTTCATTTGTTCATTTGTTCATTTGTTCATTTGTTCATTTGTTCTTTTGTTCATTTGTTCATTTGTTCATTTGTTCATTTGTTCATTTGTTCATTTGTTAATTTGTTCATTTGTTCATTTGTTCATTTGTTCATTTGTTCATTTGTTCATTTGTTCATTTGTTCATTTGTTCATTTGTTCATTTGTTCATTTGTTCATTTGTTCATTTGTTCATTTGTTCATTTGTTCATTTGTTCATTTGTTCATTTGTTCATTTGTTCATTTGTTCATTTGTTCATTTCTTCATTTGTTCATTTTTTCATCTGTTCATTTGCTCATTTGTTCATTCGTTCCTTTGTTCATTTGTTCATTTGTTCCTCTGTTCATTTGTTCATTTGTTGATTTGTTCATTTGTTGATTTGTTCATTAGTTCATTTGTTCATTTCTCCATTTGTTCATTTGTTCATCTGTTCATTTCTTCATTTCGTCATCTCTTCATTTCTTCATTTCTTCATTTCTTCATTTCTTCATTTGTTCATTTGTTCATTTGTTCATTTGTTCATTTGTACATGTGTTCATTTGTTCATTTGTACATGTGTTCATTTGTTCATTTGTACACGTGTTCATTTGTTCATTTGTTCATTTGTTCATTTGTTCCTCTGTTCATTTGTTGATTTGTTGATTTGTTCATTTGTTGATTTGTTCATTAGTTCATTTGTTCATTTCTCCATTTGTTCATTTGTTCATCTGTTCATTTCTTCATTTCTTCATTTCTTCATTTCTTCCTTTCTTCATTTCTTCATTTGTTCATTTGTTCATTTGTTCATTTGTTCATTTGTTCATTTGTTCATTTGTCATTTGTACATGTGTTCATTTGTTCATTTGTTAATTTGTTCAATTGATCCTTTGTTCATTTGTTCATTTGTTCATCTGTTCATTTGTTCATTTCTTCATTTCTTCATTTCTTCCTTTCTTCATTTGTTCATTTGTTCATTTGTTCATTTGTTCATTTGTTCATTTGATCATTTGTTCATATGTTCATTTGATTGTTTGTTCATTTCTCAACGTATTCATTTGTTCATTTGTTCTTATTTCATTTGTTCATTTGTTCATTTTTTCATTTGTTCATTTGTTCATTTGTTAATTTGTTCATTTGTCCATTTGATTGTTTGTTCATTTCTCAACTTATTCATTTGTTCATTTGTTCATTTGTTCATTTGTACATTTGTTCATTCGTTCATTTGTTCATTTGTTTATTTGTTTATTGGTTCATTTGTTCATTTGTTCATTTGTTCATTTGTTCATTTGTTCATTTGTTCATTTGTTCATTTGTTCATTTGTTCATTTGTTCATTTGTTCATTTGTCCATTTGTTCATTTGTTCATTTGTTCATTTGTTCATTTGTCCATTCGTTCGTTTGTTCATTTGTTCATTTATTCATTTGTTCATTTGTTCATTTGTTCATTTGTTCATTTGTTCATTTCTTCATTTCTTCATTTGTTAATTTGTTCATTTGTTCATTTGTTCATTTGTTAATGTGTTCATTTGTTCATTTGTTCATTTGTCCATTCGTTCGTTCGTTCATTTCTTCATTTGTTAATTTGTTCATTTGTTCATTTGTTAATGTGTTCATTTGTTCATTTGTTCATTTGTCCATTCGTTCGTTCGTTCATTTGTTCATTTGTTCATTTGTTCATTTGTTCATTTGTTCATTTGTTCATTTGTTCATTTGTTCATTTGTTCATTTGTTCATTTGTTCACTTGACCATTCGTTCGTTTGTTCATTTTTTCATTTGTTCATTTTTTCATTTGTTCATTTTTTCATTTGTTCGTTTGTTCATTTCTTCATTTGTTCATTTGTTCATTTGTTCATTTGTTCGTTTGTTCATTTGTTCATTTGTTCATTTGTTCATTTGTTCATTTGTTCATTCGGTCATTTGTTCATCTGTTCATTTGTTCACTTGTTTATTAGTTCATTTGTTCATTTGTACATTTGTTCATTTGTTCATTTGTTCATTTGTTCATTTGTTCATTTGTTCATTTGTTCATTTGTAGATTTGTACATTTTTCAAATTGTTCATTTGTTTATTTGTTCGATTGTTCATCTGTTCATTGATTCATTTGTTCATTTGTCCATTTGTTCGTTTGTTCATTTGTTCCTTTGTTCGTTTGTTCATTTGTTCCTTTGTTCGTTTGTTCATTTGTTTATTTGTTCATTTGTTCATTTGTTAATTTGTTCAATCTTTCACTTGTTCATTTGTTCATTTGTTCATTTGATCATTTGTTCATTTGTTCATTTGTTCATTTGTTCATTTGTACATTTGTTCATTTGTTAATTTGTTCATTTGTTCATTTGTTCATTTGTTCATTTGTTCATTTGTTCATTTGTTCATTTGATGATTTGTTCATTTGTTCATTTGATCATTTGTTCATTTGTTCATTTGTTCATTTGTTCATTTGTTCATTTGATCATTTGTTCATTTGTTCATTTGTTCATTTGTTCATTTGTTCATTTCTTAAGTTGTTCATTTGTTCATTTGTTCATATGTTCATATGTTCATTTGTTCATTTGTTCATTTGTTCATTTGTTCATTTCTTCATTTGTTCATTTGTTCATTTGTTCATTTGTTCCTTTGTTCATTTGTTGATTTGTTCATTTGTTGATTTGTTCATTAGTTCATTTGTTCATTTCTCCATTTGTTCATTTGTTCATCTGTTCATTTCTTCATTTCGTCATTTCTTCATTTCTTCATTTCTTCATTTCTTCATTTGTTCATTTGTTCATTTGTTCATTTGTTCATTTGTACATGTGTTCATTTGTTCATTTGTACACGTGTTCATTTGTTCATTTGTTCATTTGTTCATTTGTTCCACTGTTCATTTGTTGATTTGTTGATTTGTTCATTTGTTGATTTGTTCATTAGTTCATTTGTTCATTTCTCCATTTGTTCATTTGTTCATCTGTTCATTTCTTCATTTCTTCATTTCTTCATTTCTTCCTTTCTTCATTTCTTCATTTGTTCATTTGTTCATTTGTTCATTTGTTCATTTGTTCATTTGTTCATTTGTCATTTGTACATGTGTTCATTTGTTCATTTGTTAATTTGTTCAATTGATCCTTTGTTCATTTGTTCATTTGTTCATCTGTTCATTTGTTCATTTCTTCATTTCTTCATTTCTTCCTTTCTTCATTTGTTCATTTGTTCATTTGTTCATTTGTACATGTGTTCATTTGTTCATTTGTACACGTGTTCATTTGTTCATTTGTTCATTTGTTCATTTGTTCCTCTGTTCATTTGTTGATTTGTTGATTTGTTCATTTGTTGATTTGTTCATTAGTTCATTTGTTCATTTCTCCATTTGTTCATTTGTTCATCTGTTCATTTCTTCATTTCTTCATTTCTTCATTTCTTCCTTTCTTCATTTCTTCATTTGTTCATTTGTTCATTTGTTCATTTGTTCATTTGTTCATTTGTTCATTTGTTCATTTGTCATTTGTACATGTGTTCATTTGTTCATTTGTTCATTTGTTCAATTGATCCTTTGTTCATTTGTTCATTTGTTCATCTGTTCATTTGTTCATTTCTTCATTTCTTCATTTCTTCCTTTCTTCATTTGTTCATTTGTTCATTTGTTCATTTGTTCATTTGTTCATTTGATCATTTGTTCATATGTTCATTTGATTGTTTGTTCATTTCTCAACGTATTCATTTGTTCATTTCTCAACGTATTCATTTGTTCATTTGTTCTTATTTCATTTGTTCATTTGTTCATTTTTTCATTTGTTCATTTGTTCATTTGTTAATTTGTTCATTTGTCCATTTGATTGTTTGTTCATTTCTCAACTTATTCATTTGTTCATTTGTTCATTTGTTCATTTGTACATTTGTTCATTCGTTCATTTGTTCATTTGTTTATTTGTTTATTGGTTCATTTGTTCATTTGTTCATTTGTTCATTTGTTCATTTGTTCATTTGTTCATTTGTTCATTTGTTCATTTGTTCATTTGTCCATTTGTTCATTTGTTCATTTGTTCATTTGTTCATTTGTCCATTCGTTCGTTTGTTCATTTGTTCATTTATTCATTTGTTCATTTGTTCATTTGTTCATTTGTTCATTTGTTCATTCGTTCACTTGTTCATTTTGTTCCTTTGTTCGTTTGTTCGTTTATAATTTGTTCATTTGTACATGTGTTCATTTGTTCATTTGTACATGTGTTCATTTGTTCATTTCTTCATTTGTTCATTTCTTCATTTCTTCATTTGTTAATTTGTTCATTTGTTCATTTGTTAATGTGTTCATTTGTTCATTTGTTCATTTGTCCATTCGTTCGTTCGTTCATTTGTTCATTTGTTCATTTGTCTATTCGTTCGTTTGTTCATTTGTTCATTTGTTCATTTGTTCATTTGTTCATTTGTTCATTTGTTCATTTGTTCATTTGTTCATTTGTTCATTTGTTCATTTGTTCATTTGTTCATTTGTTCATTTGTTCATTTGTTCACTTGACCATTCGTTCGTTTGTTCATTTTTTCATTTGTTCATTTTTTCATTTGTTCGTTTGTTCATTTGTTCATTTGTTCATTTGTTCATTTGTTCATTTGTTCGTTTGTTCATTTGTTCATTTGTTCATTTGTTCATTTGTTCATTTGTTCATTCGGTCATTTGTTCATCTGTTCATTTGTTCACTTGTTCATTAGTTCATTTGTTCATTTGTACATTTGTTCATTTGTTCATTTGTTCATTTGTTCATTTGTTCGTTTGTTCATTTGTTCATTTGTAGATTTGTACATTTTTCAAATTGTTCATTTGTTTATTTGTTCGATTGTTCATCTGTTCATTGATTCATTTGTTCATTTGTCCATTTGTTCGTTTGTTCATTTGTTCCTTTGTTCGTTTGTTCATTTGTTCCTTTGTTCGTTTGTTCATTTGTTTATTTGTTCATTTGTTCATTTGTTAATTTGTTCAATCTTTCACTTGTTCATTTGTTCATTTGTTCATTTGATCATTTGTTCATTTGTTCATTTGTTCATTTGTTCATTTGTACATTTGTTCATTTGTTAATTTGTTCATTTGTTCATTTGTTCATTTCTTCATTTCTTCATTTGTTCATTTGTTCATTTGTTCATTTGTTCATTTGATGATTTGTTCATTTGTTCATTTGATCATTTGTTCATTTGTTCATTTCTTAAGTTGTTCATTTGTTCATTTGTTCATATGTTCATTTGTTCATTTGTTCATTTGTTCATTTGTTCATTTGTTCATTTGTTCCTTTGTTCATTTGTTGATTTGTTCATTTGTTGATTTGTTCATTAGTTCATTTGTTCATTTCTCCATTTGTTCATTTGTTCATCTGTTCATTTCTTCATTTCGTCATTTCTTCATTTCTTCATTTCTTCATTTCTTCATTTGTTCATTTGTTCATTTGTTCATTTGTTCATTTGTACATGTGTTCATTTGTTCATTTGTACACGTGTTCATTTTTTCATTTGTTCATTTGTTCATTTGTTCATTTGTTCCACTGTTCATTTGTTGATTTGTTGATTTGTTCATTTGTTGATTTGTTCATTAGTTCATTTGTTCATTTCTCCATTTGTTCATTTGTTCATCTGTTCATTTCTTCATTTCTTCATTTCTTCATTTCTTCCTTTCTTCATTTCTTCATTTGTTCATTTGTTCATTTGTTCGTTTGTTCATTTGTTCATTTGTTCATTTGTTCATTTGTTCATTTGTTCATTTGTTCACTTGTCCATTCGTTCGTTTGTTCGTTTGTTCTTCTGTTCGTTTGTTCGTTTGTTCATTTGTTCATTTGTTCATTTGTACATTTGTTCGTTTGTTCATTTGTTCATTTGTTTATTTGTTTATTGGTTCATTTGTTCATTTGTTCATTTGTTCATTTGTTCATTTGTTCATTTGTTCATTTGTTCATTTGTTCATTTGTTCATTTGTTCATTTGTTCATTTGTTCACTTGTTCATTTGTTCATTTGTCCATTTGTTCATTTGTTCATTTGTTCATTTGTTAATTTGTTCACTTGTCCATTCGTTCGATTGTTTATTTGTTCATTTGTTCGTTTGTTCATTTGTTCATTTGTTCATTTGTTCATTTGTTCATTTTTTCATTTGTTCATTTGTTCACTTGTTCATTTGTTCATTTGTCCATTTGTTCATTTGTTCATTTGTTAATTTGTTCACTTGTCCATTCGTTCGATTGTTCATTCGTTCATTTGTTCGTTTGTTCATTTGTTCATTTGTTCACTTGTTCATTTGTTCATTTGTTCATTTGTTCATTTGTTCATTTGTTCATTTGTTCATTTGTTCATTTGTTCATTTGTTCATTTGTTCATTTGTTCATTTGTTCATTTGTTCATTTGTTCATTTGTTCATTTGTTCATTTGTTCATTTGTTCATTTGTTCATTTGTTCATTTGTTCATTTGTTCATTTGGTCATTTGTTCATTTGTTAATGTGTCCATTTTTGGATGTGTTCATTTCTGCAAATCTTCATTTCTTAAGATGTTCATCTGCTCATTTGTCCATTTGTTTATTTGTTCATTTGTTCATATGTTCATTTGATTGTTTGTTCATTTCTCAACTTATTCATTTGTTCATTTGTTCATTTGTTCATTTGTACAATTGTTCGTTTGTTCATTTGTTCATTTGTTTATTTGTTTATTGGTTCATTTGTTCATTTGTTCATTTGTTCATTTGTTCATTTGTTCATTTGTTCATTTGTTCATTTGTTCATTTGTTCATTTGTTCATTTGTTCATTTGTCATTTGTACATGTGTTCATTTGTTCATTTGTTAATTTGTTCAATTGATCCTTTGTTCATTTGTTCATTTGTTCATCTGTTCATTTGTTCATTTCTTCATTTCTTCATTTCTTCCTTTCTTCATTTGTTCATTTCTTCATTTGTTCATATGTTCATTTGATTGTTTGTTCATTTCTCAACGTATTCATTTGTTCATTTGTTCTTTTTTCATTTGTTCATTTGTTCATTTTTTCATTTGTTCATTTTTTCATTTGTTCATTTGTTCATTTGTTAATTTGTTCATTTGTCCATTTGATTGTTTGTTCATTTCTCAACTTATTCATTTGTTCATTTGTTCATTTGTTCATTTGTACATTTGTTCATTCGTTCATTTGTTCATTTGTTTATTTGTTTATTGGTTCATTTGTTCATTTGTTCATTTGTTCATTTGTTCATTTGTTCATTTGTTCATTTGTTCATTTGTTCATTTGTTCATTTGTTCATTTGTTCATTTGTCCATTTGTTCATTTGTTCATTTGTTCATTTGTTCATTTGTCCATTCGTTCATTTATTCATTTGTTCATTTGTTCATTTGTTCATTTGTTCATTTGTTCATTTGTTCATTTGTACATTTGTTCGTTTGTTCATTTGTTCATTTGTTTATTTGTTTATTGGTTCATTTGTTCATTTGTTCATTTGTTCATTTGTTCATTTGTTCATTTGTTCATTTGTTCATTTGTTCATTTGTTCATTTGTTCATTTGTTCATTTGTTCATTTGTTCATTTGTTCACTTGTTCATTTGTTCATTTGTCCATTTGTTCATTTGTTCATTTGTTCATTTGTTAATTTGTTCACTTGTCCATTCGTTCGATTGTTTATTTGTTCATTTGTTCGTTTGTTCATTTGTTCATTTTTTCATTTGTTCATTTGTTCATTTTTTCATTTGTTCATTTGTTCACTTGTTCATTTGTTCATTTGTCCATTTGTTCAATTGTCCATTTTTGGATTTGTTCATTTCTTCAATTCTTCATTTCATATGTTGTTCATTCGTTCATTTGTTCATTTGTTCATTTGTCCACTTGTTCATTTGTTCATTTGTTCATTTGTTCATTGGTTCATTTATTCATTTGTTCATTCGTTCATTTGTTCATTTCTTCAATTCTTCATTTCTTCATTTTTAACTTGTTCATTTGTTCGTTTGTTCATTTTTTTATTTGTTCATTTGTACATTTGTTCATTTGTACAATTGTCCACTTGTTCATTTGTTCACTTGTCAACATGTTCATTTGTTCATTTGTTCATTTGTTCATTTGTACATTTGTGCATCTGTTCACTTGTTCATTTGTTCATTTGTCCATTCGTTATTTTGTTCATTTGTTCATTTGTTCATTTGTTCATTTGTTCATTTGTTCATTTGTTCATTGGTTCATTTATTCATTTGTTCATTTGTCCATTTGTTCATTTGTTCATTTGTTCATTTGTTCATTTGTTCATTTGTTCATTTGTTCATTTCTTCATTTGTTCATTTGTTCATTTGTTCATTTGTTCATTTGTTCTTTTGTTCATTTGTTCATTTGTTCATTTGTTCATGTGTTCATTTGTTCATTTGTTCATTTGTTCATTTGTTCATTTGTTCATTTGTTCATTTGTTCATTTGATCATTTGTTCATTTGCTCATTTGTTCATTTGTTCATTTTTTCATTTGTTCATTTGTTCACTTGTTCATTTGTTTATTTGTCCATTTGTTCATTTGTTCATTTGTTCATTTGTTCATTTGTTCATTTGTTCATTTGTTCATTTGTTCATTTGTTAATTTGTTCATTTGTCCATTCGTTCGTTTGTTCATTTGTTCATTTGTTCATTTGTTCAATTTATCCTTTGTTCATTTGTTCATTTGTTCATTTGTTCATTTGTTTATTTGTTCATTAGTTCATTTGTTCATTTGTTCATTTGTTCATTTGTTCATTTGTTCATTTGTTCACTTGTCCATTCGTTCGTTTGTTCGTTTGTTCTTCTGTTCGTTTGTTCGTTTGTTCATTTGTTCATTTGTTCATTTGTACATTTGTTCGTTTGTTCATTTGTTCATTTGTTTATTTGTTTATTGGTTCATTTGTTCATTTGTTCATTTGTTCATTTGTTCATTTGTTCATTTGTTCATTTGTTCATTTGTTCATTTGTTCATTTGTTCACTTGTTCATTTGTTCATTTGTCCATTTGTTCATTTGTTCATTTGTTCATTTGTTAATTTGTTCACTTGTCCATTCGTTCGATTGTTTATTTGTTCATTTGTTCGTTTGTTCATTTGTTCATTTGTTCGTTTGTTCATTTGTTCATTTGATCATTTGTTCATTTGTTCATTTTTTCATTTGTTCATTTGTTCACTTGTTCATTTGTTCATTTGTCCATTTGTTCATTTGTTCATTTGTTAATTTGTTCACTTGTCCATTCGTTCGATTGTTCATTCGTTCATTTGTTCGTTTGTTCATTTGTTCATTTGTTCACTTGTTCATTTGTTCATTTGTTCATTTGTTCATTTGTTCATTTGTTCATTTGTTCATTTGTTCATTTGTTCATTTGTTCATTTGTTCATTTGTTCATTTGTTCATTTGTTCATTTGTTCATTTGTTCATTTGTTCATTTGTTCATTTGTTCATTTGTTCATTTGTTCATTTGTTCATTTGTTCATTTGTTCATTTGTTCATTTGTTCATTTGTTCATTAGTTCATTTGTTCATTTGGTCATTTGTTCATTTGTTAATGTGTCCATTTTTGGATGTGTTCATTTCTGCAAATCGTCATTTCTTAAGATGTTCATCTGCTCATTTGTCCATTTGTTTATTTGTTCATATGTTCATTTGATTGTTTGTTCATTTCTCAACTTATTCATTTGTTCATTTGTTCATTTGTACATTTGTTCGTTTGTTCATTTGTTCATTTGTTTATTTGTTTATTGGTTCATTTGTTCATTTGTTCATTTGTTCATTTGTTCATTTGTTCATTTGTTCATTTGTTCATTTGTTCATTTGTTCATTTGTCATTTGTACAAGTGTTCATTTGTTCATTTGTTAATTTGTTCAATTGATCCTTTGTTCATTTGTTCATTTGTTCATCTGTTCATTTGTTCATTTCTTCATTTCTTCATTTCTTCCTTTCTTCATTTGTTCATTTCTTCATTTGTTCATATGTTCATTTGATTGTTTGTTCATTTCTCAACGTATTCATTTGTTCATTTGTTCTTATTTCATTTGTTCATTTGTTCATTTTTTCATTTGTTCATTTTTTCATTTGTTCATTTGTTCATTTGATAATTTGTTCATTTGTCCATTTGATTGTTTGTTCATTTCTCAACTTATTCATTTGTTCATTTGTTCATTTGTTCATTTGTACATTTGTTCATTCGTTCATTTGTTCATTTGTTTATTTGTTTATTGGTTCATTTGTTCATTTGTTCATTTGTTCATTTGTTCATTCGTTCATTTGTTCATTTGTTTATTTGTTTATTGGTTCATTTGTTCATTTGTTCATTTGTTCATTTGTTCATTTGTTCATTTGTTCATTTGTTCATTTGTTCATTTGTTCATTTGTTCATTTGTTCATTTGTTCATTTGTCCATTTGTTCATTTGTTCATTTGTTCATTTGTTCATTTGTCCATTCGTTCGTTTGTTCATTTGTTCATTTATTCATTTGTTCATTTGTTCATTTGTTCATTTGTTCATTTGTTCATTTGTTCATTTGTTCATTTGTTCATTTGTTCATTTGTTCATTTGTTCATTTGTTCTTTTGTTCATTTGTTCATTTGTTCATTTGTTCATGTGTTCATGTGTTCATTTGTTCATTTGTTCATTTGTTCATTTGTTCATTTGTTCATTTGTTCATTTGTTCATTTGATCATTTGTTCATTTGCTCATTTGTTCATTTGTTCATTTTTTCATTTGTTCATTTGTTCACTTGTTCATTTGTTTATTTGTCCATTTGTTCATTTGTTCATTTGTTCATTTGTTCATTTGTTCATTTGTTCATTTGTTAATTTGTTCGTTTGTTCATTTGTTCATTTGTTCATTTGTTCAATTTATCCTTTGTTCATTTGTTTATTTGTTCATTTGTTCATTTGTTCATCTGTTCATTTGTTCATTTGTTTATTTGTTCATTAGTTCATTTGTTCATTTGTTCATTTGTTCATTTGTTCATTTGTTCATTTGTTCACTTGTCCATTCGTTCGTTTGTTCGTTTGTTCGTTTGTTCTTCTGTTCGTTTGTTCGTTTGTTCATTTGTTCATTTGTTCATTTGTACATTTGTTCGTTTGTTCATTTGTTCATTTGTTTATTTGTTTATTGGTTCATTTGTTCATTTGTTCATTTGTTCATTTGTTCATTTGTTCATTTGTTCATTTGTTCATTTGTTCATTTGTTCATTTGTTCATTTGTTCATTTGTTCACTTGTTCATTTGTTCATTTGTCCATTTGTTCATTTGTTCATTTGTTCATTTGTTAATTTGTTCACTTGTCCATTCGTTCGATTGTTTATTTGTTCATTTGTTCGTTTGTTCATTTGTTCATTTGTTCATTTGTTCATTTGTTCATTTTTTCATTTGTTCATTTGTTCACTTGTTCATTTGTTCATTTGTCCATTTGTTCATTTGTTAATTTGTTCACTTGTCCATTCGTTCGATTGTTCATTCGTTCATTTGTTCGTTTGTTCATTTGTTCATTTGTTCACTTGTTCATTTGTTCATTTGTTCATTTGTTCATTTGTTCATTTGTTCATTTGTTCATTTGTTCATTTGTTCATTTGTTCATTTGTTCATTTGTTCATTTGTTCATTTGTTCATTTGTTCATTTGTTCATTTGTTCATTTGTTCATTTGTTCATTTGTTCATTTGTTCATTTGTTCATTTGTTCATTTGTTCATTTGGTCATTTGTTCATTTGTTAATGTGTCCATTTTTGGATGTGTTCATTTCTGCAAATCTTCATTTCTTAAGATGTTCATCTGCTCATTTGTCCATTTGTTTATTTGTTCATTTGTTCATATGTTCATTTGATTGTTTGTTCATTTCTCAACTTATTCATTTGTTCATTTGTTCATTTGTTCATTTGTACATTTGTTCGTTTGTTCATTTGTTCATTTGTTTATTTGTTTATTGGTTCATTTGTTCATTTGTTCATTTGTTCATTTGTTCATTTGTTCATTTGTTCATTTGTTCATTTGTTCATTTGTTCATTTGTTCATTTGTTCATTTGTTCATTTGTTCATTTGTTCATTTGTTCATTTGTTCATTTGTTCATTTGTTCATTTGTTCATTTGTTCATTTGTTCATTTGTTCATTTGTTCATTTGTCATTTGTACAAGTGTTCATTTGTTCATTTGTTAATTTGTTCAATTGATCCTTTGTTCATTTGTTCATTTGTTCATCTGTTCATTTGTTCATTTCTTCATTTCTTCATTTCTTCCTTTCTTCATTTGTTCATTTCTTCATTTGTTCATATGTTCATTTGATTGTTTGTTCATTTCTCAACTTATTCATTTGTTCATTTGTTCTTATTTCATTTGTTCATTTGTTCATTTTTTCATTTGTTCATTTTTTCATTTGTTCATTTGTTCATTTGTTAATTTGTTCATTTGTCCATTTGATTGTTTGTTCATTTCTCAACTTATTCATTTGTTCATTTGTTCATTTGTTCATTTGTACATTTGTACATTTGTTCATTCGTTCATTTGTTCATTTGTTTATTTGTTTATTGGTTCATTTGTTCATTTGTTCATTTGTTCATTTGTTCATTTGTTCATTTGTTCATTTGTTCATTTGTTCATTTGTCCATTTGTTCATTTGTTCATTTGTTCATTTGTTCATTTGTCCATTCGTTCATTTATTCATTTGTTCATTTGTTCATTTGTTCATTTGTTCATTTGTTCATTTGTTCATTCGTTCACTTGTTCATTTTGTTCCTTTGTTCGTTTGTTCGTTTATAATTTGTTCATTTGTACATGTGTTCATTTGTTCATTTGTACATGTGTTCATTTGTTCATTTGTTCATTTGTTCATTTCTTCATTTCTTCATTTGTTCATTTGTTCATTTGTTCATTTCTTCATTTGTTCATTTGTTAATTTGTTCATTTGTTCATTTGTTCATTTGTTAATGTGTTCATTTCTTCATTTGTTCATTTGTCCATTCGTTCGTTTGTTCATTTGTTCATTTGTTCATTTGTCCATTCGTTCGTTTGTTCGTTTGTTCGTTTGTTCATTTGTTCATTTGTTCATTTGTACATTTGTTCGTTTGTTCATTTGTTCATTTGTTTATTTGTTTATTGGTTCATTTGTTCATTTGTTCATTTGTTCATTTGTTCATTTGTTCATTTGTTCATTTGTTCATTTGTTCATTTGTTCATTTGTTCATTTGTTCACTTGTTCATTTGTTCATTTGTCCATTTGTTCATTTGTTCATTTGTTCATTTGTTAATTTGTTCACTTGTCCATTCGTTCGATTGTTTATTTGTTCATTTGTTCGTTTGTTCATTTGTTCATTTGTTCGTTTGTTCATTTGTTCATTTGATCATTTGTTCATTTGTTCATTTTTTCATTTGTTCATTTGTTCACTTGTTCATTTGTTCATTTGTCCATTTGTTCATTTGTTCATTTGTTAATTTGTTCACTTGTCCATTCGTTCGATTGTTCATTCGTTCATTTGTTCGTTTGTTCATTTGTTCATTTGTTCACTTGTTCATTTGTTCATTTGTTCATTTGTACATTTGTTCATTTGTTCATTTGTTCATTTGTTCATTTGTTCATTTGTTCATTTGTTCATTTGTTCATTTGTTCATTTGTTCATTTGTTCATTTGTTCATTTGTTCATTTGTTCATTTGTTCATTTGTTCATTTGTTCATTTGTTCATTTGTTCATTAGTTCATTTGTTCATTTGGTCATTTGTTCATTTGTTAATGTGTCCATTTTTGGATGTGTTCATTTCTGCAAATCGTCATTTCTTAAGATGTTCATCTGCTCATTTGTCCATTTGTTTATTTGTTCATTTGTTCATATGTTCATTTGATTGTTTGTTCATTTCTCAACTTATTCATTTGTTCATTTGTTCATTTGTACATTTGTTCGTTTGTTCATTTGTTCATTTGTTTATTTGTTTATTGGTTCATTTGTTCATTTGTTCATTTGTTCATTTGTTCATTTGTTCATTTGTTCATTTGTTCATTTGTTCATTTGTTCATTTGTTCATTTGTTCATTTGTCATTTGTACAAGTGTTCATTTGTTCATTTGTTAATTTGTTCAATTGATCCTTTGTTCATTTGTTCATTTGTTCATCTGTTCATTTGTTCATTTCTTCATTTCTTCATTTCTTCCTTTCTTCATTTGTTCATTTCTTCATTTGTTCATATGTTCATTTGATTGTTTGTTCATTTCTCAACGTATTCATTTGTTCATTTGTTCTTATTTCATTTGTTCATTTGTTCATTTTTTCATTTGTTCATTTTTTCATTTGTTCATTTGTTCATTTGATAATTTGTTCATTTGTCCATTTGATTGTTTGTTCATTTCTCAACTTATTCATTTGTTCATTTGTTCATTTGTTCATTTGTACATTTGTTCATTCGTTCATTTGTTCATTTGTTTATTTGTTTATTGGTTCATTTGTTCATTTGTTCATTTGTTCATTTGTTCATTCGTTCATTTGTTCATTTGTTTATTTGTTTATTGGTTCATTTGTTCATTTGTTCATTTGTTCATTTGTTCATTTGTTCATTTGTTCATTTGTTCATTTGTTCATTTGTTCATTTGTTCATTTGTTCATTTGTTCATTTGTTCATTTGTCCATTTGTTCATTTGTTCATTTGTTCATTTGTTCATTTGTCCATTCGTTCGTTTGTTCATTTGTTCATTTATTCATTTGTTCATTTGTTCATTTGTTCATTTGTTCATTTGTTCATTTGTTCATTTGTTCATTTGTTCATTTGTTCATTTGTTCATTTGTTCTTTTGTTCATTTGTTCATTTGTTCATTTGTTCATGTGTTCATGTGTTCATTTGTTCATTTGTTCATTTGTTCATTTGTTCATTTGTTCATTTGTTCATTTGTTCATTTGATCATTTGTTCATTTGCTCATTTGTTCATTTGTTCATTTTTTCATTTGTTCATTTGTTCACTTGTTCATTTGTTTATTTGTCCATTTGTTCATTTGTTCATTTGTTCATTTGTTCATTTGTTCATTTGTTCATTTGTTAATTTGTTCGTTTGTTCATTTGTTCATTTGTTCATTTGTTCAATTTATCCTTTGTTCATTTGTTTATTTGTTCATTTGTTCATTTGTTCATCTGTTCATTTGTTCATTTGTTCATTTGTTTATTTGTTCATTAGTTCATTTGTTCATTTGTTCATTTGTTCATTTGTTCATTTGTTCATTTGTTCACTTGTCCATTCGTTCGTTTGTTCGTTTGTTCTTCTGTTCGTTTGTTCGTTTGTTCATTTGTTCATTTGTTCATTTGTACATTTGTTCGTTTGTTCATTTGTTCATTTGTTTATTTGTTTATTGGTTCATTTGTTCATTTGTTCATTTGTTCATTTGTTCATTTGTTCATTTGTTCATTTGTTCATTTGTTCATTTGTTCATTTGTTCATTTGTTCACTTGTTCATTTGTTCATTTGTCCATTTGTTCATTTGTTCATTTGTTCATTTGTTAATTTGTTAATTTGTTCACTTGTCCATTCGTTCGATTGTTTATTTGTTCATTTGTTCGTTTGTTCATTTGTTCATTTGTTCATTTGTTCATTTGTTCATTTTTTCATTTGTTCATTTGTTCACTTGTTCATTTGTTCATTTGTCCATTTGTTCATTTGTTCATTTGTTAATTTGTTCACTTGTCCATTCGTTCGATTGTTCATTCGTTCATTTGTTCGTTTGTTCATTTGTTCATTTGTTCACTTGTTCATTTGTTCATTTGTTCATTTGTTCATTTGTTCATTTGTTCATTTGTTCATTTGTTCATTTGTTCATTTGTTCATTTGTTCATTTGTTCATTTGTTCATTTGTTCATTTGTTCATTTGTTCATTTGTTCATTTGTTCATTTGTTCATTTGTTCATTTGTTCATTTGTTCATTTGTTCATTTGGTCATTTGTTCATTTGTTAATGTGTCCATTTTTGGATGTGTTCATTTCTGCAAATCTTCATTACTTAAGATGTTCATCTGCTCATTTGTCCATTTGTTTATTTGTTCATTTGTTCATATGTTCATTTGATTGTTTGTTCATTTCTCAACTTATTCATTTGTTCATTTGTTCATTTGTTCATTTGTACATTTGTTCGTTTGTTCATTTGTTCATTTGTTTATTTGTTTATTGGTTCATTTGTTCATTTGTTCATTTGTTCATTTGTTCATTTGTTCATTTGTTCATTTGTTCATTTGTTCATTTGTTCATTTGTTCATTTGTTCATTTGTCATTTGTACATGTGTTCATTTGTTCATTTGTTAATTTGTTCAATTGATCCTTTGTTCATTTGTTCATTTGTTCATCTGTTCATTTGTTCATTTCTTCATTTCTTCATTTCTTCCTTTCTTCATTTGTTCATTTCTTCATTTGTTCATATGTTCATTTGATTGTTTGTTCATTTCTCAACGTATTCATTTGTTCATTTGTTCTTTTTTCATTTGTTCATTTGTTCATTTTTTCATTTGTTCATTTTTTCATTTGTTCATTTGTTCATTTGTTAATTTGTTCATTTGTCCATTTGATTGTTTGTTCATTTCTCAACTTATTCATTTGTTCATTTGTTCATTTGTTCATTTGTACATTTGTTCATTCGTTCATTTGTTCATTTGTTTATTTGTTTATTGGTTCATTTGTTCATTTGTTCATTTGTTCATTTGTTCATTTGTTCATTTGTTCATTTGTTCATTTGTTCATTTGTTCATTTGTTCATTTGTTCATTTGTCCATTTGTTCATTTGTTCATTTGTTCATTTGTTCATTTGTCCATTCGTTCATTTATTCATTTGTTCATTTGTTCATTTGTTCATTTGTTCATTTGTTCATTTGTTCATTTGTTCATTTGTACATTTGTTCGTTTGTTCATTTGTTCATTTGTTTATTTGTTTATTGGTTCATTTGTTCATTTGTTCATTTGTTCATTTGTTCATTTGTTCATTTGTTCATTTGTTCATTTGTTCATTTGTTCATTTGTTCATTTGTTCATTTGTTCATTTGTTCATTTGTTCATTTGTTCACTTGTTCATTTGTTCATTTGTCCATTTGTTCATTTGTTCATTTGTTCATTTGTTCATTTGTTAATTTGTTCACTTGTCCATTCGTTCGATTGTTTATTTGTTCATTTGTTCGTTTGTTCATTTGTTCATTTTTTCATTTGTTCATTTGTTCATTTTTTCATTTGTTCATTTGTTCACTTGTTCATTTGTTCATTTGTCCATTTGTTCAATTGTCCATTTTTGGATTTGTTCATTTCTTCAATTCTTCATTTCATATGTTGTTCATTCGTTCATTTGTTCATTTGTTCATTTGTCCACTTGTTCATTTGTTCATTTGTTCATTTGTTCATTGGTTCATTTATTCATTTGTTCATTCGTTCATTTGTTCATTTCTTCAATTCTTCATTTCTTCATTTTTAACTTGTTCATTTGTTCGTTTGTTCATTTTTTTATTTGTTCATTTGTACATTTGTTCATTTGTACAATTGTCCACTTGTTCATTTGTTCACTTGTCAACATGTTCATTTGTTCATTTGTTCATTTGTTCATTTGTACATTTGTGCATCTGTTCACTTGTTCATTTGTTCATTTGTCCATTCGTTATTTTGTTCATTTGTTCATTTGTTCATTTGTTCATTTGTTCATTTGTTCATTTGTTCATTGGTTCATTTATTCATTTGTTCATTTGTCCATTTGTTCATTTGTTCATTTGTTCATTTGTTCATTTGTTCATTTGTTCATTTGTTCATTTCTTCATTTGTTCATTTGTTCATTTGTTCATTTGTTCATTTGTTCTTTTGTTCATTTGTTCATTTGTTCATTTGTTCATGTGTTCATTTGTTCATTTGTTCATTTGTTCATTTGTTCATTTGTTCATTTGTTCATTTGTTCATTTGATCATTTGTTCATTTGCTCATTTGTTCATTTGTTCATTTTTTCATTTGTTCATTTGTTCACTTGTTCATTTGTTTATTTGTCCATTTGTTCATTTGTTCATTTGTTCATTTGTTCATTTGTTCATTTGTTCATTTGTTCATTTGTTCATTTGTTCATTTGTTAATTTGTTCATTTGTCCATTCGTTCGTTTGTTCATTTGTTCATTTGTTCATTTGTTCAATTTATCCTTTGTTCATTTGTTCATTTGTTCATTTGTTCATTTGTTTATTTGTTCATTAGTTCATTTGTTCATTTGTTCATTTGTTCATTTGTTCATTTGTTCATTTGTTCACTTGTCCATTCGTTCGTTTGTTCGTTTGTTCTTCTGTTCGTTTGTTCGTTTGTTCATTTGTTCATTTGTTCATTTGTACATTTGTTCGTTTGTTCATTTGTTCATTTGTTTATTTGTTTATTGGTTCATTTGTTCATTTGTTCATTTGTTCATTTGTTCATTTGTTCATTTGTTCATTTGTTCATTTGTTCATTTGTTCATTTGTTCACTTGTTCATTTGTTCATTTGTCCATTTGTTCATTTGTTCATTTGTTCATTTGTTAATTTGTTCACTTGTCCATTCGTTCGATTGTTTATTTGTTCATTTGTTCGTTTGTTCATTTGTTCATTTGTTCGTTTGTTCATTTGTTCATTTGATCATTTGTTCATTTGTTCATTTTTTCATTTGTTCATTTGTTCACTTGTTCATTTGTTCATTTGTCCATTTGTTCATTTGTTCATTTGTTAATTTGTTCACTTGTCCATTCGTTCGATTGTTCATTCGTTCATTTGTTCGTTTGTTCATTTGTTCATTTGTTCACTTGTTCATTTGTTCATTTGTTCATTTGTTCATTTGTTCATTTGTTCATTTGTTCATTTGTTCATTTGTTCATTTGTTCATTTGTTCATTTGTTCATTTGTTCATTTGTTCATTTGTTCATTTGTTCATTTGTTCATTTGTTCATTTGTTCATTTGTTCATTTGTTCATTTGTTCATTTGTTCATTTGTTCATTTGTTCATTTGTTCATTTGTTCATTTGTTCATTTGTTCATTAGTTCATTTGTTCATTTGGTCATTTGTTCATTTGTTAATGTGTCCATTTTTGGATGTGTTCATTTCTGCAAATCGTCATTTCTTAAGATGTTCATCTGCTCATTTGTCCATTTGTTTATTTGTTCATATGTTCATTTGATTGTTTGTTCATTTCTCAACTTATTCATTTGTTCATTTGTTCATTTGTACATTTGTTCGTTTGTTCATTTGTTCATTTGTTTATTTGTTTATTGGTTCATTTGTTCATTTGTTCATTTGTTCATTTGTTCATTTGTTCATTTGTTCATTTGTTCATTTGTTCATTTGTTCATTTGTCATTTGTACAAGTGTTCATTTGTTCATTTGTTAATTTGTTCAATTGATCCTTTGTTCATTTGTTCATTTGTTCATCTGTTCATTTGTTCATTTCTTCATTTCTTCATTTCTTCCTTTCTTCATTTGTTCATTTCTTCATTTGTTCATATGTTCATTTGATTGTTTGTTCATTTCTCAACGTATTCATTTGTTCATTTGTTCTTATTTCATTTGTTCATTTGTTCATTTTTTCATTTGTTCATTTTTTCATTTGTTCATTTGTTCATTTGATAATTTGTTCATTTGTCCATTTGATTGTTTGTTCATTTCTCAACTTATTCATTTGTTCATTTGTTCATTTGTTCATTTGTACATTTGTTCATTCGTTCATTTGTTCATTTGTTTATTTGTTTATTGGTTCATTTGTTCATTTGTTCATTTGTTCATTTGTTCATTCGTTCATTTGTTCATTTGTTTATTTGTTTATTGGTTCATTTGTTCATTTGTTCATTTGTTCATTTGTTCATTTGTTCATTTGTTCATTTGTTCATTTGTTCATTTGTTCATTTGTTCATTTGTTCATTTGTTCATTTGTTCATTTGTCCATTTGTTCATTTGTTCATTTGTTCATTTGTTCATTTGTCCATTCGTTCGTTTGTTCATTTGTTCATTTATTCATTTGTTCATTTGTTCATTTGTTCATTTGTTCATTTGTTCATTTGTTCATTTGTTCATTTGTTCATTTGTTCATTTGTTCATTTGTTCTTTTGTTCATTTGTTCATTTGTTCATTTGTTCATGTGTTCATGTGTTCATTTGTTCATTTGTTCATTTGTTCATTTGTTCATTTGTTCATTTGTTCATTTGTTCATTTGATCATTTGTTCATTTGCTCATTTGTTCATTTGTTCATTTTTTCATTTGTTCATTTGTTCACTTGTTCATTTGTTTATTTGTCCATTTGTTCATTTGTTCATTTGTTCATTTGTTCATTTGTTCATTTGTTAATTTGTTCGTTTGTTCATTTGTTCATTTGTTCATTTGTTCAATTTATCCTTTGTTCATTTGTTTATTTGTTCATTTGTTCATTTGTTCATCTGTTCATTTGTTCATTTGTTTATTTGTTCATTAGTTCATTTGTTCATTTGTTCATTTGTTCATTTGTTCATTTGTTCATTTGTTCACTTGTCCATTCGTTCGTTTGTTCGTTTGTTCGTTTGTTCTTCTGTTCGTTTGTTCGTTTGTTCATTTGTTCATTTGTTCATTTGTACATTTGTTCGTTTGTTCATTTGTTCATTTGTTTATTTGTTTATTGGTTCATTTGTTCATTTGTTCATTTGTTCATTTGTTCATTTGTTCATTTGTTCATTTGTTCATTTGTTCATTTGTTCATTTGTTCATTTGTTCATTTGTTCACTTGTTCATTTGTTCATTTGTCCATTTGTTCATTTGTTCATTTGTTCATTTGTTAATTTGTTCACTTGTCCATTCGTTCGATTGTTTATTTGTTCATTTGTTCGTTTGTTCATTTGTTCATTTGTTCATTTGTTCATTTGTTCATTTTTTCATTTGTTCATTTGTTCACTTGTTCATTTGTTCATTTGTCCATTTGTTCATTTGTTCATTTGTTAATTTGTTCACTTGTCCATTCGTTCGATTGTTCATTCGTTCATTTGTTCGTTTGTTCATTTGTTCATTTGTTCACTTGTTCATTTGTTCATTTGTTCATTTGTTCATTTGTTCATTTGTTCATTTGTTCATTTGTTCATTTGTTCATTTGTTCATTTGTTCATTTGTTCATTTGTTCATTTGTTCATTTGTTCATTTGTTCATTTGTTCATTTGTTCATTTGTTCATTTGTTCATTTGTTCATTTGTTCATTTGTTCATTTGTTCATTTGTTCATTTGGTCATTTGTTCATTTGTTAATGTGTCCATTTTTGGATGTGTTCATTTCTGCAAATCTTCATTTCTTAAGATGTTCATCTGCTCATTTGTCCATTTGTTTATTTGTTCATTTGTTCATATGTTCATTTGATTGTTTGTTCATTTCTCAACTTATTCATTTGTTCATTTGTTCATTTGTTCATTTGTACATTTGTTCGTTTGTTCATTTGTTCATTTGTTTATTTGTTTATTGGTTCATTTGTTCATTTGTTCATTTGTTCATTTGTTCATTTGTTCATTTGTTCATTTGTTCATTTGTTCATTTGTTCATTTGTTCATTTGTTCATTTGTTCATTTGTTCATTTGTTCATTTGTTCATTTGTTCATTTGTTCATTTGTTCATTTGTCATTTGTACATGTGTTCATTTGTTCATTTGTTAATTTGTTCAATTGATCCTTTGTTCATTTGTTCATTTGTTCATCTGTTCATTTGTTCATTTCTTCATTTCTTCATTTCTTCCTTTCTTCATTTGTTCATTTCTTCATTTGTTCATATGTTCATTTGATTGTTTGTTCATTTCTCAACTTATTCATTTGTTCATTTGTTCTTATTTCATTTGTTCATTTGTTCATTTTTTCATTTGTTCATTTTTTCATTTGTTCATTTGTTCATTTGTTAATTTGTTCATTTGTCCATTTGATTGTTTGTTCATTTCTCAACTTATTCATTTGTTCATTTGTTCATTTGTTCATTTGTACATTTGTACATTTGTTCATTCGTTCATTTGTTCATTTGTTTATTTGTTTATTGGTTCATTTGTTCATTTGTTCATTTGTTCATTTGTTCATTTGTTCATTTGTTCATTTGTTCATTTGTTCATTTGTCCATTTGTTCATTTGTTCATTTGTTCATTTGTTCATTTGTCCATTCGTTCATTTATTCATTTGTTCATTTGTTCATTTGTTCATTTGTTCATTTGTTCATTTGTTCATTCGTTCACTTGTTCATTTTGTTCCTTTGTTCGTTTGTTCGTTTATAATTTGTTCATTTGTACATGTGTTCATTTGTTCATTTGTACATGTGTTCATTTGTTCATTTGTTCATTTGTTCATTTCTTCATTTCTTCATTTGTTCATTTGTTCATTTGTTCATTTCTTCATTTGTTCATTTGTTAATTTGTTCATTTGTTCATTTGTTCATTTGTTAATGTGTTCATTTCTTCATTTGTTCATTTGTCCATTCGTTCGTTTGTTCATTTGTTCATTTGTTCATTTGTCCATTCGTTCGTTTGTTCATTTGTTCATTTGTTCATTTGTTCATTTGTTCATTTGTTCATTTGTTCATTTGTTCATTTGTTCATTTGCTCATTTGTTCATTTGTTCATTTTTTCATTTGTTCATTTGTTCACTTGTTCATTTGTTCATTTGTCCATTTCTTCATTTGTTCATTTGTTAATTTGTTCATTTGTCCATTCGTTCGTTTGTTCATTTGTTCATTTGTTCATTTGTTCAATTGATCCTTTGTTCATTTGTTTATTTGTTCATTTGTTCATTTGTTCATTTGTTCATTTGTTCATTTGTTCATTTGTTTATTTGTTCATTTGTTCATTTGTTCATTTGTTCATTTGTTCATTTGTTCATTTGTTCATTTGTTCATTTGTTCATTTGTTCATTTGTTCATTTGTTCATTTGTTCATTTGTTCATTTGTTCATTTGTTCACTTGTCCATTCGTTCGTTTGTTCGTTTGTTCTTCTGTTCGTTTGTTCGTTTGTTCATTTGTTCATTTGTTCATTTGTTCATTTGTTCATTTGTACATTTGTTCGTTTGTTCATTTGTTCATTTGTTTATTTGTTTATTGGTTCATTTGTTCATTTGTTCAGTTGTTCATTTGTTCATTTGTTCATTTGTTCATTTGTTCATTTGTTCATTTGTTCATTTGTTCATTTGTTCATTTGTTCATTTGTTCATTTGTTCATTTGTTCATTTGTTCACTTGTTCATTTGTTCATTTGTCCATTTGTTCATTTGTTCATTTGTTCATTTGTTAATTTGTTCACTTGTCCATTCGTTCGATTGTTTATTTGTTCATTTGTTCGTTTGTTCATTTGTTCATTTGTTCATTTTTTCATTTGTTAATTTGTTCACTTGTTCATTTGTTCATTTGTCCATTTGTTCATTTGTTCATTTGTTAATTTGTTCACTTGTCCATTCGTTCGATTGTTCATTCGTTCATTTGTTCGTTTGTTCATTTGTTCATTTGTTCACTTGTTCATTTGTTCATTTGTTCATTTGTTCATTTGTTCATTTGTTCATTTGTTCTTTTGTTCATTTGTTCATTTGTTCATTTGTTCATTTGTTCATTTGTTCATTTGTTCATTTGTTCATTTGTTCATTTGTTCATTTGTTCATTTGTTCATTTGTTCATTTGTACATTTGTTAATGTGTCCATTTTTGGATGTGTTCACTTCTGCAAATCTTCATTTCTTAAGATGTTCATCTGCTCATTTGTCCATTTGTTTATTTGTTCATTTGTTCATATGTTCATTTTATTGTTTGTTCATTTCTCAACTTATTCATTTGTTCATTTGTTCATTTGTACATTTGTTAGTTTGTTCATTTGTTCATTTGTTTATTTGTTTATTGGTTCATTTGTTCATTTGTTCATTTGTTCATTTGTTCATTTGTTCATTTGTTCATTTGTTCATTTGTTCATTTGTTCACTTGTTCATTTGTTCATTTGTCCATTTGTTCATTTGTTCATTTGTTCATTTGTTCATTTGTTAATTTGTTCACTTGTCCATTCGTTCGATTGTTTATTTGTTCATTTGTTCGTTTGTTCATTTGTTCATTTGTTCATTTGTTCATTTGTTCATTTGTTCATTTTTTCATTTGTTCATTTGTTCACTTGTTCATTTGTTCATTTGTCCATTTGTTCATTTGTTCATTTGTTAATTTGTTCACTTGTCCATTCGTTTGATTGTTCATTTCTTCATTTGTTCATTTGTACATTTGTGCATCTGTTCACTTGTTCATTTGTTCATTTGTCCATTCGTTATTTTGTTCATTTGTTCATTTGTTCATTTGTTCATTTGTTCATTTGTTCATTGGTTCATTTATTCATTTGTTCATTTGTCCATTTGTTCATTTGTTCATTTGTTCATTTGTTCATTTGTTCATTTGTTCATTTGTTCATTTCTTCATTTGTTCATTTGTTCATTTGTTCATTTGTTCATTTGTTCTTTTGTTCATTTGTTCATTTGTTCATTTGTTCATTTGTTCATTTGCTCATTTGTTCATTTGTTCATTTTTTCATTTGTTCATTTGTTCACTTGTTCATTTGTTCATTTGTCCATTTGTTCATTTGTTCATTTGTTAATTTGTTCATTTGTCCATTCGTTCGTTTGTTCATTTGTTCATTTGTTCATTTGTTCAATTGATCCTTTGTTCATTTGTTTATTTGTTCATTTGTTCATTTGTTCATTTGTTCATTTGTTCATTTGTTTATTTGTTCATTTGTTCATTTGTTCATTTGTTCATTTGTTCATTTGTTCATTTGTTCATTTGTTCATTTGTTCATTTGTTCATTTGTTCATTTGTTCATTTGTTCACTTGTCCATTCGTTCGTTTGTTCGTTTGTTCTTCTGTTCGTTTGTTCGTTTGTTCATTTGTTCATTTGTTCATTTGTTCATTTGTACATTTGTTCGTTTGTTCATTTGTTCATTTGTTTATTTGTTTATTGGTTCATTTGTTCATTTGTTCAGTTGTTCATTTGTTCATTTGTTCATTTGTTCATTTGTTCATTTGTTCATTTGTTCATTTGTTCATTTGTTCATTTGTTCATTTGTTCATTTGTTCATTTGTTCACTTGTTCATTTGTTCATTTGTCCATTTGTTCATTTGTTCATTTGTTCATTTGTTAATTTGTTCACTTGTCCATTCGTTCGATTGTTTATTTGTTCATTTGTTCGTTTGTTCATTTGTTCATTTGTTCATTTTTTCATTTGTTAATTTGTTCACTTGTTCATTTGTTCATTTGTCCATTTGTTCATTTGTTCATTTGTTAATTTGTTCACTTGTCCATTCGTTCGATTGTTCATTCGTTCATTTGTTCGTTTGTTCATTTGTTCATTTGTTCACTTGTTCATTTGTTCATTTGTTCATTTGTTCATTTGTTCATTTGTTCATTTGTTCATTTGTTCTTTTGTTCATTTGTTCATTTGTTCATTTGTTCATTTGTTCATTTGTTCATTTGTTCATTTGTTCATTTGTTCATTTGTTCATTTGTTCATTTGTACATTTGTTAATGTGTCCATTTTTGGATGTGTTCACTTCTGCAAATCTTCATTTCTTAAGATGTTCATCTGCTCATTTGTCCATTTGTTTATTTGTTCATTTGTTCATATGTTCATTTTATTGTTTGTTCATTTCTCAACTTATTCATTTGTTCATTTGTTCATTTGTACATTTGTTAGTTTGTTCATTTGTTCATTTGTTTATTTGTTTATTGGTTCATTTGTTCATTTGTTCATTTGTTCATTTGTTCATTTGTTCATTTGTTCATTTGTTCATTTGTTCATTTGTTCATTTGTTCATTTGTTCATTTGTTCATTTGTTCACTTGTTAATTTGTTCATTTGTCCATTTGTTCATTTGTTCATTTGTTCATTTGTTCATTTGTTAATTTGTTCACTTGTCCATTCGTTCGATTGTTTATTTGTTCATTTGTTCGTTTGTTCATTTGTTCATTTGTTCATTTGTTCATTTGTTCATTTGTTCATTTTTTCATTTGTTCATTTGTTCACTTGTTCATTTGTTCATTTGTCCATTTGTTCATTTGTTCATTTGTTAATTTGTTCACTTGTCCATTCGTTTGATTGTTCATTTCTTTATTTGTTCATTTGTACATTTGTGCATCTGTTCACTTGTTCATTTGTTCATTTGTCCATTCGTTATTTTGTTCATTTGTTCATTTGTTCATTTGTTCATTTGTTCATTGGTTCATTTATTCATTTGTTCATTTGTCCATTTGTTCATTTGTTCATTTGTTCATTTGTTCATTTGTTCATTTGTTCATTTGTTCATTTCTTCATTTGTTCATTTGTTCATTTGTTCATTTGTTCATTTGTTCTTTTGTTCATTTGTTCATTTGTTCATTTGTTCATGTGTTCATTTGTTCATTTGTTCATTTGTTCATTTGTTCATTTGTTCATTTGATCATTTGTTCATTTGTTCATTTGCTCATTTGTTCATTTGTTCATTTTTTCATTTGTTCATTTGTTCACTTGTTCATTTGTTCATTTGTCCATTTGTTCATTTGTTCATTTGTTCATTTGTTCATTTGTTCATTTGTTAATTTGTTCATTTGTCCATTCGTTCGTTTGTTCATTTGTTCATTTGTTCATTTGTACAATTTATCCTTTGTTCATTTGTTTATTTGTTCATTTGTTCATTTGTTCATTTGTTCATTTGTTCATTTGTTCATTTGTTCATTTGTTCATTTGTTTATTTGTTCATTTGTTCATTTGTTCATTTGTTCATTTGTTCATTTGTTCACTTGTCCATTCGTTCGTTTGTTCGTTTGTTCTTCTGTTCGTTTGTTCGTTTGTTCATTTGTTCATTTGTTCATTTGTACATTTGTTCGTTTGTTCATTTGTTCATTTGTTTATTTGTTTATTGGTTCATTTGTTCATTTGTTCATTTGTTCATTTGTTCATTTGTTCATTTGTCCATTTGTTCATTTGTTCATTTGTTAATTTGTTCACTTGTCCATTCGTTCGATTGTTCATTCGTTCATTTGTTCGTTTGTTCATTTGTTCATTTGTTCACTTGTTCATTTGTTCATTTGTTCAATTGTTCATTTGTTCATTTGTTCATTTGTTCATTTGTTCATTTGTTCATTTGTCCATTTGTTCATTTGTTCATTTGTTAATTTGTTCACTTGTCCATTCGTTCGATTGTTCATTCGTTCATTTGTTCGTTTGTTCATTTGTTCATTTGTTCACTTGTTCATTTGTTCATTTGTTCAATTGTTCATTTGTTCATTTGTTCATTTGTTCATTTGTTCATTTGTTCTTTTATTCATTTGTTCATTTGTTCATTTGTTCATTTGTTCATTTGTTCATTTGTTCATTTGTTCATTTGTTCATTTGTTCATTTGTTCATTTGTTCATTTGGTCATTTGGTCATTTGTTCATTTGTTAATGTGTCCATTTTTGGATGTGTTCATTTCTGCAAATCTTCATTTCTTAAGATGTTCATCTGCTCATTTGTCCATTTGTTTATTTGTTCATTTGATCATATGTTCATTTGATTGTTTGTTCATTTCTCAACTTATTCATTTGTTCATTTGTTCATTTGTTCATTTGTACATTTGTTCGTTTGTTCATTTATTCATTTGTTTATTTGTTTATTGGTTCATTTGTTCATTTGTTCATTTGTTCATTTGTTCATTTGTTCATTTGTTCATTTGTTCATTTGTTCATTTGTTCATTTGTTCATTTGTCATTTGTACATGTGTTCATTTGTTCATTTGTTAATTTGTTCAATTGATCCTTTGTTCATTTGTTCATTTGTTCATCTGTTCATTTGTTCATTTCTTCATTTCTTCATTTCTTCCTTTCTTCATTTGTTCATTTCTTCATTTGTTCATATGTTCATTTGATTGTTTGTTCATTTCTCAACGTATTCATTTGTTCATTTGTTCTTATTTCATTTGTTCATTTGTTCATTTTTTCATTTGTTCATTTTTTCATTTGTTCATTTGTTCATTTGTTAATTTGTTCATTTGTCCATTTGATTGTTTGTTCATTTCTCAACTTATTCATTTGTTCATTTGTTCATTTGTTCATTTGGTCATTTGTTCATTTGTACATTTGTTCATTCGTTCATTTGTTCATTTGTTTATTTGTTTATTGGTTCATTTGTTCATTTGTTCATTTGTTCATTTGTTCATTTGTTCATTTGTTCATTTGTCCATTTGTTCATTTGTTCATTTGTCCATTTGTTCATTTGTTCATTTGTTCATTTGTTCATTTGTCCATTCGTTCGTTCGTTCATTTGTTCATTTGTTCATTTGTTCATTTGTTCATTTGTTCATTTGTTCATTTGTTCATTTGTTCATTTGTTCATTTGTTCATTTGTTCATTTGCTCATTTGTTCATTTGTTCATTTTTTCATTTGTTCATTTGTTCATTTGTTCACTTGTTCATTTGTTCATTTGTCCATTTGTTCATTTGTTCATTTGTTCATTTGTTCATTTGTTCATTTGTTAATTTGTCCATTTGTCCATTCGTTCGTTTGTTCATTTGTTCATTTGTTCATATGTTCAATTGATCCTTTGTTCATTTGTTTATTTGTTCATTTGTTCATTTGTTCATTTGTTCATTTGTTCATTTGTTTATTTGTTCATTTGTTCATTTGTTCATTTGTTCATTTGTTCATTTGTTCACTTGTCCATTCGTTCGTTTGTTCGTTTGTTCTTCTGTTCGTTTGTTCGTTTGTTCATTTGTTCATTTGTTCATTTGTACATTTGTTCGTTTGTTCATTTGTTCATTTGTTTATTTGTTTATTGGTTCATTTGTTCATTTGTTCATTTGTTCATTTGTTCATTTGTTCATTTGTTCATTTGTTCATTTGTTCATTTGTTCACTTGTTCATTTGTTCATTTGTCCATTTGTTCATTTGTTCATTTGTTCATTTGTTAATTTGTTCACTTGTCCATTCGTTCGATTGTTTATTTGTTCATTTGTTCGTTTGTTCATTTGTTCATTTTTTCATTTGTTCATTTGTTCATTTTTCATTTGTTCATTTGTTCACTTGTTCATTTGTTCATTTGTCCATTTGTTCAATTGTCCATTTTTGGATTTGTTCATTTCTTCAATTCTTCATTTCATATGTTGTTCATTCGTTCATTTGTTCATTTGTTCATTTGTCCATTTGTTCATTTGTTCATTTGTTCATTTGTTCATTGGTTCATTTATTCATTTGTTCATTCGTTCATTTGTTCATTTCTTCAATTCTTCATTTCTTCATTTTTAACTTGTTCATTTGTTCGTTTGTTCATTTTTTTATTTGTTCATTTGTACATTTGTTCATTTGTACAATTGTCCACTTGTTCATTTGTTCACTTGTCAACATGTTCATTTGTTCATTTGTTCATTTGTTCATTTGTTCATTTGTTCATTTGTTCATTTGTTCATTTGTTCATTTGTTCATTTGTTCATTTGTTCATTTGTCCATTTGTTCATTTGTTCATTTGTTCATTTGTTCATTTGTCCATTCGTTCATTTATTCATTTGTTCATTTGTTCATTTGTTCATTTGTTCATTTGTTCATTTGTTCATTTGTTCATTTGTTCATTCGTTCACTTGTTCATTTTGTTCCTTTGTTCGTTTGTTCGTTTATAATTTGTTCATTTGTACATGTGTTCATTTGTTCATTTGTACATGTGTTCATTTGTTCATTTGTTCATTTGTTCATTTCTTCATTTCTTCATTTGTTCATTTGTTCATTTGTTCATTTCTTCATTTGTTCATTTGTTAATTTGTTCATTTGTTCATTTGTTCATTTGTTAATGTGTTCATTTCTTCATTTGTTCATTTGTCCATTCGTTCGTTTGTTCATTTGTTCATTTGTTCATTTGTCCATTCGTTCGTTTGTTCATTTGTTCATTTGTTCATTTGTTCATTTGTTCATTTGTTCATTTGTTCATTTGTTCATTTGTTCATTTGTTCATTTGCTCATTTGTTCATTTGTTCATTTTTTCATTTGTTCATTTGTTCACTTGTTCATTTGTTCATTTGTCCATTTGTTCATTTGTTCATTTGTTAATTTGTTCATTTGTCCATTCGTTCGTTTGTTCATTTGTTCATTTGTTCATTTGTTCAATTGATCCTTTGTTCATTTGTTTATTTGTTCATTTGTTCATTTGTTCATTTGTTCATTTGTTCATTTGTTCATTTGTTTATTTGTTCATTTGTTCATTTGTTCATTTGTTCATTTGTTCATTTGTTCATTTGTTCATTTGTTCATTTGTTCATTTGTTCATTTGTTCATTTGTTCATTTGTTCATTTGTTCATTTGTTCACTTGTCCATTCGTTCGTTTGTTCGTTTGTTCTTCTGTTCGTTTGTTCGTTTGTTCATTTGTTCATTTGTTCATTTGTTCATTTGTTCATTTGTACATTTGTTCGTTTGTTCATTTGTTCATTTGTTTATTTGTTTATTGGTTCATTTGTTCATTTGTTCAGTTGTTCATTTGTTCATTTGTTCATTTGTTCATTTGTTCATTTGTTCATTTGTTCATTTGTTCATTTGTTCATTTGTTCATTTGTTCATTTGTTCATTTGTTCATTTGTTCACTTGTTCATTTGTTCATTTGTCCATTTGTTCATTTGTTCATTTGTTCATTTGTTAATTTGTTCACTTGTCCATTCGTTCGATTGTTTATTTGTTCATTTGTTCGTTTGTTCATTTGTTCATTTGTTCATTTTTTCATTTGTTAATTTGTTCACTTGTTCATTTGTTCATTTGTCCATTTGTTCATTTGTTCATTTGTTAATTTGTTCACTTGTCCATTCGTTCGATTGTTCATTCGTTCATTTGTTCGTTTGTTCATTTGTTCATTTGTTCACTTGTTCATTTGTTCATTTGTTCATTTGTTCATTTGTTCATTTGTTCATTTGTTCTTTTGTTCATTTGTTCATTTGTTCATTTGTTCATTTGTTCATTTGTTCATTTGTTCATTTGTTCATTTGTTCATTTGTTCATTTGTTCATTTGTTCATTTGTACATTTGTTAATGTGTCCATTTTTGGATGTGTTCACTTCTGCAAATCTTCATTTCTTAAGATGTTCATCTGCTCATTTGTCCATTTGTTTATTTGTTCATTTGTTCATATGTTCATTTTATTGTTTGTTCATTTCTCAACTTATTCATTTGTTCATTTGTTCATTTGTACATTTGTTAGTTTGTTCATTTGTTCATTTGTTTATTTGTTTATTGGTTCATTTGTTCATTTGTTCATTTGTTCATTTGTTCATTTGTTCATTTGTTCATTTGTTCATTTGTTCATTTGTTCATTTGTTCATTTGTTCACTTGTTCATTTGTTCATTTGTCCATTTGTTCATTTGTTCATTTGTTCATTTGTTCATTTGTTAATTTGTTCACTTGTCCATTCGTTCGATTGTTTATTTGTTCATTTGTTCGTTTGTTCATTTGTTCATTTGTTCATTTGTTCATTTGTTCATTTGTTCATTTTTTCATTTGTTCATTTGTTCACTTGTTCATTTGTTCATTTGTCCATTTGTTCATTTGTTCATTTGTTAATTTGTTCACTTGTCCATTCGTTTGAATGTTCATTTCTTCATTTGTTCATTTGTACATTTGTGCATCTGTTCACTTGTTCATTTGTTCATTTGTCCATTCGTTATTTTGTTCATTTGTTCATCTGTTCATTTGTTCATTTGTTCATTTGTTCATTGGTTCATTTATTCATTTGTTCATTTGTCCATTTGTTCATTTGTTCATTTGTTCATTTGTTCATTTGTTCATTTGTTCATTTGTTCATTTCTTCATTTGTTCATTTGTTCATTTGTTCATTTGTTCATTTGTTCTTTTGTTCATTTGTTCATTTGTTCATTTGTTCATTTGTTCATTTGCTCATTTGTTCATTTGTTCATTTTTTCATTTGTTCATTTGTTCACTTGTTCATTTGTTCATTTGTCCATTTGTTCATTTGTTCATTTGTTAATTTGTTCATTTGTCCATTCGTTCGTTTGTTCATTTGTTCATTTGTTCATTTGTTCAATTGATCCTTTGTTCATTTGTTTATTTGTTCATTTGTTCACTTGTTCATTTGTTCATTTGTTCATTTGTTTATTTGTTCATTTGTTCATTTGTTCATTTGTTCATTTGTTCATTTGTTCATTTGTTCATTTGTTCATTTGTTCATTTGTTCATTTGTTCATTTGTTCATTTGTTCATTTGTTCACTTGTCCATTCGTTCGTTTGTTCGTTTGTTCTTCTGTTCGTTTGTTCGTTTGTTCATTTGTTCATTTGTTCATTTGTTCATTTGTACATTTGTTCGTTTGTTCATTTGTTCATTTGTTTATTTGTTTATTGGTTCATTTGTTCATTTGTTCAGTTGTTCATTTGTTCATTTGTTCATTTGTTCATTTGTTCATTTGTTCATTTGTTCATTTGTTCATTTGTTCATTTGTTCATTTGTTCATTTGTTCACTTGTTCATTTGTTCATTTGTCCATTTGTTCATTTGTTCATTTGTTCATTTGTTAATTTGTTCACTTGTCCATTCGTTCGATTGTTTATTTGTTCATTTGTTCGTTTGTTCATTTGTTCATTTGTTCATTTTTTCATTTGTTAATTTGTTCACTTGTTCATTTGTTCATTTGTCCATTTGTTCATTTGTTCATTTGTTAATTTGTTCACTTGTCCATTCGTTCGATTGTTCATTCGTTCATTTGTTCGTTTGTTCATTTGTTCATTTGTTCACTTGTTCATTTGTTCATTTGTTCATTTGTTCATTTGTTCATTTGTTCATTTGTTCATTTGTTCTTTTGTTCATTTGTTCATTTGTTCATTTGTTCATTTGTTCATTTGTTCATTTGTTCATTTGTTCATTTGTTCATTTGTACATTTGTTAATGTGTCCATTTTTGGATGTGTTCACTTCTGCAAATCTTCATTTCTTAAGATGTTCATCTGCTCATTTGTCCATTTGTTTATTTGTTCATTTGTTCATATGTTCATTTTATTGTTTGTTCATTTCTCAACTTATTCATTTGTTCATTTGTTCATTTGTACATTTGTTAGTTTGTTCATTTGTTCATTTGTTTATTTGTTTATTGGTTCATTTGTTCATTTGTTCATTTGTTCATTTGTTCATTTGTTCATTTGTTCATTTGTTCATTTGTTCATTTGTTCATTTGTTCACTTGTTAATTTGTTCATTTGTCCATTTGTTCATTTGTTCATTTGTTCATTTGTTCATTTGTTAATTTGTTCACTTGTCCATTCGTTCGATTGTTTATTTGTTCATTTGTTCGTTTGTTCATTTGTTCATTTGTTCATTTGTTCATTTGTTCATTTGTTCATTTTTTCATTTGTTCATTTGTTCACTTGTTCATTTGTTCATTTGTCCATTTGTTCATTTGTTAATTTGTTCACTTGTCCATTCGTTTGATTGTTCATTTCTTCATTTGTTCATTTGTACATTTGTGCATCTGTTCACTTGTTCATTTGTTCATTTGTCCATTCGTTATTTTGTTCATTTGTTCATTTGTTCATTTGTTCATTTGTTCATTGGTTCATTTATTCATTTGTTCATTTGTCCATTTGTTCATTTGTTCATTTGTTCATTTGTTCATTTGTTCATTTGTTCATTTGTTCATTTCTTCATTTGTTCATTTGTTCATTTGTTCATTTGTTCATTTGTTCTTTTGTTCATTTGTTCATTTGTTCATTTGTTCATGTGTTCATTTGTTCATTTGTTCATTTGTTCATTTGTTCATTTGTTCATTTGTTCATTTGATCATTTGTTCATTTGCTCATTTGTTCATTTGTTCATTTTTTCATTTGTTCATTTGTTCACTTGTTCATTTGTTCATTTGTCCATTTGTTCATTTGTTCATTTGTTCATTTGTTCATTTGTTCATTTGTTAATTTGTTCATTTGTCCATTCGTTCGTTTGTTCATTTGTTCATTTGTTCATTTGTACAATTTATCCTTTGTTCATTTGTTTATTTGTTCATTTGTTCATTTGTTCATTTGTTCATTTGTTCATTTGTTCATTTGTTCATTTGTTCATTTGTTTATTTGTTCATTTGTTCATTTGTTCATTTGTTCATTTGTTCATTTGTTCACTTGTCCATTCGTTCGTTTGTTCGTTTGTTCTTCTGTTCGTTTGTTCGTTTGTTCATTTGTTCATTTGTTCATTTGTTCATTTGTTCATTTGTACATTTGTTCGTTTGTTCATTTGTTCATTTGTTTATTTGTTTATTGGTTCATTTGTTCATTTGTTCAGTTGTTCATTTGTTCATTTGTTCATTTGTTCATTTGTTCATTTGTTCATTTGTTCATTTGTTCATTTGTTCATTTGTTCATTTGTTCATTTGTTCATTTGTTCATTTGTTCACTTGTTCATTTGTTCATTTGTCCATTTGTTCATTTGTTCATTTGTTCATTTGTTAATTTGTTCACTTGTCCATTCGTTCGATTGTTTATTTGTTCATTTGTTCGTTTGTTCATTTGTTCATTTGTTCATTTTTTCATTTGTTAATTTGTTCACTTGTTCATTTGTTCATTTGTCCATTTGTTCATTTGTTCATTTGTTAATTTGTTCACTTGTCCATTCGTTCGATTGTTCATTCGTTCATTTGTTCGTTTGTTCATTTGTTCATTTGTTCACTTGTTCATTTGTTCATTTGTTCATTTGTTCATTTGTTCATTTGTTCATTTGTTCTTTTGTTCATTTGTTCATTTGTTCATTTGTTCATTTGTTCATTTGTTCATTTGTTCATTTGTTCATTTGTTCATTTGTTCATTTGTTCATTTGTTCATTTGTTCATTTGTTCATTTGTTCATTTGTTCATTTGTTCATTTGTTCATTTGTACATTTGTTAATGTGTCCATTTTTGGATGTGTTCACTTCTGCAAATCTTCATTTCTTAAGATGTTCATCTGCTCATTTGTCCATTTGTTTATTTGTTCATTTGTTCATATGTTCATTTTATTGTTTGTTCATTTCTCAACTTATTCATTTGTTCATTTGTTCATTTGTACATTTGTTAGTTTGTTCATTTGTTCATTTGTTTATTTGTTTATTGGTTCATTTGTTCATTTGTTCATTTGTTCATTTGTTCATTTGTTCATTTGTTCATTTGTTCATTTGTTCATTTGTTCATTTGTTCACTTGTTCATTTGTTCATTTGTCCATTTGTTCATTTGTTCATTTGTTCATTTGTTCATTTGTTAATTTGTTCACTTGTCCATTCGTTCGATTGTTTATTTGTTCATTTGTTCGTTTGTTCATTTGTTCATTTGTTCATTTGTTCATTTGTTCATTTGTTCATTTTTTCATTTGTTCATTTGTTCACTTGTTCATTTGTTCATTTGTCCATTTGTTCATTTGTTCATTTGTTAATTTGTTCACTTGTCCATTCGTTTGATTGTTCATTTCTTCATTTGTTCATTTGTACATTTGTGCATCTGTTCACTTGTTCATTTGTTCATTTGTCCATTCGTTATTTTGTTCATTTGTTCATCTGTTCATTTGTTCATTTGTTCATTTGTTCATTGGTTCATTTATTCATTTGTTCATTTGTCCATTTGTTCATTTGTTCATTTGTTCATTTGTTCATTTGTTCATTTGTTCATTTGTTCATTTCTTCATTTGTTCATTTGTTCATTTGTTCATTTGTTCATTTGTTCTTTTGTTCATTTGTTCATTTGTTCATTTGTTCATTTGTTCATTTGCTCATTTGTTCATTTGTTCATTTTTTCATTTGTTCATTTGTTCACTTGTTCATTTGTTCATTTGTCCATTTGTTCATTTGTTCATTTGTTAATTTGTTCATTTGTCCATTCGTTCGTTTGTTCATTTGTTCATTTGTTCATTTGTTCAATTGATCCTTTGTTCATTTGTTTATTTGTTCATTTGTTCATTTGTTCATTTGTTCATTTGTTCATTTGTTTATTTGTTCATTTGTTCATTTGTTCATTTGTTCATTTGTTCATTTGTTCATTTGTTCATTTGTTCATTTGTTCATTTGTTCATTTGTTCATTTGTTCACTTGTCCATTCGTTCGTTTGTTCGTTTGTTCTTCTGTTCGTTTGTTCGTTTGTTCATTTGTTCATTTGTTCATTTGTTCATTTGTACATTTGTTCGTTTGTTCATTTGTTCATTTGTTTATTTGTTTATTGGTTCATTTGTTCATTTGTTCAGTTGTTCATTTGTTCATTTGTTCATTTGTTCATTTGTTCATTTGTTCATTTGTTCATTTGTTCATTTGTTCATTTGTTCATTTGTTCATTTGTTCATTTGTTCACTTGTTCATTTGTTCATTTGTCCATTTGTTCATTTGTTCATTTGTTCATTTGTTAATTTGTTCACTTGTCCATTCGTTCGATTGTTTATTTGTTCATTTGTTCGTTTGTTCATTTGTTCATTTGTTCATTTTTTCATTTGTTAATTTGTTCACTTGTTCATTTGTTCATTTGTCCATTTGTTCATTTGTTCATTTGTTAATTTGTTCACTTGTCCATTCGTTCGATTGTTCATTCGTTCATTTGTTCGTTTGTTCATTTGTTCATTTGTTCACTTGTTCATTTGTTCATTTGTTCATTTGTTCATTTGTTCATTTGTTCATTTGTTCATTTGTTCATTTGTTCATTTGTTCTTTTGTTCATTTGTTCATTTGTTCATTTGTTCATTTGTTCATTTGTTCATTTGTTCATTTGTTCATTTGTTCATTTGTACATTTGTTAATGTGTCCATTTTTGGATGTGTTCACTTCTGCAAATCTTCATTTCTTAAGATGTTCATCTGCTCATTTGTCCATTTGTTTATTTGTTCATTTGTTCATATGTTCATTTTATTGTTTGTTCATTTCTCAACTTATTCATTTGTTCATTTGTTCATTTGTACATTTGTTAGTTTGTTCATTTGTTCATTTGTTTATTTGTTTATTGGTTCATTTGTTCATTTGTTCATTTGTTCATTTGTTCATTTGTTCATTTGTTCATTTGTTCATTTGTTCATTTGTTCATTTGTTCACTTGTTAATTTGTTCATTTGTCCATTTGTTCATTTGTTCATTTGTTCATTTGTTCATTTGTTAATTTGTTCACTTGTCCATTCGTTCGATTGTTTATTTGTTCATTTGTTCGTTTGTTCATTTGTTCATTTGTTCATTTGTTCATTTGTTCATTTGTTCATTTTTTCATTTGTTCATTTGTTCACTTGTTCATTTGTTCATTTGTCCATTTGTTCATTTGTTAATTTGTTCACTTGTCCATTCGTTTGATTGTTCATTTCTTCATTTGTTCATTTGTACATTTGTGCATCTGTTCACTTGTTCATTTGTTCATTTGTCCATTCGTTATTTTGTTCATTTGTTCATTTGTTCATTTGTTCATTTGTTCATTGGTTCATTTATTCATTTGTTCATTTGTCCATTTGTTCATTTGTTCATTTGTTCATTTGTTCATTTGTTCATTTGTTCATTTGTTCATTTCTTCATTTGTTCATTTGTTCATTTGTTCATTTGTTCATTTGTTCTTTTGTTCATTTGTTCATTTGTTCATTTGTTCATGTGTTCATTTGTTCATTTGTTCATTTGTTCATTTGTTCATTTGTTCATTTGTTCATTTGATCATTTGTTCATTTGCTCATTTGTTCATTTGTTCATTTTTTCATTTGTTCATTTGTTCACTTGTTCATTTGTTCATTTGTCCATTTGTTCATTTGTTCATTTGTTCATTTGTTCATTTGTTCATTTGTTAATTTGTTCATTTGTCCATTCGTTCGTTTGTTCATTTGTTCATTTGTTCATTTGTACAATTTATCCTTTGTTCATTTGTTTATTTGTTCATTTGTTCATTTGTTCATTTGTTCATTTGTTCATTTGTTCATTTGTTCATTTGTTCATTTGTTTATTTGTTCATTTGTTCATTTGTTCATTTGTTCATTTGTTCATTTGTTCACTTGTCCATTCGTTCGTTTGTTCGTTTGTTCTTCTGTTCGTTTGTTCGTTTGTTCATTTGTTCATTTGTTCATTTGTACATTTGTTCGTTTGTTCATTTGTTCATTTGTTTATTTGTTTATTGGTTCATTTGTTCATTTGTTCATTTGTTCATTTGTTCATTTGTTCATTTGTCCATTTGTTCATTTGTTCATTTGTTAATTTGTTCACTTGTCCATTCGTTCGATTGTTCATTCGTTCATTTGTTCGTTTGTTCATTTGTTCATTTGTTCACTTGTTCATTTGTTCATTTGTTCAATTGTTCATTTGTTCATTTGTTCATTTGTTCATTTGTTCATTTGTTCATTTGTCCATTTGTTCATTTGTTCATTTGTTAATTTGTTCACTTGTCCATTCGTTCGATTGTTCATTCGTTCATTTGTTCGTTTGTTCATTTGTTCATTTGTTCACTTGTTCATTTGTTCATTTGTTCAATTGTTCATTTGTTCATTTGTTCATTTGTTCATTTGTTCTTTTATTCATTTGTTCATTTGTTCATTTGTTCATTTGTTCATTTGTTCATTTGTTCATTTGTTCATTTGTTCATTTGTTCATTTGTTCATTTGTTCATTTGGTCATTTGGTCATTTGTTCATTTGTTAATGTGTCCATTTTTGGATGTGTTCATTTCTGCAAATCTTCATTTCTTAAGATGTTCATCTGCTCATTTGTCCATTTGTTTATTTGTTCATTTGATCATATGTTCATTTGATTGTTTGTTCATTTCTCAACTTATTCATTTGTTCATTTGTTCATTTGTTCATTTGTACATTTGTTCGTTTGTTCATTTATTCATTTGTTTATTTGTTTATTGGTTCATTTGTTCATTTGTTCATTTGTTCATTTGTTCATTTGTTCATTTGTTCATTTGTTCATTTGTTCATTTGTTCATTTGTTCATTTGTTCATTTGTTCATTTGTCATTTGTACATGTGTTCATTTGTTCATTTGTTAATTTGTTCAATTGATCCTTTGTTCATTTGTTCATTTGTTCATCTGTTCATTTGTTCATTTCTTCATTTCTTCATTTCTTCCTTTCTTCATTTGTTCATTTCTTCATTTGTTCATATGTTCATTTGATTGTTTGTTCATTTCTCAACGTATTCATTTGTTCATTTGTTCTTATTTCATTTGTTCATTTGTTCATTTTTTCATTTGTTCATTTTTTCATTTGTTCATTTGTTCATTTGTTAATTTGTTCATTTGTCCATTTGATTGTTTGTTCATTTCTCAACTTATTCATTTGTTCATTTGTTCATTTGTTCATTTGTTCATTTGTTCATTTGTACATTTGTTCATTCGTTCATTTGTTCATTTGTTTATTTGTTTATTGGTTCATTTGTTCATTTGTTCATTTGTTCATTTGTTCATTTGTTCATTTGTTCATTTGTCCATTTGTTCATTTGTTCATTTGTCCATTTGTTCATTTGTTCATTTGTTCATTTGTTCATTTGTCCATTCGTTCGTTTGTTCATTTGTTCATTTGTTCATTTGTTCATTTGTTCATTTGTTCATTTGTTCATTTGTTCATTTGTTCATTTGTTCATTTGTTCATTTGTTCATTTGCTCATTTGTTCATTTGTTCATTTTTTCATTTGTTCATTTGTTCATTTGTTCACTTGTTCATTTGTTCATTTGTCCATTTGTTCATTTGTTCATTTGTTCATTTGTTCATTTGTTAATTTGTCCATTTGTCCATTCGTTCGTTTGTTCATTTGTTCATTTGTTCATATGTTCAATTGATCCTTTGTTCATTTGTTTATTTGTTCATTTGTTCATTTGTTCATTTGTTCATTTGTTCATTTGTTTATTTGTTCATTTGTTCATTTGTTCATTTGTTCATTTGTTCATTTGTTCACTTGTCCATTCGTTCGTTTGTTCGTTTGTTCTTCTGTTCGTTTGTTCGTTTGTTCATTTGTTCATTTGTTCATTTGTACATTTGTTCGTTTGTTCATTTGTTCATTTGTTTATTTGTTTATTGGTTCATTTGTTCATTTGTTCATTTGTTCATTTGTTCATTTGTTCATTTGTTCATTTGTTCATTTGTTCATTTGTTCATTTGTTCATTTGTTCACTTGTTCATTTGTTCATTTGTCCATTTGTTCATTTGTTCATTTGTTCATTTGTTAATTTGTTCACTTGTCCATTCGTTCGATTGTTTATTTGTTCATTTGTTCGTTTGTTCATTTGTTCATTTTTTCATTTGTTCATTTGTTCATTTGTTCATTTGTTCATTTGTTCACTTGTTCATTTGTTCATTTGTCCATTTGTTCAATTGTCCATTTTTGGATTTGTTCATTTCTTCAATTCTTCATTTCATATGTTGTTCATTCGTTCATTTGTTCATTTGTTCATTTGTCCATTTGTTCATTTGTTCATTTGTTCATTTGTTCATTGGTTCATTTATTCATTTGTTCATTCGTTCATTTGTTCATTTCTTCAATTCTTCATTTCTTCATTTTTAACTTGTTCATTTGTTCGTTTGTTCATTTTTTTATTTGTTCATTTGTACATTTGTTCATTTGTACAATTGTCCACTTGTTCATTTGTTCACTTGTCAACATGTTCATTTGTTCATTTGTTCATTTGTTCATTTGTACATTTGTGCATCTGTTCACTTGTTCATTTGTTCATTTGTCCATTCGTTATTTTGTTCATTTGTTCATTTGTTCATTTGTTCATTTGTTCATTTGTTCATTTGTCCATTTGTTCATTTGTTCATTTGTCCATTTGTTCATTTGTTCATTTGTTCATTTGTTCATTTGTCCATTCGTTCGTTTGTTCATTTGTTCATTTGTTCATTTGTTCATTTGTTCATTTGTTCATTTGTTCATTTGTTCATTTGTTCATTTGTTCATTTGTTCATTTGTTCATTTGTTCATTTGTTCATTTGCTCATTTGTTCATTTGTTCATTTTTTCATTTGTTCATTTGTTCATTTGTTCACTTGTTCATTTGTTCATTTGTCCATTTGTTCATTTGTTCATTTGTTCATTTGTTCATATGTTAATTTGTCCATTTGTCCATTCGTTCGTTTGTTCATTTGTTCATTTGTTCATTTGTTCAATTGATCCTTTGTTCATTTGTTTATTTGTTCATTTGTTCATTTGTTCATTTGTTCATTTGTTTATTTGTTCATTTGTTCATTTGTTCATTTGTTCATTTGTTCATTTGTTCATTTGTTCATTTGTTCATTTGTTCACTTGTCCATTCGTTCGTTTGTTCGTTTGTTCTTCTGTTCGTTTGTTCGTTTGTTCATTTGTTCATTTGTTCATTTGTACATTTGTTCGTTTGTTCATTTGTTCATTTGTTTATTTGTTTATTGGTTCATTTGTTCATTTGTTCATTTGTTCATTTGTTCATTTGTTCATTTGTTCATTTGTTCATTTGTTCATTTGTTCATTTGTTCATTTGTTCATTTGTTCACTTGTTCATTTGTTCATTTGTCCATTTGTTCATTTGTTAATTTGTTCACTTGTCCATTCGTTCGATTGTTTATTTGTTCATTTGTTCGTTTGTTCATTTGTTCATTTTTTCATTTGTTCATTTGTTCATTTTTTCCTTTGTTCATTTGTTCACTTGTTCATTTGTTCATTTGTCCATTTGTTCAATTGTCCATTTTTGGATTTGTTCATTTCTTCAATTCTTCATTTCATATGTTGTTCATTCGTTCATTTGTTCATTTGTTCATTTGTCCATTTGTTCATTTGTTCATTTGTTCATTTGTTCATTGGTTCATTTATTCATTTGTTCATTCGTTCATTTGTTCATTTCTTCAATTCTTCATTTCTTCATTTTTAACTTGTTCATTTGTTCGTTTGTTCATTTTTTTATTTGTTCATTTGTACATTTGTTCATTTGTACAATTGTCCACTTGTTCATTTGTTCACTTGTCAACATGTTCATTTGTTCATTTGTTCATTTGTTCATTTGTACATTTGTGCATCTGTTCACTTGTTCATTTGTTCATTTGTCCATTCGTTATTTTGTTCATTTGTTCATTTGTTCATTTGTTCATTTGTTCATTTGTTCATTTGTTCATTTGTTCATTGGTTCATTTATTCATTTGTTCATTTGTCCATTTGTTCATTTGTTCATTTGTTCATTTGTTCATTTGTTCATTTGTTCATTTCTTCATTTGTTCATTTATTCATTTGTTCATTTGTTCATTTGTTCTTTTGTTCATTTGTTCATTTGTTCATTTGTTCATGTGTTCATTTGTTCATTTGTTCATTTGTTCATTTGTTCATTTGTTCATTTGTTCATTTGTTCATTTGATCATTTGTTCATTTGCTCATTTGTTCATTTGTTCATTTTTTCATTTGTTCATTTGTTCACTTGTTCATTTGTTTATTTGTCCATTTGTTCATTTGTTCATTTGTTCATTTGTTCATTTGTTCATTTGTTCATTTGTTCATTTGTTAATTTGTTCATTTGTCCATTCGTTCGTTTGTTCATTTGTTCATTTGTTCATTTGTTCAATTTATCCTTTGTTCATTTGTTCATTTGTTCATTTGTTCATTTGTTCATTTGTTCATTTGTTTATTTGTTCATTAGTTCATTTGTTCATTTGTTCATTTGTTCATTTGTTCATTTGTTCATTTGTTCATTTGTTCACTTGTCCATTCGTTCGTTTGTTCGTTTGTTCTTCTGTTCGTTTGTTCGTTTGTTCATTTGTTCATTTGTTCATTTGTTCATTTGTTCATTTGTTCATTTGTTCATTTGTTCATTTGTTTATTTGTTCATTAGTTCATTTGTTCATTTGTTCTTCTGTTCGTTTGTTCGTTTGTTCATTTGTTCATTTGTTCATTTGTACATTTGTTCGTTTGTTCATTTGTTCATTTGTTCATTTGTTCATTTGTTCATTTGTTCATTTGTTCATTTGTTCATTTGTTCATTTGTTCATTTGTTCATTTGTTCATTTGTTCATTTGGTCATTTGTTCATTTGTTAATGTGTCCATTTTTGGATGTATTCATTTCTGCAAATCTTCATTTCTTAAGATGTTCATCTGCTCATTTGTCCATTTGTTTATTTGTTCATTTGTTCATATGTTCATTTGATTGTTTGTTCATTTCTCAACTTATTCATTTGTTCATTTGTTCATTTGTTCATTTGTACATTTGTTCGTTTGTTCATTTGTTCATTTGTTTATTTGTTTATTGGTTCATTTGTTCATTTGTTCATTTGTTCATTTGTTCATTTGTTCATTTGTTCATTTGTTCATTTGTTCATTTGTTCATTTGTTCATTTGTTCATTTGTTCATTTGTTCATTTGTCATTTGTACATGTGTTCATTTGTTCATTTGTTAATTTGTTCAATTGATCCTTTGTTCATTTGTTCATTTGTTCATTTGTTCATTTGTCATTTGTACATGTGTTCATTTGTTCATTTGTTAATTTGTTCAATTGATCCTTTGTTCATTTGTTCATTTGTTCATCTGATCATTTGTTCATTTCTTCATTTCTTCATTTCTTCCTTTCTTCATTTGTTCATTTCTTCATTTGTTCATATGTTCATTTGATTGTTTGTTCATTTCTCAACGTATTCATTTGTTCATTTGTTCTTATTTCATTTGTTCATTTTTTCATTTGTTCATTTTTTCATTTGTTCATTTGTTCATTTGTTAATTTGTTCATTTGTCCATTTGATTGTTTGTTCATTTCTCAACTTATTCATTTGTTCATTTGTTCATTTGTTCATTTGTACATTTGTTCATTCGTTCATTTGTTCATTTGTTTATTTGTTTTTTATTCATTCGTTCATTTGTTCATTTGTTCATTTGTTTATTTGTTTATTGGTTCATTTGTTCATTTGTTCATTTGTTCATTTGTTCATTTGTTCATTTGTTCATTTGTTCGTTCGTTTGTTCATTTGTCCATTCGTTCGTTTGTTCATTTGTTCATTTATTCATTTGTTCATTTGTTCATTTGTTCATTTCTTCATTTGTTCATTTGTTAATTTGTTCATTTGTTCATTTGTTCATTTGTTCATTTGTTAATGTGTTCATTTCTTCATTTGTTCATTTGTCCATTCGTTCGTTTGTTCATTTGTTCATTTGTTCATTTGTCCATTCGTTCGTTTGTTCATTTGTTCATTTGTTCATTTGTTCATTTGTTCATTTGTTCATTTGTTCATTTGTTCATTTGTTCATTTGTTCATTTGTTCATTTGCTCATTTGTTCATTTGTTCATTTTTTCATTTGTTCATTTGTTCACTTGTTCATTTGTTCATTTGTCCATTTGTTCATTTGTTCATTTGTTAATTTGTTCATTTGTCCATTCGTTCGTTTGTTCATTTGTTCATTTGTTCATTTGTTCAATTGATCCTTTGTTCATTTGTTTATTTGTTCATTTGTTCATTTGTTCATTTGTTCATTTGTTTATTTGTTCATTTGTTCATTTGTTCATTTGTTCATTTGTTCATTTGTTCATTTGTTCATTTGTTCATTTGTTCATTTGTTCATTTGTTCATTTGTTCATTTGTTCACTTGTCCATTCGTTCGTTTGTTCGTTTGTTCTTCTGTTCGTTTGTTCGTTTGTTCATTTGTTCATTTGTTCATTTGTACATTTGTTCGTTTGTTCATTTGTTCATTTGTTTATTTGTTTATTGGTTCATTTGTTCATTTGTTCAGTTGTTCATTTGTTCATTTGTTCATTTGTTCATTTGTTCATTTGTTCATTTGTTCATTTGTTCATTTGTTCACTTGTTCATTTGTTCATTTGTCCATTTGTTCATTTGTTCATTTGTTCATTTGTTAATTTGTTCACTTGTCCATTCGTTCGATTGTTTATTTGTTCATTTGTTCGTTTGTTCATTTGTTCATTTGTTCATTTTTTCATTTGTTAATTTGTTCACTTGTTCATTTGTTCATTTGTCCATTTGTTCATTTGTTCATTTGTTAATTTGTTCACTTGTCCATTCGTTCGATTGTTCATTCGTTCATTTGTTCGTTTGTTCATTTGTTCATTTGTTCACTTGTTCATTTGTTCATTTGTTCATTTGTTCATTTGTTCATTTGTTCATTTGTTCATTTGTTCATTTGTTCTTTTGTTCATTTGTTCATTTGTTCATTTGTTCATTTGTTCATTTGTTCATTTGTTCATTTGTTCATTTGTTCATTTGTTCATTTGTTCATTTGTTCATTTGTTCATTTGTTCATTTGTTCATTTGTTCATTTGTTCATTTGTTCATTTGTTCATTTGTTCATTTGTTCATTTGTTCATTTGTTCATTTGTTCATTTGTTCATTTGTTCATTTGTTCATTTGTTCATTTGTTCATTTGTTCATTTGTTCATTTGTTCATTTGTTCATTTGTTCATTTGTTCATTTGTTCATTTGTTCATTTGTTCATTTGTTCATTTGTACATTTGTTAATGTGTCCATTTTTGGATGTGTTCACTTCTGCAAATCTTCATTTCTTAAGATGTTCATCTGCTCATTTGTCCATTTGTTTATTTGTTCATTTGTTCATATGTTCATTTTATTGTTTGTTCATTTCTCAACTTATTCATTTGTTCATTTGTTCATTTGTACATTTGTTAGTTTGTTCATTTGTTCATTTGTTTATTTGTTTATTGGTTCATTTGTTCATTTGTTCATTTGTTCATTTGTTCATTTGTTCATTTGTTCATTTGTTCATTTGTTCATTTGTTCATTTGTTCATTTGTTCACTTGTTCATTTGTTCATTTGTCCATTTGTTCATTTGTTCATTTGTTCATTTGTTCATTTGTTAATTTGTTCACTTGTCCATTCGTTCGATTGTTTATTTGTTCATTTGTTCGTTTGTTCATTTGTTCATTTGTTCATTTGTTCATTTGTTCATTTGTTCATTTGTTCATTTTTTCATTTGTTCATTTGTTCATTTGTTAATTTGTTCACTTGTCCATTCGTTTGATTGTTCATTTCTTCATTTGTTCATTTGTACATTTGTGCATCTGTTCACTTGTTCATTTGTTCATTTGTCCATTCGTTATTTTGTTCATTTGTCCATTCGTTATTTTGTTCATTTGTTCATTTGTTCATTTGTTCATTTGTTCATTTGTTCATTGGTTCATTTATTCATTTGTTCATTTGTCCATTTGTTCATTTGTTCATTTGTTCATTTGTTCATTTGTTCATTTGTTCATTTGTTCATTTGTTCATTTGTTCATTTCTTCATTTCTTCATTTGTTCATTTGTTCATTTGTTCATTTGTTCTTTTGTTCATTTGTTCATTTGTTCATTTGTTCATGTGTTCATTTGTTCATTTGTTCATTTGTTCATTTGTTCATTTGTTCATTTGTTCATTTGTTCATTTGATCATTTGTTCATTTGCTCATTTGTTCATTTGTTCATTTTTTCATTTGTTCATTTGTTCACTTGTTCATTTGTTCATTTGTCCATTTGTTCATTTGTTCATTTGTTCATTTGTTCATTTGTTCATTTGTTCATTTGTTCATTTGTTAATTTGTTCATTTGTCCATTCGTTCGTTTGTTCATTTGTTCATTTGTTCATTTGTACAATTTATCCTTTGTTCATTTGTTTATTTGTTCATTTGTTCATTTGTTCATTTGTTCATTTGTTTATTTGTTCATTTGTTCATTTGTTCATTTGTTCATTTGTTCATTTGTTCACTTGTCCATTCGTTCGTTTGTTCGTTTGTTCTTCTGTACGTTTGTTCGTTTGTTCATTTGTTCATTTGTTCATTTGTACATTTGTTCGTTTGTTCATTTGTTCATTTGTTTATTTGTTTATTGGTTCATTTGTTCATTTGTTCATTTGTTCATTTGTTCATTTGTTCATTTGTTCATTTGTTCATTTGTTCATTTGTTCATTTGTTCATTTGTTCACTTGTTCATTTGTTCATTTGTCCATTTGTTCATTTGTTCATTTGTTCATTTGTTAATTTGTTCACTTGTCCATTCGTTCGATTGTTTATTTGTTCATTTGTTCGTTTGTTCATTCGTTCATTTGTTCATTTTTTCATTTGTTCATTTGTTCACTTGTTCATTTGTTCATTTGTCCATTTGTTCATTTGTTCATTTGTCCATTTGTTCATTTGTTCATTTGTTAATTTGTTCACTTGTCCATTCGTTCGATTGTTCATTCGTTCATTTGTTCGTTTGTTCATTTGTTCATTTGTTCACTTGTTCATTTGTTCATTTGTTCAATTGTTCATTTGTTCATTTGTTCATTTGTTCATTTGTTCTTTTGTTCATTTGTTCATTTGTTCATTTGTTCATTTGTTCATTTGTTCATTTGTTCATTTGTTCATTTGTTCATTTGTTCATTTGTTCATTTGTTCATTTGGTCATTTGGTCATTTGTTCATTTGTTAATGTGTCCATTTTTGGATGTGTTCATTTCTGCAAATCTTCATTTCTTAAGATGTTCATCTGCTCATTTGTCCATTTGTTTATTTGTTCATTTGTTCATATGTTCATTTGATTGTTTGTTCATTTCTCAACTTATTCATTTGTTCATTTGTTCATTTGTTCATTTGTACATTTGTTCGTTTGTTCATTTGTTCATTTGTTTATTTGTTTATTGGTTCATTTGTTCATTTGTTCATTTGTTCATTTGTTCATTTGTTCATTTGTTCATTTGTTCATTTGTTCATTTGTTCATTTGTTCATTTGTTCATTTGTTCATTTGTTCATTTGTTCATTTGTCATTTGTACATGTGTTCATTTGTTCATTTGTTAATTTGTTCAATTGATCCTTTGTTCATTTGTTCATTTGTTCATCTGTTCATTTGTTCATTTCTTCATTTCTTCATTTCTTCCTTTCTTCATTTGTTCATTTCTTCATTTGTTCATATGTTCATTTGATTGTTTGTTCATTTCTCAACGTATTCATTTGTTCATTTGTTCTTATTTCATTTGTTCATTTTTTCATTTGTTCATTTTTTCATTTGTTCATTTGTTCATTTGTTAATTTGTTCATTTGTCCATTTGATTGTTTGTTCATTTCTCAACTTATTCATTTGTTCATTTGTTCATTTGTTCATTTGTTCATTTGTACATTTGTTCATTCGTTCATTTGTTCATTTGTTCATTTGTTTATAGGTTCATTTGTTCATTTGTTCATTTGTTCATTTGTTCATTTGTTCATTTGTTCATTTGTCCATTTGTTCATTTGTTCATTTGTCCATTTGTTCATTTGTTCATTTGTTCATTTGTTCATTTGTCCATTCGTTCGTTTGTTCATTTGTTCATTTGTTCATTTGTTCATTTGTTCATTTGTTCATTTGTTCATTTGTTCATTTGTTCATTTGTTCATTTGTTCATTTGTTCATTTGTTCATTTGTTCATTTGTTCATTTGTTAATTTGTTCACTTGTCCATTCGTTCGATTGTTCATTCGTTCATTTGTTCGTTTGTTCATTTGTTCATTTGTTCACTTGTTCATTTGTTCATTTGTTCATTTGTTCATTTGTTCATTTGTTCATTTGTTCATTTGTTCTTTTGTTCATTTGTTAATTTGTTCACTTGTCCATTCGTTCGATTGTTCATTCGTTCATTTGTTCGTTTGTTCATTTGATCATTTGTTCACTTGTTCATTTGTTCATTTGTTCATTTGTTCATTTGTTCATTTGTTCATTTGTTCTTTTGTTCATTTGTTCATTTGTTCATTTGTTCATTTGTTCATTTGTTCATTTGTTCATTTGTTCATTTGTTCATTTGTTCATTTGTTCATTTGTTCATTTGTTCATTTGTTCATTTGTTCATTTGTTCATTTGTTCATTTGTTCATTTGTTCATTTGTTCATTTGTTCATTTGTTCATTTGTTCATTTGTTCATTTGTTCATTTGTTCATTTGTTCATTTGTTCATTTGTTCATTTGTACATTTGTTAATGTGTCCATTTTTGGATGTGTTCACTTCTGCAAATCTTCATTTCTTAAGATGTTCACCTGCTCATTTGTCCATTTGTTTATTTGTTCATTTGTTCATATGTTCATTTTATTGTTTGTTCATTTCTCAACTTATTCATTTGTTCATTTGTTCATTTGTACATTTGTTAGTTTGTTCATTTGTTCATTTGTTTATTTGTTTATTGGTTCATTTGTTCATTTGTTCATTTGTTCATTTGTTCATTTGTTCATTTGTTCATTTGTTCATTTGTTCATTTGTTCATTTGTTCATTTGTTCATTTGTTCACTTGTTCATTTGTTCATTTGTCCATTTGTTCATTTGTTCATTTGTTCATTTGTTCATTTGTTCATTTGTTCATTTGTTAATTTGTTCACTTGTCCATTCGTTCGATTGTTTATTTGTTCATTTGTTCGTTTGTTCATTTGTTCATTTGTTCATTTGTTCATTTGTTCATTTGTTCATTTTTTCATTTGTTCATTTGTTCACTTGTTCATTTGTTCATTTGTCCATTTGTTCATTTGTTCATTTGTTAATTTGTTCACTTGTCCATTCGTTTGATTGTTCATTTCTTCATTTGTTCATTTGTACATTTGTGCATCTGTTCACTTGTTCATTTGTTCATTTGTCCATTCGTTATTTTGTTCATTTGTTCATTTGTTCATTTGTTCATTTGTTCATTTGTTCATTGGTTCATTTATTCATTTGTTCATTTGTCCATTTGTTCATTTGTTCATTTGTTCATTTGTACATGTGTTCATTTGTTCATTTGTTCATTTGTTCATTTGTTCATTTCTTCATTTGTTCATTTGTTCATTTGTTCATTTGTTCATTTGTTCATTTGTTCATTTGTTCATTTGTTAATGTGTTCATTTCTTCATTTGTTCATTTGTCCATTCGTTCGTTTGTTCATTTGTTCATTTGTTCATTTGTCCATTCGTTCGTTTGTTCATTTGTTCATTTGTTCATTTGTTCATTTGTTCATTTGTTCATTTGTTCATTTGTTCATTTGTTCATTTGTTCATTTGTTCATTTGTTCATTTGTTCATTTGCTCATTTGTTCATTTGTTCATTTTTTCATTTGTTCATTTGTTCACTTGTTCATTTGTTCATTTGTCCATTTGTTCATTTGTTCATTTGTTCATTTGTTAATTTGTTCATTTGTCCATTCGTTCGTTTGTTCATTTGTTCATTTGTTCATTTGTTCAATTGATCCTTTGTTCATTTGTTTATTTGTTCATTTGTTCATTTGTTCATTTGTTCATTTGTTCATTTGTTTATTTGTTCATTTGTTCATTTGTTCATTTGTTCATTTGTTCATTTGTTCATTTGTTCATTTGTTCATTTGTTCATTTGTTCACTTGTCCATTCGTTCGTTTGTTCGTTTGTTCTTCTGTTCGTTCGTTCGTTTGTTCATTTGTTCATTTGTTCATTTGTACATTTGTTCGTTTGTTCATTTGTTCATTTGTTTATTTGTTTATTGGTTCATTTGTTCAGTTGTTCATTTGTTCATTTGTTCATTTGTTCATTTGTTCATTTGTTCATTTGTTCATTTGTTCACTTGTTCATTTGTTCATTTGTCCATTTGTTCATTTGTTCATTTGTTCATTTGTTAATTTGTTCACTTGTCCATTCGTTCGATTGTTTATTTGTTCATTTGTTCGTTTGTTCATTTGTTCATTTGTTCATTTGTTCATTTTTTCATTTGTTAATTTGTTCACTTGTTCATTTGTTCATTTGTCCATTTGTTCATTTGTTCATTTGTTAATTTGTTCACTTGTCCATTCGTTCGATTGTTCATTCGTTCATTTGTTCGTTTGTTCATTTGTTCATTTGTTCACTTGTTCATTTGTTCATTTGTTCATTTGTTCATTTGTTCATTTGTTCATTTGTTCATTTGTTCATTTGTTCTTTTGTTCATTTGTTCATTTGTTCATTTGTTCATTTGTTCATTTGTTCATTTGTTCATTTGTTCATTTGTTCATTTGTTCATTTGTTCATTTGTTCATTTGTTCATTTGTTCATTTGTTCATTTGTTCATTTGTTCATTTGTTCATTTGTTCATTTGTTCATTTGTTCATTTGTTCATTTGTTCATTTGTTCATTTGTTCATTTGTTCATTTGTTCATTTGTTCATTTGTTCATTTGTTCATTTGTTCATTTGTTCATTTGTTCATTTGTACATTTGTTAATGTGTCCATTTTTGGATGTGTTCACTTCTGCAAATCTTCATTTCTTAAGATGTTCATCTGCTCATTTGTCCATTTGTTTATTTGTTCATTTGTTCATATGTTCATTTGTTCATTTGTCCATTTGTTCATTTGTTCATTTGTTCATTTGTTCATTTGTTAATTTGTTCACTTGTCCATTCGTTCGATTGTTTATTTGTTCATTTGTTCGTTTGTTCATTTGTTCATTTGTTCATTTGTTCATTTGTTCATTTGTTCATTTTTTCATTTGTTCATTTGTTCACTTGTTCATTTGTTCATTTGTCCATTTGTTCATTTGTTCATTTGTTAATTTGTTCACTTGTCCATTCGTTTGATTGTTCATTTCTTCATTTGTTCATTTGTACATTTGTGCATCTGTTCACTTGTTCATTTGTTCATTTGTCCATTCGTTATTTTGTTCATTTGTTCATTTGTTCATTTGTTCATTTGTTCACTTGTCCATTCGTTCGATTGTTTATTTGTTCATTTGTTCGTTTGTTCATTTGTTCATTTGTTCATTTGTTCATTTGTTCATTTGTTCATTTTTTCATTTGTTCATTTGTTCACTTGTTCATTTGTTCATTTGTCCATTTGTTCATTTGTTCATTTGTTAATTTGTTCACTTGTCCATTCGTTTGATTGTTCATTTCTTCATTTGTTCATTTGTACATTTGTGCATCTGTTCACTTGTTCATTTGTTCATTTGTCCATTCGTTATTTTGTTCATTTGTTCATTTGTTCATTTGTTCATTTGTTCATTTGTTCATTGGTTCATTTATTCATTTGTTCATTTGTCCATTTGTTCATTTGTTCATTTGTTCATTTCTTCATTTGTTCATTTGTTCATTTGTTCATTTGTTCATTTGTTCTTTTGTTCATTTGTTCATTTGTTCATTTGTTCATGTGTTCATTTGTTCATTTGTTCATTTGTTCATTTGTTCATTTGTTCATTTGTTCATTTGTTCATTTGATCATTTGTTCATTTGCTCATTTGTTCATTTGATCATTTTTTCATTTGTTCATTTGTTCACTTGTTCATTTGTTCATTTGTCCATTTGTTCATTTGTTCATTTGTTCATTTGTTCATTTGTTCATTTGTTAATTTGTTCATTTGTCCATTCGTTCGTTTGTTCATTTGTTCATTTGTTCATTTGTACAATTTATCCTTTGTTCATTTGTTTATTTGTTCATTTGTTCATTTGTTCATTTGTTCATTTGTTCATTTGTTCATTTGTTTATTTGTTCATTTGTTCATTTGTTTATTTGTTCATTTGTTCATTTGTTCATTTGTTCATTTGTTCATTTGTTCACTTGTCCATTCGTTCGTTTGTTCGTTTGTTCTTCTGTTCGTTTGTTCGTTTGTTCATTTGTTCATTTGTTCATTTGTACATTTGTTCGTTTGTTCATTTGTTCATTTGTTTATTTGTTTATTGGTTCATTTGTTCATTTGTTCATTTGTTCATTTGTTCATTTGTTCATTTGTTCATTTGTTCATTTGTTCATTTGTTCATTTGTTCATTTGTTCATTTGTTCATTTGTTCATTTGTTCATTTGTTCATTTGTTCATTTGTTCACTTGTTCATTTGTTCATTTGTCCATTTGTTCATTTGTTCATTTGTTCATTTGTTAATTTGTTCACTTGTCCATTCGTTCGATTGTTTATTTGTTCATTTGTTCATTTGTTCATTTGTTCATTTGTTCATTTTTTCATTTGTTCATTTGTTCACTTGTTCATTTGTTCATTTGTCCATTTGTTCATTTGTTCATTTGTCCATTTGTTCATTTGTTCATTTGTTAATTTGTTCACTTGTCCATTCGTTCGATTGTTCATTCGTTCATTTGTTCGTTTGTTCATTTGTTCATTTGTTCACTTGTTCATTTGTTCATTTGTTCAATTGTTCATTTGTTCATTTGTTCATTTGTTCATTTGTTCATTTGTTCATTTGTTCATTTGTTCATTTGTTCATTTGTTCATTTGTTCATTTGTTCATTTGTTCATTTGTTCATTTGGTCATTTGGTCATTTGTTCATTTGTTAATGTGTCCATTTTTGGATGTGTTCATTTCTGCAAATCTTCATTTCTTAAGATGTTCATCTGCTCATTTGTCCATTTGTTTATTTGTTCATTTGTTCATATGTTCATTTGATTGTTTGTTCATTTCTCAACTTATTCATTTGTTCATTTGTTCATTTGTTCATTTGTACATTTGTTCGTTTGTTCATTTGTTCATTTGTTTATTTGTTTATTGGTTCATTTGTTCATTTGTTCATTTGTTCATTTGTTCATTTGTTCATTTGTTCATTTGTTCATTTGTTCATTTGTTCATTTGTTCATTTGTTCATTTGTTCATTTGTCATTTGTACATGTGTTCATTTGTTCATTTGTTAATTTGTTCAATTGATCCTTTGTTCATTTGTTCATTTGTTCATCTGTTCATTTGTTCATTTCTTCATTTCTTCATTTCTTCCTTTCTTCATTTGTTCATTTCTTCATTTGTTCATATGTTCATTTGATTGTTTGTTCATTTCTCAACGTATTCATTTGTTCATTTGTTCTTATTTCATTTGTTCATTTGTTCATTTTTTCATTTGTTCATTTTTTCATTTGTTCATTTGTTCATTTGTTAATTTGTTCATTTGTCCATTTGATTGTTTGTTCATTTCTCAACTTATTCATTTGTTCATTTGTTCATTTGTTCATTTGTTCATTTGTTCATTTGTACATTTGTTCATTCGTTCATTTGTTCATTTGTTTATTTGTTTATTGGTTCATTTGTTCATTTGTTCATTTGTTCATTTGTTCATTTGTTCATTTGTCCATTTGTTCATTTGTTCATTTGTCCATTTGTTCATTTGTTCATTTGTTCATTTGTTCATTTGTCCATTCGTTCGTTTGTTCATTTGTTCATTTGTTCATTTGTTCATTTGTTCATTTGTTCATTTGTTCATTTGTTCATTTGTTCATTTGTTCATTTGTTCATTTGTTCATTTGTTCATTTGTTCATTTGTTCATTTGTTCATTTGTTCATTTGTTCATTTGTTCATTTGTTCATTTGTTAATTTGTTCACTTGTCCATTCGTTCGATTGTTCATTCGTTCATTTGTTCGTTTGTTCATTTGTTCATTTGTTCACTTGTTCATTTGTTCATTTGTTCATTTGTTCATTTGTTCTTTTGTTCATTTGTTCATTTGTTCTTTTGTTCATTTGTTCATTTGTTCATTTGTTAATTTGTTCACTTGTCCATTCGTTCGATTGTTCATTCGTTCATTTGTTCGTTTGTTCATTTGTACATTTGTTCACTTGTTCATTTGTTCATTTGTTCATTTGTTCATTTGTTCATTTGTTCATTTGTTCATTTGTTCTTTTGTTCATTTGTTCATTTGTTCATTTGTTCATTTGTTCATTTGTTCATTTGTTCATTTGTTCATTTGTTCATTTGTTCATTTGTTCATTTGTTCATTTGTTCATTTGTTCATTTGTTCATTTGTTCATTTGTTCATTTGTTCATTTGTTCATTTGTTCATTTGTTCATTTGTTCATTTGTTCATTTGTTCATTTGTTCATTTGTTCATTTGTTCATTTGTTCATTTGTTCATTTGTTCATTTGTTCATTTGTTCATTTGTTCATTTGTTCATTTGTTCATTTGTTCATTTGTTCATTTGTTCATTTGTTCATTTGTACATTTGTTAATGTGTCCATTTTTGGATGTGTTCACTTCTGCAAATCTTCATTTCTTAAGATGTTCATCTGCTCATTTGTCCATTTGTTTATTTGTTCATTTGTTCATATGTTCATTTTATTGTTTGTTCATTTCTCAACTTATTCATTTGTTCATTTGTTCATTTGTACATTTGTTAGTTTGTTCATTTGTTCATTTGTTTATTTGTTTATTGGTTCATTTGTTCATTTGTTCATTTGTTCATTTGTTCATTTGTTCATTTGTTCATTTGTTCATTTGTTCATTTGTTCATTTGTTCATTTGTTCATTTGTTCACTTGTTCATTTGTTCATTTGTCCATTTGTTCATTTGTTCATTTGTTCATTTGTTCATTTGTTAATTTGTTCACTTGTCCATTCGTTCGATTGTTTATTTGTTCATTCGTTCGATTGTTTATTTGTTCATTTGTTCGTTTGTTCATTTGTTCATTTGTTCATTTGTTCATTTGTTCATTTGTTCATTTTTTCATTTGTTCATTTGTTCACTTGTTCATTTGTTCATTTGTCCATTTGTTCATTTGTTCATTTGTTAATTTGTTCACTTGTCCATTCGTTTGATTGTTCATTTCTTCATTTGTTCATTTGTACATTTGTGCATCTGTTCACTTGTTCATTTGTTCATTTGTCCATTCGTTATTTTGTTCATTTGTTCATTTGTTCATTTGTTCATTGGTTCATTTATTCATTTGTTCATTTGTCCATTTGTTCATTTGTTCATTTGTTCATTTGTTCATTTGTTCATTTCTTCATTTGTTCATTTGTTCATTTGTTCATTTGTTCATTTGTTCTTTTGTTCATTTGTTCATTTGTTCATTTGTTCATGTGTTCATTTGTTCATTTGTTCATTTGTTCATTTGTTCATTTGTTCATTTGTTCATTTGATCATTTGTTCATTTGCTCATTTGTTCATTTGTTCATTTGTTCATTTTTTCATTTGTTCATTTGTTCACTTGTTCATTTGTTCATTTGTCCATTTGTTCATTTGTTCATTTGTTCATTTGTTCATTTGTTCATTTGTTAATTTGTTCATTTGTCCATTCGTTCGTTTGTTCATTTGTTCATTTGTTCATTTGTTCATTTGTTCATTTGGTCATTTGGTCATTTGTTCATTTGTTAATGTGTCCATTTTTGGATGTGTTCATTTCTGCAAATCTTCATTTCTTAAGATGTTCATTTGTTCATTTGTTCATTTGTTTATTTGTTCATTTGTTCATATGTTCATTTGTCCATTTGTTCATTTGTTCATTTGTTCATTTGTTCATTTGTTCATTTGTTCATTTGTACATTTGTTCGTTTGTTCATTTGTTCATTTGTTTATTTGTTTATTGGTTCATTTGTTCATTTGTTCATTTGTTCATTTGTTCATCTGTTCATTTGTTCATTTCTTCATTTCTTCATTTCTTCCTTTCTTCATTTGTTCATTTCTTCATTTGTTCATATGTTCATTTGATTGTTTGTTCATTTCTCAACGTATTCATTTGTTCATTTGTTCTTATTTCATTTGTTCATTTGTTCATTTTTTCATTTGTTCATTTTTTCATTTGTTCATTTGTTCATTTGTTAATTTGTTCATTTGTCCATTTGATTGTTTGTTCATTTCTCAACTTATTCATTTGTTCATTTGTTCATTTGTTCATTTGTACATTTGTTCATTCGTTCATTTGTTCATTTGTTCATTTGTTCATTTGTCCATTTGTTCATTTGTTCATTTGTCCATTTGTTCATTTGTTCATTTGTTCATTTGTTCATTTGTCCATTCGTTCGTTTGTTCATTTGTTCATTTGTTCATTTGTTCAATTGTTCATTTGTTCATTTGTTCATTTGTTCATTTGTTCATTTGTTCATTTGTTCATTTGTTCATTTGTTCATTTGTTCATTTGTTCATTTGTTCATTTGTTCATTTGTTCATTTGTTCATTTGTTCATTTGTTAATTTGTTCACTTGTCCATTCGTTCGATTGTTCATTCGTTCATTTTTTCGTTTGTTCATTTGTTCATTTGTTCACTTGTTCATTTGTTCATTTGTTCATTTGTTCATTTGTTCATTTGTTCATTTGTTCATTTGTTCTTTTGTTCATTTGTTCATTTGTTCATTTGTTAATTTGTTCACTTGTCCATTCGTTCGATTGTTCATTCGTTCATTTGTTCGTTTGTTCATTTGTTCATTTGTTCACTTGTTCATTTGTTCATTTGTTCATTTGTTCATTTGTTCATTTGTTCATTTGTTCATTTGTTCTTTTGTTCATTTGTTCATTTGTTCATTTGTTCATTTGTTCATTTGTTCATTTGTTCATTTGTTCATTTGTTCATTTGTTCATTTGTTCATTTGTTCATTTGTTCATTTGTTCATTTGTTCATTTGTTCATTTGTTCATTTGTTCATTTGTTCATTTGTTCATTTGTTCATTTGTTCATTTGTTCATTTGTTCATTTGTTCATTTGTACATTTGTTAATGTGTCCATTTTTGGATGTGTTCACTTCTGCAAATCTTCATTTCTTAAGATGTTCATCTGCTCATTTGTCCATTTGTTTATTTGTTCATTTGTTCATATGTTCATTTTATTGTTTGTTCATTTCTCAACTTATTCATTTGTTCATTTGTTCATTTGTACATTTGTTAGTTTGTTCATTTGTTCATTTGTTTATTTGTTTATTGGTTCATTTGTTCATTTGTTCATTTGTTCATTTGTTCATTTGTTCATTTGTTCATTTGTTCATTTGTTCATTTGTTCATTTGTTCATTTGTTCATTTGTTCATTTGTTCACTTGTTCATTTGTTCATTTGTCCATTTGTTCATTTGTTCATTTGTTCATTTGTTCATTTGTTCATTTGTTAATTTGTTCACTTGTCCATTCGTTCGATTGTTTATTTGTTCATTTGTTCGTTTGTTCATTTGTTCATTTGTTCATTTGTTCATTTGTTCATTTTTTCATTTGTTCATTTGTTCACTTGTTCATTTGTTCATTTGTCCATTTGTTCATTTGTTCATTTGTTAATTTGTTCACTTGTCCATTCGTTTGATTGTTCATTTCTTCATTTGTTCATTTGTACATTTGTGCATCTGTTCACTTGTTCATTTGTTCATTTGTCCATTCGTTATTTTGTTCATTTGTTCATTTGTTCATTTGTTCATTTGTTCATTTGTTCATTGGTTCATTTATTCATTTGTTCATTTGTCCATTTGTTCATTTGTTCATTTGTTCATTTGTTCATTTGTTCATTTGTTCATTTGTTCATTTCTTCATTTGTTCATTTGTTCATTTGTTCATTTGTTCATTTGTTCTTTTGTTCATTTGTTCATTTGTTCATTTGTTCATGTGTTCATTTGTTCATTTGTTCATTTGTTCATTTGTTCATTTGTTCATTTGTTCATTTGTTCATTTGATCATTTGTTCATTTGCTCATTTGTTCATTTGTTCATTTTTTCATTTGTTCATTTGTTCACTTGTTCATTTGTTCATTTGTCCATTTGTTCATTTGTTCATTTGTTCATTTGTTCATTTGTTCATTTGTTAATTTGTTCATTTGTCCATTTGATTGTTTGTTCATTTCTCAACTTATTCATTTGTTCATTTGTTCATTTGTTCATTTGTACATTTGTTCATTCGTTCATTTGTTCATTTGTTTATTTGTTTATTGGTTCATTTGTTCATTTGTTCATTTGTTCATTTGTTCATTTGTTCATTTGTTCATTTGTTCATTTGTTCATTTGTTCATTTGTTCATTTGTTCATTTGTCCATTTGTTAATTTGTTCATTTGTTCATTTGTTCATTTGTCCATTCGTTCGTTTGTTCATTTGTTCATTTATTCATTTGTTCATTTGTTCATTTGTTCATTTGTTCATTTGTTCATTTGTTCATTTGTTCATTTGTTCATTCGTTCACTTGTTCATTTTGTTCCTTTGTTCGTTTGTTCGTTTATAATTTGTTCATTTGTACATGTGTTCATTTGTTCATTTGTACATGTGTTCATTTGTTCATTTGTTCATTTGTTCATTTCTTCATTTCTTCATTTGTTCATTTGTTCATTTGTTCATTTCTTCATTTGTTCATTTGTTAATTTGTTCATTTGTTCATTTGTTCATTTGTTAATGTGTTCATTTCTTCATTTGTTCATTTGTCCATTCGTTCGTTTGTTCATTTGTTCATTTGTTCATTTGTCCATTCGTTCGTTTGTTCATTTGTTCATTTGTTCATTTGTTCATTTGTTCATTTGTTCATTTGTTCATTTGTTCATTTGCTCATTTGTTCATTTGTTCATTTTTTCATTTGTTCATTTGTTCACTTGTTCATTTGTTCATTTGTCCATTTGTTCATTTGTTCATTTGTTAATTTGTTCATTTGTCCATTCGTTCGTTTGTTCATTTGTTCATTTGTTCATTTGTTCAATTGATCCTTTGTTCATTTGTTTATTTGTTCATTTGTTCATTTGTTCATTTGTTCATTTGTTCATTTGTTTATTTGTTCATTTGTTCATTTGTTCATTTGTTCATTTGTTCATTTGTTCATTTGTTCATTTGTTCATTTGTTCATTTGTTCATTTGTTCACTTGTCCATTCGTTCGTTTGTTCGTTTGTTCTTCTGTTCGTTTGTTCGTTTGTTCATTTGTTCATTTGTTCATTTGTACATTTGTTCGTTTGTTCATTTGTTCATTTGTTTATTTGTTTATTGGTTCATTTGTTCATTTGTTCAGTTGTTCATTTGTTCATTTGTTCATTTGTTCATTTGTTCATTTGTTCATTTGTTCACTTGTTCATTTGTTCATTTGTCCATTTGTTCATTTGTTCATTTGTTCATTTGTTAATTTGTTCACTTGTCCATTCGTTCGATTGTTTATTTGTTCATTTGTTCGTTTGTTCATTTGTTCATTTGTTCATTTGTTCATTTTTTCATTTGTTAATTTGTTCACTTGTTCATTTGTTCATTTGTTCATTTGTTCATTTTTTCATTTGTTAATTTGTTCACTTGTTCATTTGTTCATTTGTCCATTTGTTCATTTGTTCATTTGTTAATTTGTTCACTTGTCCATTCGTTCGATTGTTCATTCGTTCATTTGTTCGTTTGTTCATTTGTTCATTTGTTCACTTGTTCATTTGTTCATTTGTTCATTTGTTCATTTGTTCATTTGTTCATTTGTTCATTTGTTCATTTGTTCTTTTGTTCATTTGTTCATTTGTTCATTTGTTCATTTGTTCATTTGTTCATTTGTTCATTTGTTCATTTGTTCATTTGTTCATTTGTTCATTTGTTCATTTGTTCATTTGTTCATTTGTTCATTTGTTCATTTGTTCATTTGTTCATTTGTTCATTTGTTCATTTGTTCATTTGTTCATTTGTTCATTTGTTCATTTGTTCATTTGTTCATTTGTTCATTTGTTCATTTGTTCATTTGTTCATTTGTTCATTTGTTCATTTGTTCATTTGTTCATTTGTTCATTTGTACATTTGTTAATGTGTCCATTTTTGGATGTGTTCACTTCTGCAAATCTTCATTTCTTAAGATGTTCATCTGCTCATTTGTCCATTTGTTTATTTGTTCATTTGTTCATATGTTCATTTTATTGTTTGTTCATTTCTCAACTTATTCATTTGTTCATTTGTTCATTTGTACATTTGTTAGTTTGTTCATTTGTTCATTTGTTTATTTGTTTATTGGTTCATTTGTTCATTTGTTCATTTGTTCATTTGTTCATTTGTTCATTTGTTCATTTGTTCATTTGTTCATTTGTTCATTTGTTCACTTGTTCATTTGTTCATTTGTCCATTTGTTCATTTGTTCATTTGTTCATTTGTTCATTTGTTAATTTGTTCACTTGTCCATTCGTTCGATTGTTTATTTGTTCATTTGTTCGTTTGTTCATTTGTTCATTTGTTCATTTGTTCATTTGTTCATTTGTTCATTTTTTCATTTGTTCATTTGTTCACTTGTTCATTTGTTCATTTGTCCATTTGTTCATTTGTTCATTTGTTAATTTGTTCACTTGTCCATTCGTTTGATTGTTCATTTCTTCATTTGTTCATTTGTACATTTGTGCATCTGTTCACTTGTTCATTTGTTCATTTGTCCATTCGTTATTTTGTTCATTTGTTCATTTGTTCATTTGTTCATTTGTTCATTTGTTCATTTGTTCATTGGTTCATTTATTCATTTGTTCATTTGTCCATTTGTTCATTTGTTCATTTGTTCATTTGTTCATTTGTTCATTTGTTCATTTGTTCATTTCTTCATTTGTTCATTTGTTCATTTGTTCATTTGTTCATTTGTTCATTTGTTCATTTGTTCATTTGTTCATTTGTTCATTTGCTCATTTGTTCATTTGTTCATTTTTTCATTTGTTCATTTGTTCACTTGTTCATTTGTTCATTTGTCCATTTGTTCATTTGTTCATTTGTTAATTTGTTCATTTGTCCATTCGTTCGTTTGTTCATTTGTTCATTTGTTCATTTGTTCAATTGATCCTTTGTTCATTTGTTTATTTGTTCATTTGTTCATTTGTTCATTTGTTCATTTGTTCATTTGTTTATTTGTTCATTTGTTCATTTGTTCATTTGTTCATTTGTTCATTTGTTCATTTGTTCATTTGTTCATTTGTTCATTTGTTCATTTGTTCATTTGTTCATTTGTTCACTTGTCCATTCGTTCGTTTGTTCGTTTGTTCTTCTGTTCGTTTGTTCGTTTGTTCATTTGTTCATTTGTTCATTTGTTCATTTGTTCATTTGTACATTTGTTCGTTTGTTCATTTGTTCATTTGTTTATTTGTTTATTGGTTCATTTGTTCATTTGTTCAGTTGTTCATTTGTTCATTTGTTCATTTGTTCATTTGTTCATTTGTTCATTTGTTCATTTGTTCATTTGTTCATTTGTTCATTTGTTCATTTGTTCATTTGTTCACTTGTTCATTTGTTCATTTGTCCATTTGTTCATTTGTTCATTTGTTAATTTGTTAATTTGTTCACTTGTCCATTCGTTCGATTGTTTATTTGTTCATTTGTTCGTTTGTTCATTTGTTCATTTGTTCATTTTTTCATTTGTTAATTTGTTCACTTGTTCATTTGTTCATTTGTCCATTTGTTCATTTGTTCATTTGTTAATTTGTTCACTTGTCCATTCGTTCGATTGTTCATTCGTTCATTTGTTCGTTTGTTCATTTGTTCATTTGTTCACTTGTTCATTTGTTCATTTGTTCATTTGTTCATTTGTTCATTTGTTCATTTGTTCATTTGTTCTTTTGTTCATTTGTTCATTTGTTCATTTGTTCATTTGTTCATTTGTTCATTTGTTCATTTGTTCATTTGTTCATTTGTTCATTTGTTCATTTGTTCATTTGTTCATTTGTTCATTTGTTCATTTGTTCATTTGTTCATTTGTACATTTGTTAATGTGTCCATTTTTGGATGTGTTCACTTCTGCAAATCTTCATTTCTTAAGATGTTCATCTGCTCATTTGTCCATTTGTTTATTTGTTCATTTGTTCATATGTTCATTTTATTGTTTGTTCATTTCTCAACTTATTCATTTGTTCATTTGTTCATTTGTACATTTGTTAGTTTGTTCATTTGTTCATTTGTTTATTTGTTTATTGGTTCATTTGTTCATTTGTTCATTTGTTCATTTGTTCATTTGTTCATTTGTTCATTTGTTCATTTGTTCATTTGTTCATTTGTTCACTTGTTCATTTGTTCATTTGTCCATTTGTTCATTTGTTCATTTGTTCATTTGTTCATTTGTTCATTTGTTAATTTGTTCACTTGTCCATTCGTTCGATTGTTTATTTGTTCATTTGTTCGTTTGTTCATTTGTTCATTTGTTCATTTGTTCATTTGTTCATTTGTTCATTTTTTCATTTGTTCATTTGTTCACTTGTTCATTTGTTCATTTGTCCATTTGTTCATTTGTTCATTTGTTAATTTGTTCACTTGTCCATTCGTTTGATTGTTCATTTCTTCATTTGTTCATTTGTACATTTGTGCATCTGTTCACTTGTTCATTTGTTCATTTGTCCATTCGTTATTTTGTTCATTTGTTCATTTGTTCATTTGTTCATTTGTTCATTTGTTCATTGGTTCATTTATTCATTTGTTCATTTGTCCATTTGTTCATTTGTTCATTTGTTCATTTGTTCATTTGTTCATTTGTTCATTTGTTCATTTCTTCATTTGTTCATTTGTTCATTTGTTCATTTGTTCATTTGTTCTTTTGTTCATTTGTTCATTTGTTCATTTGTTCATGTGTTCATTTGTTCATTTGTTCATTTGTTCATTTGTTCATTTGTTCATTTGTTCATTTGTTCATTTGATCATTTGTTCATTTGCTCATTTGTTCATTTGTTCATTTTTTCATTTGTTCATTTGTTCACTTGTTCATTTGTTCATTTGTCCATTTGTTCATTTGTTCATTTGTTCATTTGTTCATTTGTTCATTTGTTCATTTGTTAATTTGTTCATTTGTCCATTCGTTCGTTTGTTCATTTGTTCATTTGTTCATTTGTACAATTTATCCTTTGTTCATTTGTTTATTTGTTCATTTGTTCATTTGTTCATTTGTTCATTTGTTCATTTGTTCATTTGTTCATTTGTTTATTTGTTCATTTGTTCATTTGTTCATTTGTTCATTTGTTCATTTGTTCACTTGTCCATTCGTTCGTTTGTTCGTTTGTTCTTCTGTTCGTTTGTTCGTTTGTTCATTTGTTCATTTGTTCATTTGTACATTTGTTCGTTTGTTCATTTGTTCATTTGTTTATTTGTTTATTGGTTCATTTGTTCATTTGTTCATTTGTTCATTTGTTCATTTGTTCATTTGTCCATTTGTTCATTTGTTCATTTGTTAATTTGTTCACTTGTCCATTCGTTCGATTGTTCATTCGTTCATTTGTTCGTTTGTTCATTTGTTCATTTGTTCACTTGTTCATTTGTTCATTTGTTCAATTGTTCATTTGTTCATTTGTTCATTTGTTCATTTGTTCATTTGTTCATTTGTCCATTTGTTCATTTGTTCATTTGTTAATTTGTTCACTTGTCCATTCGTTCGATTGTTCATTCGTTCATTTGTTCGTTTGTTCATTTGTTCATTTGTTCACTTGTTCATTTGTTCATTTGTTCAATTGTTCATTTGTTCATTTGTTCATTTGTTCATTTGTTCTTTTGTTCATTTGTTCATTTGTTCATTTGTTCATTTGTTCATTTGTTCATTTGTTCATTTGTTCATTTGTTCATTTGTTCATTTGTTCATTTGGTCATTTGGTCATTTGTTCATTTGTTAATGTGTCCATTTTTGGATGTGTTCATTTCTGCAAATCTTCATTTCTTAAGATGTTCATCTGCTCATTTGTCCATTTGTTTATTTGTTCATTTGTTCATATGTTCATTTGATTGTTTGTTCATTTCTCAACTTATTCATTTGTTCATTTGTTCATTTGTTCATTTGTACATTTGTTCGTTTGTTCATTTATTCATTTGTTTATTTGTTTATTGGTTCATTTGTTCATTTGTTCATTTGTTCATTTGTTCATTTGTTCATTTGTTCATTTGTTCATTTGTTCATTTGTTCATTTGTTCATTTGTTCATTTGTTCATTTGTCATTTGTACATGTGTTCATTTGTTCATTTGTTAATTTGTTCAATTGATCCTTTGTTCATTTGTTCATTTGTTCATCTGTTCATTTGTTCATTTCTTCATTTCTTCATTTCTTCCTTTCTTCATTTGTTCATTTCTTCATTTGTTCATATGTTCATTTGATTGTTTGTTCATTTCTCAACGTATTCATTTGTTCATTTGTTCTTATTTCATTTGTTCATTTGTTCATTTTTTCATTTGTTCATTTTTTCATTTGTTCATTTGTTCATTTGTTAATTTGTTCATTTGTCCATTTGATTGTTTGTTCATTTCTCAACTTATTCATTTGTTCATTTGTTCATTTGTTCATTTGTTCATTTGTACATTTGTTCATTCGTTCATTTGTTCATTTGTTTATTTGTTTATTGGTTCATTTGTTCATTTGTTCATTTGTTCATTTGTTCATTTGTTCATTTGTTCATTTGTCCATTTGTTCATTTGTTCATTTGTCCATTTGTTCATTTGTTCATTTGTTCATTTGTTCATTTGTCCATTTGTTCATTTGTTCATTTGTTCATTTGTTCATTTGTCCATTCGTTCGTTTGTTCATTTGTCCATTCGTTCGTTTGTTCATTTGTTCATTTGTTCATTTGTTCATTTGTTCATTTGTTCATTTGTTCATTTGTTCATTTGTTCATTTGTTCATTTGTTCATTTGCTCATTTGTTCATTTGCTCATTTGTTCATTTGTTCATTTTTTCATTTGTTCATTTGTTCATTTGTTCACTTGTTCATTTGTTCATTTGTCCATTTGTTCATTTGTTCATTTGTTCATTTGTTCATTTGTTAATTTGTCCATTTGTCCATTCGTTCGTTTGTTCATTTGTTCATTTGTTCATTTGTTCAATTGATCCTTTGTTCATTTGTTTATTTGTTCATTTGTTCATTTGTTCATTTGTTCATTTGTTTATTTGTTCATTTGTTCATTTGTTCATTTGTTCATTTGTTCATTTGTTCATTTGTTCATTTGTTCATTTGTTCACTTGTCCATTCGTTCGTTTGTTCGTTTGTTCTTCTGTTCGTTTGTTCGTTTGTTCATTTGTTCATTTGTTCATTTGTACATTTGTTCGTTTGTTCATTTGTTCATTTGTTTATTTGTTTATTGGTTCATTTGTTCATTTGTTCATTTGTTCATTTGTTCATTTGTTCATTTGTTCATTTGTTCATTTGTTCATTTGTTCATTTGTTCATTTGTTCACTTGTTCATTTGTTCATTTGTCCATTTGTTCATTTGTTCATTTGTTCATTTGTTAATTTGTTCACTTGTCCATTCGTTCGATTGTTTATTTGTTCATTTGTTCGTTTGTTCATTTGTTCATTTTTTCATTTGTTCATTTGTTCATTTTTTCATTTGTTCATTTGTTCACTTGTTCATTTGTTCATTTGTCCATTTGTTCAATTGTCCATTTTTGGATTTGTTCATTTCTTCAATTCTTCATTTCATATGTTGTTCATTCGTTCATTTGTTCATTTGTTCATTTGTCCATTTGTTCATTTGTTCATTTGTTCATTTGTTCATTGGTTCATTTATTCATTTGTTCATTCGTTCATTTGTTCATTTCTTCAATTCTTCATTTCTTCATTTTTAACTTGTTCATTTGTTCGTTTGTTCATTTTTTTATTTGTTCATTTGTACATTTGTTCATTTGTACAATTGTCCACTTGTTCATTTGTTCACTTGTCAACATGTTCATTTGTTCATTTGTTCATTTGTTCATTTGTTCATTTGTACATTTGTGCATCTGTTCACTTGTTCATTTGTTCATTTGTCCATTCGTTATTTTGTTCATTTGTTCATTTGTTCATTTGTTCATTTGTTCATTTGTTCATTGGTTCATTTATTCATTTGTTCATTTGTCCATTTGTTCATATGTTCATTTGTTCATTTGTTCATTTGTTCATTTGTTCATTTGTTCATTTCTTCATTTGTTCATTTGTTCATTTGTTCATTTGTTCATTTGTTCTTTTGTTCATTTGTTCATTTGTTCATTTGTTCATTTGATCATTTGTTCATTTGCTCATTTGTTCATTTGTTCATTTTTTCATTTGTTCATTTGTTCACTTGTTCATTTGTTCATTTGTCCATTTGTTCATTTGTTCATTTGTTAATTTGTTCATTTGTCCATTCGTTCGTTTGTTCATTTGTTCATTTGTTCATTTGTTCAATTGATCCTTTGTTCATTTGTTTATTTGTTCATTTGTTCATTTGTTCATTTGTTCATTTGTTCATTTGTTTATTTGTTCATTTGTTCATTTGTTCATTTGTTCATTTGTTCATTTGTTCATTTGTTCATTTGTTCATTTGTTCATTTGTTCATTTGTTCACTTGTCCATTCGTTCGTTTGTTCGTTTGTTCTTCTGTTCGTTTGTTCGTTTGTTCATTTGTTCATTTGTTCATTTGTTCATTTGTTCATTTGTACATTTGTTCGTTTGTTCATTTGTTCATTTGTTTATTTGTTTATTGGTTCATTTGTTCATTTGTTCAGTTGTTCATTTGTTCATTTGTTCATTTGTTCATTTGTTCATTTGTTCATTTGTTCATTTGTTCATTTGTTCATTTGTTCATTTGTTCATTTGTTCATTTGTTCATTTGTTCATTTGTTCACTTGTTCATTTGTTCATTTGTCCATTTGTTCATTTGTTCATTTGTTCATTTGTTAATTTGTTCACTTGTCCATTCGTTCGATTGTTTATTTGTTCATTTGTTCGTTTGTTCATTTGTTCATTTGTTCATTTTTTCATTTGTTAATTTGTTCACTTGTTCATTTGTTCATTTGTCCATTTGTTCATTTGTTCATTTGTTAATTTGTTCACTTGTCCATTCGTTCGATTGTTCATTCGTTCATTTGTTCGTTTGTTCATTTGTTCATTTGTTCACTTGTTCATTTGTTCATTTGTCCATTTGTTCATTTGTTCATTTGTTCATTTGTTCTTTTGTTCATTTGTTCATTTGTTCATTTGTTCATTTGTTCATTTGTTCATTTGTTCATTTGTTCATTTGTTCATTTGTTCATTTGTTCATTTGTTCATTTGTTCATTTGTTCATTTGTACATTTGTTAATGTGTCCATTTTTGGATGTGTTCACTTCTGCAAATCTTCATTTCTTAAGATGTTCATCTGCTCATTTGTCCATTTGTTTATTTGTTCATTTGTTCATATGTTCATTTTATTGTTTGTTCATTTCTCAACTTATTCATTTGTTCATTTGTTCATTTGTACATTTGTTAGTTTGTTCATTTGTTCATTTGTTTATTTGTTTATTGGTTCATTTGTTCATTTGTTCATTTGTTCATTTGTTCATTTGTTCATTTGTTCATTTGTTCATTTGTTCATTTGTTCATTTGTTCATTTGTTCACTTGTTCATTTGTTCATTTGTCCATTTGTTCATTTGTTCATTTGTTCATTTGTTCATTTGTTAATTTGTTCACTTGTCCATTCGTTCGATTGTTTATTTGTTCATTTGTTCGTTTGTTCATTTGTTCATTTGTTCATTTGTTCATTTGTTCATTTGTTCATTTTTTCATTTGTTCATTTGTTCACTTGTTCATTTGTTCATTTGTCCATTTGTTCATTTGTTCATTTGTTAATTTGTTCACTTGTCCATTCGTTTGATTGTTCATTTCTTCATTTGTTCATTTGTACATTTGTGCATCTGTTCACTTGTTCATTTGTTCATTTGTCCATTCGTTATTTTGTTCATTTGTTCATTTGTTCATTTGTTCATTTGTTCATTTGTTCATTGGTTCATTTATTCATTTGTTCATTTGTCCATTTGTTCATTTGTTCATTTGTTCATTTGTTCATTTGTTCATTTGTTCATTTGTTCATTTGTTCATTTCTTCATTTGTTCATTTGTTCATTTGTTCATTTGTTCATTTGTTCTTTTGTTCATTTGTTCATTTGTTCATTTGTTCATTTGTTCATTTGTTCATTTGTTCATTTGCTCATTTGTTCATTTGTTCATTTTTTCATTTGTTCATTTGTTCACTTGTTCATTTGTTCATTTGTTCATTTGTTCATTTGTTCATTTGTACATTTGTTAATGTGTCCATTTTTGGATGTGTTCACTTCTGCAAATCTTCATTTCTTAAGATGTTCATCTGCTCATTTGTCCATTTGTTTATTTGTTCATTTGTTCATATGTTCATTTTATTGTTTGTTCATTTCTCAACTTATTCATTTGTTCATTTGTTCATTTGTACATTTGTTAGTTTGTTCATTTGTTCATTTGTTTATTTGTTTATTGGTTCATTTGTTCATTTGTTCATTTGTTCATTTGTTCATTTGTTCATTTGTTCATTTGTTCATTTGTTCATTTGTTCATTTGTTCACTTGTTCATTTGTTCATTTGTCCATTTGTTCATTTGTTCATTTGTTCATTTGTTCATTTGTTAATTTGTTCACTTGTCCATTCGTTCGATTGTTTATTTGTTCATTTGTTCGTTTGTTCATTTGTTCATTTGTTCATTTGTTCATTTGTTCATTTGTTCATTTGTTCATTTGTTCATTTTTTCATTTGTTCATTTGTTCACTTGTTCATTTGTTCATTTGTCCATTTGTTCATTTGTTCATTTGTTAATTTGTTCACTTGTCCATTCGTTTGATTGTTCATTTCTTCATTTGTTCATTTGTACATTTGTGCATCTGTTCACTTGTTCATTTGTTCATTTGTCCATTCGTTATTTTGTTCATTTGTTCATTTGTTCATTTGTTCATTTGTTCATTTGTTCATTGGTTCATTTATTCATTTGTTCATTTGTCCATTTGTTCATTTGTTCATTTGTTCATTTGTTCATTTGTTCATTTGTTCATTTGTTCATTTCTTCATTTGTTCATTTGTTCATTTGTTCATTTGTTCATTTGTTCTTTTGTTCATTTGTTCATTTGTTCATTTGTTCATGTGTTCATTTGTTCATTTGTTCATTTGTTCATTTGTTCATTTGTTCATTTGTTCATTTGATCATTTGTTCATTTGCTCATTTGTTCATTTGTTCATTTTTTCATTTGTTCATTTGTTCACTTGTTCATTTGTTCATTTGTCCATTTGTTCATTTGTTCATTTGTTCATTTGTTCATTTGTTCATTTGTTAATTTGTTCATTTGTCCATTCGTTCGTTTGTTCATTTGTTCATTTGTTCATTTGTACAATTTATCCTTTGTTCATTTGTTTATTTGTTCATTTGTTCATTTGTTCATTTGTTCATTTGTTCATTTGTTCATTTGTTCATTTGTTTATTTGTTCATTTGTTCATTTGTTCATTTGTTCATTTGTTCATTTGTTCACTTGTCCATTCGTTCGTTTGTTCGTTTGTTCTTCTGTTCGTTTGTTCGTTTGTTCATTTGTTCATTTGTTCATTTGTACATTTGTTCGTTTGTTCATTTGTTCATTTGTTTATTTGTTTATTGGTTCATTTGTTCATTTGTTCATTTGTTCATTTGTTCATTTGTTCATTTGTCCATTTGTTCATTTGTTCATTTGTTAATTTGTTCACTTGTCCATTCGTTCGATTGTTCATTCGTTCATTTGTTCGTTTGTTCATTTGTTCATTTGTTCACTTGTTCATTTGTTCATTTGTTCAATTGTTCATTTGTTCATTTGTTCATTTGTTCATTTGTTCATTTGTTCATTTGTCCATTTGTTCATTTGTTCATTTGTTAATTTGTTCACTTGTCCATTCCTTCGATTGTTCATTCGTTCATTTGTTCGTTTGTTCATTTGTTCATTTGTTCACTTGTTCATTTGTTCATTTGTTCAATTGTTCATTTGTTCATTTGTTCATTTGTTCATTTGTTCTTTTGTTCATTTTTTCATTTGTTCATTTGTTCATTTGTTAATTTGTTCATTTGTCCATTTGATTGTTTGTTCATTTCTCAACTTATTCATTTGTTCATTTGTTCATTTGTTCATTTGTTCATTTGTACATTTGTTCATTCGTTCATTTGTTCATTTGTTTATTTGTTTATTGGTTCATTTGTTCATTTGTTCATTTGTTCATTTGTTCATTTGTTCATTTGTTCATTTGTTCATTTGCTCATTTGTTCATTTGTTCATTTTTTCATTTGTTCATTTGTTCATTTGTTCACTTGTTCATTTGTTCATTTGTCCATTTGTTCATTTGTTCATTTGTTCATTTGTTCATTTGTTAATTTGTCCATTTGTCCATTCGTTCGTTTGTTCATTTGTTCATTTGTTCATATGTTCAATTGATCCTTTGTTCATTTGTTTATTTGTTCATTTGTTCATTTGTTCATTTGTTCATTTGTTCATTTGTTTATTTGTTCATTTGTTCATTTGTTCATTTGTTCATTTGTTCATTTGTTCATTTGTTCATTTGTTCACTTGTCCATTCGTTCGTTTGTTCGTTTGTTCTTCTGTTCGTTTGTTCGTTTGTTCATTTGTTCATTTGTTCATTTGTACATTTGTTCGTTTGTTCATTTGTTCATTTGTTTATTTGTTTATTGGTTCATTTGTTCATTTGTTCATTTGTTCATTTGTTCATTTGTTCATTTGTTCATTTGTTCATTTGTTCATTTGTTCATTTGTTCATTTGTTCATTTGTTCACTTGTTCATTTGTTCATTTGTCCATTTGTTCATTTGTTCATTTGTTCATTTGTTAATTTGTTCACTTGTCCATTCGTTCGATTGTTTATTTGTTCATTTGTTCGTTTGTTCATTTGTTCATTTTTTCATTTGTTCATTTGTTCATTTTTTCATTTGTTCATTTGTTCACTTGTTCATTTGTTCATTTGTCCATTTGTTCAATTGTCCATTTTTGGATTTGTTCATTTCTTCAATTCTTCATTTCATATGTTGTTCATTCGTTCATTTGTTCATTTGTTCATTTGTCCATTTGTTCATTTGTTCATTTGTTCATTTGTTCATTGGTTCATTTATTCATTTGTTCATTCGTTCATTTGTTCATTTCTTCAATTCTTCATTTCTTCATTTTTAACTTGTTCATTTGTTCGTTTGTTCATTTTTTTATTTGTTCATTTGTACATTTGTTCATTTGTACAATTGTCCACTTGTTCATTTGTTCACTTGTCAACATGTTCATTTGTTCATTTGTTCATTTGTTCATTTGTACATTTGTGCATCTGTTCACTTGTTCATTTGTTCATTTGTCCATTCGTTATTTTGTTCATTTGTTCATTTGTTCATTTGTTCATTTGTTCATTTGTTCATTTGTTCATTGCTTCATTTATTCATTTGTTCATTTGTCCATTTGTTCATTTGTTCATTTGTTCATTTGTTCATTTGTTCATTTGTTCATTTGTTCATTTCTTCATTTGTTCATTTGTTCATTTGTTCATTTGTTCATTTGTTCTTTTGTTCATTTGTTCATTTGTTCATTTGTTCATTTGATCATTTGTTCATTTGCTCATTTGTTCATTTGTTCATTTTTTCATTTGTTCATTTGTTCACTTGTTCATTTGTTTATTTGTCCATTTGTTCATTTGTTCATTTGTTCATTTGTTCATTTGTTCATTTGTTCATTTGTTAATTTGTTCATTTGTCCATTCGTTCGTTTGTTCATTTGTTCATTTGTTCATTTGTTCAATTTATCCTTTGTTCATTTGTTCATTTGTTCATTTGTTCATTTGTTCATTTGTTCATTTGTTTATTTGTTCATTAGTTCATTTGTTCATTTGTTCATTTGTTCATTTGTTCATTTGTTCATTTGTTCACTTGTCCATTCGTTCGTTTGTTCGTTTGTTCTTCTGTTCGTTTGTTCGTTTGTTCATTTGTTCATTTGTTCATTTGTACATTTGTTCGTTTGTTCATTTGTTCATTTGTTTATTTGTTTATTGGTTCATTTGTTCATTTGTTCATTTGTTCATTTGTTCATTTGTTCATTTGTTCATTTGTTCATGTGTTCATTTGTTCATTTGTTCATTTGTTCATTTGTTCATTTGTTCATTTGTTCATTTGTTCATTTGATCATTTGTTCATTTGCTCATTTGTTCATTTGTTCATTTTTTCATTTGTTCATTTGTTCACTTGTTCATTTGTTTATTTGTCCATTTGTTCATTTGTTCATTTGTTCATTTGTTCATTTGTTCATTTGTTCATTTGTTCATTTGTTCATTTGTTCTTTTGTTCATTTGTTCATTTGTTCATTTGTTCATTTGTTCATTTGTTCATTTGTTCATTTGTTCATTTGTTCATTTGTCCATTTGTTCATTTGTTCATTTGTTCATTTGTTCATTTGTTCATTTGTTCATTTGTTCATTTGTTCATTTGTTCATTTGTTCATTTGTTCATTTGTTCATTTGTTCATTTGTTCATTTGTTCATTTGTTCATTTGTTCATTTGTTCATTTGTTCATTTGTTCATTTGTTCATTTGTTCATTTGTTCATTTGTTCATTTGTTCATTTGTTCATTTGTTCATTTGTTCATTTGTTCATTTGTACATTTGTTAATGTGTCCATTTTTGGATGTGTTCACTTCTGCAAATCTTCATTTCTTAAGATGTTCATCTGCTCATTTGTCCATTTGTTTATTTGTTCATTTGTTCATCTGTTCATTTTATTGTTTGTTCATTTCTCAACTTATTCATTTGTTCATTTGTTCATTTGTACATTTGTTAGTTTGTTCATTTGTTCATTTGTTTATTTGTTTATTGGTTCATTTGTTCATTTGTTCATTTGTTCATTTGTTCATTTGTTCATTTGTTCATTTGTTCATTTGTTCATTTGTTCATTTGTTCACTTGTTCATTTGTTCATTTGTCCATTTGTTCATTTGTTCATTTGTTCATTTGTTCATTTGTTAATTTGTTCACTTGTCCATTCGTTCGATTGTTTATTTGTTCATTTGTTCGTTTGTTCATTTTGTTCATTTGTTCATTTGTTCATTTGTTCATTTGTTCATTTTTTCATTTGTTCATTTGTTCACTTGTTCATTTGTTCATTTGTCCATTTGTTCATTTGTTCATTTGTTAATTTGTTCACTTGTCCATTCGTTTGATTGTTCATTTCTTCATTTGTTCATTTGTACATTTGTGCATCTGTTCACTTGTTCATGTGTTCATTTGTCCATTCGTTATTTTGTTCATTTGTTCATTTGTTCATTTGTTCATTTGTTCATTTGTTCATTGGTTCATTTATTCATTTGTTCATTTGTTCATTTGTTCATTTGTTCATTTGTTCATTTGTTCATTTGTTCATTTCTTCATTTGTTCATTTGTTCATTTGTTCATTTGTTCATTTGTTCATTTGTTCATTTGTTCATTTGTTCTTTTGTTCATTTGTTCATTTGTTCATTTGTTCATGTGTTCATTTGTTCATTTGTTCGTTTGTTCATTTGTTCATTTGTTCATTTGTTCATTTGTTCATTTTTTCATTTGTTCATTTGTTCACTTGTTCATTTGTTCATTTGTCCATTTGTTCATTTGTTCATTTGTCCATTTGTTCATTTGTTCATTTGTTAATTTGTTCACTTGTCCATTCGTTCGATTGTTCATTCGTTCATTTGTTCGTTTGTTCATTTGTTCATTTGTTCACTTGTTCATTTGTTCATTTGTTCAATTGTTCATTTGTTCATTTGTTCATTTGTTCATTTGTTCTTTTGTTCATTTGTTCATTTGTTCATTTGTTCATTTGTTCATTTGTTCATTTGTTCATTTGTTCATTTGGTCATTTGGTCATTTGGTCATTTGGTCATTTGTTCATTTGTTAATGTGTCCATTTTTGGATGTGTTCATTTCTGCAAATCTTCATTTCTTAAGATGTTCATCTGCTCATTTGTCCATTTGTTTATTTGTTCATTTGTTCATATGTTCATTTGATTGTTTGTTCATTTCTCAACTTATTCATTTGTTCATTTGTTCATTTGTTCATTTGTACATTTGTTCGTTTGTTCATTTATTCATTTGTTTATTTGTTTATTGGTTCATTTGTTCATTTGTTCATTTTGTTCATTTGTTCATTTGTTCATTTGTTCATTTGGTCATTTGTTCATTTGTTCATTTGTTCATTTGTTCATTTGTTCATTTGTCATTTGTACATGTGTTCATTTGTTCATTTGTTAATTTGTTCAATTGATCCTTTGTTCATTTGTTCATTTGTTCATCTGTTCATTTGTTCATTTCTTCATTTCTTCATTTCTTCCTTTCTTCATTTGTTCATTTCTTCATTTGTTCATATGTTCATTTGATTGTTTGTTCATTTCTCAACGTATTCATTTGTTCATTTGTTCTTATTTCATTTGTTCATTTGTTCATTTTTTCATTTGTTCATTTGTTCATTTGTTAATTTGTTCATTTGTCCATTTGATTGTTTGTTCATTTCTCAACTTATTCATTTGTTCATTTGTTCATTTGTACATTTGTTCATTCGTTCATTTGTTCATTTGTTTATTTGTTTATTGGTTCATTTGTTCATTTGTTCATTTGTTCATTTGTTCATTTGTTCATTTGTTCATTTGTCCATTTGTTCATTTGTTCATTTGTCCATTTGTTCATTTGTTCATTTGTTCATTTGTCCATTCGTTCGTTTGTTCATTTGTTCATTTGTTCATTTGTTCATTTGTTCATTTGTTCATTTGTTCATTTGTTCATTTGTTCATTTGTTCATTTGTTCATTTGTTCATTTGTTCATTTGTTCATTTGTTCATTTGTTCATTTGTTCATTTGCTCATTTGTTCATTTGTTCATTTTTTCATTTGTTCATTTGTTCATTTGTTCACTTGTTCATTTGTTCATTTGTCCATTTGTTCATTTGTTCATTTGTTCATTTGTTCATTTGTTAATTTGTCCATTTGTCCATTCGTTCGTTTGTTCATTTGTTCATTTGTTCATTTGTTCAATTGATCCTTTGTTCATTTGTTTATTTGTTCATTTGTTCATTTGTTCATTTGTTCATTTGTTCATTTGTTTATTTGTTCATTTGTTCATTTGTTCATTTGTTCATTTGTTCATTTGTTCATTTGTTCATTTGTTCATTTGTTCACTTGTCCATTCGTTCGTTTGTTCGTTTGTTCTTCTGTTCGTTTGTTCGTTTGTTCATTTGTTCATTTGTTCATTTGTACATTTGTTCGTTTGTTCATTTGTTCATTTGTTCATTTGTTCATTTGTTCATTTGTTCATTTGTTCATTTGTTCATTTGTTCATTTGTTCATTTGTTCATTTGTTCACTTGTTCATTTGTTCATTTGTCCATTTGTTCATTTGTTCATTTGTTCATTTGTTAATTTGTTCACTTGTCCATTCGTTCGATTGTTTATTTGTTCATTTGTTCGTTTGTTCATTTGTTCATTTGTTCATTTGTTCATTTGTTCATTTTTTCATTTGTTCATTTGTTCACTTGTTCATTTGTTCATTTGTCCATTTGTTCATTTGTTCATTTGTCCATTTGTTCATTTGTTCATTTGTTAATTTGTTCACTTGTCCATTCGTTCGATTGTTCATTCGTTCATTTGTTCGTTTGTTCATTTGTTCATTTGTTCACTTGTTCATTTGTTCATTTGTTCAATTGTTCATTTGTTCATTTGTTCATTTGTTCATTTGTTCTTTTGTTCATTTGTTCATTTGTTCATTTGTTCATTTGTTCATTTGTTCATTTGTTCATTTGTTCATTTGGTCATTTGGTCATTTGGTCATTTGGTCATTTGTTCATTTGTTAATGTGTCCATTTTTGGATGTGTTCATTTCTGCAAATCTTCATTTCTTAAGATGTTCATCTGCTCATTTGTCCATTTGTTTATTTGTTCATTTGTTCATATGTTCATTTGATTGTTTGTTCATTTCTCAACTTATTCATTTGTTCATTTGTTCATTTGTTCATTTGTACATTTGTTCGTTTGTTCATTTATTCATTTGTTTATTTGTTTATTGGTTCATTTGTTCATTTGTTCATTTTGTTCATTTGTTCATTTGTTCATTTGTTCATTTGGTCATTTGTTCATTTGTTCATTTGTTCATTTGTTCATTTGTTCATTTGTCATTTGTACATGTGTTCATTTGTTCATTTGTTAATTTGTTCAATTGATCCTTTGTTCATTTGTTCATTTGTTCATCTGTTCATTTGTTCATTTCTTCATTTCTTCATTTCTTCCTTTCTTCATTTGTTCATTTCTTCATTTGTTCATATGTTCATTTGATTGTTTGTTCATTTCTCAACGTATTCATTTGTTCATTTGTTCTTATTTCATTTGTTCATTTGTTCATTTTTTCATTTGTTCATTTGTTCATTTGTTAATTTGTTCATTTGTCCATTTGATTGTTTGTTCATTTCTCAACTTATTCATTTGTTCATTTGTTCATTTGTACATTTGTTCATTCGTTCATTTGTTCATTTGTTTATTTGTTTATTGGTTCATTTGTTCATTTGTTCATTTGTTCATTTGTTCATTTGTTCATTTGTTCATTTGTCCATTTGTTCATTTGTTCATTTGTCCATTTGTTCATTTGTTCATTTGTTCATTTGTCCATTCGTTCGTTTGTTCATTTGTTCATTTGTTCATTTGTTCATTTGTTCATTTGTTCATTTGTTCATTTGTTCATTTGTTCATTTGTTCATTTGTTCATTTGTTCATTTGTTCATTTGTTCATTTGTTCATTTGTTCATTTGTTCATTTGCTCATTTGTTCATTTGTTCATTTTTTCATTTGTTCATTTGTTCATTTGTTCACTTGTTCATTTGTTCATTTGTCCATTTGTTCATTTGTTCATTTGTTCATTTGTTCATTTGTTAATTTGTCCATTTGTCCATTCGTTCGTTTGTTCATTTGTTCATTTGTTCATTTGTTCAATTGATCCTTTGTTCATTTGTTTATTTGTTCATTTGTTCATTTGTTCATTTGTTCATTTGTTCATTTGTTTATTTGTTCATTTGTTCATTTGTTCATTTGTTCATTTGTTCATTTGTTCATTTGTTCATTTGTTCATTTGTTCACTTGTCCATTCGTTCGTTTGTTCGTTTGTTCTTCTGTTCGTTTGTTCGTTTGTTCATTTGTTCATTTGTTCATTTGTACATTTGTTCGTTTGTTCATTTGTTCATTTGTTTATTTGTTTATTGGTTCATTTGTTCATTTGTTCATTTGTTCATTTGTTCATTTGTTCATTTGTTCATTTGTTCATTTGTTCATTTGTTCATTTGTTCATTTGTTCATTTGTTCACTTGTTCATTTGTTCATTTGTCCATTTGTTCATTTGTTCATTTGTTCATTTGTTAATTTGTTCACTTGTCCATTCGTTCGATTGTTTATTTGTTCATTTGTTCGTTTGTTCATTTGTTCATTTTTTCATTTGTTCATTTGTTCATTTTTTCATTTGTTCATTTGTTCACTTGTTCATTTGTTCATTTGTCCATTTGTTCAATTGTCCATTTTTGGATTTGTTCATTTCTTCAATTCTTCATTTCATATGTTGTTCATTCGTTCATTTGTTCATTTGTTCATTTGTCCATTTGTTCATTTGTTCATTTGTTCATTTGTTCATTGGTTCATTTATTCATTTGTTCATTCGTTCATTTGTTCATTTCTTCAATTCTTCATTTCTTCATTTTTAACTTGTTCATTTGTTCGTTTGTTCATTTTTTTATTTGTTCATTTGTACATTTGTTCATTTGTACAATTGTCCACTTGTTCATTTGTTCACTTGTCAACATGTTCAGTTGTTCATTTGTTCATTTGTTCATTTGTACATTTGTGCATCTGTTCACTTGTTCATTTGTTCATTTGTCCATTCGTTATTTTGTTCATTTGTTCATTTGTTCATTTGTTCATTTGTTCATTTGTTCATTTGTTCATTTGTTCATTGGTTCATTTATTCATTTGTTCATTTGTCCATTTGTTCATTTGTTCATTTGTTCATTTGTTCATTTGTTCATTTCTTCATTTGTTCATTTGTTCATTTGTTCATTTGTTCATTTGTTCTTTTGTTCATTTGTTCATTTGTTCATTTGTTCATGTGTTCATTTGTTCATTTGTTCATTTGTTCATTTGTTCATTTGTTCATTTGTTCATTTGTTCATTTGATCATTTGTTCATTTGCTCATTTGTTCATTTGTTCATTTTTTCATTTGTTCATTTGTTCACTTGTTCATTTGTTTATTTGTCCATTTGTTCATTTGTTCATTTGTTCATTTGTTCATTTGTTCATTTGTTCATTTGTTCATTTGTTCATTTGTTAATTTGTTCATTTGTCCATTCGTTCGTTTGTTCATTTGTTCATTTGTTCATTTGTTCAATTTATCCTTTGTTCATTTGTTCATTTGTTCATTTGTTCATTTGTTCATTTGTTCATTTGTTTATTTGTTCATTAGTTCATTTGTTCATTTGTTCATTTGTTCATTTGTTCATTTGTTCATTTGTTCACTTGTCCATTCGTTCGTTTGTTCGTTTGTTCTTCTGTTCGTTTGTTCGTTTGTTCATTTGTTCATTTGTTCATTTGTACATTTGTTCGTTTGTTCATTTGTTCATTTGTTTATTTGTTTATTGGTTCATTTGTTCATTTGTTCATTTGTTCATTTGTTCATTTGTTCATTTGTTCATTTGTTCATTTGTTCATTTGTTCATTTGTTCATTTGTTCATTTGTTCATTTGTTCACTTGTTCATTTGTTCATTTGTCCATTTGTTCATTTGTTCATTCGTTCATTTGTTAATTTGTTCACTTGTCCATTCGTTCGATTGTTCATTCGTTCATTTGTTCGTTTGTTCATTTGTTCATTTGTTCACTTGTTCATTTGTTCATTTGTCCATTTGTTCAATTGTCCATTTTTGGATTTGTTCATTTCTTCAATTCTTCATTTCATATGTTGTTCATTCGTTCATTTGTTCATTTGTTCATTTGTCCATTTGTTCATTTGTTCATTTGTTCATTTGTTCATTGGTTCATTTATTCATTTGTTCATTCGTTCATTTGTTCATTTCTTCAATTCTTCATTTCTTCATTTTTAACTTGTTCATTTGTTCGTTTGTTCATTTTTTTATTTGTTCATTTGTACATTTGTTCATTTGTACAATTGTCCACTTGTTCATTTGTTCACTTGTCAACATGTTCAGTTGTTCATTTGTTCATTTGTTCATTTGTACATTTGTGCATCTGTTCACTTGTTCATTTGTTCATTTGTCCATTCGTTATTTTGTTCATTTGTTCATTTGTTCATTTGTTCATTTGTTCATTTGTTCATTTGTTCATTTGTTCATTGGTTCATTTATTCATTTGTTCATTTGTCCATTTGTTCATTTGTTCATTTGTTCATTTGTTCATTTGTTCATTTCTTCATTTGTTCATTTGTTCATTTGTTCATTTGTTCATTTGTTCTTTTGTTCATTTGTTCATTTGTTCATTTGTTCATGTGTTCATTTGTTCATTTGTTCATTTGTTCATTTGTTCATTTGTTCATTTGTTCATTTGTTCATTTGTTCATTTGATCATTTGTTCATTTGCTCATTTGTTCATTTGTTCATTTTTTCATTTGTTCATTTGTTCACTTGTTCATTTGTTTATTTGTCCATTTGTTCATTTGTTCATTTGTTCATTTGTTCATTTGTTCATTTGTTCATTTGTTAATTTGTTCATTTGTCCATTCGTTCGTTTGTTCATTTGTTCATTTGTTCATTTGTTCAATTTATCCTTTGTTCATTTGTTCATTTGTTCATTTGTTCATTTGTTCATTTGTTCATTTGTTTATTTGTTCATTAGTTCATTTGTTCATTTGTTCATTTGTTCATTTGTTCATTTGTTCATTTGTTCACTTGTCCATTCGTTCGTTTGTTCGTTTGTTCTTCTGTTCGTTTGTTCGTTTGTTCATTTGTTCATTTGTTCATTTGTACATTTGTTCGTTTGTTCATTTGTTCATTTGTTTATTTGTTTATTGGTTCATTTGTTCATTTGTTCATTTGTTCATTTGTTCATTTGTTCATTTGTTCATTTGTTCATTTGTCCATTTGTTCATTTGTTCATTTGTTCATTTGTTCATTTGTTCATTTCTTCATTTGTTCATTTGTTCATTTGTTCATTTGTTCATTTGTTCTTTTGTTCATTTGTTCATTTGTTCATTTGTTCATGTGTTCATTTGTTCATTTGTTCATTTGTTCATTTGTTCATTTGTTCATTTGTTCATTTGTTCATTTGATCATTTGTTCATTTGCTCATTTGTTCATTTGTTCATTTTTTCATTTGTTCATTTGTTCACTTGTTCATTTGTTTATTTGTCCATTTGTTCATTTGTTCATTTGTTCATTTGTTCATTTGTTCATTTGTTCATTTGTTCATTTGTTCATTTGTTAATTTGTTCATTTGTCCATTCGTTCGTTTGTTCATTTGTTCATTTGTTCATTTGTTCAATTTATCCTTTGTTCATTTGTTCATTTGTTCATTTGTTCATTTGTTCATTTGTTCATTTGTTTATTTGTTCATTAGTTCATTTGTTCATTTGTTCATTTGTTCATTTGTTCATTTGTTCATTTGTTCACTTGTCCATTCGTTCGTTTGTTCGTTTGTTCTTCTGTTCGTTTGTTCGTTTGTTCATTTGTTCATTTGTTCATTTGTACATTTGTTCGTTTGTTCATTTGTTCATTTGTTTATTTGTTTATTGGTTCATTTGTTCATTTGTTCATTTGTTCATTTGTTCATTTGTTCATTTGTTCATTTGTTCATTTGTTCATTTGTTCATTTGTTCATTTGTTCATTTGTTCACTTGTTCATTTGTTCATTTGTCCATTTGTTCATTTGTTCATTCGTTCATTTGTTAATTTGTTCACTTGTCCATTCGTTCGATTGTTCATTCGTTCATTTGTTCGTTTGTTCATTTGTTCATTTGTTCACTTGTTCATTTGTTCATTTGTCCATTTGTTCAATTGTCCATTTTTGGATTTGTTCATTTCTTCAATTCTTCATTTCATATGTTGTTCATTCGTTCATTTGTTCATTTGTTCATTTGTCCATTTGTTCATTTGTTCATTTGTTCATTTGTTCATTGGTTCATTTATTCATTTGTTCATTCGTTCATTTGTTCATTTCTTCAATTCTTCATTTCTTCATTTTTAACTTGTTCATTTGTTCGTTTGTTCATTTTTTTATTTGTTCATTTGTACATTTGTTCATTTGTACAATTGTCCACTTGTTCATTTGTTCACTTGTCAACATGTTCAGTTGTTCATTTGTTCATTTGTTCATTTGTACATTTGTGCATCTGTTCACTTGTTCATTTGTTCATTTGTCCATTCGTTATTTTGTTCATTTGTTCATTTGTTCATTTGTTCATTTGTTCATTTGTTCATTTGTTCATTTGTTCATTGGTTCATTTATTCATTTGTTCATTTGTCCATTTGTTCATTTGTTCATTTGTTCATTTGTTCATTTGTTCATTTCTTCATTTGTTCATTTGTTCATTTGTTCATTTGTTCATTTGTTCTTTTGTTCATTTGTTCATTTGTTCATTTGTTCATGTGTTCATTTGTTCATTTGTTCATTTGTTCATTTGTTCATTTGTTCATTTGTTCATTTGTTCATTTGTTCATTTGATCATTTGTTCATTTGCTCATTTGTTCATTTGTTCATTTTTTCATTTGTTCATTTGTTCACTTGTTCATTTGTTTATTTGTCCATTTGTTCATTTGTTCATTTGTTCATTTGTTCATTTGTTCATTTGTTCATTTGTTCATTTGTTCATTTGTTAATTTGTTCATTTGTCCATTCGTTCGTTTGTTCATTTGTTCATTTGTTCATTTGTTCAATTTATCCTTTGTTCATTTGTTCATTTGTTCATTTGTTCATTTGTTCATTTGTTCATTTGTTTATTTGTTCATTAGTTCATTTGTTCATTTGTTCATTTGTTCATTTGTTCATTTGTTCATTTGTTCACTTGTCCATTCGTTCGTTTGTTCGTTTGTTCTTCTGTTCGTTTGTTCGTTTGTTCATTTGTTCATTTGTTCATTTGTACATTTGTTCGTTTGTTCATTTGTTCATTTGTTTATTTGTTTATTGGTTCATTTGTTCATTTGTTCATTTGTTCATTTGTTCATTTGTTCATTTGTTCATTTGTTCATTTGTTCATTTGTTCATTTGTTCATTTGTTCATTTGTTCACTTGTTCATTTGTTCATTTGTCCATTTGTTCATTTGTTCATTCGTTCATTTGTTAATTTGTTCACTTGTCCATTCGTTCGATTGTTCATTCGTTCATTTGTTCGTTTGTTCATTTGTTCATTTGTTCACTTGTTCATTTGTTCATTTGTTCAATTGTTCATTTGTTCATTTGTTCATTTGTTCATTTGTTCTTTTGTTCATTTGTTCATTTGTTCATTTGTTCATTTGTTCATTTGTTCATTTGTTCATTTGTTCATTTGTTCATTTGGTCATTTGGTCATTTGTTCATTTGTTAATGTGTCCATTTTTGGATGTGTTCATTTCTGCAAATCTTCATTTCTTAAGATGTTCATCTGCTCATTTGTCCATTTGTTTATTTGTTCATTTGTTCATATGTTCATTTGATTGTTTGTTCATTTCTCAACTTATTCATTTGTTCATTTGTTCATTTGTTCATTTGTACATTTGTTCGTTTGTTCATTTGTTCATTTGTTTATTTGTTTATTGGTTCATTTGTTCATTTGTTCATTTGTTCATTTGTTCATTTGTTCATTTGTTCATTTGTTCATTTGTTCATTTGTTCATTTGTTCATTTGTTCATTTGTTCATTTGTTCATTTGTCATTTGTTCATTTGTTAATTTGTTCTTTTGTTCATTTGTTCATTTGTTCATTTGTTCATGTGTTCATTTGTTCATTTGTTCATTTGTTCATTTGTTCATTTGTTCATTTGTTCATTTGTTCATTTGATCATTTGTTCATTTGCTCATTTGTTCATTTGTTCATTTTTTCATTTGTTCATTTGTTCACTTGTTCATTTGTTTATTTGTCCATTTGTTCATTTGTTCATTTGTTCATTTGTTCATTTGTTCATTTGTTCATTTGTTCATTTGTTCATTTGTTCATTTGTTCATTTGTTCATTTGTTAATTTGTTCATTTGTCCATTCGTTCGTTTGTTCATTTGTTCATTTGTTCATTTGTTCAATTTATCCTTTGTTCATTTGTTCATTTGTTCATTTGTTCATTTGTTCATTTGTTCATTTGTTTATTTGTTCATTAGTTCATTTGTTCATTTGTTCATTTGTTCATTTGTTCATTTGTTCATTTGTTCACTTGTCCATTCGTTCGTTTGTTCGTTTGTTCTTCTGTTCGTTTGTTCGTTTGTTCATTTGTTCATTTGTTCATTTGTACATTTGTTCGTTTGTTCATTTGTTCATTTGTTTATTTGTTTATTGGTTCATTTGTTCATTTGTTCATTTGTTCATTTGTTCATTTGTTCATTTGTTCATTTGTTCATTTGTTCATTTGTTCATTTGTTCATTTGTTCATTTGTTCACTTGTTCATTTGTTCATTTGTCCATTTGTTCATTTGTTCATTCGTTCATTTGTTAATTTGTTCACTTGTCCATTCGTTCGATTGTTCATTCGTTCATTTGTTCGTTTGTTCATTTGTTCATTTGTTCACTTGTTCATTTGTTCATTTGTTCAATTGTTCATTTGTTCATTTGTTCATTTGTTCATTTGTTCTTTTGTTCATTTGTTCATTTGTTCATTTGTTCATTTGTTCATTTGTTCATTTGTTCATTTGTTCATTTGTTCATTTGGTCATTTGGTCATTTGTTCATTTGTTAATGTGTCCATTTTTGGATGTGTTCATTTCTGCAAATCTTCATTTCTTAAGATGTTCATCTGCTCATTTGTCCATTTGTTTATTTGTTCATTTGTTCATATGTTCATTTGATTGTTTGTTCATTTCTCAACTTATTCATTTGTTCATTTGTTCATTTGTTCATTTGTACATTTGTTCGTTTGTTCATTTGTTCATTTGTTTATTTGTTTATTGGTTCATTTGTTCATTTGTTCATTTGTTCATTTGTTCATTTGTTCATTTGTTCATTTGTTCATTTGTTCATTTGTTCATTTGTTCATTTGTCATTTGTACATGTGTTCATTTGTTCATTTGTTAATTTGTTCAATTGATCCTTTGTTCATTTGTTCATTTGTTCATCTGTTCATTTGTTCATTTCTTCATTTCTTCATTTCTTCCTTTCTTCATTTGTTCATTTCTTCATTTGTTCATATGTTCATTTGATTGTTTGTTCATTTCTCAACGTATTCATTTGTTCATTTGTTCTTATTTCATTTGTTCATTTGTTCATTTTTTCATTTGTTCATTTTTTCATTTGTTCATTTTTTCATTTGTTCATTTGTTCATTTGTTAATTTGTTCATTTGTCCATTTGATTGTTTGTTCATTTCTCAACTTATTCATTTGTTCATTTGTTCATTTGTTCATTTGTACATTTGTTCATTCGTTCATTTGTTCATTTGTTTATTTGTTTATTGGTTCATTTGTTCATTTGTTCATTTGTTCATTTGTTCATTTGTTCATTTGTTCATTTGTCCATTTGTTCATTTGTTCATTTGTCCATTTGTTCATTTGTTCATTTGTTCATTTGTTCATTTGTCCATTCGTTCGTTTGTTCATTTGTTCATTTGTTCATTTGTTCATTTGTTCATTTGTTCATTTGTTCATTTGTTCATTTGTTCATTTGTTCATTTGTTCATTTGTTCATTTGTTCATTTGTTCATTTGCTCATTTGTTCATTTGTTCATTTTTTCATTTGTTCATTTGTTCATTTGTTCACTTGTTCATTTGTTCATTTGTCCATTTGTTCATTTGTTCATTTGTTCATTTGTTCATATGTTAATTTGTCCATTTGTCCATTCGTTCGTTTGTTCATTTGTTCATTTGTTCATTTGTTCAATTGATCCTTTCTTCATTTGTTTATTTGTTCATTTGTTCATTTGTTCATTTGTTCATTTGTTCATTTGTTTATTTGTTCATTTGTTCATTTGTTCATTTGTTCATTTGTTCATTTGTTCATTTGTTCATTTGTTCATTTGTTCACTTGTCCATTCGTTCGTTTGTTCGTTTGTTCTTCTGTTCGTTTGTTCGTTTGTTCATTTGTTCATTTGTTCATTTGTACATTTGTTCGTTTGTTCATTTGTTCATTTGTTTATTTGTTTATTGGTTCATTTGTTCATTTGTTCATTTGTTCATTTGTTCATTTGTTCATTTGTTCATTTGTTCATTTGTTCATTTGTTCATTTGTTCATTTGTTCATTTGTTCATTTGTTCATTTGTTCATTTGTTCACTTGTTCATTTGTTCATTTGTCCATTTGTTCATTTGTTAATTTGTTCACTTGTCCATTCGTTCGATTGTTTATTTGTTCATTTGTTCGTTTGTTCATTTGTTCATTTTTTCATTTGTTCATTTGTTCATTTTTTCCTTTGTTCATTTGTTCACTTGTTCATTTGTTCATTTGTCCATTTGTTCAATTGTCCATTTTTGGATTTGTTCATTTCTTCAATTCTTCATTTCATATGTTGTTCATTCGTTCATTTGTTCATTTGTTCATTTGTCCATTTGTTCATTTGTTCATTTGTTCATTTGTTCATTGGTTCATTTATTCATTTGTTCATTCGTTCATTTGTTCATTTCTTCAATTCTTCATTTCTTCATTTTTAACTCGTTCATTTGTTCGTTTGTTCATTTTTTTATTTGTTCATTTGTACATTTGTTCATTTGTACAATTGTCCACTTGTTCATTTGTTCACTTGTCAACATGTTCATTTGTTCATTTGTTCATTTGTTCATTTGTACATTTGTGCATCTGTTCACTTGTTCATTTGTTCATTTGTCCATTCGTTATTTTGTTCATTTGTTCATTTGTTCATTTGTTCATTTGTTCATTTGTTCATTTGTTCATTTGTTCATTTGTTCATTTGTTCATTGGTTCATTTATTCATTTGTTCATTTGTCCATTTGTTCATTTGTTCATTTGTTCTTTTGTTCATTTGTTCATTTGTTCATTTGTTCATGTGTTCATTTGTTCATTTGTTCATTTGTTCATTTGTTCATTTGTTCATTTGTTCATTTGTTCATTTGATCATTTGTTCATTTGCTCATTTGTTCATTTGTTCATTTTTTCATTTGTTCATTTGTTCACTTGTTCATTTGTTTATTTGTCCATTTGTTCATTTGTTCATTTGTTCATTTGTTCATTTGTTCATTTGTTCATTTGTTAATTTGTTCATTTGTCCATTCGTTCGTTTGTTCATTTGTTCATTTGTTCATTTGTTCAATTTATCCTTTGTTCATTTGTTCATTTGTTCATTTGTTCATTTGTTCATTTGTTCATTTGTTTATTTGTTCATTAGTTCATTTGTTCATTTGTTCATTTGTTCATTTGTTCATTTGTTCATTTGTTCATTTGTTCACTTGTCCATTCGTTCGTTTGTTCGTTTGTTCTTCTGTTCGTTTGTTCGTTTGTTCATTTGTTCATTTGTTCATTTGTACATTTGTTCGTTTGTTCATTTGTTCATTTGTTTATTTGTTTATTTGTTCATTTGTTCATTTGTTCATTTGTTCATTTGTTCATTTGTTCATTTGTTCATTTGTTCACTTGTTCATTTGTTCATTTGTTCATTTGTCCATTTGTTCATTTGTTCATTCGTTCATTTGTTAATTTGTTCACTTGTCCATTCGTTCGATTGTTTATTTGTTCATTTGTTCGTTTGTTCATTTGTTCATTTGTTCATTTGTTCATTTGTTCATTTTTTCATTTGTTCATTTGTTCACTTGTTCATTTGTTCATTTGTCCATTTGTTCATTCGTTCATTTGTTAATTTGTTCACTTGTCCATTCGTTCGAATGTTCATTCGTTCATTTGTTCGTTTGTTCATTTGTTCATTTGTTCACTTGTTCATTTGTTCATTTGTTCATTTGTTCATTTGTTCATTTGTTCATTTGTTCATTTGTTCATTTGTTCATTTGTTCATTTGTTCATTTGTTCTTTTGTTCTTTTGTTCTTTTGTTCTTTTGTTCTTTTGTTCTTTTGTTCTTTTGTTCTTTTGTTCTTTTGTTCTTTTGTTCTTTTGTTCTTTTGTTCTTTTGTTCTTTTGTTCTTTTGTTCTTTTGTTCTTTTGTTCTTTTGTTCTTTTGTTCTTTTGTTCTTTTGTTCTTTTGTTCTTTTGTTCTTTTGTTCTTTTGTTCTTTTGTTCTTTTGTTCTTTTGTTCTTTTGTTCTTTTGTTCTTTTGTTCTTTTGTTCTTTTGTTCTTTTGTTCTTTTGTTCTTTTGTTCTTTTGTTCTTTTGTTCTTTTGTTCTTTTGTTCTTTTGTTCTTTTGTTCTTTTGTTCTTTTGTTCTTTTGTTCTTTTGTTCTTTTGTTCTTTTGTTCTTTTGTTCTTTTGTTCTTTTGTTCTTTTGTTCTTTTGTTCTTTTGTTCATTTGTTAATTTGTTCATTTGTCCATTCGTTCGATTGTTTATTTGTTCATTTGTTCGTTTGTTCATTTGTTCATTTTTTCATTTGTTCATTTGTTCATTTTTTCCTTTGTTCATTTGTTCACTTGTTCATTTGTTCATTTGTCCATTTGTTCAATTGTCCATTTTTGGATTTGTTCATTTCTTCAATTCTTCATTTCATATGTTGTTCATTCGTTCATTTGTTCATTTGTTCATTTGTCCATTTGTTCATTTGTTCATTTGTTCATTTGTTCATTGGTTCATTTATTCATTTGTTCATTCGTTCATTTGTTCATTTCTTCAATTCTTCATTTCTTCATTTTTAACTTGTTCATTTGTTCGTTTGTTCATTTTTTTATTTGTTCATTTGTACATTTGTTCATTTGTACAATTGTCCACTTGTTCATTTGTTCACTTGTCAACATGTTCATTTGTTCATTTGTTCATTTGTTCATTTGTACATTTGTGCATCTGTTCACTTGTTCATTTGTTCATTTGTCCATTCGTTATTTTGTTCATTTGTTCATTTGTTCATTTGTTCATTTGTTCATTTGTTCATTTGTTCATTTGTTCATTGGTTCATTTATTCATTTGTTCATTTGTTCATTTGTTCATTTGTTCATTTGTTCATTTGTTCATTTGTTAATTTGTTCATTTGTCCATTCGTTCGTTTGTTCATTTGTTCATTTGTTCATTTGTTCAATTTATCCTTTGTTCATTTGTTCATTTGTTCATTTGTTCATTTGTTCATTTGTTCATTTGTTTATTTGTTCATTAGTTCATTTGTTCATTTGTTCATTTGTTCATTTGTTCATTTGTTCATTTGTTCATTTGTTCACTTGTCCATTCGTTCGTTTGTTCGTTTGTTCTTCTGTTCGTTTGTTCGTTTGTTCATTTGTTCATTTGTTCATTTGTACATTTGTTCGTTTGTTCATTTGTTCATTTGTTTATTTGTTTATTTGTTCATTTGTTCATTTGTTCATTTGTTCATTTGTTCATTTGTTCATTTGTTCATTTGTTCATTTGTTCACTTGTTCATTTGTTCATTTGTTCATTTGTCCATTTGTTCATTTGTTCATTCGTTCATTTGTTAATATGTTCACTTGTCCATTCGTTCGATTGTTTATTTGTTCATTTGTTCGTTTGTTCATTTGTTCATTTGTTCATTTGTTCATTTGTTCATTTTTTCATTTGTTCATTTGTTCACTTGTTCATTTGTTCATTTGTCCATTTGTTCATTCGTTCATTTGTTAATTTGTTCACTTGTCCATTCGTTCGAATGTTCATTCGTTCATTTGTTCGTTTGTTCATTTGTTCATTTGTTCACTTGTTCATTTGTTCATTTGTTCATTTGTTCATTTGTTCATTTGTTCATTTGTTCATTTGTTCATTTGTTCATTTGTTCATTTGTTCATTTGTTCATTTGTTCATTTGTTCATTTGTTCATTTGTTCATTTGTTCATTTGTTCATTTGTTCATTTGTTCATTTGTTCATTTGTTCATTTGTTCATTTGTTCATTTGTTCATTTGTTCATTTGTTCATTTGTTCATTTGTTCATTTGTTCATTTGTTCATTAGTTCATTTGTTCATTTGGTCATTTGTTCATTTGTTAATGTGTCCATTTTTGGATGTGTTCATTTCTGCAAATCGTCATTTCTTAAGATGTTCATCTGCTCATTTGTCCATTTGTTTATTTGTTCATTTGTTCATATGTTCATTTGATTGTTTGTTCATTTCTCAACTTATTCATTTGTTCATTTGTTCATTTGTTCATTTGTACATTTGTTCGTTTGTTCATTTGTTCATTTGTTTATTTGTTTATTGGTTCATTTGTTCATTTGTTCATTTGTTCATTTGTTCATTTGTTCATTTGTTCATTTGTTCATTTGTTCATTTGTTCATTTGTTCATTTGTTCATTTGTCATTTGTACATGTGTTCATTTGTTCATTTGTTAATTTGTTCAATTGATCCTTTGTTCATTTGTTCATTTGTTCATTTGTTCATCTGTTCATTTGTTCATTTGTTCATTTCTTCATTTCTTCATTTCTTCCTTTCTTCATTTGTTCATTTCTTCATTTGTTCATATGTTCATTTGATTGTTTGTTCATTTCTCAACGTATTCATTTGTTCATTTGTTCTTATTTCATTTGTTCATTTGTTCATTTTTTCATTTGTTCATTTTTTCATTTGTTCATTTGTTCATTTGATAATTTGTTCATTTGTCCATTTGATTGTTTGTTCATTTCTCAACTTATTCATTTGTTCATTTGTTCATTTGTTCATTTGTACATTTGTTCATTCGTTCATTTGTTCATTTGTTTATTTCTTTATTGGTTCATTTGTTCATTTGTTCATTTGTTCATTTGTTCATTTGTTCATTTGTTCATTTGTTCATTTGTTCATTTGTTCATTTGTTCATTTGTTCATTTGTTCATTTGTTCATTTGTCCATTTGTTCATTTGTTCATTTGTCCATTTGTTCATTTGTTCATTTGTTCATTTGTTCATTTGTCCATTCGTTCGTTTGTTCATTTGTTCATTTATTCATTTGTTCATTTGTTCATTTGTTCATTTGTTCATTTGTTCATTTGTTCATTTGTTCTTTTGTTCATTTGTTCATTTGTTCATTTGTTCATGTGTTCATTTGTTCATTTGTTCATTTGTTCATTTGTTCATTTGTTCATTTGTTCATTTGATCATTTGTTCATTTGCTCATTTGTTCATTTGTTCATTTTTTCATTTGTTCATTTGTTCACTTGTTCATTTGTTTATTTGTCCATTTGTTCATTTGTTCATTTGTTCATTTGTTCATTTGTTCATTTGTTCATTTGTTCATTTGTTAATTTTGTTCGTTTGTTCATTTGTTCATTTGTTCATTTGTTCATTTGTCCATTTGTTCATTTGTTCATTTGTTCATTTGTTCATTGGTTCATTTATTCATTTGTTCATTCGTTCATTTGTTCATTTCTTCAATTCTTCATTTCTTCATTTTTAACTTGTTCATTTGTTCGTTTGTTCATTTTTTTATTTGTTCATTTGTACATTTGTTCATTTGTACAATTGTCCACTTGTTCATTTGTTCACTTGTCAACATGTTCATTTGTTCATTTGTTCATTTGTTCATTTGTACATTTGTGCATCTGTTCACTTGTTCATTTGTTCATTTGTCCATTCGTTATTTTGTTCATTTGTTCATTTGTTCATTTGTTCATTTGTTCATTTGTTCATTTGTTCATTGGTTCATTTATTCATTTGTTCATTTGTTCATTTGTTCATTTGTTCATTTGTTCATTTGTTCATTTGTTAATTTGTTCATTTGTCCATTCGTTCGTTTGTTCATTTGTTCATTTGTTCATTTGTTCAATTTATCCTTTGTTCATTTGTTCATTTGTTCATTTGTTCATTTGTTCATTTGTTCATTTGTTTATTTGTTCATTAGTTCATTTGTTCATTTGTTCATTTGTTCATTTGTTCATTTGTTCATTTGTTCATTTGTTCATTTGTTCACTTGTCCATTCGTTCGTTTGTTCGTTTGTTCTTCTGTTCGTTTGTTCGTTTGTTCATTTGTTCATTTGTTCATTTGTACATTTGTTCGTTTGTTCATTTGTTCATTTGTTTAATTGTTTATTTGTTCATTTGTTCATTTGTTCATTTGTTCATTTGTTCATTTGTTCATTTGTTCATTTGTTCATTTGTTCATTTGTTCATTTGTTCACTTGTTCATTTGTTCATTTGTTCATTTGTCCATTTGTTCATTTGTTCATTCGTTCATTTGTTAATATGTTCACTTGTCCATTCGTTCGATTGTTTATTTGTTCATTTGTTCGTTTGTTCATTTGTTCATTTGTTCATTTGTTCATTTGTTCATTTTTTCATTTGTTCATTTGTTCACTTGTTCATTTGTTCATTTGTCCATTTGTTCATTCGTTCATTTGTTAATTTGTTCACTTGTCCATTCGTTCGAATGTTCATTCGTTCATTTGTTCGTTTGTTCATTTGTTCATTTGTTCACTTGTTCATTTGTTCATTTGTTCATTTGTTCATTTGTTCATTTGTTCATTTGTTCATTTGTTCATTTGTTCATTTGTTCATTTGTTCATTTGTTCATTTGTTCATTTGTTCATTTGTTCATTTGTTCATTTGTTCATTTGTTCATTTGTTCATTTGTTCATTTGTTCATTTGTTCATTTGTTCATTTGTTCATTTGTTCATTTGTTCATTTGTTCATTTGTTCATTTGTTCATTTGTTCATTTGTTCATTTGTTCATTTGTTCATTTGTTCATTTGTTCATTTGTTCATTTGTTCATTTGTTCATTAGTTCATTTGTTCATTTGGTCATTTGTTCATTTGTTAATGTGTCCATTTTTGGATGTGTTCATTTCTGCAAATCGTCATTTCTTAAGATGTTCATCTGCTCATTTGTCCATTTGTTTATTTGTTCATTTGTTCATATGTTCATTTGATTGTTTGTTCATTTCTCAACTTATTCATTTGTTCATTTGTTCATTTGTTCATTTGTACATTTGTTCGTTTGTTCATTTGTTCATTTGTTTATTTGTTTATTGGTTCATTTGTTCATTTGTTCATTTGTTCATTTGTTCATTTGTTCATTTGTTCATTTGTTCATTTGTTCATTTGTTCATTTGTTCATTTGTTCATTTGTCATTTGTACATGTGTTCATTTGTTCATTTGTTAATTTGTTCAATTGATCCTTTGTTCATTTGTTCATTTGTTCATTTGTTCATCTGTTCATTTGTTCATTTGTTCATTTGTTCATTTCTTCATTTCTTCCTTTCTTCATTTGTTCATTTCTTCATTTGTTCATATGTTCATTTGATTGTTTGTTCATTTCTCAACGTATTCATTTGTTCATTTGTTCTTATTTCATTTGTTCATTTGTTCATTTTTTCATTTGTTCATTTTTTCATTTGTTCATTTGTTCATTTGATAATTTGTTCATTTGTCCATTTGATTGTTTGTTCATTTCTCAACTTATTCATTTGTTCATTTGTTCATTTGTTCATTTGTACATTTGTTCATTCGTTCATTTGTTCATTTGTTTATTTCTTTATTGGTTCATTTGTTCATTTGTTCATTTGTTCATTTGTTCATTTGTTCATTTGTTCATTTGTTCATTTGTTCATTTGTTCATTTGTTCATTTGTTCATTTGTTCATTTGTTCATTTGTTCATTTGTCCATTTGTTCATTTGTTCATTTGTCCATTTGTTCATTTGTTCATTTGTTCATTTGTTCATTTGTCCATTCGTTCGTTTGTTCATTTGTTCATTTATTCATTTGTTCATTTGTTCATTTGTTCATTTGTTCATTTGTTCATTTGTTCATTTGTTCTTTTGTTCATTTGTTCATTTGTTCATTTGTTCATGTGTTCATTTGTTCATTTGTTCATTTGTTCATTTGTTCATTTGTTCATTTGTTCATTTGATCATTTGTTCATTTGCTCATTTGTTCATTTGTTCATTTTTTCATTTGTTCATTTGTTCACTTGTTCATTTGTTTATTTGTCCATTTGTTCATTTGTTCATTTGTTCATTTGTTCATTTGTTCATTTGTTCATTTGTTAATTTTGTTCGTTTGTTCATTTGTTCATTTGTTCATTTGTTCAATTTATCCTTTGTTCATTTGTTTATTTGTTCATTTGTTCATTTGTTCATTTGTTCATTTGTTCATTTCTTTATTTGTTCATTAGTTCATTTGTTCATTTGTTCTTCTGTTCGTTTGTTCGTTTGTTCATTTGTTCATTTGTTCATTTGTACATTTGTTCGTTTGTTCATTTGTTCATTTGTTTATTTGTTTATTGGTTCATTTGTTCATTTGTTCATTTGTTCATTTGTTCATTTGTTCATTTGTTCATTTGTTCATTTGTTCATTTGTTCACTTGTTCACTTGTTCATTTGTTCATTTGTCCATTTGTTCATTTGTCCATTTGTTCATTTGTTCATTTGTTCATTTGTTAATTTGTTCACTTGTCCATTCGTTCGATTGTTTATTTGTTCATTTGTTCGTTTGTTCATTTGTTCATTTGTTCATTTGTTCATTTGTTCATTTGTTCATTTTTTCATTTGTTCATTTGTTCACTTGTTCATTTGTTCATTTGTCCATTTGTTCATTTGTTCATTTGTTAATTTGTTCACTTGTCCATTCGTTCGATTGTTCATTCGTTCATTTGTTCGTTTGTTCATTTGTTCATTTGTTCACTTGTTCATTTGTTCATTTCTTCATTTGTTCATTTGTTCATTTGTTCATTTGTTCATTTGTTCATTTGTTCATTTGTTCATTTGTTCATTTGTTCATTTGTTCATTTGTTCATTTGTTCATTTGTTCATTTGTTCATTTGTTCATTTGTTCATTTGTTCATTTGGTCATTTGTTCATTTGTTAATGTGTCCATTTTTGGATGTGTTCATTTCTGCAAATCTTCATTTCTTAAGATGTTCATCTGCTCATTTGTCCATTTGTTTATTTGTTCATTTGTTCATATGTTCATTTGATTGTTTGTTCATTTCTCAACTTATTCATTTGTTCATTTGTTCATTTGTACATTTGTTCGTTTGTTCATTTGTTCATTTGTTTATTTGTTTATTGGTTCATTTGTTCATTTGTTCATTTGTTCATTTGTTCATTTGTTCATTTGTTCATTTGTTCATTTGTTCATTTGTTCATTTGTCATTTGTACATGTGTTCATTTGTTCATTTGTTAATTTGTTCAATTGATCCTTTGTTCATTTGTTCATTTGTTCATCTGATCATTTGTTCATTTCTTCATTTCTTCATTTCTTCCTTTCTTCATTTGTTCATTTCTTCATTTGTTCATATGTTCATTTGATTGTTTGTTCATTTCTCAACGTATTCATTTGTTCATTTGTTCTTATTTCATTTGTTCATTTTTTCATTTGTTCATTTTTTCATTTGTTCATTTGTTCATTTGTTAATTTGTTCATTTGTCCATTTGATTGTTTGTTCATTTCTCAACTTATTCATTTGTTCATTTGTTCATTTGTTCATTTGTACATTTGTTCATTCGTTCATTTGTTCATTTGTTTATTTGTTTTTTATTCATTCGTTCATTTGTTCATTTGTTTATTTGTTTATTGGTTCATTTGTTCATTTGTTCATTTGTTCATTTGTTCATTTGTTCATTTGTTCATTTGTTCATTTGTTCATTTGTCCATTCGTTCGTTTGTTCATTTGTTCATTTATTCATTTGTTCATTTGTTCATTTGTTCATTTGTTCATTTGTTCATTTGTTCATTCGTTCACTTGTTCATTTTGTTCCTTTGTTCGTTTGTTCGTTTATAATTTGTTCATTTGTACATGTGTTCATTTGTTCATTTGTACATGTGTTCATTTGTTCATTTGTTCATTTGTTCATTTCTTCATTTCTTCATTTGTTCATTTGTTCATTTGTTCATTTCTTCATTTGTTCATTTGTTAATTTGTTCATTTGTTCATTTGTTCATTTGTTAATGTGTTCATTTCTTCATTTGTTCATTTGTCCATTCGTTCGTTTGTTCATTTGTTCATTTGTTCATTTGTTCATTTGTTTACTTGTTTATTGGTTCATTTGTTCATTTGTTCAGTTGTTCATTTGTTCATTTGTTCATTTGTTCATTTGTTCATTTGTTCATTTGTTCATTTGTTCATTTGGTCATTTGTTCATTTGTTAATGTGTCCATTTTTGGATGTGTTCATTTCTGCAAATCTTCATTTCTTAAGATGTTCATCTGCTCATTTGTCCATTTGTTTATTTGTTCATTTGTTCATATGTTCATTTGATTGTTTGTTCATTTCTCAACTTATTCATTTGTTCATTTGTTCATTTGTTCATTTGTACATTTGTTCGTTTGTTCATTTGTTCATTTGTTTATTTGTTTATTGGTTCATTTGTTCATTTGTTCATTTGTTCATTTGTTCATTTGTTCATTTGTTCATTTGTTCATTTGTTCATTTGTTCATTTGTTCATTTGTTCATTTGTCATTTGTACATGTGTTCATTTGTTCATTTGTTAATTTGTTCAATTGATCCTTTGTTCATTTGTTCATTTGTTCATCTGATCATTTGTTCATTTCTTCATTTCTTCATTTCTTCCTTTCTTCATTTGTTCATTTCTTCATTTGTTCATATGTTCATTTGATTGTTTGTTCATTTCTCAACGTATTCATTTGTTCATTTGTTCTTATTTCATTTGTTCATTTTTTCATTTGTTCATTTTTTCATTTGTTCATTTGTTCATTTGTTAATTTGTTCATTTGTCCATTTGATTGTTTGTTCATTTCTCAACTTATTCATTTGTTCATTTGTTCATTTGTTCATTTGTACATTTGTTCATTCGTTCATTTGTTCATTTGTTTATTTGTTTTTTATTCATTCGTTCATTTGTTCATTTGTTTATTTGTTTATTGGTTCATTTGTTCATTTGTTCATTTGTTCATTTGTTCACTTGTTCATTTGTTCATTTGTTCATTTGTTCATTTGTCCATTCGTTCGTTTGTTCATTTGTTCATTTATTCATTTGTTCATTTGTTCATTTGTTCATTTGTTCATTTGTTCATTTGTTCATTCGTTCACTTGTTCATTTTGTTCCTTTGTTCGTTTGTTCGTTTATAATTTGTTCATTTGTACATGTGTTCATTTGTTCATTTGTACATGTGTTCATTTTTTCACTTGTTAATTTGTTCATTTGTCCATTTGTTCATTTGTTCATTTGTTAATTTGTTCATTTGTCCATTCGTTCGTTTGTTCATTTGTTCATTTGTTCATTTGTTCAATTGATCCTTTGTTCATTTGTTTATTTGTTCATTTGTTCATTTGTTCATTTGTTCATTTGTTCATTTGTTCATTTGTTCATTTGTTTCATTTGTTCATTTGTTCATTTGTTCATTTGTTCATTTGTTCATTTGTTCATTTGTTCATTTGTTCATTTGTTCATTTGTTCATTTGTTCATTTGTTCACTTGTCCATTCGTTCGTTTGTTCGTTTGTTCTTCTGTTCGTTTGTTCGTTTGTTCATTTGTTCATTTGTTCATTTGTACATTTGTTCGTTTGTTCATTTGTTCATTTGTTTATTTGTTTATTGGTTCATTTGTTCATTTGTTCAGTTGTTCATTTGTTCATTTGTTCATTTGTTCATTTGTTCATTTGTTCATTTGTTCATTTGTTCACTTGTTCATTTGTCCATTTGTTCATTTGTTCATTTGTTCATTTGTTAATTTGTTCACTTGTCCATTCGTTCGATTGTTTATTTGTTCATTTGTTCGTTTGTTCATTTGTTCATTTGTTCATTTTTTCATTTGTTAATTTGTTCACTTGTTCATTTGTTCATTTGTCCATTTGTTCATTTGTTCATTTGTTAATTTGTTCACTTGTCCATTCGTTCGATTGTTCATTCGTTCATTTGTTCGTTTGTTCATTTGTTCATTTGTTCACTTGTTCATTTGTTCATTTGTTCATTTGTTCATTTGTTCATTTGTTCATTTGTTCATTTGTTCATTTGTTCTTTTGTTCATTTGTTCATTTGTTCATTTGTTCATTTGTTCATTTGTTCATTTGTTCATTTGTTCATTTGTTCATTTGTTCATTTGTTCATTTGTTCATTTGTTCATTTGTTCATTTGTTCATTTGTTCATTTGTTCATTTGTTCATTTGTTCATTTGTTCATTTGTTCATTTGTTCATTTGTTCATTTGTTCATTTGTTCATTTGTTCATTTGTTCATTTGTTCATTTGTTCATTTGTTCATTTGTTCATTTGTTCATTTGTTCATTTGTTCATTTGTTCATTTGTTCATTTGTTCATTTGTTCATTTGTACATTTGTTAATGTGTCCATTTTTGGATGTGTTCACTTCTGCAAATCTTCATTTCTTAAGATGTTCATCTGCTCATTTGTCCATTTGTTTATTTGTTCATTTGTTCATATGTTCATTTTATTGTTTGTTCATTTCTCAACTTATTCATTTGTTCATTTGTTCATTTGTACATTTGTTAGTTTGTTCATTTGTTCATTTGTTTATTTGTTTATTGGTTCATTTGTTCATTTGTTCATTTGTTCATTTGTTCATTTGTTCATTTGTTCATTTGTACATTTGTGCATCTGTTCACTTGTTCATTTGTTCATTTGTCCATTCGTTATTTTGTTCATTTGTTCATTTGTTCATTTGTTCATTTGTTCATTTGTTCATTTGTTCATTTGTTCATTGGTTCATTTATTCATTTGTTCACTTGTCCATTCGTTCGATTGTTTATTTGTTCATTTGTTCGTTTGTTCATTTGTTCATTTGTTCATTTGTTCATTTGTTCATTTGTTCATTTTTTCATTTGTTCATTTGTTCACTTGTTCATTTGTTCATTTGTCCATTTGTTCATTTGTTCATTTGTTAATTTGTTCACTTGTCCATTCTCCATTCGTTTGATTGTTCATTTCTTCATTTGTTCATTTGTACATTTGTGCATCTGTTCACTTGTTCATTTGTTCATTTGTCCATTCGTTATTTTGTTCATTTGTCCATTCGTTATTTTGTTCATTTGTTCATTTGTTCATTTGTTCATTTGTTCATTTGATCATTTGTTCATTTGCTCATTTGTTCATTTGTTCATTTTTTCATTTGTTCATTTGTTCACTTGTTCATTTGTTCATTTGTCCATTTGTTCATTTGTTCATTTGTTCATTTGTTCATTTGTTCATTTGTTCATTTGTTAATTTGTTCATTTGTCCATTCGTTCGTTTGTTCATTTGTTCATTTGTTCATTTGTACAATTTATCCTTTGTACATTTGTTTATTTGTTCATTTGTTCATTTGTTCATTTGTTCATTTGTTCATTTGTTCATTTGTTTATTTGTTCATTTGTTCATTTGTTCATTTGTTCATTTGTTCATTTGTTCACTTGTCCATTCGTTCGTTTGTTCGTTTGTTCTTCTGTACGTTTGTTCGTTTGTTCATTTGTTCATTTGTTCATTTGTACATTTGTTCGTTTGTTCATTTGTTCATTTGTTTATTTGTTTATTGGTTCATTTGTTCATTTGTTCATTTGTTCATTTGTTCATTTGTTCATTTGTTCATTTGTTCATTTGTTCATTTGTTCATTTGTTCATTTGTTCATTTGTTCACTTGTTCATTTGTTCATTTGTCCATTTGTTCATTTGTTCATTTGTTCATTTGTTAATTTGTTCACTTGTCCATTCGTTCGATTGTTTATTTGTTCATTTGTTCGTTTGTTCATTTGTTCATTTGTTCATTTTTTCATTTGTTCATTTGTTCACTTGTTCATTTGTTCATTTGTCCATTTGTTCATTTGTCCATTTGTTCATTTGTTCATTTGTTAATTTGTTCACTTGTCCATTCGTTCGATTGTTCATTCGTTCATTTGTTCGTTTGTTCATTTGTTCATTTGTTCACTTGTTCATTTGTTCATTTGTTCAATTGTTCATTTGTTCATTTGTTCATTTGTTCATTTGTTCTTTTGTTCATTTGTTCATTTGTTCATTTGTTCATTTGTTCATTTGTTCATTTGTTCATTTGTTCATTTGTTCATTTGTTCATTTGTTCATTTGGTCATTTGGTCATTTGTTCATTTGTTAATGTGTCCATTTTTGGATGTGTTCATTTCTGCAAATCTTCATTTCTTAAGATGTTCATCTGCTCATTTGTCCATTTGTTTATTTGTTCATTTGTTCATATGTTCATTTGATTGTTTGTTCATTTCTCAACTTATTCATTTGTTCATTTGTTCATTTGTTCATTTGTACATTTGTTCGTTTGTTCATTTGTTCATTTGTTTATTTGTTTATTGGTTCATTTGTTCATTTGTTCATTTGTTCATTTGTTCATTTGTTCATTTGTTCATTTGTTCATTTGTTCATTTGTTCATTTGTTCATTTGTTCATTTGTTCATTTGTCATTTGTACATGTGTTCATTTGTTCATTTGTTAATTTGTTCAATTGATCCTTTGTTCATTTGTTCATTTGTTCATCTGTTCATTTGTTCATTTCTTCATTTCTTCATTTCTTACTTTCTTCATTTGTTCATTTCTTCATTTGTTCATATGTTCATCTGATTGTTTGTTCATTTCTCAACGTATTCATTTGTTCATTTGTTCTTATTTCATTTGTTCATTTGTTCATTTTTTCATTTGTTCATTTTTTCATTTGTTCATTTGTTCATTTGTTAATTTGTTCATTTGTCCATTTGATTGTTTGTTCATTTCTCAACTTATTCATTTGTTCATTTGTTCATTTGTTCATTTGTTCATTTGTACATTTGTTCATTCGTTCATTTGTTCATTTGTTCATTTGTTTATTGGTTCATTTGTTCATTTGTTCATTTGTTCATTTGTTCATTTGTTCATTTGTTCATTTGTCCATTTGTTCATTTGTTCATTTGTCCATTTGTTCATTTGTTCATTTGTTCATTTGTTCATTTGTCCATTCGTTCGTTTGTTCATTTGTTCATTTGTTCATTTGTTCATTTGTTCATTTGTTCATTTGTTCATTTGTTCATTTGTTCATTTGTTCATTTGTTCATTTGTTCATTTGTTCATTTGTTCATTTGTTAATTTGTTCACTTGTCCATTCGTTCGATTGTTCATTCGTTCATTTGTTCGTTTGTTCATTTGTTCATTTGTTCACTTGTTCATTTGTTCATTTGTTCATTTGTTCATTTGTTCATTTGTTCATTTGTTCATTTGTTCTTTTGTTCATTTGTTAATTTGTTCACTTGTCCATTCGTTCGATTGTTCATTCGTTCATTTGTTCGTTTGTTCATTTGTTCATTTGTTCACTTGTTCATTTGTTCATTTGTTCATTTGTTCATTTGTTCATTTGTTCATTTGTTCATTTGTTCTTTTGTTCATTTGTTCATTTGTTCATTTGTTCATTTGTTCATTTGTTCATTTGTTCATTTGTTCATTTGTTCATTTGTTCATTTGTTCATTTGTTCATTTGTTCATTTGTTCATTTGTTCATTTGTTCATTTGTTCATTTGTTCATTTGTTCATTTGTTCATTTGTTCATTTCTCATTTGTTCATTTGTTCATTTGTTCATTTGTTCATTTGTTCATTTGTTCATTTGTTCATTTGTTCATTTGTTCATTTGTTCATTTGTTCATTTGTTCATTTGTTCATTTGTACATTTGTTAATGTGTCCATTTTTTGATGTGTTCACTTCTGCAAATCTTCATTTCTTAAGATGTTCATCTGCTCATTTGTCCATTTGTTTATTTGTTCATTTGTTCATATGTTCATTTTATTGTTTGTTCATTTCTCAACTTATTCATTTGTTCATTTGTTCATTTGTACATTTGTTAGTTTGTTCATTTGTTCATTTGTTTATTTGTTTATTGGTTCATTTGTTCATTTGTTCATTTGTTCATTTGTTCATTTGTTCATTTGTTCATTTGTTCATTTGTTCATTTGTTCATTTGTTCATTTGTTCATTTGTTCATTTGTTCACTTGTTCATTTGTTCATTTGTCCATTTGTTCATTTGTTCATTTGTTCATTTGTTCATTTGTTAATTTGTTCACTTGTCCATTCGTTCGATTGTTTATTTGTTCATTTGTTCGTTTGTTCATTTGTTCATTTGTTCATTTGTTCATTTGTTCATTTTTTCATTTGTTCATTTGTTCACTTGTTCATTTGTTCATTTGTCCATTTGTTCATTTGTTCATTTGTTAATTTGTTCACTTGTCCATTCGTTTGATTGTTCATTTCTTCATTTGTTCATTTGTACATTTGTGCATCTGTTCACTTGTTCATTTGTTCATTTGTCCATTCGTTATTTTGTTCATTTGTTCATTTGTTCATTTGTTCATTTGTTCATTGGTTCATTTATTCATTTGTTCATTTGTCCATTTGTTCATTTGTTCATTTGTTCATTTGTACATGTGTTCATTTGTTCATTTGTTCATTTGTTCATTTCTTCATTTCTTCATTTGTTCATTTGTTCATTTGTTCATTTCTTCATTTGTTCATTTGTTAATTTGTTCATTTGTTCATTTGTTCATTTGTTAATGTGTTCATTTCTTCATTTGTTCATTTGTCCATTCGTTCGTTTGTTCATTTGTTCATTTGTTCATTTGTCCATTCGTTCGTTTGTTCATTTGTTCATTTGTTCATTTGTTCATTTGTTCATTTGTTCATTTGTTCATTTGTTCATTTGTTCATTTGTTCATTTGTTCATTTGTTCATTTGCTCATTTGTTCATTTGTTCATTTTTTCATTTGTTCATTTGTTCACTTGTTCATTTGTTCATTTGTCCATTTGTTCATTTGTTCATTTGTTCATTTGTTAATTTGTTCATTTGTCCATTCGTTCGTTTGTTCATTTGTTCATTTGTTCATTTGTTCAATTGATCCTTTGTTCATTTGTTTATTTGTTCATTTGTTCATTTGTTCATTTGTTCATTTGTTCATTTGTTTATTTGTTCATTTGTTCATTTGTTCATTTGTTCATTTGTTCATTTGTTCATTTGTTCATTTGTTCATTTGTTCATTTGTTCACTTGTCCATTCGTTCGTTTGTTCGTTTGTTCTTCTGTTCGTTTGTTCGTTTGTTCATTTGTTCATTTGTTCATTTGTTCATTTTTTCATTTGTTAATTTGTTCACTTGTTCATTTGTTCATTTGTCCATTTGTTCATTTGTTCATTTGTTAATTTGTTCACTTGTCCATTCGTTCGATTGTTCATTCGTTCATTTGTTCGTTTGTTCATTTGTTCATTTGTTCACTTGTTCATTTGTTCATTTGTTCATTTGTTCATTTGTTCATTTGTTCATTTGTTCATTTGTTCTTTTGTTCATTTGTTCATTTGTTCATTTGTTCATTTGTTCATTTGTTCATTTGTTCATTTGTTCATTTGTTCATTTGTTCATTTGTTCATTTGTTCATTTGTTCATTTGTTCATTTGTTCATTTGTTCATTTGTTCATTTGTTCATTTGTTCATTTGTTCATTTGTTCATTTGTTCATTTGTTCATTTGTTCATTTGTTCATTTGTTCATTTGTTCATTTGTTCATTTGTTCATTTGTTCATTTGTTCATTTGTTCATTTGTTCATTTGTTCATTTGTTCATTTGTTCATTTGTACATTTGTTAATGTGTCCATTTTTGGATGTGTTCACTTCTGCAAATCTTCATTTCTTAAGATGTTCATCTGCTCATTTGTCCATTTGTTTATTTGTTCATTTGTTCATATGTTCATTTTATTGTTTGTTCATTTCTCAACTTATTCATTTGTTCATTTGTTCATTTGTACATTTGTTAGTTTGTTCATTTGTTCATTTGTTTATTTGTTTATTGGTTCATTTGTTCATTTGTTCATTTGTTCATTTGTTCATTTGTTCATTTGTTCATTTGTTCATTTGTTCATTTGTTCATTTGTTCATTTGTTCATTTGTTCATTTGTTCACTTGTTCATTTGTTCATTTGTCCATTTGTTCATTTGTTCATTTGTTCATTTGTTCATTTGTTAATTTGTTCACTTGTCCATTCGTTCGATTGTTTATTTGTTCATTTGTTCGTTTGTTCATTTGTTCATTTGTTCATTTGTTCATTTGTTCATTTGTTCATTTTTTCATTTGTTCATTTGTTCACTTGTTCATTTGTTCATTTGTCCATTTGTTCATTTGTTCATTTGTTAATTTGTTCACTTGTCCATTCGTTTGATTGTTCATTTCTTCATTTGTTCATTTGTACATTTGTGCATCTGTTCACTTGTTCATTTGTTCATTTGTCCATTCGTTATTTTGTTCATTTGTTCATTTGTTCATTTGTTCATTTGTTCATTTGTTCATTGGTTCATTTATTCATTTGTTCATTTGTCCATTTGTTCATTTGTTCATTTGTTCATTTCTTCATTTGTTCATTTGTTCATTTGTTCATTTGTTCATTTGTTCTTTTGTTCATTTGTTCATTTGTTCATTTGTTCATGTGTTCATTTGTTCATTTGTTCATTTGTTCATTTGTTCATTTGTTCATTTGTTCATTTGATCATTTGTTCATTTGCTCATTTGTTCATTTGTTCATTTTTTCATTTGTTCATTTGTTCACTTGTTCATTTGTTCATTTGTCCATTTGTTCATTTGTTCATTTGTTCATTTGTTCATTTGTTCATTTGTTCATTTGTTAATTTGTTCATTTGTCCATTCGTTCGTTTGTTCATTTGTTCATTTGTTCATTTGTACAATTTATCCTTTGTTCATTTGTTTATTTGTTCATTTGTTCATTTGTTCATTTGTTCATTTGTTCATTTGTTCATTTGTTTATTTGTTCATTTGTTCATTTGTTCATTTGTTCATTTGTTCATTTGTTCACTTGTCCATTCGTTCGTTTGTTCGTTTGTTCTTCTGTTCGTTTGTTCGTTTGTTCATTTGTTCATTTGTTCATTTGTACATTTGTTCGTTTGTTCATTTGTTCATTTGATTATTTGTTTATTGGTTCATTTGTTCATTTGTTCATTTGTTCATTTGTTCATTTGTTCATTTGTTCATTTGTTCATTTGTTCATTTGTTCATTTGTTCATTTGTTCATTTGTTCATTTGTTCATTTGTTCATTTGTTCATTTGTTCATTTGTTCACTTGTTCATTTGTTCATTTGTCCATTTGTTCATTTGTTCATTTGTTCATTTGTTAATTTGTTCACTTGTCCATTCGTTCGATTGTTTATTTGTTCATTTGTTCGTTTGTTCATTTGTTCATTTGTTCATTTGTTCATTTGTTCATTTTTTCATTTGTTCATTTGTTCACTTGTTCATTTGTTCATTTGTCCATTTGTTCATTTGTTCATTTGTCCATTTGTTCATTTGTTCATTTGTTAATTTGTTCACTTGTCCATTCGTTCGATTGTTCATTCGTTCATTTGTTCGTTTGTTCATTTGTTCATTTGTTCACTTGTTCATTTGTTCATTTGTTCAATTGTTCATTTGTTCATTTGTTCATTTGTTCATTTGTTCTTTTGTTCATTTGTTCATTTGTTCATTTGTTCATTTGTTCATTTGTTCATTTGTTCATTTGTTCATTTGTTCATTTGTTCATTTGTTCATTTGTTCATTTGTTCATTTGTTCATTTGTTCATTTGTTCATTTGGTCATTTGGTCATTTGTTCATTTGTTAATGTGTCCATTTTTGGATGTGTTCATTTCTGCAAATCTTCATTTCTTAAGATGTTCATCTGCTCATTTGTCCATTTGTTTATTTGTTCATTTGTTCATATGTTCATTTGATTGTTTGTTCATTTCTCAACTTATTCATTTGTTCATTTGTTCATTTGTTCATTTGTACATTTGTTCGTTTGTTCATTTGTTCATTTGTTTATTTGTTTATTGGTTCATTTGTTCATTTGTTCATTTGTTCATTTGTTCATTTGTTCATTTGTTCATTTGTTCATTTGTTCATTTGTTCATTTGTTCATTTGTTCATTTGTTCATTTGTTCATTTGTTCATTTGTTCATTTGTTCATTTGTTCATTTGTTCATTTGTTCATTTGTCATTTGTACATGTGTTCATTTGTTCATTTGTTAATTTGTTCAATTGATCCTTTGTTCATTTGTTCATTTGTTCATCTGTTCATTTGTTCATTTCTTCATTTCTTCATTTCTTCCTTTCTTCATTTGTTCATTTCTTCATTTGTTCATATGTTCATTTGATTGTTTGTTCATTTCTCAACGTATTCATTTGTTCATTTGTTCTTATTTCATTTGTTCATTTGTTCATTTTTTCATTTGTTCATTTTTTCATTTGTTCATTTGTTCATTTGTTAATTTGTTCATTTGTCCATTTGATTGTTTGTTCATTTCTCAACTTATTCATTTGTTCATTTGTTCATTTGTTCATTTGTTCATTTGTTCATTTGTACATTTGTTCATTCGTTCATTTGTTCATTTGTTTATTTGTTTATTGGTTCATTTGCTCATTTGTTCATTTGTTCATTTGTTCATTTGTTCATTTGTTCATTTGTCCATTTGTTCATTTGTTCATTTGTCCATTTGTCCATTTGTTCATTTGTTCATTTGTTCATTTGTCCATTCGTTCGTTTGTTCATTTGTTCATTTGTTCATTTGTTCATTTGTTCATTTGTTCATTTGTTCATTTGTTCATTTGTTCATTTGTTCATTTGTTCATTTGTTCATTTGTTCATTTGTTCATTTGTTCATTTGTTCATTTGTTCATTTGTTAATTTGTTCACTTGTCCATTCGTTCGATTGTTCATTCGTTCATTTGTTCGTTTGTTCATTTGTTCATTTGTTCACTTGTTCATTTGTTCATTTGTTCATTTGTTCATTTGTTCATTTGTTCATTTGTTCATTTGTTCTTTTGTTCATTTGTTCATTTGTTCATTTGTTAATTTGTTCACTTGTCCATTCGTTCGATTGTTCATTCGTTCATTTGTTCGTTTGTTCATTTGTTCATTTGTTCACTTGTTCATTTGTTCATTTGTTCATTTGTTCATTTGTTCATTTGTTCATTTGTTCATTTGTTCTTTTGTTCATTTGTTCATTTGTTCATTTGTTCATTTGTTCATTTGTTCATTTGTTCATTTGTTCATTTGTTCATTTGTTCATTTGTTCATTTGTTCATTTGTTCATTTGTTCATTTGTTCATTTGTTCATTTGTCATTTGTACATGTGTTCATTTGTTCATTTGTTAATTTGTTCAATTGATCCTTTGTTCATTTGTTCATTTGTTCATCTGTTCATTTGTTCATTTCTTCATTTCTTCATTTCTTCCTTTCTTCATTTGTTCATTTCTTCATTTGTTCATATGTTCATTTGATTGTTTGTTCATTTCTCAACGTATTCATTTGTTCATTTGTTCTTATTTCATTTGTTCATTTGTTCATTTTTTCATTTGTTCATTTTTTCATTTGTTCATTTGTTCATTTGTTAATTTGTTCATTTGTCCATTTGATTGTTTGTTCATTTCTCAACTTATTCATTTGTTCATTTGTTCATTTGTTCATTTGTTCATTTGTACATTTGTTCATTCGTTCATTTGTTCATTTGTTCATTTGTTTATTGGTTCATTTGTTCATTTGTTCATTTGTTCATTTGTTCATTTGTTCATTTGTTCATTTGTCCATTTGTTCATTTGTTCATTTGTCCATTTGTTCATTTGTCCATTTGTTCATTTGTTCATTTGTTCATTTGTTCATTTGTCCATTCGTTCGTTTGTTCATTTGTTCATTTGTTCATTTGTTCATTTGTTCATTTGTTCATTTGTTCATTTGTTCATTTGTTCATTTGTTCATTTGTTCATTTGTTCATTTGTTCATTTGTTCATTTGTTCATTTGTTCATTTGTTCATTTGTTCATTTGTTCATTTGTTCATTTGTTCATTTGTTAATTTGTTCACTTGTCCATTCGTTCGATTGTTCATTCGTTCATTTGTTCGTTTGTTCATTTGTTCATTTGTTCACTTGTTCATTTGTTCATTTGTTCATTTGTTCATTTGTTCATTTGTTCATTTGTTCATTTGTTCTTTTGTTCATTTGTTAATTTGTTCACTTGTCCATTCGTTCGATTGTTCATTCGTTCATTTGTTCGTTTGTTCATTTGTTCATTTGTTCACTTGTTCATTTGTTCATTTGTTCATTTGTTCATTTGTTCATTTGTTCATTTGTTCATTTGTTCTTTTGTTCATTTGTTCATTTGTTCATTTGTTCATTTGTTCATTTGTTCATTTGTTCATTTGTTCATTTGTTCATTTGTTCATTTGTTCATTTGTTCATTTGTTCATTTGTTCATTTGTTCATTTGTTCATTTGTTCATTTGTTCATTTGTTCATTTGTTCATTTGTTCATTTGTTCATTTGTTCATTTGTTCATTTGTTCATTTGTTCATTTGTTCATTTGTTCATTTGTTCATTTGTTCATTTGTTCATTTGTTCATTTGTTCATTTGTTCATTTGTTCATTTGTACATTTGTTAATGTGTCCATTTTTGGATGTGTTCACTTCTGCAAATCTTCATTTCTTAAGATGTTCATCTGCTCATTTGTCCATTTGTTTATTTGTTCATTTGTTCATATGTTCATTTTATTGTTTGTTCATTTCTCAACTTATTCATTTGTTCATTTGTTCATTTGTACATTTGTTAGTTTGTTCATTTGTTCATTTGTTTATTTGTTTATTGGTTCATTTGTTCATTTGTTCATTTGTTCATTTGTTCATTTGTTCATTTGTTCATTTGTTCATTTGTTCATTTGTTCATTTGTTCATTTGTTCACTTGTTCATTTGTTCATTTGTCCATTTGTTCATTTGTTGATTTGTTCATTTGTTCATTTGTTAATTTGTTCACTTGTCCATTCGTTCGATTGTTTATTTGTTCATTTGTTCGTTTGTTCATTTGTTCATTTGTTCATTTGTTCATTTGTTCATTTGTTCATTTTTTCATTTGTTCATTTGTTCACTTGTTCATTTGTTCATTTGTCCATTTGTTCATTTGTTCATTTGTTAACTTGTTCACTTGTCCATTCGTTTGATTGTTCATTTCTTCATTTGTTCATTTGTACATTTGTGCATCTGTTCACTTGTTCATTTGTTCATTTGTCCATTCGTTATTTTGTTCATTTGTTCATTTGTTCATTTGTTCATTTGTTCACTTGTTCATTGGTTCATTTATTCATTTGTTCATTTGTCCATTTGTTCATTTGTTCATTTGTTCATTTGTACATGTGTTCATTTGTTCATTTGTTCATTTGTTCATTTCTTCATTTCTTCATTTGTTCATTTGTTCATTTGTTCATTTCTTCATTTGTTCATTTGTTCATTTGTTCATTTGTTCATTTGTTCATTTGTTAATGTGTTCATTTCTTCATTTGTTCATTTGTCCATTCGTTCGTTTGTTCATTTGTTCATTTGTTCATTTGTCCATTCGTTCGTTTGTTCATTTGTTCATTTGTTCATTTGTTCATTTGTTCATTTGTTCATTTGTTCATTTGTTCATTTGTTCATTTGTTCATTTGTTCATTTGCTCATTTGTTCATTTGTTCATTTTTTCATTTGTTCATTTGTTCACTTGTTCATTTGTTCATTTGTCCATTTGTTCATTTGTTCATTTGTTCATTTGTTAATTTGTTCATTTGTCCATTCGTTCGTTTGTTCATTTGTTCATTTGTTCATTTGTTCAATTGATCCTTTGTTCATTTGTTTATTTGTTCATTTGTTCATTTGTTCATTTGTTCATTTGTTCATTTGTTTATTTGTTCATTTGTTCATTTGTTCATTTGTTCATTTGTTCATTTGTTCATTTGTTCATTTGTTCATTTGTTCATTTGTTCATTTGTTCACTTGTCCATTCGTTCGTTTGTTCGTTTGTTCTTCTGTTCGTTTGTTCGTTTGTTCATTTGTTCATTTGTTCATTTGTACATTTGTTCGTTTGTTCATTTGTTCATTTGTTTATTTGTTTATTGGTTCATTTGTTCAGTTGTTCATTTGTTCATTTGTTCATTTGTTCATTTGTTCATTTGTTCATTTGTTCATTTGTTCATTTGTTCAGTTGTTCATTTGTTCATTTGTCCATTTGTTCATTTGTTCATTTGTTCATTTGTTAATTTGTTCACTTGTCCATTCGTTCGATTGTTTATTTGTTCATTTGTTCGTTTGTTCATTTGTTCATTTGTTCATTTGTTCATTTGTTCATTTTTTCATTTGTTAATTTGTTCACTTGTTCATTTGTTCATTTGTCCATTTGTTCATTTGTTCATTTGTTAATTTGTTCACTTGTCCATTCGTTCGATTGTTCATTCGTTCATTTGTTCGCTTGTTCATTTGTTCATTTGTTCACTTGTTCATTTGTTCATTTGTTCATTTGTTCATTTGTTCATTTGTTCATTTGTTCATTTGTTCATTTGTTCATTTGTTCATTTGTTCATTTGTTCATTTGTTCATTTGTTCATTTGTTCATTTGTTCATTTGTTCATTTGTTCATTTGTTCATTTGTTCATTTGTTCATTTGTTCATTTGTTCATTTGTTCATTTGTTCATTTGTTCATTTGTTCATTTGTTCATTTGTTCATTTGTTCATTTGTTCATTTGTTCATTTGTTCATTTGTTCATTTGTTCATTTGTTCATTTGTTCATTTGTTCATTTGTTCATTTGTTCATTTGTTCATTTGTTCATTTGTTCATTTGTTCATTTGTTCATTTGTTCATTTGTTCATTTGTTCATTTGTTCATTTGTACATTTGTTAATGTGTCCATTTTTGGATGTGTTCACTTCTGCAAATCTTCATTTCTTAAGATGTTCATCTGCTCATTTGTCCATTTGTTTATTTGTTCATTTGTTCATATGTTCATTTTATTGTTTGTTCATTTCTCAACTTATTCATTTGTTCATTTGTTCATTTGTACATTTGTTAGTTTGTTCATTTGTTCATTTGTTTATTTGTTTATTGGTTCATTTGTTCATTTGTTCATTTGTTCATTTGTTCATTTGTTCATTTGTTCATTTGTTCATTTGTTCATTTGTTCACTTGTTCATTTGTTCATTTGTCCATTTGTTCATTTGTTCATTTGTTCATTTGTTCATTTGTTAATTTGTTCACTTGTCCATTCGTTCGATTGTTTATTTGTTCATTTGTTCGTTTGTTCATTTGTTCATTTGTTCATTTGTTCATTTGTTCATTTGTTCATTTGTTCATTTTTTCATTTGTTCATTTGTTCACTTGTTCATTTGTTCATTTGTTCATTTGTTCATTTGTTAATTTGTTCACTTGTCCATTCGTTCGATTGTTCATTCGTTCATTTGTTCGTTTGTTCATTTGTTCATTTGTTCACTTGTTCATTTGTTCATTTGTTCATTTGTTCATTTGTTCATTTGTTCATTTGTTCATTTGTTCATTTGTTCTTTTGTTCATTTGTTAATTTGTTCACTTGTCCATTCGTTCGATTGTTCATTCGTTCATTTGTTCGTTTGTTCATTTGTTCATTTGTTCACTTGTTCATTTGTTCATTTGTTCATTTGTTCATTTGTTCATTTGTTCATTTGTTCATTTGTTCATTTGTTCTTTTGTTCATTTGTTCATTTGTTCATTTGTTCATTTGTTCATTTGTTCATTTGTTCATTTGTTCATTTGTTCATTTGTTCATTTGTTCATTTGTTCATTTGTTCATTTGTTCATTTGTTCATTTGTTCATTTGTTCATTTGTTCATTTGTTCATTTGTTCATTTGTTCATTTGTTCATTTGTTCATTTGTTCATTTGTTCATTTGTTCATTTGTTCATTTGTTCATTTGTTCATTTGTTCATTTGTTCATTTGTTCATTTGTTCATTTGTTCATTTGTACATTTGTTAATGTGTCCATTTTTGGATGTGTTCACTTCTGCAAATCTTCATTTCTTAAGATGTTCATCTGCTCATTTGTCCATTTGTTTATTTGTTCATTTGTTCATATGTTCATTTTATTGTTTGTTCATTTCTCAACTTATTCATTTGTTCATTTGTTCATTTGTACATTTGTTAGTTTGTTCATTTGTTCATTTGTTTATTTGTTTATTGGTTCATTTGTTCATTTGTTCATTTGTTCATTTGTTCATTTGTTCATTTGTTCATTTGTTCATTTGTTCATTTGTTCATTTGTTCACTTGTTCATTTGTTCATTTGTCCATTTGTTCATTTGTTCATTTGTTCATTTGTTCATTTGTTAATTTGTTCACTTGTCCATTCGTTCGATTGTTTATTTGTTCATTTGTTCGTTTGTTCATTTGTTCATTTGTTCATTTGTTCATTTGTTCATTTGTTCATTTTTTCATTTGTTCATTTGTTCACTTGTTCATTTGTTCATTTGTCCATTTGTTCATTTGTTCATTTGTTAATTTGTTCACTTGTCCATTCGTTTGATTGTTCATTTCTTCATTTGTTCATTTGTACATTTGTGCATCTGTTCACTTGTTCATTTGTTCATTTGTCCATTCGTTATTTTGTTCATTTGTTCATTTGTTCATTTGTTCATTTGTTCATTTGTTCATTGGTTCATTTATTCATTTGTTCATTTGTCCATTTGTTCATTTGTTCATTTGTTCATTTGTACATGTGTTCATTTGTTCATTTGTTCATTTGTTCATTTCTTCATTTCTTCATTTGTTCATTTGTTCATTTGTTCATTTGTTCATTTGTTAATTTGTTCATTTGTTCATTTGTTCATTTGTTAATGTGTTCATTTCTTCATTTGTTCATTTGTCCATTCGTTCGTTTGTTCATTTGTTCATTTGTTCATTTGTCCATTCGTTCGTTTGTTCATTTGTTCATTTGTTCATTTGTTCATTTGTTCATTTGTTCATTTGTTCATTTGTTCATTTGTTCATTTGTTCATTTGTTCATTTGTTCATTTGTTCATTTGCTCATTTGTTCATTTGTTCATTTTTTCATTTGTTCATTTGTTCACTTGTTCATTTGTTCATTTGTCCATTTGTTCATTTGTTCATTTGTTCATTTGTTAATTCTTTCATTTGTCCATTCGTTCGTTTGTTCATTTGTTCATTTGTTCATTTGTTCAATTGATCCTTTGTTCATTTGTTTATTTGTTCATTTGTTCATTTGTTCATTTGTTCATTTGTTCATTTGTTTATTTGTTCATTTGTTCATTTGTTCATTTGTTCATTTGTTCATTTGTTCATTTGTTCATTTGTTCATTTGTTCATTTGTTCACTTGTCCATTCGTTCGTTTGTTCGTTTGTTCTTCTGTTCGTTTGTTCGTTTGTTCATTTGTTCATTTGTTCATTTGTACACTTGTTCGTTTGTTCATTTGTTCATTTGTTTATTTGTTTATTGGTTCATTTGTTCAGTTGTTCATTTGTTCATTTGTTCATTTGTTCATTTGTTCATTTGTTCATTTGTTCATTTGTTCAGTTGTTCATTTGTTCATTTGTCCATTTGTTCATTTGTTCATTTGTTCATTTGTTAATTTGTTCACTTGTCCATTCGTTCGATTGTTTATTTGTTCATTTGTTCGTTTGTTCATTTGTTCATTTGTTCATTTGTTCATTTTTTCATTTGTTAATTTGTTCACTTGTTCATTTGTTCATTTGTCCATTTGTTCATTTGTTCATTTGTTAATTTGTTCACTTGTCCATTCGTTCGATTGTTCATTCGTTCATTTGTTCGTTTGTTCATTTGTTCATTTGTTCACTTGTTCATTTGTTCATTTGTTCATTTGTTCATTTGTTCATTTGTTCATTTGTTCATTTGTTCTTTTGTTCATTTGTTCATTTGTTCATTTGTTCATTTGTTCATTTGTTCATTTGTTCATTTGTTCATTTGTTCATTTGTTCATTTGTTCATTTGTTCATTTGTTCATTTGTTCATTTGTTCATTTGTTCATTTGTTCATTTGTTCATTTGTTCATTTGTTCATTTGTTCATTTGTTCATTTGTTCATTTGTTCATTTGTTCATTTGTTCATTTGTTCATTTGTTCATTTGTTCATTTGTTCATTTGTTCATTTGTTCATTTGTTCATTTGTTCATTTGTTCATTTGTTCATTTGTTCATTTGTTCATTTGTTCATTTGTACATTTGTTAATGTGTCCATTTTTGGATGTGTTCACTTCTGCAAATCTTCATTTCTTAAGATGTTCATCTGCTCATTTGTCCATTTGTTTATTTGTTCATTTGTTCATATGTTCATTTTATTGTTTGTTCATTTCTCAACTTATTCATTTGTTCATTTGTTCATTTGTACATTTGTTAGTTTGTTCATTTGTTCATTTGTTTATTTGTTTATTGGTTCATTTGTTCATTTGTTCATTTGTTCATTTGTTCATTTGTTCATTTGTTCATTTGTTCATTTGTTCATTTGTTCATTTGTTCATTTGTTCATTTGTTCACTTGTTCATTTGTTCATTTGTCCATTTGTTCATTTGTTCATTTGTTCATTTGTTCATTTGTTAATTTGTTCACTTGTCCATTCGTTCGATTGTTTATTTGTTCATTTGTTCGTTTGTTCATTTGTTCATTTGTTCATTTGTTCATTTGTTCATTTGTTCATTTGTTCATTTTTTCATTTGTTCATTTGTTCACTTGTTCATTTGTTCATTTGTCCATTTGTTCATTTGTTCATTTGTTAATTTGTTCACTTGTCCATTCGTTTGATTGTTCATTTCTTCATTTGTTCATTTGTACATTTGTGCATCTGTTCACTTGTTCATTTGTTCATTTGTCCATTCGTTATTTTGTTCATTTGTTCATTTGTTCATTTGTTCATTTGTTCATTTGTTCATTGGTTCATTTATTCATTTGTTCATTTGTCCATTTGTTCATTTGTTCATTTGTTCATTTCTTCATTTGTTCATTTGTTCATTTGTTCATTTGTTCATTTGTTCTTTTGTTCATTTGTTCATTTGTTCATTTGTTCATGTGTTCATTTGTTCATTTGTTCATTTGTTCATTTGTTCATTTGTTCATTTGTTCATTTGTTCATTTGTTCATTTGATCATTTGTTCATTTGCTCATTTGTTCATTTGTTCATTTTTTCATTTGTTCATTTGTTCACTTGTTCATTTGTTCATTTGTCCATTTGTTCATTTGTTCATTTGTTCATTTGTTCATTTGTTCATTTGTTAATTTGTTCATTTGTCCATTCGTTCGTTTGTTCATTTGTTCATTTGTTCATTTGTACAATTTATCCTTTGTTCATTTGTTTATTTGTTCATTTGTTCATTTGTTCATTTGTTCATTTGTTCATTTGTTCATTTGTTTATTTGTTCATTTGTTCATTTGTTCATTTGTTCATTTGTTCATTTGTTCACTTGTCCATTCGTTCGTTTGTTCGTTTGTTCTTCTGTTCGTTTGTTCGTTTGTTCATTTGTTCATTTGTTCATTTGTACATTTGTTCGTTTGTTCATTTGTTCATTTGATTATTTGTTTATTGGTTCATTTGTTCATTTGTTCATTTGTTCATTTGTTCATTTGTTCATTTGTTCATTTGTTCATTTGTTCATTTGTTCATTTGTTCATTTGTTCATTTGTTCATTTGTTCATTTGTTCATTTGTTCATTTGTTCATTTGTTCACTTGTTCATTTGTTCATTTGTCCATTTGTTCATTTGTTCATTTGTTCATTTGTTAATTTGTTCACTTGTCCATTCGTTCGATTGTTTATTTGTTCATTTGTTCGTTTGTTCATTTGTTCATTTGTTCATTTGTTCATTTTTTCATTTGTTCATTTGTTCACTTGTTCATTTGTTCATTTGTCCATTTGTTCATTTGTTCATTTGTCCATTTGTTCATTTGTTCATTTGTTCATTTGTTAATTTGTTCACTTGTCCATTCGTTCGATTGTTCATTCGTTCATTTGTTCGTTTGTTCATTTGTTCATTTGTTCACTTGTTCATTTGTTCATTTGTTCAATTGTTCATTTGTTCATTTGTTCATTTGTTCATTTGTTCTTTTGTTCATTTGTTCATTTGTTCATTTGTTCATTTGTTCATTTGTTCATTTGTTCATTTGTTCATTTGTTCATTTGTTCATTTGTTCATTTGTTCATTTGTTCATTTGTTCATTTGTTCATTTGGTCATTTGGTCATTTGTTCATTTGTTAATGTGTCCATTTTTGGATGTGTTCATTTCTGCAAATCTTCATTTCTTAAGATGTTCATCTGCTCATTTGTCCATTTGTTTATTTGTTCATTTGTTCATATGTTCATTTGATTGTTTGTTCATTTCTCAACTTATTCATTTGTTCGTTTGTTCATTTGTTCATTTGTTTATTTGTTTATTGGTTCATTTGTTCATTTGTTCATTTGTTCATTTGTTCATTTGTTCATTTGTTCATTTGTTCATTTGTTCATTTGTTCATTTGTTCATTTGTTCATTTGTCATTTGTACATGTGTTCATTTGTTCATTTGTTAATTTGTTCAATTGATCCTTTGTTCATTTGTTCATTTGTTCATCTGTTCATTTGTTCATTTCTTCATTTCTTCATTTCTTCCTTTCTTCATTTGTTCATTTCTTCATTTGTTCATATGTTCATTTGATTGTTTGTTCATTTCTCAACGTATTCATTTGTTCATTTGTTCTTATTTCATTTGTTCATTTGTTCATTTTTTCATTTGTTCATTTTTTCATTTGTTCATTTGTTCATTTGTTAATTTGTTCATTTGTCCATTTGATTGTTTGTTCATTTCTCAACTTATTCATTTGTTCATTTGTTCATTTGTTCATTTGTTCATTTGTTCATTTGTACATTTGTTCATTCGTTCATTTGTTCATTTGTTTATTTGTTTATTGGTTCATTTGTTCATTTGTTCATTTGTTCATTTGTTCATTTGTTCATTTGTTCATTTGTCCATTTGTTCATTTGTTCATTTGTCCATTTGTCCATTTGTTCATTTGTTCATTTGTTCATTTGTCCATTCGTTCGTTTGTTCATTTGTTCATTTGTTCATTTGTTCATTTGTTCATTTGTTCATTTGTTCATTTGTTCATTTGTTCATTTGTTCATTTGTTCATTTGTTCATTTGTTCATTTGTTCATTTGTTCATTTGTTCATTTGTTCATTTGTTCATTTGTTCATTTGTTAATTTGTTCACTTGTCCATTCGTTCGATTGTTCATTCGTTCATTTGTTCGTTTGTTCATTTTTTCATTTGTTCACTTGTTCATTTGTTCATTTGTTCATTTGTTCATTTGTTCATTTGTTCATTTGTTCATTTGTTCTTTTGTTCATTTGTTCATTTGTTCATTTGTTAATTTGTTCACTTGTCCATTCGTTCGATTGTTCATTCGTTCATTTGTTCGTTTGTTCATTTGTTCATTTGTTCACTTGTTCATTTGTTCATTTGTTCATTTGTTCATTTGTTCATTTGTTCATTTGTTCATTTGTTCTTTTGTTCATTTGTTCATTTGTTCATTTGTCCATTTGTTCATTTGTTCATTTGTTCATTTGTTCATTTGTTCATTTGTTCATTTGTTCATTTGTTCATTTGTTCATTTGTTCATTTGTTCATTTGTTCATTTGTTCATTTGTTCATTTGTTCATTTGTTCATTTGTTCATTTGTTCATTTGTTCATTTGTTCATTTGTTCATTTGTTCATTTGTTCATTTGTTCATTTGTACATTTGTTAATGTGTCCATTTTTGGATGTGTTCACTTCTGCAAATCTTCATTTCTTAAAATGTTCATCTGCTCATTTGTCCATTTGTTTATTTGTTCATTTGTTCATATGTTCATTTTATTGTTTGTTCATTTCTCAACTTATTCATTTGTTCATTTGTTCATTTGTACATTTGTTAGTTTGTTCATTTGTTCATTTGTTTATTTGTTTATTGGTTCATTTGTTCATTTGTTCATTTGTTCATTTGTTCATTTGTTCATTTGTTCATTTGTTCATTTGTTCATTTGTTCATTTGTTCATTTGTTCATTTGTTCATTTGTTCATTTGTTCACTTGTTCATTTGTTCATTTGTCCATTTGTTCATTTGTTCATTTGTTCATTTGTTCATTTGTTAATTTGTTCACTTGTCCATTCGTTCGATTGTTTATTTGTTCATTCGTTCGATTGTTTATTTGTTCATTTGTTCGTTTGTTCATTTGTTCATTTGTTCATTTGTTCACTTGTTCATTTGTTCATTTGTCCATTTGTTCATTTGTTCATTTGTTAATTTGTTCACTTGTCCATTCGTTTGATTGTTCATTTCTTCATTTGTTCATTTGTACATTTGTGCATCTGTTCACTTGTTCATTTGTTCATTTGTCCATTCGTTATTTTGTTCATTTGTTCATTTGTTCATTTGTTCATTTGTTCATTGGTTCATTTATTCATTTGTTCATTTGTCCATTTGTTCATTTGTTCATTTGTTCATTTGTTCATTTGTTCATATCTTCATTTGTTCATTTGTTCATTTGTTCATTTGTTCATTTGTTCTTTTGTTCATTTGTTCATTTGTTCATTTGTTCATGTGTTCATTTGTTCATTTGTTCATTTGTTCATTTGTTCATTTGTTCATTTGTTCATTTGTTCATTTGATCATTTGTTCATTTGCTCATTTGTTCATTTGTTCATTTTTTCATTTGTTCATTTGTTCACTTGTTCATTTGTTCATTTGTCCATTTGTTCATTTGTTCATTTGTTCATTTGTTCATTTGTTCATTTGTTAATTTGTTCATTTGTCCATTCGTTCGTTTGTTCATTTGTTCATTTGTTCATTTGTTCATTTGTTCATTTGGTCATTTGGTCATTTGTTCATTTGTTAATGTGTCCATTTTTGGGTGTGTTCATTTCTGCAAATCTTCATTTCTTAAGATGTTCATTTGTTCATTTGTTCATTTGTTTATTTGTTCATTTGTTCATATGTTCATTTGTCCATTTGTTCATTTGTTCATTTGTTCATTTGTTCATTTGTTCATTTGTTCATTTGTACATTTGTTCGTTTGTTCATTTGTTCATTTGTTTATTTGTTTATTGGTTCATTTGTTCATTTGTTCATTTGTTCATTTGTTCATTTGTTCATTTGTTCATTTGTTCATTTGTTCATTTGTTCATTTGTTCATTTGTTCATTTGTTCATTTGTCATTTGTACATGTGTTCATTTGTTCATTTGTTAATTTGTTCAATTGATCCTTTGTTCATTTGTTCATTTGTTCATCTGTTCATTTGTTCATTTCTTCATTTCTTCATTTCTTCCTTTCTTCATTTGTTCATTTCTTCATTTGTTCATATGTTCATTTGATTGTTTGTTCATTTCTCAACGTATTCATTTGTTCATTTGTTCTTATTTCATTTGTTCATTTGTTCATTTTTTCATTTGTTCATTTTTTCATTTGTTCATTTGTTCATTTGTTAATTTGTTCATTTGTCCATTTGATTGTTTGTTCATTTCTCAACTTATTCATTTGTTCATTTGTTCATTTGTTCATTTGTACATTTGTTCATTCGTTCATTTGTTCATTTGTTCATTTGTTTATTGGTTCATTTGTTCATTTGTTCATTTGTTCATTTGTTCATTTGTTCATTTGTCCATTTGTTCATTTGTTCATTTGTCCATTTGTTCATTTGTTCATTTGTTCATTTGTTCATTTGTCCATTCGTTCGTTTGTTCATTTGTTCATTTGTTCATTTGTTCATTTGTTCATTTGTTCATTTGTTCATTTGTTCATTTGTTCGTTTGTTCATTTGTTCATTTGTTCATTTGTTCATTTGTTCATTTGTTCATTTGTTCATTTGTTCATTTGTTCATTTTGTTCCTTTGTTCGTTTGTTCGTTTATAATTTGTTCATTTGTACATGTGTTCATTTGTTCATTTGTACATGTGTTCATTTGTTCATTTGTTCATTTGTTCATTTCTTCATTTCTTCATTTGTTCATTTGTTCATTTGTTCATTTCTTCATTTGTTCATTTGTTAATTTGTTCATTTGTTCATTTGTTCATTTGTTAATGTGTTCATTTCTTCATTTGTTCATTTGTCCATTCGTTCGTTTGTTCATTTGTTCATTTGTTCATTTGTCCATTCGTTCGTTTGTTCATTTGTTCATTTGTTCATTTGTTCATTTGTTCATTTGTTCATTTGTTCATTTGTTCATTTGTTCATTTGTTCATTTGTTCATTTGCTCATTTGTTCATTTGTTCATTTTTTCATTTGTTCATTTGTTCACTTGTTCATTTGTTCATTTGTCCATTTGTTCATTTGTTCATTTGTTAATTTGTTCATTTGTCCATTCGTTCGTTTGTTCATTTGTTCATTTGTTCATTTGTTCAATTGATCCTTTGTTCATTTGTTTATTTGTTCATTTGTTCATTTGTTCATTTGTTCATTTGTTCATTTGTTCATTTGTTCATTTGTTCATTTGTTCATTTGTTCATTTGTTCATTTGTACATTTGTTAATGTGTCCATTTTTGGATGTGTTCACTTCTGCAAATCTTCATTTCTTAAGATGTTCATCTGCTCATTTGTCCATTTGTTTATTTGTTCATTTGTTCATATGTTCATTTTATTGTTTGTTCATTTCTCAACTTATTCATTTGTTCATTTGTTCATTTGTACATTTGTTAGTTTGTTCATTTGTTCATTTGTTTATTTGTTTATTGGTTCATTTGTTCATTTGTTCATTTGTTCATTTGTTCATTTGTTCATTTGTTCATTTGTTCATTTGTTCATTTGTTCATTTGTTCATTTGTTCATTTGTTCATTTGTTCACTTGTTCATTTGTTCATTTGTCCATTTGTTCATTTGTTCATTTGTTCATTTGTTCATTTGTTAATTTGTTCACTTGTCCATTCGTTCGATTGTTTATTTGTTCATTCGTTCGATTGTTTATTTGTTCATTTGTTCGTTTGTTCATTTGTTCATTTGTTCATTTGTTCATTTGTTCATTAGTTCATTTTTTCATTTGTTCATTTGTTCACTTGTTCATTTGTTCATTTGTCCATTTGTTCATTTGTTCATTTGTTAATTTGTTCACTTGTCCATTCGTTTGATTGTTCATTTCTTCATTTGTTCATTTGTACATTTGTGCATCTGTTCACTTGTTCATTTGTTCATTTGTCCATTCGTTATTTTGTTCATTTGTTCATTTGTTCATTTGTTCATTTGTTCATTGGTTCATTTATTCATTTGTTCATTTGTCCATTTGTTCATTTGTTCATTTGTTCATTTGTTCATTTGTTCATTTCTTCATTTGTTCATTTGTTCATTTGTTCATTTGTTCATTTGTTCTTTTGTTCATTTGTTCATTTGTTCATTTGTTCATGTGTTCATTTGTTCATTTGTTCATTTGTTCATTTGTTCATTTGTTCATTTGTTCATTTGTTCATTTGATCATTTGTTCATTTGCTCATTTGTTCATTTGTTCATTTTTTCATTTGTTCATTTGTTCACTTGTTCATTTGTTCATTTGTCCATTTGTTCATTTGTTCATTTGTTCATTTGTTCATTTGTTCATTTGTTAATTTGTTCATTTGTCCATTCGTTCGTTTGTTCATTTGTTCATTTGTTCATTTGTTCATTTGTTCATTTGGTCATTTGGTCATTTGTTCATTTGTTAATGTGTCCATTTTTGGGTGTGTTCATTTCTGCAAATCTTCATTTCTTAAGATGTTCATTTGTTCATTTGTTCATTTGTTTATTTGTTCATTTGTTCATATGTTCATTTGTCCATTTGTTCATTTGTTCATTTGTTCATTTGTTCATTTGTTCATTTGTTCATTTGTTCATTTGTACATTTGTTCGTTTGTTCATTTGTTCATTTGTTTATTTGTTTATTGGTTCATTTGTTCATTTGTTCATTTGTTCATTTGTTCATTTGTTCATTTGTTCATTTGTTCATTTGTTCATTTGTTCATTTGTTCATTTGTTCATTTGTTCATTTGTTCATTTGTTCATTTGTTCATTTGTTCATTTGTTCATTTGTTCATTTGTTCATTTGTTCATTTGTCATTTGTACATGTGTTCATTTGTTCATTTGTTAATTTGTTCAATTGATCCTTTGTTCATTTGTTCATTTGTTCATCTGTTCATTTGTTCATTTCTTCATTTCTTCATTTCTTCCTTTCTTCATTTGTTCATTTCTTCATTTGTTCATATGTTCATTTGATTGTTTGTTCATTTCTCAACGTATTCATTTGTTCATTTGTTCTTATTTCATTTGTTCATTTGTTCATTTTTTCATTTGTTCATTTTTTCATTTGTTCATTTGTTCATTTGTTAATTTGTTCATTTGTCCATTTGATTGTTTGTTCATTTCTCAACTTATTCATTTGTTCATTTGTTCATTTGTTCATTTGTACATTTGTTCATTCGTTCATTTGTTCATTTGTTCATTTGTTTATTGGTTCATTTGTTCATTTGTTCATTTGTTCATTTGTTCATTTGTTCATTTGTCCATTTGTTCATTTGTTCATTTGTCCATTTGTTCATTTGTTCATTTGTTCATTTGTTCATTTGTCCATTCGTTCGTTTGTTCATTTGTTCATTTGTTCATTTGTTCATTTGTTCATTTGTTCATTTGTTCATTTGTTCATTTGTTCATTTGTTCATTTGTTCATTTGTTCATTTGTTCATTTGTTCATTTGTTCATTTGTTCATTTGTTCATTTGTTCATTTTGTTCCTTTGTTCGTTTGTTCGTTTATAATTTGTTCATTTGTACATGTGTTCATTTGTTCATTTGTACATGTGTTCATTTGTTCATTTGTTCATTTGTTCATTTCTTCATTTCTTCATTTGTTCATTTGTTCATTTGTTCATTTCTTCATTTGTTCATTTGTTAATTTGTTCATTTGTTCATTTGTTCATTTGTTAATGTGTTCATTTCTTCATTTGTTCATTTGTCCATTCGTTCGTTTGTTCATTTGTTCATTTGTTCATTTGTCCATTCGTTCGTTTGTTCATTTGTTCATTTGTTCAATTTGTTCATTTGTTCATTTGTTCATTTGTTCATTTGTTCATTTGTTCATTTGTTCATTTGTTCATTTGCTCATTTGTTCATTTGTTCATTTTTTCATTTGTTCATTTGTTCACTTGTTCATTTGTTCATTTGTCCATTTGTTCATTTGTTCATTTGTTAATTTGTTCATTTGTCCATTCGTTCGTTTGTTCATTTGTTCATTTGTTCATTTGTTCAATTGATCCTTTGTTCATTTGTTTATTTGTTCATTTGTTCATTTGTTCATTTGTTCATTTGTTCATTTGTTTATTTGTTCATTTGTTCATTTGTTCATTTGTTCATTTGTTCATTTGTTCATTTGTTCATTTGTTCATTTGTTCATTTGTTCACTTGTCCATTCGTTCGTTTGTTCGTTTGTTCTTCTGTTCGTTTGTTCGTTTGTTCATTTGTTCATTTGTTCATTTGTACATTTGTTCGTTTGTTCATTTGTTCATTTGTTTATTTGTTTATTGGTTCATTTGTTCATTTGTTCAGTTGTTCATTTGTTCATTTGTTCATTTGTTCATTTGTTCATTTGTTCATTTGTTCACTTGTTCATTTGTTCATTTGTCCATTTGTTCATTTGTTCATTTGTTCATTTGTTAATTTGTTCACTTGTCCATTCGTTCGATTGTTTATTTGTTCATTTGTTCGTTTGTTCATTTGTTCATTTGTTCATTTGTTCATTTTTTCATTTGTTAATTTGTTCACTTGTTCATTTGTTCATTTGTCCATTTGTTCATTTGTTCATTTGTTAATTTGTTCACTTGTCCATTCGTTCGATTGTTCATTCGTTCATTTGTTCGTTTGTTCATTTGTTCATTTGTTCACTTGTTCATTTGTTCATTTGTTCATTTGTTCATTTGTTCATTTGTTCATTTGTCCATTCGTTCGTTTGTTCATTTGTTCATTTGTTCATTTGTCCATTCGTTCGTTTGTTCATTTGTTCATTTGTTCATTTGTTCATTTGTTCATTTGTTCATTTGTTCATTTGTTCATTTGTTCATTTGTTCATTTGTTCATTTGCTCATTTGTTCATTTGTTCATTTGTTCATTTGTTCATTTGTTCATTTGTTCATTTGTTCATTTGTTCATTTGTTCATTTGTTCATTTGTTCATGTGTTCATTTGTCCATTTGTTCATTTGTTCATTTGTTCATTTGTTCATTTGTTCATTTGATCATTTGTTCATTTGCTCATTTGTTCATTTGTTCATTTTTTCATTTGTTCATTTGTTCACTTGTTCATTTGTTCATTTGTCCATTTGTTCATTTGTTCATTTGTTCATTTGTTCATTTGTTCATTTGTTCATTTGTTAATTTGTTCATTTGTCCATTCGTTCGTTTGTTCATTTGTTCATTTGTTCATTTGTACAATTTATCCTTTGTTCATTTGTTTATTTGTTCATTTGTTCATTTGTTCATTTGTTCATTTGTTCATTTGTTCATTTGTTTATTTGTTCATTTGTTCATTTGTTCATTTGTTCATTTGTTCATTTGTTCACTTGTCCATTCGTTCGTTTGTTCGTTTGTTCTTCTGTTCGTTTGTTCGTTTGTTCATTTGTTCATTTGTTCATTTGTACATTTGTTCGTTTGTTCATTTGTTCATTTGTTTATTTGTTTATTGGTTCATTTGTTCATTTGTTCATTTGTTCATTTGTTCATTTGTTCATTTGTTCATTTGTTCATTTGTTCATTTGTTCATTTGTTCATTTGTTCATTTGTTCATTTGTTCATTTGTTCATTTGTTCATTTGTTCATTTGTTCATTTGTTCATTTGTTCACTTGTTCATTTGTTCATTTGTCCATTTGTTCATTTGTTCATTTGTTCATTTGTTAATTTGTTCACTTGTCCATTCGTTCGATTGTTTATTTGTTCATTTGTTCGTTTGTTCATTTGTTCATTTGTTCATTTGTTCATTTGTTCATTTTTTCATTTGTTCATTTGTTCACTTGTTCATTTGTTCATTTGTCCATTTGTTCATTTGTTCATTTGTCCATTTGTTCATTTGTTCATTTGTTAATTTGTTCACTTGTCCATTCGTTCGATTGTTCATTCGTTCATTTGTTCGTTTGTCCATTTGTTCATTTGTTCACTTGTTCATTTGTTCATTTGTTCAATTGTTCATTTGTTCATTTGTTCATTTGTTCATTTGTTCTTTTGTTCATTTGTTCATTTGTTCATTTGTTCATTTGTTCATTTGGTCATTTGGTCATTTGTTCATTTGTTCATTTGTTCATTTGTTCATTTGTTCATTTGGTCATTTGGTCATTTGTTCATTTGTTAATGTGTCCATTTTTGGATGTGTTCATTTCTGCAAATCTTCATTTCTTAAGATGTTCATCTGCTCATTTGTCCATTTGTTTATTTGTTCATTTGTTCATATGTTCATTTGATTGTTTGTTCATTTCTCAACGTATTCATTTGTTCATTTGTTCTTATTTCATTTGTTCATTTGTTCATTTTTTCATTTGTTCATTTTTTCATTTGTTCATTTGTTCATTTGTTAATTTGTTCATTTGTCCATTTTATTGTTTGTTCATTTCTCAACTTATTCATTTGTTCATTTGTTCATTTGTTCATTTGTTCATTTGTACATTTGTTCATTCGTTCATTTGTTCATCTGTTTATTTGTTTATTGGTTCATTTGTTCATTTGTTCATTTGTTCATTTGTTCATTTGTTCATTTGTTCATTTGTCCATTTGTTCATTTGTTCATTTGTCCATTTGTTCATTTGTTCATTTGTTCATTTGTTCATTTGTCCATTTGTTCATTTGTCCATTCGTTCGTTTGTTCATTTGTTCATTTGTTCATTTGTTCATTTGTTCATTTGTTCATTTGTTCATTTGTTCATTTGTTCATTTGTTCATTTGTTCATTTGTTCATTTGTTCATTTGTTCATTTGTTAATTTGTTCACTTGTCCATTCGTTCGATTGTTCATTCGTTCATTTGTTCGTTTGTTCATTTGTTCATTTGTTCACTTGTTCATTTGTTCATTTGTTCATTTGTTCATTTGTTCATTTGTTCATTTGTTCATTTGTTCTTTTGTTCATTTGTTCATTTGTTCATTTGTTCATTTGTTCACTTGTCCATTCGTTCGATTGTTCATTCGTTCATTTGTTCATTTGTTCATTTGTTCATTTGTTCATTTGTTCATTTGTTCATTTGTTCATTTGTTCATTTGTTCATTTGTTCATTTGTTCATTTGTTCATTTGTTCATTTGTTCATTTGTTCATTTGTTCATTTGTTCATTTGTTCATTTGTTCATTTGTTCATTTGTTCATTTGTTCATTTGTTCATTTGTTCATTTGTTCATTTGTTCATTTGTTCATTTGTTCATTTGTTCATTTGTTCATTTGTTCATTTGTTCATTTGTTCATTTGTTCATTTGTTCATTTGTTCATTTGTTCATTTGTTCATTTGTTCATTTGTACATTTGTTAATGTGTCCATTTTTGGATGTGTTCACTTCTGCAAATCTTCATTTCTTAAGATGTTCATCTGCTCATTTGTCCATTTGTTTATTTGTTCATTTGTTCATATGTTCATTTTATTGTTTGTTCATTTCTCAACTTATTCATTTGTTCATTTGTTCATTTGTACATTTGTTAGTTTGTTCATTTGTTCATTTGTTTATTTGTTTATTGGTTCATTTGTTCATTTGTTCATTTGTTCATTTGTTCATTTGTTCATTTGTTCATTTGTTCATTTGTTCATTTGTTCATTTGTTCATTTGTTCATTTGTTCATTTGTTCACTTGTTCATTTGTTCATTTGTCCATTTGTTCATTTGTTCATTTGTTCATTTGTTCATTTGTTAATTTGTTCACTTGTCCATTCGTTCGATTGTTTATTTGTTCATTTGTTCGTTTGTTCATTTGTTCATTTGTTCATTTGTTCATTTGTTCATTTGTTCATTTTTTCATTTGTTCATTTGTTCACTTGTTCATTTGTTCATTTGTCCATTTGTTCATTTGTTCATTTGTTAATTTGTTCACTTGTCCATTCGTTTGATTGTTCATTTCTTCATTTGTTCATTTGTACATTTGTGCATCTGTTCACTTGTTCATTTGTTCATTTGTCCATTCGTTATTTTGTTCATTTGTTCATTTGTTCATTTGTTCATTTGTTCATTTGTTCATTGGTTCATTTATTCATTTGTTCATTTGTCCATTTGTTCATTTGTTCATTTGTTCATTTGTTCATTTGTTCACTTGTTCATTTGTTCATTTGTCCATTTGTTCATTTGTTCATTTGTTCATTTGTTAATTTGTTCACTTGTCCATTCGTTCGATTGTTTATTTGTTCATTTGTTCGTTTGTTCATTTGTTCATTTGTTCATTTTTTCATTTGTTCATTTGTTCACTTGTTCATTTGTTCATTTGTCCATTTGTTCATTTGTTCATTTGTTAATTTGTTCATTTGTTCACTTGTTCATTTTGTTCCTTTGTTCGTTTGTTCATTTTTCATATGTACATGTGTTCATTTGTTCATTTGTACATGTGTTCATTTGTTCATTTGTACATGTGTTCATTTGTTCATTTGTACATGTGTTCATTTGTTCATTTCTTCATTTGTTCAATTGATCCTTTGTTCATTTGTTCATTTGTTCATTTGTTCATTTGTTCATTTGTTCATTTGATCATTTGTTCATATGTTCATTTGATTGTTTGTTCATTTCTCAACGTATTCATTTGTTCATTTGTTCTTATTTCATTTGTTCATTTGTTCATTTTTTCATTTGTTCATTTGTTCATTTGTTCATTTTTTCATTTGTTCATTTGTTCATTTGTTCATTTGTTCATTTGCCCATTCGTTCGTTTGTTCATTTGTTCATTTGTCCATTCGTTCGTTTGTTCCTCTGTTCATTTGTTCATTTCTTCATTTCTTCATTTCTTCCTTTCTTCATTTGTTCATTTGTTCATTCGTTCATTTGTTCATTCGTTCATTTGTTCATTCGTTCATTTGTTCATTCGTTCATTTGTTCATTTGTTCATTCGTTCATTTGTTCAATTGATAATTCGTTCATTTGTTCATTTGTTCATTTGTTCATTTGTTCGTTTGTTCATTTTGTTCCTTAGTTCGTTTGTTCGTTTGTTCATTTGTTCGTTTGTTCATTTGTTCACTTGTTCATTTGTACATTTGTTCATTTGTTGATTTGTTCATTTGTTGATTTGTTCATTTGTTCATTTGTCCATTTGTTGATTTGTTGATTTGTTGATTTGTTCATTTGTTCATTTGTTCATTTGTTCAATTGTTCATTTGTTCATTTGTTCATTTCTTAAGTTGTTCATTTGTTCATTTGCTCATATGTTCATTTGATTGTTTGTTCATTTCTCAACATATTCATTTGTTCATTTGTACATGTGTTCATTTGTTCATTTGTTCATTTGCACATGTGTTCATTTGTTCATTTGTTAATTTGTTCAATTGATCCTTTGTTCATTAGTTCATTCGTTCCTTTGTTCATTTGTTCATTTGTTCATTTGTTCCTTTGTTCATTTGCTCATTTGTTCATTTGTTCATTTGTTCATTTGTTCATTTGTTCATTTGTTCATTTGTTCATTTGTTCATTTGTTAATTTGTTCATTTGTTCATTTGTTCATTTGTTCATTTGTTCATTTGTTCATTTGTTCATTTGTTCATTTGTTAATGTGTCCATTTTTGGATGTGTTCATTTCTTCAATTCTTCATTTCTTAAGATGTCATCTGCTCATTTGTCCATTTGTTTATTTGTTCATTTGTTCATATGTTCATTTGATTGTTTGTTCATTTCTCAACATATTCATTTGTTCATTTGTTCATTTGTACATGTGTTCATTTGTTCATTTGTTAATTTGTTCAATTGATCCTTTGTTCATTTGTTCATTAGTTCATTCGTTCCTTTGTTCATTTGTTCATATGTTCATTTGTTCCTTTGTTCATTTGTTCATTTGTTGATTTGTTCATTTGTTGATTTGTTCATTAGTTCATTTGTACATTTCTTCATTTGTTCATTTGTTCATCTGTTCATTTGTTCATTTCTTCATTTCTTCATTTCTTCCTTTCTTCATTTCTTCATTTCTTCATTTGTTCATTTGTTCATTTGTTCATTTGTTCATTTGTTCATTTGTTCATTCGTTCCTTTGTTCATTTGTTCATTTGTTCCTTTGTTCCTTTGTTCCTTTGTTCATTTGTTGATTTGTTCATTTGTTGATTTGTTCATTAGTTCATTTGTTCATTTGTTCATTCGTTCCTTTGTTCATTTGTTCCTTTGTTCCTTTGTTCATTTGTTGATTTGTTCATTTGTTCATTTGTTCATTTGTTCATTTGTTCATTTGTTCATTTGTTCGTTTGTTCATTTGTTCATTTGTTAATTTGTTCATTTGTTCATTTGTTCATTTGTTCATTTGTTCATTTGTTCATTTGTTCATTTGTTCATTTGTTCATTTGTTCATTTCTTCATTTGTTCATATGTTCATTTGATTGTTTGTTCATTTCTCAACGTATTCATTTGTTCATTTGTTCTTATTTCATTTGTTCATTTGTTCACTTTTTCATTTGTTCATTTTTTCATTTGTTCATTTGTTCATTTGTTAATTTGTTCATTTGTCCATTTGATTGTTTGTTCATTTCTCAACTTATTCATTTGTTCACTTGTTCATTTGTTCATTTGTTCATTTGTACATTTGTTCATTCGTTCATTTGTTCATTTGTTTATTTGTTTATTGGTTCATTTGTTCATTTGTTCATTTGTTCATTTGTTCATTTGTTCATTTGTTCATTTGTTCATTTGTTCATTTGTTCATTTGTCCATTTGTTCATTTGTTCATTTGTTCATTTGTTCATTTGTTCATTTGTCCATTCGTTCGTTTGTTCATTTGTTCATTTATTCATTTGTTCATTTGTTCATTTGTTCATTTGTTCATTTGTTCATTTGTTCATTTGTTCATTCGTTCACTTGTTCATTTTGTTCCTTTGTTCGTTTGTTCATTTATAATTTGTTCATTTGTACATGTGTTCATTTGTTCATTTGTACATGTGTTCATTTGTTCATTTGTTCATTTGTTCATTTCTTCATTTCTTCATTTGTTCATTTGTTCATTTGTTCATTTCTTCATTTGTTCATTTGTTAATTTGTTCAATTGTTCATTTGTTCATTTGTTAATGTGTTCATTTGTTCATTTGTTCATTTGTCCATTCGTTCGTTTGTTCATTTGTTCATTTGTTCATTTGTCCATTCGTTCGTTTGTTCATTTGTTCATTTGTTCATTTGTTCATTTGTTCATTTGTTCATTTGTTCATTTGTTCATTTGTTCATTTGTTCATTTGTTCATTTGTTCATTTGTTCATTTGCTCATTTGTTCATTTGTTCATTTTTTCATTTGTTCATTTGTTCACTTGTTCATTTGTTCATTTGTCCATTTGTTCATTTGTTCATTTGTTCATTTGTTCATTTGTTAATTTGTTCATTTGTCCATTCGTTCGTTTGTTCATTTGTTCATTTGTTCATTTGTTCAATTGATCCTTTGTTCATTTGTTTATTTGTTCATTTGTTCATTTGTTCATTTGTTCATTTGTTTATTTGTTCATTTGTTCATTTGTTCATTTGTTCATTTGTTCATTTGTTCATTTGTTCATTTGTTCATTTGTTTATTTGTTCATTTGTTCATTTGTTCATTTGTTCATTTGTTCATTTGTTCATTTGTTCATTTGTTCATTTGTTCATTTGTTCATTTGTTCATTTGTTCACTTGTCCATTCGTTCGTTTGTTCGTTTGTTCTTCTGTTCGTTTGTTCGTTTGTTCATTTGTTCATTTGTTCATTTGTACATTTGTTCGTTTGTTCATTTGTTCATTTGTTTACTTGTTTATTGGTTCATTTGTTCATTTGTTCAGTTGTTCATTTGTTCATTTGTTCATTTGTTCATTTGTTCATTTGTTCATTTGTTCATTTGTTCATTTGTTCATTTGTTCATTTGTTCACTTGTTCATTTGTTCATTTGTCCATTTGTTCATTTGTTCATTTGTTCATTTGTTAATTTGTTCACTTGTCCATTCGTTCGAATGTTTATTTGTTCATTTGTTCGTTTGTTCATTTGTTCATTTGTTCATTTGTTCATTTGTTCACTTGTTCATTTGTTCATTTGTCCATTTGTTCATTTGTTCATTTGTTAATTTGTTCATTTGTTCACTTGTTCATTTTGATCCTTTGTTCGTTTGTTCATTTTTTCATATGTACATGTGTTCATTTGTTCATTTGTACATGTGTTCATTTGTTCATTTGTACATGTGTTCATTTGTTCATTTCTTCATTTGTTCAATTGATCCTTTGTTCATTTGTTCATTTGTTCATTTGTTCATTTGTTCATTTGTTCATTTGATCATTTGTTCATATGTTCATTTGATTGTTTGTTCATTTCTCAACGTATTCATTTGTTCATTTGTTCTTATTTCATTTGTTCATTTGTTCATTTTTTCATTTGTTCATTTGTTCATTTGTTCATTTTTTCATTTGTTCATTTGTTCATTTGTTTCTTTTGTTCATTTGCCCATTCGTTCGTTTGTTCATTTGTTCATTTGTCCATTCGTTCGTTTGTTCCTCTGTTCATTTGTTCATTTCTTCATTTCTTCATTTCTTCCTTTCTTCATTTGTTCATTTGTTCATTCGTTCATTTGTTCATTCGTTCATTTGTTCATTCGTTCATTTGTTCATTCGTTCATTTGTTCATTTGTTCATTCGTTCATTTGTTCAATTGATAATTCGTTCATTTGTTCATTTGTTCATTTGTTCATTTGTTCGTTTGTTCATTTTGTTCCTTAGTTCGTTTGTTCGTTTGTTCATTTGTTCGTTTGTTCATTTGTTCACTTGTTCATTTGTACATTTGTTCATTTGTTGATTTGTTCATTTGTTGATTTGTTCATTTGTTCATTTGTCCATTTGTTGATTTGTTCATTTGTTCATTTGTTCATTTGTTCATTTGTTCATTTGTTCAATTGTTCATTTGTTCATTTGTTCATTTCTTAAGTTGTTCATTTGTTCATTTGCTCATATGTTCATTTGATTTGTTTGTTCATTTCTCAACATATTCATTTGTTCATTTGTACATGTGTTCATTTGTTCATTTGTTCATTTGTACATGTGTTCATTTGTTCATTTGTTAATTTGTTCAATTGATCCTTTGTTCATTAGCTCATTCGTTCCTTTGTTCATTTGTTCATTTGTTCATTTGTTCCTTTGTTCATTTGTTCATCTGTTGATTTGTTCATTTGTTGATTTGTTCATTAGTTCATTTCTTCATTTCTTCATTTCTTCATTTCTTCATTTGTTCATCTGTTCATTTGTTCATTTCTTCATTTCTTCATTTCTTCATTTCTTCCTTTCTTCATTTCTTCATTTGTTCATTTGTTCATTTGTTCATTTGCTCATTTGTTCATTTGTTCATTTGTTCATTTGTTCATTTGTTCATTTGTTCATTTGTTCATTTGTTAATTTGTTCATTTGTTCATTTGTTCATTTGTTCATTTGTTCATTTGTTCATTTGTTAATGTGTCCATTTTTGGATGAGTTCATTTCTTCAATTCTTCATTTCTTAAGATGTCATCTGCTCATTTGTCCATTTGTTTATTTGTTCATTTGTTCATATGTTCATTTGATTGTTTGTTCATTTCTCAACATATTCATTTGTTCATTTGTTCATTTGTACATGTGTTCATTTGTTCATTTGTTAATTTGTTCAATTGATCCTTTGTTCATTTGTTCATTAGTTCATTCGTTCCTTTGTTCATTTGTTCATATGTTCATTTGTTCCTTTGTTCATTTGTTCATTTGTTGATTTGTTCATTTGTTGATTTGTTCATTAGTTCATTTGTACATTTCTTCATTTGTTCATTTGTTCATCTGTTCATTTGTTCATTTCTTCATTTCTTCATTTCTTCCTTTCTTCATTTCTTCATTTCTTCATTTGTTCATTTGTTCATTTGTTCATTTGTTCATTTGTTCATTTGTTCATTCGTTCCTTTGTTCATTTGTTCATTTGTTCCTTTGTTCCTTTGTTCCTTTGTTCCTTTGTTCATTTGTTGATTTGTTCATTTGTTGATTTGTTCATTAGTTCATTTGTTCATTTGTTCATTCGTTCCTTTGTTCATTTGTTCCTTTGTTCCTTTGTTCATTTGTTGATTTGTTCATTTGTTGATTTGTTCATTAGTTCATTTGTTCATTTCTTCATTTGTTCATTTGTTCATCTGTTCATTTGTTCATTTCTTCATTTCTTCATTTCTTCCTTTCTTCATTTGTTCATTTGTTCATTTGTTCATTTGTTCATTTGTTCATTTGATCGTTTGTTCATATGTTCATTTGATTGTTTGTTCATTTCTCAACGTATTCATTTGTTCATTTGTTCATTTGTTCTTATTTCATTTGTTCATTTGTTCATTTTTTCATTTGTTCATTTGTTCATTTGTTCATTTGTTCATTTGTTCATTTGTTCATTTGTTCATTTGTTCATTTGTTCATTTGTTCATTTGTTCATTTGTTCATTTGTTCATTTGTTCATTTGTTCATTTGTTCATTTGTTCATTTGTTAATGTGTCCATTTTTGGATGTGTTCATTTCTTCAATTCTTCATTTGTTCATTTGTTCATTTGTTCAATTGATCCTTTGTTCATTTGTTAATTTGTTCATTAGTTCATTCGTACCTTTGTTCATTTGTTCATTTGTTCATTTGTTCCTTTGTTCATTTGTTCATTTGTTGATTTGTTCATTTGTTGATTTGTTCATTAATTCAATTGTTCATTTCTTCATTTGTTCATTTATTCATTTGTTCATTTGTTCATTTGTTCATTTGTCATTTGTACATGAGTTCATTTGTTCATTTGTTAATTTGTTCAATTGATCCTTTGTTCATTTGTTCATTTGTTCATTCGTTCCTTTGTTCATTTGTTCATTTGTTCCTTTGTTCCTTTGTTCCTTTGTTCCCTTGTTCATTTGTTGATTTGTTCATTTGTTGATTTGTTCATTAGTTCATTTGTCCATTTCTTCATTTGTTCATTTGTTCATCTGTTCATTTTTTCATTTCTTCATTTCTTCATTTCTTCCTTTCTTCATTTGTTCATTTGTACATGTGTTCATTTGTTCATTTGTTCATTTGTACATGTGTTCATTTGTTCATTTGTACATGTGTTCATTTGTTCATTTCTTCATTTGTTCAATTGATCCTTTGTTCATTTGTTCATTTGTTCGTTTGTTCATCTGTACATTTGTTCAATTGATCCTTTGTTCATTTGTTCATTTGTTCATTTGTTCATTTGTTCATTTGTTCATTTGTTCAGTTCTTCATTTGTTCATTTGTTCATTTGTTAATTTGTTCATTTGTTCATTTGTTCATTTGTTCATTTGTTCATTTGTTCATTTGTTCGTTTGTTCATTTGTTCCTTTGTTCCTTTGTTCCTTTGTTCCTTTGTTCCTTTGTTCATTTGTTGATTTGTTCATTTGTTGATTTGTTCATTAGTTCATTTGTCCATTTCTTCATTTGTTCATTTGTTCATCTGTTCATTTTTTCATTTCTTCATTTCTTCATTTCTTCCTTTCTTCATTTGTTCATTTGTACATGTGTTCATTTGTTCATTTGTTCATTTGTACATGTGTTCATTTGTTCATTTGTACATGTGTTCATTTGTTCATTTCTTCATTTGTTCAATTGATCCTTTGTTCATTTGTTCATTTGTTCATTTGTTCGTTTGTTCACTTGTACATTTGTTCAATTGATCCTTTGTTCATTTGTTCATTTGTTCATTTGTTCATTTGTTCATTTGTTCATTTGTTCAGTTCTTCATTTGTTCATTTGTTCATTTGTTCATTTGTTCATTTGTTCATTTGTTCGTTTGTTCATTTGTTCATTTGTAGATTTGTACATTTTTCAAATTGTTCATTTGTTTATTTGTTCGATTGTTCATCTGTTCATTGATTCATTTGTCCATTTGTCCATATGTTCGTTTGTTCATTTGTTCATTTGTTCATTTGTTCATTTGTTAAATTGTTCATTTGTTCATTTGTTCATTTGTTCATTTGTTCTTTGTTCATTTGTTCATTTGTTCATTTGATCATTTGTTCATTTGTTCATTTGTTCATTTGTTCATTTGTTCATTTGTTCATTTGTTCATTTGTTCATTTGTTCATTTGTTCATTTGTTCATTTGTTCATTTGTTCATTTGTTCATTTGTTCATTTGTTCATTTGTTCATTTGTTCATTTGTTCATTTGTTCATTTGTTCATTTGTTCATTTGTTCATTTGTTCATTTGTTCATTTGTTCATTTGTTCATTTGTTCATTTGTTCATTTGTTGATATGTTGATTTGTTCATTCGATCATTTGTTCATTTCTTCATTTGTTCATTTGTACATTTGTTCATTTGTTCAATGGTTCATTTGTTCATTTGTTCATCTGTTCATTTCTTCATTTCTTCATTTCTTCATTTCTTCATTTCCTCATTTCTTCATTTCTTCATTTCTTCATTTGTTCATTTGTTCATTTGTTCATTTGTTCATTTGTTCACTTGTTCATTTTGTTCCTTTGTTCGTTTGTTCATTTGTTCATTTGTTCATTTGTTCATTTGTTCATTTGTTCATTTGTTCATTTGTTCATTTTTTCATTTGTTCATTTGTTCATTTGTTCATTTGTTCAATTGATCCTTTTTTCATTTGTTCATTTGTTCCTTTGTTCATTTGTTCATTTGTTCATTTGCTGATTTGCTCATTTGTTGATTTGTTCATTCGTTCATTTGTTCATTTGTACATTTGTTTATTTGTTCATTTGTTCATTTGTTCATTTGTTCATTTGTTCATTTGTTCATTTGTTGATTTTTTCATTTGTTCATTTGTTCATTTGTTCATTTGTTCATTTGTACATTTGTTCATTCGTCAATTGTTCATTTGTTCATTTGTTCATTTGTTCATTTGTTCATTTGTTCATTTCTTCATTTGTTCATTTCTTCATTTCTTCATTTCTTCATTTCTTCATTTCTTCATTTCTTCATTTGTTCACTTGTTCATTTTGTTACTTTGTTCCTTTGTTCGTTTGTTCGTTTGTTCATTTGTTCATTTGTTCATTTGTACATGTGTTCATTTGTTCATTTGTACATGTGTTCATTGTTCATTTCTTCATTTGTTCAATTGATCCTTTGTTCATTTGTTCATTTGTTCATTTGTTCATTTGTTCATTTGTTCATTTGTTCATTTGTTCATTTGTTCATTTGTTGATTTGCTCATTTGTTCATTTGTTCATTCGTTCATTTGTTCATTTGTTCATTTGTACATTTGTACATTTGTTCATTTGTTCATTTGTTCATTTTTTCATTTTTTCATTTTTCATTTGTTCATTTGTTCACTTGTTCATTTGTTCATTTGTTCGTTTGTTCATTTGTTCATTTGTTCACTTGTTCGTTTGTTCATTTGTTCATTTGTTCATTTGTTCATTTGTTCACTTGTTCATTTTGTTCATTTGTTCATTTGTTCATTTGTTCATTTGTTCATTTGTTCATTTGTTCATTTGTTCATTTGTTCATTTGTTCATCTGTTCATTTGTTAATTTCTTCATTTCTTCATTTCTTCATTTCTTCATTTATTCATTTGTTCCTTTGTTCATTTGTTCATATGTTCCTTTGTTCATTTGTACATTTGTTCATTTGTTCATTTGTTCATTTGTTCATTTGTTCATTTGTTCATTTGTTGATTTGTTCAATTGTTCATTTGTTCATTTGTTCATTTGTTCATTTGTTCATTTGTTCACTTTTTCAGTTGTTCATTTGTTCATTTGTTCATTTGTTAATTTGTTCATTTGTTCATTTGTTCATTTGTTCATTTGTTCATTTGTTCCTTTGTTCATTTGTTCATTTGTTCCTTTGTCCATTTGTTCATTTGTTCCTTTGTTCATTTGTTCATTTGTTCATGTGTTGATTTGTTCATTTGTTGATTTGTTCCTTTGTTCATTTGTTCATTTGTTCCTTTGTTCATTTGTTCATTTGTTCCTTTGTTCATTTGTTCATTTGTTCATTTGTTGATTTGTTCATTTGTTGATTTGTTCATTCGTTCATTTGTTCATTCGTTCATTTGTTCATTTGTTCATTTGTTCAATTGTTCATTTGTTCACTTGTTCATTTGTTCATTTGTTCATTTGTTCATTTGTTCGTTTGTTCATTTGTTCATTTGTTCACTTGTTCATTTGTTCATTTGTTCACTTGTTCATTTGTTCATTTGTTCATTTGTTCATTTGTTCATTTGTTCAATTGATAATTCGTTCATTTGTTCATATGTTCATTTGAATGTTTCTTCATTCGTTCAATGGTTCATTTGTTCATTTGTTCATTTGTTCACTTGTTCATTTGTTCATTTGTTCATTTGTTCATTTGTTCATTTGTTCATTTGTTCATTTGTTCAATTGATAATTCGTTCATTTGTTCATATGTTCATTTGAATGTTTCTTCATTCGTTCAATGGTTCATTTGTTCATTTGTTCATTTGTCTACTCGCTCGTTTGTTCATTTGTTCATTTGTTCAGATGTTAATTTGTATATTTTTGGAAGTGTTGATTTCTTCAATTCTTCATTTCTTAAGTTGCTCATTTTTTCATTTGTCCATTTGTTTATTTGTTCATTTGTTCATATGTCCATTTGATTGTTTGTTCATTTCTCAACTTATTCATTTGTTCATTTATTCATTTGTCCATTTGTATATTTGTCCATTTGTATATTTGTTCATTTGTTCATTTGTTCATTTGTTCATTTGTTCATTTGTTCATTTGTTCATTTGTTCATTTGTTCATTTGTTCATTTGTTCACTTGTCCATTCGTTCGTTTGTTCATTCGTTCATTTGTTCGTTTGTTCATTTGTTCATTTGTTCACTTGTTCATTTGTTCATTTGTTCATTTGTTCATTTGTTCATTTGTTCATTTGTTCATTTGTTCATTTGTTCACTTGTTCATTTGTTCATTTGTTCATTTGTTCATTTGTTCATTTCTTCATTTGTTCAATTGATCCTTTGTTCATTTGTTCATTTGTTCATTTGTTCATTTGTTCATTTGTTCATTTGATCATTTGTTCATATGTTCATTTGATTGTTTGTTCATTTCTCAACGTATTCATTTGTTCATTTGTTCTTATTTCATTTGTTCATTTGTTCATTTTTTCATTTGTTCATTTGTTCATTTGTTCATTTTTTCATTTGTTCATTTGTTCATTTGTTCATTTGTTCATTTGTTCATTTGCCCATTCGTTCGTTTGTTCATTTGTTCATTTGTCCATTTGTTCGTTTGTTCCTCTGTTCATTTGTTCATTTCTTCATTTCTTCATTTCTTCCTTTCTTCATTTGTTCATTTGTTCATTCGTTCATTTGTTCATTCGTTCATTTGTTCATTCGTTCATTTGTTCATTCGTTCATTTGTTCATTTGTTCATTCGTTCATTTGTTCAATTGATAATTCGTTCATTTGTTCATTTGTTCATTTGTTCATTTGTTCGTTTGTTCATTTTGTTCCTTAGTTCGTTTGTTCGTTTGTTCATTTGTTCGTTTGTTCATTTGTTCACTTGTTCATTTGTACATTTGTTCATTTGTTGATTTGTTCATTTGTTGATTTGTTCATTTGTTCATTTGTCCATTTGTTGATTTGTTGATTTGTTCATTTGTTCATTTGTTCATTTGTTCATTTGTTCAATTGTTCATTTGTTCATTTGTTCATTTCTTAAGTTGTTCATTTGTTCATTTGCTCATATGTTCATTTGATTGTTTGTTCATTTCTCAACATATTCATTTGTTCATTTGTACATGTGTTCATTTGTTCATTTGTTCATTTGTACATGTGTTCATTTGTTCATTTGTTAATTTGTTCAATTGATCCTTTGTTCATTAGTTCATTCGTTCCTTTGTTCATTTGTTCATTTGTTCATTTGTTCCTTTGTTCATTTGCTCATTTGTTCATTTGTTCATTTGTTCATTTGTTCATTTGTTCATTTGTTCATTTGTTCATTTGTTCATTTGTTAATTTGTTCATTTGTTCATTTGTTCATTTGTTCATTTGTTCATTTGTTCATTTGTTCATTTGTTCATTTGTTAATGTGTCCATTTTTGGATGTGTTCATTTCTTCAATTCTTCATTTCTTAAGATGTCATCTGCTCATTTGTCCATTTGTTTATTTGTTCATTTGTTCATATGTTCATTTGATTGTTTGTTCATTTCTCAACATATTCATTTGTTCATTTGTTCATTTGTACATGTGTTCATTTGTTCATTTGTTAATTTGTTCAATTGATCCTTTGTTCATTTGTTCATTAGTTCATTCGTTCCTTTGTTCATTTGTTCATATGTTCATTTGTTCCTTTGTTCATTTGTTCATTTGTTGATTTGTTCATTTGTTGATTTGTTCATTAGTTCATTTGTACATTTCTTCATTTGTTCATTTGTTCATCTGTTCATTTGTTCATTTCTTCATTTCTTCATTTCTTCCTTTCTTCATTTCTTCATTTCTTCATTTGTTCATTTGTTCATTTGTTCATTTGTTCATTTGTTCATTTGTTCATTCGTTCCTTTGTTCATTTGTTCATTTGTTCCTTTGTTCCTTTGTTCCTTTGTTCATTTGTTGATTTGTTCATTTGTTGATTTGTTCATTAGTTCATTTGTTCATTTGTTCATTCGTTCCTTTGTTCATTTGTTCCTTTGTTCCTTTGTTCATTTGTTGATTTGTTCATTTGTTGATTTGTTCATTTGTTCATTTGTTCATTTGTTCGTTTGTTCATTTGTTCATTTGTTAATTTGTTCATTTGTTCATTTGTTCATTTGTTCATTTGTTCATTTGTTCATTTGTTCATTTGTTCATTTGTTCATTTGTTCATTTCTTCATTTGTTCATATGTTCATTTGATTGTTTGTTCATTTCTCAACGTATTCATTTGTTCATTTGTTCTTATTTCATTTGTTCATTTGTTCATTTTTTCATTTGTTCATTTGTTCATTTGTTAATTTGTTCATTTGTCCATTTGATTGTTTGTTCATTTCTCAACTTATTCATTTGTTCACTTGTTCATTTGTTCATTTGTTCATTTGTACATTTGTTCATTCGTTCATTTGTTCATTTGTTTATTTGTTTATTGGTTCATTTGTTCATTTGTTCATTTGTTCATTTGTTCATTTGTTCATTTGTTCATTTGTTCATTTGTTCATTTGTTCATTTGTCCATTTGTTCATTTGTTCATTTGTTCATTTGTTCATTTGTTCATTTGTCCATTCGTTCGTTTGTTCATTTGTTCATTTATTCATTTGTTCATTTGTTCATTTGTTCATTTGTTCATTTGTTCATTTGTTCATTTGTTCATTCGTTCACTTGTTCATTTTGTTCCTTTGTTCGTTTGTTCATTTATAATTTGTTCATTTGTACATGTGTTCATTTGTTCATTTGTACATGTGTTCATTTGTTCATTTGTTCATTTCTTCATTTCTTCATTTGTTCATTTGTTCATTTGTTCATTTCTTCATTTGTTCATTTGTTAATTTGTTCATTTGTTCATTTGTTCATTTGTTAATGTGTTCATTTGTTCATTTGTTCATTTGTCCATTCGTTCGTTTGTTCATTTGTTCATTTGTTCATTTGTCCATTCGTTCGTTTGTTCATTTGTTCATTTGTTCATTTGTTCATTTGTTCATTTGTTCATTTGTTCATTTGTTCATTTGTTCATTTGTTCATTTGTTCATTTGTTCATTTGCTCATTTGTTCATTTGTTCATTTTTTCATTTGTTCATTTGTTCACTTGTTCATTTGTTCATTTGTCCATTTGTTCATTTGTTCATTTGTTCATTTGTTCATTTGTTAATTTGTTCATTTGTCCATTCGTTCGTTTGTTCATTTGTTCATTTGTTCATTTGTTCAATTGATCCTTTGTTCATTTGTTTATTTGTTCATTTGTTCATTTGTTCATTTGTTCATTTGTTTATTTGTTCATTTGTTCATTTGTTCATTTGTTCATTTGTTCATTTGTTCATTTGTTCATTTGTTCATTTGTTCATTTGTTTATTTGTTCATTTGTTCATTTGTTCACTGGTTCATTTGTTCATTTGTTCATTTGTTCATTTGTTCATTTGTTCATTTGTTCATTTGTTCATTTGTTCACTTGTCCATTCGTTCGTTTGTTCGTTTGTTCTTCTGTTCGTTTGTTCGTTTGTTCATTTGTTCATTTGTTCATTTGTACATTTGTTCGTTTGTTCATTTGTTCATTTGTTTATTTGTTTATTCGTTCAATGGTTCATTTGTTCATTTGTTCATTTGTTCACTTGTTCATTTGTTCATTTGTTCATTTGTTCATTTGTTCATTTGTTCATTGGTTCATTTGTTCATTTGTTCAATTGATAATTCGTTCATTTGTTCATATGTTCATTTGAATGTTTCTTCATTCGTTCAATGGTTCATTTGTTCATTTGTTCATTTGTCTACTCGCTCGTTTGTTCATTTGTTCATTTGTTCAGATGTTAATTTGTCCATTTTTGGAAGTGTTGATTTCTTCAATTCTTCATTTCTTAAGTTGTTCATTTGTTCATTTGTTAATTTGTTCATTTGTTCACTTGTTCATTTTGATCCTTTGTTCGTTTGTTCATTTTTTCATATGTACATGTGTTCATTTGTTCATTTGTACATGTGTTCATTTGTTCATTTGTACATGTGTTCATTTGTTCATTTCTTCATTTGTTCAATTGATCCTTTGTTCATTTGTTCATTTGTTCATTTGTTCATTTGTTCATTTGTTCATTTGTTCATTTGTTCATTTGTTCATTTGTTCATTTGATCATTTGTTCATATGTTCATTTGATTGTTTGTTCATTTCTCAACGTATTCATTTGTTCATTTGTTCTTATTTCATTTGTTCATTTGTTCATTTTTTCATTTGTTCATTTGTTCATTTGTTCATTTTTTCATTTGTTCATTTGTTCATTTGTTCATTTGTTCATTTGCCCATTCGTTCGTTTGTTCATTTGTTCATTTGTCCATTCGTTCGTTTGTTCCTCTGTTCATTTGTTCATTTCTTCATTTCTTCATTTCTTCCTTTCTTCATTTGTTCATTTGTTCATTCGTTCATTTGTTCATTCGTTCATTTGTTCATTCGTTCATTTGTTCATTCGTTCATTTGTTCATTTGTTCATTCGTTCATTTGTTCAATTGATAATTCGTTCATTTGTTCATTTGTTCATTTGTTCATTTGTTCGTTTGTTCATTTTGTTCCTTAGTTCGTTTGTTCGTTTGTTCATTTGTTCGTTTGTTCATTTGTTCACTTGTTCATTTGTACATTTGTTCATTTGTTGATTTGTTCATTTGTTGATTTGTTCATTTGTTCATTTGTCCATTTGTTGATTTGTTCATTTGTTCATTTGTTCATTTGTTCATTTGTTCATTTGTTCAATTGTTCATTTGTTCATTTGTTCATTTCTTAAGTTGTTCATTTGTTCATTTGCTCATATGTTCATTTGATTGTTTGTTCATTTCTCAACATATTCATTTGTTCATTTGTACATGTGTTCATTTGTTCATTTGTTCATTTGTACATGTGTTCATTTGTTCATTTGTTAATTTGCTCAATTGATCCTTTGTTCATTAGTTCATTCGTTCCTTTGTTCATTTGTTCATTTGTTCATTTGTTCCTTTGTTCATTTGTTCATCTGTTGATTTGTTCATTTGTTGATTTGTTCATTAGTTCATTTCTTCATTTCTTCATTTCTTCATTTCTTCATTTGTTCATCTGTTCATTTGTTCATTTCTTCATTTCTTCATTTCTTCATTTCTTCCTTTCTTCATTTCTTCATTTGTTCATTTGTTCATTTGTTCATTTGCTCATTTGTTCATTTGTTCATTTGTTCATTTGTTCATTTGTTCATTTGTTCATTTGTTCATTTGTTAATTTGTTCATTTGTTCATTTGTTCATTTGTTCATTTGTTCATTTGTTCATTTGTTCATTTGTTAATGTGTCCATTTTTGGATGTGTTCATTTCTTCAATTCTTCATTTCTTAAGATGTCATCTGCTCATTTGTCCATTTGTTTATTTGTTCATTTGTTCATATGTTCATTTGATTGTTTGTTCATTTCTCAACATATTCATTTGTTCATTTGTTCATTTGTACATGTGTTCATTTGTTCATTTGTTAATTTGTTCAATTGATCCTTTGTTCATTTGTTCATTAGTTCATTCGTTCCTTTGTTCATTTGTTCATATGTTCATTTGTTCCTTTGTTCATTTGTTCATTTGTTGATTTGTTCATTTGTTGATTTGTTCATTAGTTCATTTGTACATTTCTTCATTTGTTCATTTGTTCATCTGTTCATTTGTTCATTTCTTCATTTCTTCATTTCTTCCTTTCTTCATTTCTTCATTTGTTCATTTGTTCATTTGTTCATTTGTTCATTTGTTCATTTGTTCATTTGTTCATTCGTTCCTTTGTTCATTTGTTCATTTGTTCCTTTGTTCCTTTGTTCCTTTGTTCATTTGTTGATTTGTTCATTTGTTGATTTGTTCATTAGTTCATTTGTTCATTTGTTCATTCGTTCCTTTGTTCATTTGTTCCTTTGTTCCTTTGTTCATTTGTTGATTTGTTCATTTGTTGATTTGTTCATTAGTTCATTTGTTCATTTCTTCATTTGTTCATTTGTTCATCTGTTCATTTGTTCATTTCTTCATTTCTTCATTTCTTCCTTTCTTCATTTGTTCATTTGTTCATTTGTTCATTTGTTCATTTGTTCATTTGATCGTTTGTTCATATGTTCATTTGATTGTTTGTTCATTTCTCAACGTATTCATTTGTTCATTTGTTCTTTTGTTCTTATTTCATTTGTTCATTTGTTCATTTTTTCATTTGTTCATTTGTTCATTTGTTCATTTGTTCATTTGTTCATTTGTTCATTTGTTCATTTGTTCATTTGTTCATTTGTTCATTTGTTCATTTGTTCATTTGTTCATTTGTTCATTTGTTCATTTGTTAATGTGTCCATTTTTGGATGTGTTCATTTCTTCACTTCTTCATTTGTTCATTTGTTCATTTGTTCAATTGATCCTTTGTTCATTTGTTAATTTGTTCATTAGTTCATTCGTACCTTTGTTCATTTGTTCATTTGTTCATTTGTTCCTTTGTTCATTTGTTCATTTGTTGATTTGTTCATTTGTTGATTTGTTCATTAGTTCAATTGTTCATTTCTTCATTTGTTCATTTATTCATTTGTTCATTTGTTCATTTGTTCATTTGTCATTTGTACATGAGTTCATTTGTTCATTTGTTAATTTGTTCAATTGATCCTTTGTTCATTTGTTCATTTGTTCATTCGTTCCTTTGTTCATTTGTTCATTTGTTCCTTTGTTCCTTTGTTCCTTTGTTCCCTTGTTCATTTGTTGATTTGTTCATTTGTTGATTTGTTCATTAGTTCATTTGTCCATTTCTTCATTTGTTCATTTGTTCATCTGTTCATTTTTTCATTTCTTCATTTCTTCATTTCTTCCTTTCTTCATTTGTTCATTTGTACATGTGTTCATTTGTTCATTTGTTCATTTGTACATGTGTTCATTTGTTCATTTGTTCAGTTCTTCATTTGTTCATTTGTACATTTGTTAATTTGTTCATTTGTTCATTTGTTCATTTGTTCATTTGTTCATTTGTTCATTTGTTCGTTTGTTCATTTGTTCCTTTGTTCCTTTGTTCCTTTGTTCCTTTGTTCCTTTGTTCATTTGTTGATTTGTTCATTTGTTGATTTGTTCATTAGTTCATTTGTCCATTTCTTCATTTGTTCATTTGTTCATCTGTTCATTTTTTCATTTCTTCATTTCTTCATTTCTTCCTTTCTTCATTTGTTCATTTGTACATGTGTTCATTTGTTCATTTGTTCATTTGTACATGTGTTCATTTGTTCATTTGTACATGTGTTCATTTGTTCATTTCTTCAATTGTTCAATTGATCCTTTGTTCATTTGTTCATTTGTTCATTTGTTCGTTTGTTCACTTGTACATTTGTTCAATTGATCCTTTGTTCATTTGTTCATTTGTTCATTTGTTCATTTGTTCATTTGTTCATTTGTTCAGTTCTTCATTTGTTCATTTGTTCATTTGTTCATTTGTTCATTTGTTCATTTGTTCATTTGTTCATTTGTTCGTTTGTTCATTTGTTCATTTGTAGATTTGTACATTTTTCAAATTGTTCATTTGTTTATTTGTTCGATTGTTCATCTGTTCATTGATTCATTTGTCCATTTGTCCATTTGTTCGTTTGTTCATTTCTTCATTTGTTCATTTGTTCATTTGTTAAATTGTTCATTTGTTCATTTGTTCATTTGTTCATTTGTTCTTTGTTCATTTGTTCATTTGTTCATTTGTTCATTTGTTCATTTGTTCATTTGTTCATTTGTTCATTTGTTCATTTGTTCATTTGTTCATTTGTTCATTTGTTCATTTGTTCATTTGTTCATTTGTTCATTTGTTCATTTGTTCATTTGTTCATTTGTTCATTTGTTCATTTGTTCATTTGTTCATTTGTTCATTTGTTCATTTGTTCATTTGTTCATTTGTTCATTTCTTCATTTGTTCATTTGTTCATTTGTTCATTTGTTGATATGTTGATTTGTTCATTCGATCATTTGTTCATTTCTTCATTTGTTCATTTGTACATTTGTTCATTTGTTCAATGGTTCATTTGTTCATTTGTTCATCTGTTCATTTCTTCATTTCTTCATTTCTTCATTTCTTCATTTCCTCATTTCTTCATTTCTTCATTTCTTCATTTGTTCATTTGTTCATTTGTTCATTTGTTCATTTGTTCACTTGTTCATTTTGTTCCTTTGTTCGTTTGTTCATTTGTTCATTTGTTCATTTGTTCATTTGTTCATTTGTTCATTTGTTCATTTGTTCATTTTTTCATTTGTTCATTTGTTCATTTGTTCATTTGTTCAATTGATCCTTTTTTCATTTGTTCATTTGTTCCTTTGTTCATTTGTTCATTTGTTCATTTGCTGATTTGCTCATTTGTTGATTTGTTCATTCGTTCATTTGTTCATTTGTACATTTGTTTATTTGTTCATTTGTTCATTTGTTCATTTGTTCATTTGTTCATTTGTTCATTTGTTCATTTGTTCATTTGTTCATTTGTTGATTTTTTCATTTGTTCATTTGTTCATTTGTTCATTTGTTCATTTGTACATTTGTTCATTCGTCAATTGTTCATTTGTTCATTTGTTCATTTGTTCATTTGTTCATTTGTTCATTTCTTCATTTGTTCATTTCTTCATTTCTTCATTTCTTCATTTCTTCATTTCTTCATTTGTTCACTTGTTCATTTTGTTACTTTGTTCCTTTGTTCGTTTGTTCGTTTGTTCATTTGTTCATTTGTTCATTTGTACATGTGTTCATTTGTTCATTTGTACATGTGTTCATTGTTCATTTCTTCATTTGTTCAATTGATCCTTTGTTCATTTGTTCATTTGTTCATTTGTTCATTTGTTCATTTGTTCATTTGTTCATTTGTTCATTTGTTCATTTGTTGATTTGCTCATTTGTTCATTTGTTCATTCGTTCATTTGTTCATTTGTTCATTTGTACATTTGTACATTTGTTCATTTGTTCATTTGTTCATTTTTTCATTTTTTCATTTTTCATTTGTTCATTTGTTCACTTGTTCATTTGTTCATTTGTTCGTTTGTTCATTTGTTCATTTGTTCACTTGTTCGTTTGTTCATTTGTTCATTTGTTCATTTGTTCATTTGTTCATTTGTTCACTTGTTCATTTTGTTCATTTGTTCATTTGTTCATTTGTTCATTTGTTCATTTGTTCATTTGTTCATTTGTTCATTTGTTCATCTGTTCATTTGTTAATTTCTTCATTTCTTCATTTCTTCATTTCTTCATTTATTCATTTGTTCCTTTGTTCATTTGTTCATATGTTCCTTTGTTCATTTGTACATTTGTTCATTTGTTCATTTGTTCATTTGTTCATTTGTTCATTTGTTCATTTGTTGATTTGTTCAATTGTTCATTTGTTCATTTGTTCATTTGTTCATTTGTTCATTTGTTCACTTTTTCAGTTGTTCATTTGTTCATTTGTTCATTTGTTAATTTGTTCATTTGTTCATTTGTTCATTTGTTCATTTGTTCATTTGTTCCTTTGTTCATTTGTTCATTTGTTCCTTTGTTCATTTGTTCATTTGTTCCTTTGTTCATTTGTTCATTTGTTCATTTGTTGATTTGTTCATTTGTTGATTTGTTCCTTTGTTCATTTGTTCATTTGTTCCTTTGTTCATTTGTTCATTTGTTCCTTTGTTCATTTGTTCATTTGTTCATTTGTTGATTTGTTCATTTGTTGATTTGTTCATTCGTTCATTTGTTCATTCGTTCATTTGTTCATTTGTTCATTTGTTCAATTGTTCATTTGTTCACTTGTTCATTTGTTCATTTGTTCATTTGTTCATTTGTTCGTTTGTTCATTTGTTCATTTGTTCACTTGTTCATTTGTTCATTTGTTCACTTGTTCATTTGTTCATTTGTTCATTTGTTCATTTGTTCAATTGATAATTCGTTCATTTGTTCATATGTTCATTTGAATGTTTCTTCATTCGTTCAATGGTTCATTTGTTCATTTGTTCATTTGTTCACTTGTTCATTTGTTCATTTGTTCATTTGTTCATTTGTTCATTTGTTCATTGGTTCATTTGTTCATTTGTTCAATTGATAATTCGTTCATTTGTTCATATGTTCATTTGAATGTTTCTTCATTCGTTCAATGGTTCATTTGTTCATTTGTTCATTTGTCTACTCGCTCGTTTGTTCATTTGTTCATTTGTTCAGATGTTAATTTGTCCATTTTTGGAAGTGTTGATTTCTTCAATTCTTCATTTCTTAAGTTGTTCATTTTTTCATTTGTCCATTTGTTTATTTGTTCATTTGTTCATATGTCCATTTGATTGTTTGTTCATTTCTCAACTTATTCATTTGTTCATTTATTCATTTGTCCATTTGTATATTTGTCCATTTGTATATTTGTTCATTTGTTCATTTGTTCATTTGTTCATTTGTTCATTTGTTCATTTGTTCATTTGTTCATTTGTTCATTTGTTCATTTGTTCATTTGTTCATTTGTTCACTTGTCCATTCGTTCGTTTGTTCATTCGTTCATTTGTTCGTTTGTTCATTTGTTCATTTGTTCACTTGTTCATTTGTTCATTTGTTCATTTGTTCATTTGTTCATTTGTTCATTTGTTCATTTGTTCATTTGTTCACTTGTTCATTTGTTCATTTGTTCATTTGTTCATTTGTTCATTTGTTCATTTGTTCATTTGTTCATTTGTTCATTTGTTCATTTGCCCATTCGTTCGTTTGTTCATTTGTTCATTTGTCCATTCGTTCGTTTGTTCCTCTGTTCATTTGTTCATTTCTTCATTTCTTCATTTCTTCCTTTCTTCATTTGTTCATTTGTTCATTCGTTCATTTGTTCATTCGTTCATTTGTTCATTCGTTCATTTGTTCATTCGTTCATTTGTTCAATTGATAATTCGTTCATTTGTTCATTTGTTCATTTGTTCGTTTGTTCATTTTGTTCCTTAGTTCGTTTGTTCGTTTGTTCATTTGTTCGTTTGTTCATTTGTTCACTTGTTCATTTGTTGATTTGTTCATTTGTTGATTTGTTCATTTGTTCATTTGTCCATTTGTTGATTTGTTCATTTGTTCATTTGTTCATTTGTTCATTTGTTCATTTGTTCAATTGTTCATTTGTTCATTTGTTCATTTCTTAAGTTGTTCATTTGTTCATTTGCTCATATGTTCATTTGATTGTTTGTTCATTTCTCAACATATTCATTTGTTCATTTGTACATGTGTTCATTTGTTCATTTGTTCATTTGTACATGTGTTCATTTGTTCATTTGTTAATTTGTTCAATTGATCCTTTGTTCATTAGTTCATTCGTTCCTTTGTTCATTTGTTCATTTGTTCATTTGTTCCTTTGTTCATTTGTTCATCTGTTGATTTGTTCATTTGTTGATTTGTTCATTAGTTCATTTCTTCATTTCTTCATTTCTTCATTTGTTCATCTGTTCATTAGTTCATTTCTTCATTTCTTCATTTCTTCATTTGTTCATCTGTTCATTTGTTCATTTCTTCATTTCTTCATTTCTTCATTTCTTCCTTTCTTCATTTCTTCATTTGTTCATTTGTTCATTTGTTCATTTGCTCATTTGTTCATTTGTTCATTTGTTCATTTGTTCATTTGTTCATTTGTTCATTTGTTCATTTGTTCATTTGTTAATTTGTTAATTTGTTCATTTGTTCATTTGTTAATGTGTCCATTTTTGGATGTGTTCATTTGTTCATTTGTTCATTTGTTAATGTGTCCATTTTTGGATGTGTTCATTTCTTCAATTCTTCATTTCTTAAGATGTCATCTGCTCATTTGTCCATTTGTTTATTTGTTAATTTGTTCATATGTTCATTTGATTGTTTGTTCATTTCTCAACATATTCATTTGTTCATTTGTTCATTTGTACATGTGTTCATTTGTTCATTTGTTAATTTGTTCAATTGATCCTTTGTTCATTTGTTCATTAGTTCATTCGTTCCTTTGTTCATTTGTTCATATGTTCATTTGTTCCTTTGTTCATTTGTTCATTTGTTGATTTGTTCATTTGTTGATTTGTTCATTTGTTCATTTGTTCACTTGTCCATTCGTTCGTTTGTTCATTCGTTCATTTGTTCGTTTGTTCATTTGTTCATTTGTTCACTTGTTCATTTGTTCATTTGTTCATTTGTTCATTTGTTCATTTGTTCATTTGTTCATTTGTTCATTTGTTCATTTGTTCATTTGTTCATTTGTTCATCTGTTCATTTGTTAATTTCTTCATTTCTTCATTTCTTCATTTCTTCATTTATTCATTTGTTCCTTTGTTCATTTGTTCATATGTTCCTTTGTTCATTTGTACATTTGTTCATTTGTTCATTTGTTCATTTGTTCATTTGTTCATTTGTTCATTTGTTGATTTGTTCAATTGTTCATTTGTTCATTTGTTCATTTGTTCATTTGTTCATTTGTTCACTTTTTCAGTTGTTCATTTGTTCATTTGTTCATTTGTTAATTTGTTCATTTGTTCATTTGTTCATTTGTTCATTTGTTCATTTGTTCCTTTGTTCATTTGTTCATTTGTTCCTTTGTTCATTTGTTCATTTGTTCCTTTGTTCATTTGTTCATTTGTTCATTTGTTGATTTGTTCATTTGTTGATTTGTTCCTTTGTTCATTTGTTCATTTGTTCCTTTGTTCATTTGTTCATTTGTTCCTTTGTTCATTTGTTCATTTGTTCATTTGTTGATTTGTTCATTTGTTGATTTGTTCATTCGTTCATTTGTTCATTCGTTCATTTGTTCATTTGTTCATTTGTTCAATTGTTCATTTGTTCACTTGTTCATTTGTTCATTTGTTCATTTGTTCATTTGTTCGTTTGTTCATTTGTTCATTTGTTCACTTGTTCATTTGTTCATTTGTTCACTTGTTCATTTGTTCATTTGTTCATTTGTTCATTTGTTCAATTGATAATTCGTTCATTTGTTCATATGTTCATTTGAATGTTTCTTCATTCGTTCAATGGTTCATTTGTTCATTTGTTCATTTGTTCACTTGTTCATTTGTTCATTTGTTCATTTGTTCATTTGTTCATTTGTTCATTGGTTCATTTGTTCATTTGTTCAATTGATAATTCGTTCATTTGTTCATATGTTCATTTGAATGTTTCTTCATTCGTTCAATGGTTCATTTGTTCATTTGTTCATTTGTCTACTCGCTCGTTTGTTCATTTGTTCATTTGTTCAGATGTTAATTTGTCCATTTTTGGAAGTGTTGATTTCTTCAATTCTTCATTTCTTAAGTTGTTCATTTTTTCATTTGTCCATTTGTTTATTTGTTCATTTGTTCATATGTCCATTTGATTGTTTGTTCATTTCTCAACTTATTCATTTGTTCATTTATTCATTTGTCCATTTGTATATTTGTCCATTTGTATATTTGTTCATTTGTTCATTTGTTCATTTGTTCATTTGTTCATTTGTTCATTTGTTCATTTGTTCATTTGTTCATTTGTTCATTTGTTCATTTGTTCATTTGTTCACTTGTCCATTCGTTCGTTTGTTCATTCGTTCATTTGTTCGTTTGTTCATTTGTTCATTTGTTCACTTGTTCATTTGTTCATTTGTTCATTTGTTCATTTGTTCATTTGTTCATTTGTTCATTTGTTCATTTGTTCACTTGTTCATTTGTTCATTTGTTCATTTGTTCATTTGTTCATTTGTTCATTTGTTCATTTGTTCATTTGTTCATTTGTTCATTTGCCCATTCGTTCGTTTGTTCATTTGTTCATTTGTCCATTCGTTCGTTTGTTCCTCTGTTCATTTGTTCATTTCTTCATTTCTTCATTTCTTCCTTTCTTCATTTGTTCATTTGTTCATTCGTTCATTTGTTCATTCGTTCATTTGTTCATTCGTTCATTTGTTCATTCGTTCATTTGTTCAATTGATAATTCGTTCATTTGTTCATTTGTTCATTTGTTCGTTTGTTCATTTTGTTCCTTAGTTCGTTTGTTCGTTTGTTCATTTGTTCGTTTGTTCATTTGTTCACTTGTTCATTTGTTGATTTGTTCATTTGTTGATTTGTTCATTTGTTCATTTGTCCATTTGTTGATTTGTTCATTTGTTCATTTGTTCATTTGTTCATTTGTTCATTTGTTCAATTGTTCATTTGTTCATTTGTTCATTTCTTAAGTTGTTCATTTGTTCATTTGCTCATATGTTCATTTGATTGTTTGTTCATTTCTCAACATATTCATTTGTTCATTTGTACATGTGTTCATTTGTTCATTTGTTCATTTGTACATGTGTTCATTTGTTCATTTGTTAATTTGTTCAATTGATCCTTTGTTCATTAGTTCATTCGTTCCTTTGTTCATTTGTTCATTTGTTCATTTGTTCCTTTGTTCATTTGTTCATCTGTTGATTTGTTCATTTGTTGATTTGTTCATTAGTTCATTTCTTCATTTCTTCATTTCTTCATTTGTTCATCTGTTCATTAGTTCATTTCTTCATTTCTTCATTTCTTCATTTGTTCATCTGTTCATTTGTTCATTTCTTCATTTCTTCATTTCTTCATTTCTTCCTTTCTTCATTTCTTCATTTGTTCATTTGTTCATTTGTTCATTTGCTCATTTGTTCATTTGTTCATTTGTTCATTTGTTCATTTGTTCATTTGTTCATTTGTTCATTTGTTCATTTGTTAATTTGTTAATTTGTTCATTTGTTCATTTGTTAATGTGTCCATTTTTGGATGTGTTCATTTGTTCATTTGTTCATTTGTTAATGTGTCCATTTTTGGATGTGTTCATTTCTTCAATTCTTCATTTCTTAAGATGTCATCTGCTCATTTGTCCATTTGTTTATTTGTTAATTTGTTCATATGTTCATTTGATTGTTTGTTCATTTCTCAACATATTCATTTGTTCATTTGTTCATTTGTACATGTGTTCATTTGTTCATTTGTTAATTTGTTCAATTGATCCTTTGTTCATTTGTTCATTAGTTCATTCGTTCCTTTGTTCATTTGTTCATATGTTCATTTGTTCCTTTGTTCATTTGTTCATTTGTTGATTTGTTCATTTGTTGATTTGTTCATTTGTTCATTTGTTCACTTGTCCATTCGTTCGTTTGTTCATTCGTTCATTTGTTCGTTTGTTCATTTGTTCATTTGTTCACTTGTTCATTTGTTCATTTGTTCATTTGTTCATTTGTTCATTTGTTCATTTGTTCATTTGTTCATTTGTTCACTTGTTCATTTGTTCATTTGTTCATTTGTTCATTTGTTCATTTGTTCATTTGTTCATTTGTTCATTTGTTCATTTGTTCATTTGCCCATTCGTTCGTTTGTTCATTTGTTCATTTGTCCATTCGTTCGTTTGTTCCTCTGATCATTTGTTCATTTCTTCATTTCTTCATTTCTTCCTTTCTTCATTTGTTCATTTGTTCATTCGTTCAATTGTTCATTCGTTCATTTGTTCATTTGTTCATTTGTTCATTTGTTCACTTGTTCATTTGTTCATTTGTTCATTTGTTCATTTGTCATTTGTACATGAGTTCATTTGTTCATTTGTTAATTTGTTCAATTGATCCTTTGTTCATTTGTTCATTTGTTCATTCGTTCCTTTGTTCATTTGTTCATTTGTTCCTTTGTTCCTTTGTTCCTTTGTTCCCTTGTTCATTTGTTGATTTGTTCATTTGTTGATTTGTTCATTAGTTCATTTGTCCATTTCTTCATTTGTTCATTTGTTCATCTGTTCATTTTTTCATTTCTTCATTTCTTCATTTCTTCCTTTCTTCATTTGTTCATTTGTACATGTGTTCATTTGTTCATTTGTTCATTTGTACATGTGTTCATTTGTTCATTTGTTCAGTTCTTCATTTGTTCATTTGTACATTTGTTAATTTGTTCATTTGTTCATTTGTTCATTTGTTCATTTGTTCATTTGTTCATTTGTTCGTTTGTTCATTTGTTCCTTTGTTCCTTTGTTCCTTTGTTCCTTTGTTCCTTTGTTCATTTGTTGATTTGTTCATTTGTTGATTTGTTCATTAGTTCATTTGTCCATTTCTTCATTTGTTCATTTGTTCATCTGTTCATTTTTTCATTTCTTCATTTCTTCATTTCTTCCTTTCTTCATTTGTTCATTTGTACATGTGTTCATTTGTTCATTTGTTCATTTGTACATGTGTTCATTTGTTCATTTGTACATGTGTTCATTTGTTCATTTCTTCAATTGTTCAATTGATCCTTTGTTCATTTGTTCATTTGTTCATTTGTTCATTTCTTCATTTGTTCATTTGTTCATTTGTTCATTTGTTGATATGTTGATTTGTTCATTCGATCATTTGTTCATTTCTTCATTTGTTCATTTGTACATTTGTTCATTTGTTCAATGGTTCATTTGTTCATTTGTTCATCTGTTCATTTGTTCATTTGTTCATTTGTTCATTTGTTCATTTGTTCATTTGTTCATTTGTTCATTTCTTCATTTGTTCATTTGTTCATTTGTTCATTTGTTGATATGTTGATTTGTTCATTCGATCATTTGTTCATTTCTTCATTTGTTCATTTGTACATTTGTTCATTTGTTCAATGGTTCATTTGTTCATTTGTTCATCTGTTCATTTCTTCATTTCTTCATTTCTTCATTTCTTCATTTCCTCATTTCTTCATTTCTTCATTTCTTCATTTGTTCATTTGTTCATTTGTTCATTTGTTCATTTGTTCACTTGTTCATTTTGTTCCTTTGTTCGTTTGTTCATTTGTTCATTTGTTCATTTGTTCATTTGTTCATTTGTTCATTTGTTCATTTGTTCATTTTTTCATTTGTTCATTTGTTCATTTGTTCATTTGTTCAATTGATCCTTTTTTCATTTGTTCATTTGTTCCTTTGTTCATTTGTTCATTTGTTCATTTGCTGATTTGCTCATTTGTTGATTTGTTCATTCGTTCATTTGTTCATTTGTACATTTGTTTATTTGTTCATTTGTTCATTTGTTCATTTGTTCATTTGTTCATTTGTTCATTTGTTCATTTGTTCATTTGTTCATTTGTTGATTTTTTCATTTGTTCATTTGTTCATTTGTTCATTTGTTCATTTGTACATTTGTTCATTCGTCAATTGTTCATTTGTTCATTTGTTCATTTGTTCATTTGTTCATTTGTTCATTTCTTCATTTGTTCATTTCTTCATTTCTTCATTTCTTCATTTCTTCATTTCTTCATTTGTTCACTTGTTCATTTTGTTACTTTGTTCCTTTGTTCGTTTGTTCGTTTGTTCATTTGTTCATTTGTTCATTTGTACATGTGTTCATTTGTTCATTTGTACATGTGTTCATTGTTCATTTCTTCATTTGTTCAATTGATCCTTTGTTCATTTGTTCATTTGTTCATTTGTTCATTTGTTCATTTGTTCATTTGTTCATTTGTTCATTTGTTCATTTGTTGATTTGCTCATTTGTTCATTTGTTCATTCGTTCATTTGTTCATTTGTTCATTTGTACATTTGTACATTTGTTCATTTGTTCATTTGTTCATTTTTTCATTTTTTCATTTTTCATTTGTTCATTTGTTCACTTGTTCATTTGTTCATTTGTTCGTTTGTTCATTTGTTCATTTGTTCACTTGTTCGTTTGTTCATTTGTTCATTTGTTCATTTGTTCATTTGTTCATTTGTTCACTTGTTCATTTTGTTCATTTGTTCATTTGTTCATTTGTTCATTTGTTCATTTGTTCATTTGTTCATTTGTTCATTTGTTCATCTGTTCATTTGTTAATTTCTTCATTTCTTCATTTCTTCATTTCTTCATTTATTCATTTGTTCCTTTGTTCATTTGTTCATATGTTCCTTTGTTCATTTGTACATTTGTTCATTTGTTCATTTGTTCATTTGTTCATTTGTTCATTTGTTCATTTGTTGATTTGTTCAATTGTTCATTTGTTCATTTGTTCATTTGTTCATTTGTTCATTTGTTCACTTTTTCAGTTGTTCATTTGTTCATTTGTTCATTTGTTAATTTGTTCATTTGTTCATTTGTTCATTTGTTCATTTGTTCATTTGTTCCTTTGTTCATTTGTTCATTTGTTCCTTTGTTCATTTGTTCATTTGTTCCTTTGTTCATTTGTTCATTTGTTCATTTGTTGATTTGTTCATTTGTTGATTTGTTCCTTTGTTCATTTGTTCATTTGTTCCTTTGTTCATTTGTTCATTTGTTCCTTTGTTCATTTGTTCATTTGTTCATTTGTTGATTTGTTCATTTGTTGATTTGTTCATTCGTTCATTTGTTCATTCGTTCATTTGTTCATTTGTTCATTTGTTCAATTGTTCATTTGTTCACTTGTTCATTTGTTCATTTGTTCATTTGTTCATTTGTTCGTTTGTTCATTTGTTCATTTGTTCACTTGTTCATTTGTTCATTTGTTCACTTGTTCATTTGTTCATTTGTTCATTTGTTCATTTGTTCAATTGATAATTCGTTCATTTGTTCATATGTTCATTTGAATGTTTCTTCATTCGTTCAATGGTTCATTTGTTCATTTGTTCATTTGTTCACTTGTTCATTTGTTCATTTGTTCATTTGTTCATTTGTTCATTTGTTCATTGGTTCATTTGTTCATTTGTTCAATTGATAATTCGTTCATTTGTTCATATGTTCATTTGAATGTTTCTTCATTCGTTCAATGGTTCATTTGTTCATTTGTTCATTTGTCTACTCGCTCGTTTGTTCATTTGTTCATTTGTTCAGATGTTAATTTGTCCATTTTTGGAAGTGTTGATTTCTTCAATTCTTCATTTCTTAAGTTGTTCATTTTTTCATTTGTCCATTTGTTTATTTGTTCATTTGTTCATATGTCCATTTGATTGTTTGTTCATTTCTCAACTTATTCATTTGTTCATTTATTCATTTGTCCATTTGTATATTTGTCCATTTGTATATTTGTTCATTTGTTCATTTGTTCATTTGTTCATTTGTTCATTTGTTCATTTGTTCATTTGTTCATTTGTTCATTTGTTCATTTGTTCATTTGTTCATTTGTTCACTTGTCCATTCGTTCGTTTGTTCATTCGTTCATTTGTTCGTTTGTTCATTTGTTCATTTGTTCACTTGTTCATTTGTTCATTTGTTCATTTGTTCATTTGTTCATTTGTTCATTTGTTCATTTGTTCATTTGTTCACTTGTTCATTTGTTCATTTGTTCATTTGTTCATTTGTTCATTTGTTCATTTGTTCATTTGTTCATTTGTTCATTTGTTCATTTGCCCATTCGTTCGTTTGTTCATTTGTTCATTTGTCCATTCGTTCGTTTGTTCCTCTGTTCATTTGTTCATTTCTTCATTTCTTCATTTCTTCCTTTCTTCATTTGTTCATTTGTTCATTCGTTCATTTGTTCATTCGTTCATTTGTTCATTCGTTCATTTGTTCATTCGTTCATTTGTTCAATTGATAATTCGTTCATTTGTTCATTTGTTCATTTGTTCGTTTGTTCATTTTGTTCCTTAGTTCGTTTGTTCGTTTGTTCATTTGTTCGTTTGTTCATTTGTTCACTTGTTCATTTGTTGATTTGTTCATTTGTTGATTTGTTCATTTGTTCATTTGTCCATTTGTTGATTTGTTCATTTGTTCATTTGTTCATTTGTTCATTTGTTCATTTGTTCAATTGTTCATTTGTTCATTTGTTCATTTCTTAAGTTGTTCATTTGTTCATTTGCTCATATGTTCATTTGATTGTTTGTTCATTTCTCAACATATTCATTTGTTCATTTGTACATGTGTTCATTTGTTCATTTGTTCATTTGTACATGTGTTCATTTGTTCATTTGTTAATTTGTTCAATTGATCCTTTGTTCATTAGTTCATTCGTTCCTTTGTTCATTTGTTCATTTGTTCATTTGTTCCTTTGTTCATTTGTTCATCTGTTGATTTGTTCATTTGTTGATTTGTTCATTAGTTCATTTCTTCATTTCTTCATTTCTTCATTTGTTCATCTGTTCATTAGTTCATTTCTTCATTTCTTCATTTCTTCATTTGTTCATCTGTTCATTTGTTCATTTCTTCATTTCTTCATTTCTTCATTTCTTCCTTTCTTCATTTCTTCATTTGTTCATTTGTTCATTTGTTCATTTGCTCATTTGTTCATTTGTTCATTTGTTCATTTGTTCATTTGTTCATTTGTTCATTTGTTCATTTGTTCATTTGTTAATTTGTTAATTTGTTCATTTGTTAATTTGTTCATTTGTTCATTTGTTCATTTGTTCATTTGTTCATTTGTTCATTTGTTAATGTGTCCATTTTTGGATGTGTTCATTTCTTCAATTCTTCATTTCTTAAGATGTCATCTGCTCATTTGTCCATTTGTTTATTTGTTAATTTGTTCATATGTTCATTTGATTGTTTGTTCATTTCTCAACATATTCATTTGTTCATTTGTTCATTTGTACATGTGTTCATTTGTTCATTTGTTAATTTGTTCAATTGATCCTTTGTTCATTTGTTCATTAGTTCATTCGTTCCTTTGTTCATTTGTTCATATGTTCATTTGTTCCTTTGTTCATTTGTTCATTTGTTGATTTGTTCATTTGTTGATTTGTTCATTTGTTCATTTGTTCACTTGTCCATTCGTTCGTTTGTTCATTCGTTCATTTGTTCGTTTGTTCATTTGTTCATTTGTTCACTTGTTCATTTGTTCATTTGTTCATTTGTTCATTTGTTCATTTGTTCATTTGTTCATTTGTTCATTTGTTCACTTGTTCATTTGTTCATTTGTTCATTTGTTCATTTGTTCATTTGTTCATTTGTTCATTTGTTCATTTGTTCATTTGTTCATTTGCCCATTCGTTCGTTTGTTCATTTGTTCATTTGTCCATTCGTTCGTTTGTTCCTCTGATCATTTGTTCATTTCTTCATTTCTTCATTTCTTCCTTTCTTCATTTGTTCATTTGTTCATTCGTTCAATTGTTCATTCGTTCATTTGTTCATTTGTTCATTTGTTCATTTGTTCACTTGTTCATTTGTTCATTTGTTCATTTGTTCATTTGTCATTTGTACATGAGTTCATTTGTTCATTTGTTAATTTGTTCAATTGATCCTTTGTTCATTTGTTCATTTGTTCATTCGTTCCTTTGTTCATTTGTTCATTTGTTCCTTTGTTCCTTTGTTCCTTTGTTCCCTTGTTCATTTGTTGATTTGTTCATTTGTTGATTTGTTCATTAGTTCATTTGTCCATTTCTTCATTTGTTCATTTGTTCATCTGTTCATTTTTTCATTTCTTCATTTCTTCATTTCTTCCTTTCTTCATTTGTTCATTTGTACATGTGTTCATTTGTTCATTTGTTCATTTGTACATGTGTTCATTTGTTCATTTGTTCAGTTCTTCATTTGTTCATTTGTACATTTGTTAATTTGTTCATTTGTTCATTTGTTCATTTGTTCATTTGTTCATTTGTTCATTTGTTCGTTTGTTCATTTGTTCCTTTGTTCCTTTGTTCCTTTGTTCCTTTGTTCCTTTGTTCATTTGTTGATTTGTTCATTTGTTGATTTGTTCATTAGTTCATTTGTCCATTTCTTCATTTGTTCATTTGTTCATCTGTTCATTTTTTCATTTCTTCATTTCTTCATTTCTTCCTTTCTTCATTTGTTCATTTGTACATGTGTTCATTTGTTCATTTGTTCATTTGTACATGTGTTCATTTGTTCATTTGTACATGTGTTCATTTGTTCATTTCTTCAATTGTTCAATTGATCCTTTGTTCATTTGTTCATTTGTTCATTTGTTCGTTTGTTCACTTGTACATTTGTTCAATTGATCCTTTGTTCATTTGTTCATTTGTTCATTTGTTCATTTGTTCATTTGTTCATTTGTTCAGTTCTTCATTTGTTCATTTGTTCATTTGTTCATTTGTTCATTTGTTCATTTGTTCATTTGTTCATTTGTTCGTTTGTTCATTTGTTCATTTGTAGATTTGTACATTTTTCAAATTGTTCATTTGTTTATTTGTTCGATTGTTCATCTGTTCATTGATTCATTTGTCCATTTGTCCATTTGTTCGTTTGTTCATTTCTTCATTTGTTCATTTGTTCATTTGTTAAATTGTTCATTTGTTCATTTGTTCATTTGTTCATTTGTTCTTTGTTCATTTGTTCATTTGTTCATTTGTTCATTTGTTCATTTGTTCATTTGTTCATTTGTTCATTTGTTCATTTGTTCATTTGTTCATTTGTTCATTTGTTCATTTGTTCATTTGTTCATTTGTTCATTTGTTCATTTGTTCATTTGTTCATTTGTTCATTTGTTCATTTGTTCATTTGTTCATTTGTTCATTTGTTCATTTGTTCATTTGTTCATTTGTTCATTTCTTCATTTGTTCATTTGTTCATTTGTTCATTTGTTGATATGTTGATTTGTTCATTCGATCATTTGTTCATTTCTTCATTTGTTCATTTGTACATTTGTTCATTTGTTCAATGGTTCATTTGTTCATTTGTTCATCTGTTCATTTCTTCATTTCTTCATTTCTTCATTTCTTCATTTCCTCATTTCTTCATTTCTTCATTTCTTCATTTGTTCATTTGTTCATTTGTTCATTTGTTCATTTGTTCACTTGTTCATTTTGTTCCTTTGTTCGTTTGTTCATTTGTTCATTTGTTCATTTGTTCATTTGTTCATTTGTTCATTTGTTCATTTGTTCATTTTTTCATTTGTTCATTTGTTCATTTGTTCATTTGTTCAATTGATCCTTTTTTCATTTGTTCATTTGTTCCTTTGTTCATTTGTTCATTTGTTCATTTGCTGATTTGCTCATTTGTTGATTTGTTCATTCGTTCATTTGTTCATTTGTACATTTGTTTATTTGTTCATTTGTTCATTTGTTCATTTGTTCATTTGTTCATTTGTTCATTTGTTCATTTGTTCATTTGTTCATTTGTTGATTTTTTCATTTGTTCATTTGTTCATTTGTTCATTTGTTCATTTGTACATTTGTTCATTCGTCAATTGTTCATTTGTTCATTTGTTCATTTGTTCATTTGTTCATTTGTTCATTTCTTCATTTGTTCATTTCTTCATTTCTTCATTTCTTCATTTCTTCATTTCTTCATTTGTTCACTTGTTCATTTTGTTACTTTGTTCCTTTGTTCGTTTGTTCGTTTGTTCATTTGTTCATTTGTTCATTTGTACATGTGTTCATTTGTTCATTTGTACATGTGTTCATTGTTCATTTCTTCATTTGTTCAATTGATCCTTTGTTCATTTGTTCATTTGTTCATTTGTTCATTTGTTCATTTGTTCATTTGTTCATTTGTTCATTTGTTCATTTGTTGATTTGCTCATTTGTTCATTTGTTCATTCGTTCATTTGTTCATTTGTTCATTTGTACATTTGTACATTTGTTCATTTGTTCATTTGTTCATTTTTTCATTTTTTCATTTTTCATTTGTTCATTTGTTCACTTGTTCATTTGTTCATTTGTTCGTTTGTTCATTTGTTCATTTGTTCACTTGTTCGTTTGTTCATTTGTTCATTTGTTCATTTGTTCATTTGTTCATTTGTTCACTTGTTCATTTTGTTCATTTGTTCATTTGTTCATTTGTTCATTTGTTCATTTGTTCATTTGTTCATTTGTTCATTTGTTCATCTGTTCATTTGTTAATTTCTTCATTTCTTCATTTCTTCATTTCTTCATTTATTCATTTGTTCCTTTGTTCATTTGTTCATATGTTCCTTTGTTCATTTGTACATTTGTTCATTTGTTCATTTGTTCATTTGTTCATTTGTTCATTTGTTCATTTGTTGATTTGTTCAATTGTTCATTTGTTCATTTGTTCATTTGTTCATTTGTTCATTTGTTCACTTTTTCAGTTGTTCATTTGTTCATTTGTTCATTTGTTAATTTGTTCATTTGTTCATTTGTTCATTTGTTCATTTGTTCATTTGTTCCTTTGTTCATTTGTTCATTTGTTCCTTTGTTCATTTGTTCATTTGTTCCTTTGTTCATTTGTTCATTTGTTCATTTGTTGATTTGTTCATTTGTTGATTTGTTCCTTTGTTCATTTGTTCATTTGTTCCTTTGTTCATTTGTTCATTTGTTCCTTTGTTCATTTGTTCATTTGTTCATTTGTTGATTTGTTCATTTGTTGATTTGTTCATTCGTTCATTTGTTCATTCGTTCATTTGTTCATTTGTTCATTTGTTCAATTGTTCATTTGTTCACTTGTTCATTTGTTCATTTGTTCATTTGTTCATTTGTTCGTTTGTTCATTTGTTCATTTGTTCACTTGTTCATTTGTTCATTTGTTCACTTGTTCATTTGTTCATTTGTTCATTTGTTCATTTGTTCAATTGATAATTCGTTCATTTGTTCATATGTTCATTTGAATGTTTCTTCATTCGTTCAATGGTTCATTTGTTCATTTGTTCATTTGTTCACTTGTTCATTTGTTCATTTGTTCATTTGTTCATTTGTTCATTTGTTCATTGGTTCATTTGTTCATTTGTTCAATTGATAATTCGTTCATTTGTTCATATGTTCATTTGAATGTTTCTTCATTCGTTCAATGGTTCATTTGTTCATTTGTTCATTTGTCTACTCGCTCGTTTGTTCATTTGTTCATTTGTTCAGATGTTAATTTGTCCATTTTTGGAAGTGTTGATTTCTTCAATTCTTCATTTCTTAAGTTGTTCATTTTTTCATTTGTCCATTTGTTTATTTGTTCATTTGTTCATATGTCCATTTGATTGTTTGTTCATTTCTCAACTTATTCATTTGTTCATTTATTCATTTGTCCATTTGTATATTTGTCCATTTGTATATTTGTTCATTTGTTCATTTGTTCATTTGTTCATTTGTTCATTTGTTCATTTGTTCATTTGTTCATTTGTTCATTTGTTCATTTGTTCATTTGTTCATTTGTTCACTTGTCCATTCGTTCGTTTGTTCATTCGTTCATTTGTTCGTTTGTTCATTTGTTCATTTGTTCACTTGTTCATTTGTTCATTTGTTCATTTGTTCATTTGTTCATTTGTTCATTTGTTCATTTGTTCATTTGTTCACTTGTTCATTTGTTCATTTGTTCATTTGTTCATTTGTTCATTTGTTCATTTGTTCATTTGTTCATTTGTTCATTTGTTCATTTGCCCATTCGTTCGTTTGTTCATTTGTTCATTTGTCCATTCGTTCGTTTGTTCCTCTGTTCATTTGTTCATTTCTTCATTTCTTCATTTCTTCCTTTCTTCATTTGTTCATTTGTTCATTCGTTCATTTGTTCATTCGTTCATTTGTTCATTCGTTCATTTGTTCATTCGTTCATTTGTTCAATTGATAATTCGTTCATTTGTTCATTTGTTCATTTGTTCGTTTGTTCATTTTGTTCCTTAGTTCGTTTGTTCGTTTGTTCATTTGTTCGTTTGTTCATTTGTTCACTTGTTCATTTGTTGATTTGTTCATTTGTTGATTTGTTCATTTGTTCATTTGTCCATTTGTTGATTTGTTCATTTGTTCATTTGTTCATTTGTTCATTTGTTCATTTGTTCAATTGTTCATTTGTTCATTTGTTCATTTCTTAAGTTGTTCATTTGTTCATTTGCTCATATGTTCATTTGATTGTTTGTTCATTTCTCAACATATTCATTTGTTCATTTGTACATGTGTTCATTTGTTCATTTGTTCATTTGTACATGTGTTCATTTGTTCATTTGTTAATTTGTTCAATTGATCCTTTGTTCATTAGTTCATTCGTTCCTTTGTTCATTTGTTCATTTGTTCATTTGTTCCTTTGTTCATTTGTTCATCTGTTGATTTGTTCATTTGTTGATTTGTTCATTAGTTCATTTCTTCATTTCTTCATTTCTTCATTTGTTCATCTGTTCATTAGTTCATTTCTTCATTTCTTCATTTCTTCATTTGTTCATCTGTTCATTTGTTCATTTCTTCATTTCTTCATTTCTTCATTTCTTCCTTTCTTCATTTCTTCATTTGTTCATTTGTTCATTTGTTCATTTGCTCATTTGTTCATTTGTTCATTTGTTCATTTGTTCATTTGTTCATTTGTTCATTTGTTCATTTGTTCATTTGTTAATTTGTTAATTTGTTCATTTGTTAATTTGTTCATTTGTTCATTTGTTAATGTGTCCATTTTTGGATGTGTTCATTTCTTCAATTCTTCATTTCTTAAGATGTCATCTGCTCATTTGTCCATTTGTTTATTTGTTAATTTGTTCATATGTTCATTTGATTGTTTGTTCATTTCTCAACATATTCATTTGTTCATTTGTTCATTTGTACATGTGTTCATTTGTTCATTTGTTAATTTGTTCAATTGATCCTTTGTTCATTTGTTCATTAGTTCATTCGTTCCTTTGTTCATTTGTTCATATGTTCATTTGTTCCTTTGTTCATTTGTTCATTTGTTGATTTGTTCATTTGTTGATTTGTTCATTTGTTCATTTGTTCACTTGTCCATTCGTTCGTTTGTTCATTCGTTCATTTGTTCGTTTGTTCATTTGTTCATTTGTTCACTTGTTCATTTGTTCATTTGTTCATTTGTTCATTTGTTCATTTGTTCATTTGTTCATTTGTTCATTTGTTCACTTGTTCATTTGTTCATTTGTTCATTTGTTCATTTGTTCATTTGTTCATTTGTTCATTTGTTCATTTGTTCATTTGTTCATTTGCCCATTCGTTCGTTTGTTCATTTGTTCATTTGTCCATTCGTTCGTTTGTTCCTCTGATCATTTGTTCATTTCTTCATTTCTTCATTTCTTCCTTTCTTCATTTGTTCATTTGTTCATTCGTTCAATTGTTCATTCGTTCATTTGTTCATTCGTTCATTTGTTCATTCGTTCATTTGTTCATTCGTTCATTTGTTCATTTGTTCATTCGTTCATTTGTTCAATTGATAATTCGTTCATTTGTTCATTTGTTCATTTGTTCATTTGTTCGTTTGTTCATTTTGTTCCTTAGTTCGTTTGTTCGTTTGTTCATTTGTTCGTTTGTTCATTTGTTCACTTGTTCATTTGTTGATTTGTTCATTTGTTGATTTGTTCATTTGTTCATTTGTCCATTTGTTGATTTGTTCATTTGTTCATTTGTTCATTTGTTCATTTGTTCATTTGTTCAATTGTTCATTTGTTCATTTGTTCATTTCTTAAGTTGTTCATTTGTTCATTTGCTCATATGTTCATTTGATTGTTTGTTCATTTCTCAACATATTCATTTGTTCATTTGTACATGTGTTCATTTGTTCATTTGTTCATTTGTACATGTGTTCATTTGTTCATTTGTTAATTTGTTCAATTGATCCTTTGTTCATTAGTTCATTCGTTCCTTTGTTCATTTGTTCATTTGTTCATTTGTTCCTTAGTTCATTTGTTCATCTGTTGATTTGTTCATTTGTTGATTTGTTCATTAGTTCATTTCTTCATTTCTTCATTTCTTCATTTGTTCATCTGTTCATTAGTTCATTTCTTCATTTCTTCATTTCTTCATTTGTTCATCTGTTCATTTGTTCATTTCTTCATTTCTTCATTTCTTCATTTCTTCCTTTCTTCATTTCTTCATTTGTTCATTTGTTCATTTGTTCATTTGCTCATTTGTTCATTTGTTCATTTGTTCATTTGTTCATTTGTTCATTTGTTCATTTGTTCATTTGTTCATTTGTTAATTTGTTAATTTGTTCATTTGTTAATTTGTTCATTTGTTCATTTGTTCATTTGTTCATTTGTTCATTTGTTCATTTGTTCATTTGTTAATGTGTCCATTTTTGGATGTGTTCATTTCTTCAATTCTTCATTTCTTAAGATGTCATCTGCTCATTTGTCCATTTGTTTATTTGTTAATTTGTTCATATGTTCATTTGATTGTTTGTTCATTTCTCAACATATTCATTTGTTCATTTGTTCATTTGTACATGTGTTCATTTGTTCATTTGTTAATTTGTTCAATTGATCCTTTGTTCATTTGTTCATTAGTTCATTCGTTCCTTTGTTCATTTGTTCATATGTTCATTTGTTCCTTTGTTCATTTGTTCATTTGTTGATTTGTTCATTTGTTGATTTGTTCATTAGTTCATTTGTACATTTCTTCATTTGTTCATTTGTTCATCTGTTCATTTGTTCATTTCTTCATTTCTTCATTTCTTCCTTTCTTCATTTCTTCATTTCTTCATTTGTTCATTTGTTCATTTGTTCATTTGTTCATTTGTTCATTTGTTCATTCGTTCCTTTGTTCATTTGTTCATTTGTTCCTTTGTTCCTTTGTTCCTTTGTTCATTTGTTGATTTGTTCATTTGTTGATTTGTTCATTAGTTCATTTGTTCATTTGTTCATTCGTTCCTTTGTTCATTTGTTCCTTTGTTCCTTTGTTCATTTGTTGATTTGTTCATTTGTTGATTTGTTCATTAGTTCATTTGTTCATTTCTTCATTTGTTCATTTGTTCATCTGTTCATTTGTTCATTTCTTCATTTCTTCATTTCTTCCTTTCTTCATTTGTTCATTTGTTCATTTGTTCATTTGATCGTTTGTTCATATGTTCATTTGATTGTTTGTTCATTTCTCAACGTATTCATTTGTTCTTATTTCATTTGTTCATTTGTTCATTTGTTCATTTGTTCATTTGTTCATTTGTTCATTTGTTCATTTGTTCATTTGTTCATTTGTTCATTTGTTCATTTGTTCATTTGTTCATTTGTTCATTTGTTCATTTGTTCATTTGTTCATTTGTTCATTTGTTAATGTGTCCATTTTTGGATGTGTTCATTTCTTCAATTCTTCATTTGTTCATTTGTTCATTTGTTCAATTGATCCTTTGTTCATTTGTTAATTTGTTCATTAGTTCATTCGTACCTTTGTTCATTTGTTCATTTGTTCATTTGTTCCTTTGTTCCTTTGTTCATTTGTACATTTGTTCATTTGTTCATTTGTTCATTTGTTCATTTGTTCATTTGTTCATTTGTTGATTTGTTCAATTGTTCATTTGTTCATTTGTTCATTTGTTCATTTGTTCATTTGTTCACTTTTTCAGTTGTTCATTTGTTCATTTGTTCATTTGTTAATTTGTTCATTTGTTCATTTGTTCATTTGTTCATTTGTTCATTTGTTCCTTTGTTCATTTGTTCATTTGTTCCTTTGTTCATTTGTTCATTTGTTCCTTTGTTCATTTGTTCATTTGTTCATTTGTTGATTTGTTCATTTGTTGATTTGTTCCTTTGTTCATTTGTTCATTTGTTCCTTTGTTCATTTGTTCATTTGTTCCTTTGTTCATTTGTTCATTTGTTCCTTTGTTGATTTGTTCATTTGTTGATTTGTTCATTCGTTCATTTGTTCATTCGTTCATTTGTTCATTTGTTCATTTGTTCAATTGTTCATTTGTTCACTTGTTCATTTGTTCATTTGTTCATTTGTTCATTTGTTCGTTTGTTCATTTGTTCATTTGTTCACTTGTTCATTTGTTCATTTGTTCACTTGTTCATTTGTTCATTTGTTCATTTGTTCATTTGTTCATTTGTTCAATTGATAATTCGTTCATTTGTTCATATGTTCATTTGAATGTTTCTTCATTCGTTCAATGGTTCATTTGTTCATTTGTTCATTTGTTCACTTGTTCATTTGTTCATTTGTTCATTTGTTCATTTGTTCATTTGTTCATTTGTTCATTTGTTCAATTGATAATTCGTTCATTTGTTCATATGTTCATTTGAATGTTTCTTCATTCGTTCAATGGTTCATTTGTTCATTTGTTCATTTGTCTACTCGCTCGTTTGTTCATTTGTTCATTTGTTCAGATGTTAATTTGTCCATTTTTGGAAGTGTTGATTTCTTCAATTCTTCATTTCTTAAGTTGTTCATTTTTTCATTTGTCCATTTGTTTATTTGTTCATTTGTTCATATGTCCATTTGATTGTTTGTTCATTTCTCAACTTATTCATTTGTTCATTTATTCATTTGTCCATTTGTATATTTGTCCATTTGTATATTTGTTCATTTGTTCATTTGTTCATTTGTTCATTTGTTCATTTGTTCATTTGTTCATTTGTTCATTTGTTCATTTGTTCATTTGTTCACTTGTCCATTCGTTCGTTTGTTCATTCGTTCATTTGTTCGTTTGTTCATTTGTTCATTTGTTCACTTGTTCATTTGTTCATTTGTTCATTTGTTCATTTGTTCATTTGTTCATTTGTTCATTTGTTCATTTGTTCACTTGTTCATTTGTTCATTTGTTCATTTGTTCATTTGTTCATTTGTTCATTTGTTCATTTGTTCATTTGTTCATTTGTTCATTTGCCCATTCGTTCGTTTGTTCATTTGTTCATTTGTCCATTCGTTCGTTTGTTCCTCTGTTCATTTGTTCATTTCTTCATTTCTTCATTTCTTCCTTTCTTCATTTGTTCATTTGTTCATTCGTTCATTTGTTCATTCGTTCATTTGTTCATTCGTTCATTTGTTCATTCGTTCATTTGTTCATTTGTTCATTCGTTCATTTGTTCAATTGATAATTCGTTCATTTGTTCATTTGTTCATTTGTTCGTTTGTTCATTTTGTTCCTTAGTTCGTTTGTTCGTTTGTTCATTTGTTCGTTTGTTCATTTGTTCACTTGTTCATTTGTTGATTTGTTCATTTGTTGATTTGTTCATTTGTTCATTTGTCCATTTGTTGATTTGTTCATTTGTTCATTTGTTCATTTGTTCATTTGTTCAATTGTTCATTTGTTCATTTGTTCATTTCTTAAGTTGTTCATTTGTTCATTTGCTCATATGTTCATTTGATTGTTTGTTCATTTCTCAACATATTCATTTGTTCATTTGTACATGTGTTCATTTGTTCATTTGTTCATTTGTACATGTGTTCATTTGTTCATTTGTTAATTTGTTCAATTGATCCTTTGTTCATTAGTTCATTCGTTCCTTTGTTCATTTGTTCATTTGTTCATTTGTTCCTTTGTTCATTTGTTCATCTGTTGATTTGTTCATTTGTTGATTTGTTCATTAGTTCATTTCTTCATTTCTTCATTTCTTCATTTGTTCATCTGTTCATTAGTTCATTTCTTCATTTCTTCATTTCTTCATTTGTTCATCTGTTCATTTGTTCATTTCTTCATTTCTTCCTTTCTTCATTTCTTCATTTTTTCATTTGTTCATTTGTTCATTTGCTCATTTGTTCATTTGTTCATTTGTTCATTTGTTCATTTGTTCATTTGTTCATTTGTTCATTTGTTAATTTGTTAATTTGTTCATTTGTTAATTTGTTCATTTGTTCATTTGTTCATTTGTTCATTTGTTCATTTGTTCATTTGTTAATGTGTCCATTTTTGGATGTGTTCATTTCTTCAATTCTTCATTTCTTAAGATGTCATCTGCTCATTTGTCCATTTTTTTATTTGTTAATTTGTTCATATGTTCATTTGATTGTTTGTTCATTTCTCAACATATTCATTTGTTCATTTGTTCATTTGTACATGTGTTCATTTGTTCATTTGTTAATTTGTTCAATTGATCCTTTGTTCATTTGTTCATTAGTTCATTCGTCCCTTTGTTCATTTGTTCATATGTTCATTTGTTCCTTTGTTCATTTGTTCATTTGTTGATTTGTTCATTTGTTGATTTGTTCATTAGTTCATTTGTACATTTCTTCATTTGTTCATTTGTTCATCTGTTCATTTGTTCATTTCTTCATTTCTTCATTTCTTCCTTTCTTCATTTCTTCATTTCTTCATTTGTTCATTTGTTCATTTGTTCATTTGTTCATTTGTTCATTTGTTCATTCGTTCCTTTGTTCATTTGTTCATTTGTTCCTTTGTTCCTTTGTTCCTTTGTTCATTTGTTGATTTGTTCATTTGTTGATTTGTTCATTAGTTCATTTGTTCATTTGTTCATTCGTTCCTTTGTTCATTTGTTCCTTTGTTCCTTTGTTCATTTGTTGATTTGTTCATTTGTTGATTTGTTCATTAGTTCATTTGTTCATTTCTTCATTTGTTCATTTGTTCATCTGTTCATTTGTTCATTTCTTCATTTCTTCATTTCTTCCTCTCTTCATTTGTTCATTTGTTCATTTGTTCATTTGTTCATTTGTTCATTTGATCGTTTGTTCATATGTTCATTTGATTGTTTGTTCATTTCTCAACGTATTCATTTGTTCTTATTTCATTTGTTCATTTGTTCATTTGTTCATTTGTTCATTTGTTCATTTGTTCATTTGTTCATTTGTTCATTTGTTCATTTGTTCATTTGTTCATTTGTTCATTTGTTCATTTGTTCATTTGTTCATTTGTTCATTTGTTCATTTGTTCATTTGTTCATTTGTTAATGTGTCCATTTTTGGATGTGTTCATTTCTTCAATTCTTCATTTGTTCATTTGTTCATTTGTTCAATTGATCCTTTGTTCATTTGTTAATTTGTTCATTAGTTCATTCGTACCTTTGTTCATTTGTTCATTTGTTCATTTGTTCCTTTGTTCATTTGTTCATTTGTTGATTTGTTCATTTGTTGATTTGTTCATTAGTTCAATTGTTCATTTCTTCATTTGTTCATTTATTCATTTGTTCATTTGTTCATTTGTTCATTTGTCATTTGTACATGAGTTCATTTGTTCATTTGTTAATTTGTTCAATTGATCCTTTGTTCATTTGTTCATTTGTTCATTCGTTCCTTTGTTCATTTGTTCATTTGTTCCTTTGTTCCTTTGTTCCTTTGTTCCCTTGTTCATTTGTTGATTTGTTCATTTGTTGATTTGTTCATTAAATCATTTGTCCATTTCTTCATTTGTTCATTTGTTCATCTGTTCATTTTTTCATTTCTTCATTTCTTCATTTCTTCCTTTCTTCATTTGTTCATTTGTACATGTGTTCATTTGTTCATTTGTTCATTTGTACATGTGTTCATTTGTTCATTTGTACATGTGTTCATTTGTTCATTTCTTCATTTGTTCAATTGATCATTTGTTCATTTGTTCATTTGTTCGTTTGTTCATTTGTACATTTGTTCAATTGATCCTTTGTTCATTTGTTCATTTGTTCATTTGTTCATTTGTTCATTTGTTCATTTGTTCATTTGTTCATTTGTTCATTTGTTCATTTGTTCATTTGTTCAATTGATCCTTTTTTCATTTGTTCATTTGTTCCTTTGTTCATTTGTTCATTTGTTCATTTGCTGATTTGCTCATTTGTTGATTTGTTCATTCGTTCATTTGTTCATTTGTACATTTGTTTATTTGTTCATTTGTTCATTTGTTCATTTGTTCATTTGTTCATTTGTTGATTTTTTCATTTGTTCATTTGTTCATTTGTACATTTGTTCATTCGTCAATTGTTCATTTGTTCATTTGTTCATTTGTTCATTTGTTCATTTGTTCATTTCTTCATTTGTTCATTTCTTCATTTCTTCATTTCTTCATTTCTTCATTTCTTCATTTGTTCACTTGTTCATTTTGTTACTTTGTTCCTTTGTTCGTTTGTTCGTTTGTTCATTTGTTCATTTGTTCATTTGTACATGTGTTCATTTGTTCATTTGTACATGTGTTCATTGTTCATTTCTTCATTTGTTCAATTGATCCTTTGTTCATTTGTTCATTTGTTCATTTGTTCATTTGTTCATTTGTTCATTTGTTCATTTGTTCATTTGTTGATTTGCTCATTTGTTCATTTGTTCATTCGTTCATTTGTTCATTTGTTCATTTGTACATTTGTACATTTGTTCATTTGTTCATTTGTTCATTTGTTCATTTGTTCATTTTTTCATTTGTTCATTTGTTCATTTGTTCACTTGTTCATTTGTTCATTTGTTCGTTTGTTCATTTGTTCATTTGTTCACTTGTTCGTTTGTTCATTTGTTCATTTGTTCATTTGTTCATTTGTTCATTTGTTCACTTGTTCATTTTGTTCATTTGTTCATTTGTTCATTTGTTCATTTGTTCATTTGTTCATTTGTTCATTTGTTCATTTGTTCATTTGTTCATCCGTTCATTTGTTAATTTCTACATTTCTTCATTTCTTCATTTCTTCATTTATTCATTTGTTCCTTTGTTCATTTGTTCATATGTTCCTTTGTTCATTTGTTCATTTGTTCATTTGTTCATTTGTTCATTTGTTCATTTGTTCATTTGTTCATTTGTTGACTTGTTCAATTGTTCATTTGTTCATTTGTTCATTTGTTCATTTGTTCATTTGTTCATTTGTTCACTTTTTCAGTTGTTCATTTGTTCATTTGTTCATTTGTTAATTTGTTCATTTGTTCATTTGTTCATTTGTTCATTTGTTCATTTGTTCCTTTGTTCATTTGTTCATTTGTTCCTTTGTTCATTTGTTCATTTGTTCCTTTGTTCATTTGTTCATTTGTTCATTTGTTGATTTGTACATTTGTTGATTTGTTCCTTTGTTCATTTGTTCATTTGTTCCTTTGTTCATTTGTTCATTTGTTCCTTTGTTCATTTGTTCATTTGTTCATTTGTTGATTTGTTCATTTGTTGATTTGTTCATTCGTTCATTTGTTCATTCGTTCATTTGTTCATTTGTTCATTTGTTCAATTGTTCATTTGTTCACTTGTTCATTTGTTCATTTGTTCATTTGTTCATTTGTTCGTTTGTTCATTTGTTCATTTGTTCACTTGTTCATTTGTTCATTTGTTCACTTGTTCATTTGTTCATTTGTTCATTTGTTCATTTGTTCATTTGTTCAATTGATAATTCGTTCATTTGTTCATATGTTCATTTGAATGTTTCTTCATTCGTTCAATGGTTCATTTGTTCATTTGTTCATTTGTTCACTTGTTCATTTGTTCATTTGTTCATTTGTTCATTTGTTCATTTGTTCATTTGTTCATTTGTTCAATTGATAATTCGTTCATTTGTTCATATGTTCATTTGAATGTTTCTTCATTCGTTCAATGGTTCATTTGTTCATTTGTTCATTTGTCTACTCGCTCGTTTGTTCATTTGTTCATTTGTTCAGATGTTAATTTGTCCATTTTTGGAAGTGTTGATTTCTTCAATTCTTCATTTCTTAAGTTGTTCATTTTTTCATTTGTCCATTTGTTTATTTGTTCATTTGTTCATATGTCCATTTGATTGTTTGTTCATTTCTCAACTTATTCATTTGTTCATTTATTCATTTGTCCATTTGTATATTTGTCCATTTGTATATTTGTTCATTTGTTCATTTGTTCATTTGTTCATTTGTTCATTTGTTCATTTGTTCATTTGTTCATTTGTTCATTTGTTCATTTGTTCATTTGTTCATTTGTTCACTTGTCCATTCGTTCGTTTGTTCATTCGTTCATTTGTTCGTTTGTTCATTTGTTCATTTGTTCACTTGTTCATTTGTTCATTTGTTCATTTGTTCATTTGTTCATTTGTTCATTTGTTCATTTGTTCATTTGTTCACTTGTTCATTTGTTCATTTGTTCATTTGTTCATTTGTTCCTTTGTTCATTTGTTCATTTGTTCCTTTGTTCAATTGTTCATTTGTTCATTTGTTGATTTGTTCATTTGTTGATTTGTTCATTCGTTCATTTGTTCATTCGTTCATTTGTTCATTTGTTCATTTGTTCATTTGTTCAATTGTTCATTTGTTCACTTGTTCATTTGTTCATTTGTTCATTTGTTCATTTGTTCGTTTGTTCATTTGTTCATTTGTTCACTTGTTCATTTGTTCATTTGTTCACTTGTTCATTTGTTCATTTGTTCATTTGTTCATTTGTTCAATTGATAATTCGTTCATTTGTTCATATGTTCATTTGAATGTTTCTTCATTCGTTCAATGGTTCATTTGTTCATTTGTTCATTTGTTCACTTGTTCATTTGTTCATTTGTTCATTTGTTCATTTATTCATTTGTTCATTTGTTCAATTGATAATTAGTTCATTTGTTCATATGTTCATTTGAATGTTTCTTCATTCGTTCAATGGTTCATTTGTTCATTTGTTCATTTGTCTACTCGCTCGTTTGTTCATTTGTTCAGATGTTAATTTGTCCATTTTTGGAAGTGTTGATTTCTTCAATTCTTCATTTCTTAAGTTGTTCATTTTTTCATTTGTCCATTTGTTTCTTTGTTCATTTGTTCATATGTCCATTTGATTGTTTGTTCATTTCTCAACTTATTCATGTGTCCATTTGTATATTTGTCCATTTGTATATTTGTTCATTTGTTCATTTGTTCATTTGTTCATTTGTTCATTTGTTCATTTGTTCATTTGTTCATTTGTTCATTTGTTCCTTTGTTCATTTGTTCATTTGTTCATTTGTTCATTTGTTCACTTGTCCATTCGTTCGTTTGTTCATTCGTTCATTTGTTCGTTTGTTCATTTGTTCATTTGTTCACTTGTTCATTTGTTCATTTGTTCATTTGTTCATTTGTTCATTTGTTCATTTGTTCATTTGTTCACTTGTTCACTTGTTCATTTGTTCATTTGTTCATTTGTTCATTTGTTCATTTGTTCATTTGTTCATTTGTTCATTTGTTCATTTGTTCATTTGTTCAATTGATCCTTTGTTCATTTGTTCATTTGATCATTTGTTCATTCGTTCATTTGCTCTTTTGTTCATTTGTACATTTGTTCATTTGTTCAATTGTTCATTTGTTCATTTGTTCATTTGTTCATTTGTTCATTTCTTCATTTGTTCATTTGTTCATTTGTTCATTTCTTCATTTGTTCATTTGTTAATTTGTTCATTTGTTCATTTGTTAATGTGTTCATTTGTTCATTTGTTCATTTGTCCATTCGTTCGTTTGTTCATTTGTTCATTTGTTCATTTGTCCATTCGTTCGTTTGTTCATTTGTTCACTTGTTCATTTGTTCATTTGTTCATTTGTACATTTGTTCATTTGTTCATTTGTTCTTTTGTTCATTTGTTCATTTGTACATTTGTTCAATTGATCCTTTGTTCATTTGTTCATTTGTTCATTTGTTCATTTGTTCATTTGTTCATTTGTTCCTTTGTTCCTTTGTTCATTTGTTCGTTTGTTCATTTGTTCATCTGCTCATTTGTCCATTTGTTTATTTGTTCATTTGTTCATATGTTCATTTGATTGTTTGTTCATTTCTCAACTTATTCATTTGTTCATTTGTTCATTTGTACATTTGTTCGTTTGTTCATTTGTTCATTTGTTTATTTGTTTATTGGTTCATTTGTTCATTTGTTCATTTGTTCATTTGTTCATTTGTTCATTTGTTCATTCGTTCATTTTTTCATTTGTTCATTTGTTCACTTGTTCATTTGTTCATTTGTCCATTTGTTCATATGTTCATTTGTTCATTTGTTCATTTGTACATTTGTTCAATTGATCCTTTGTTCATTTGTTCATTTGTTCATTTGTTCATTTGTTCATTTGTTCCTTTGTTCATTTGTTCACTTGTTCATTTGTTCATTTGTTCATTTGTTCATTTGTTCCTTTGTTCATTTGTTCATTTGTTCCTTTGTTCAATTGTTCATTTGTTCATTTGTTGATTTGTTCATTTGTTGATTTGTTCATTCGTTCATTTGTTCATTCGTTCATTTGTTCATTTGTTCATTTGTTCATTTGTTCAATTGTTCATTTGTTCACTTGTTCATTTGTTCATTTGTTCATTTGTTCATTTGTTCGTTTGTTCATTTGTTCATTTGTTCACTTGTTCATTTGTTCATTTGTTCACTTGTTCATTTGTTCATTTGTTCATTTGTTCATTTGTTCATTTGTTCAATTGATAATTCGTTCATTTGTTCATATGTTCATTTGAATGTTTCTTCATTCGTTCAATGGTTCATTTGTTCATTTGTTCATTTGTTCACTTGTTCATTTGTTCATTTGTTCATTTGTTCATTTATTCATTTGTTCATTTGTTCAATTGATAATTAGTTCATTTGTTCATATGTTCATTTGAATGTTTCTTCATTCGTTCAATGGTTCATTTGTTCATTTGTTCATTTGTCTACTCGCTCGTTTGTTCATTTGTTCAGATGTTAATTTGTCCATTTTTGGAAGTGTTGATTTCTTCAATTCTTCATTTCTTAAGTTGTTCATTTTTTCATTTGTCCATTTGTTTCTTTGTTCATTTGTTCATATGTCCATTTGATTGTTTGTTCATTTCTCAACTTATTCATGTGTCCATTTGTATATTTGTCCATTTGTATATTTGTTCATTTGTTCATTTGTTCATTTGTTCATTTGTTCATTTGTTCATTTGTTCATTTGTTCATTTGTTCCTTTGTTCATTTGTTCATTTGTTCATTTGTTCATTTGTTCATTTGTTCCTTTGTTCATTTGTTCATTTGTTCCTTTGTTCATTTGTTCATTTGTTCCTTTGTTCATTTGTTCATTTGTTCATTTGTTGATTTGTTCATTTGTTGATTTGTTCCTTTGTTCATTTGTTCATTTGTTCCTTTGTTCATTTGTTCATTTGTTCCTTTGTTCATTTGTTCATTTGTTCATTTGTTGATTTGTTCATTTGTTGATTTGTTCATTCGTTCATTTGTTCATTCGTTCATTTGTTCATTTGTTCATTTGTTCAATTGTTCATTTGTTCACTTGTTCATTTGTTCATTTGTTCATTTGTTCATTTGTTCGTTTGTTCATTTGTTCATTTGTTCACTTGTTCATTTGTTCATTTGTTCACTTGTTCATTTGTTCATTTGTTCATTTGTTCATTTGTTCATTTGTTCAATTGATAATTCGTTCATTTGTTCATATGTTCATTTGAATGTTTCTTCATTCGTTCAATGGTTCATTTGTTCATTTGTTCATTTGTTCACTTGTTCATTTGTTCATTTGTTCATTTGTTCATTTGTTCATTTGTTCATTTGTTCATTTGTTCAATTGATAATTCGTTCATTTGTTCATATGTTCATTTGAATGTTTCTTCATTCGTTCAATGGTTCATTTGTTCATTTGTTCATTTGTCTACTCGCTCGTTTGTTCATTTGTTCATTTGTTCAGATGTTAATTTGTCCATTTTTGGAAGTGTTGATTTCTTCAATTCTTCATTTCTTAAGTTGTTCATTTTTTCATTTGTCCATTTGTTTATTTGTTCATTTGTTCATATGTCCATTTGATTGTTTGTTCATTTCTCAACTTATTCATTTGTTCATTTATTCATTTGTCCATTTGTATATTTGTCCATTTGTATATTTGTTCATTTGTTCATTTGTTCATTTGTTCATTTGTTCATTTGTTCATTTGTTCATTTGTTCATTTGTTCATTTGTTCACTTGTCCATTCGTTCGTTTGTTCATTCGTTCATTTGTTCGTTTGTTCATTTGTTCATTTGTTCACTTGTTCATTTGTTCATTTGTTCATTTGTTCATTTGTTCATTTGTTCATTTGTTCATTTGTTCATTTGTTCACTTGTTCATTTGTTCATTTGTTCATTTGTTCATTTGTTCATTTGTTCATTTGTTCATTTGTTCATTTGTTCATTTGTTCATTTGCCCATTCGTTCGTTTGTTCATTTGTTCATTTGTCCATTCGTTCGTTTGTTCCTCTGTTCATTTGTTCATTTCTTCATTTCTTCATTTCTTCCTTTCTTCATTTGTTCATTTGTTCATTCGTTCATTTGTTCATTCGTTCATTTGTTCATTCGTTCATTTGTTCATTCGTTCATTTGTTCATTTGTTCATTCGTTCATTTGTTCAATTGATAATTCGTTCATTTGTTCATTTGTTCATTTGTTCGTTTGTTCATTTTGTTCCTTAGTTCGTTTGTTCGTTTGTTCATTTGTTCGTTTGTTCATTTGTTCACTTGTTCATTTGTTGATTTGTTCATTTGTTGATTTGTTCATTTGTTCATTTGTCCATTTGTTGATTTGTTCATTTGTTCATTTGTTCATTTGTTCATTTGTTCAATTGTTCATTTGTTCATTTGTTCATTTCTTAAGTTGTTCATTTGTTCATTTGCTCATATGTTCATTTGATTGTTTGTTCATTTCTCAACATATTCATTTGTTCATTTGTACATGTGTTCATTTGTTCATTTGTTCATTTGTACATGTGTTCATTTGTTCATTTGTTAATTTGTTCAATTGATCCTTTGTTCATTAGTTCATTCGTTCCTTTGTTCATTTGTTCATTTGTTCATTTGTTCCTTTGTTCATTTGTTCATCTGTTGATTTGTTCATTTTTTGATTTGTTCATTAGTTCATTTCTTCATTTCTTCATTTCTTCATTTGTTCATCTGTTCATTAGTTCATTTCTTCATTTCTTCATTTCTTCATTTGTTCATCTGTTCATTTGTTCATTTCTTCATTTCTTCCTTTCTTCATTTCTTCATTTTTTCATTTGTTCATTTGTTCATTTGCTCATTTGTTCATTTGTTCATTTGTTCATTTGTTCATTTGTTCATTTGTTCATTTGTTCATTTGTTAATTTGTTAATTTGTTCATTTGTTAATTTGTTCATTTGTTCATTTGTTCATTTGTTCATTTGTTCATTTGTTCATTTGTTAATGTGTCCATTTTTGGATGTGTTCATTTCTTCAATTCTTCATTTCTTAAGATGTCATCTGCTCATTTGTCCATTTGTTTATTTGTTAATTTGTTCATATGTTCATTTGATTGTTTGTTCATTTCTCAACATATTCATTTGTTCATTTGTTCATTTGTACATGTGTTCATTTGTTCATTTGTTAATTTGTTCAATTGATCCTTTGTTCATTTGTTCATTAGTTCATTCGTCCCTTTGTTCATTTGTTCATATGTTCATTTGTTCCTTTGTTCATTTGTTCATTTGTTGATTTGTTCATTTGTTGATTTGTTCATTAGTTCATTTGTACATTTCTTCATTTGTTCATTTGTTCATCTGTTCATTTGTTCATTTCTTCATTTCTTCATTTCTTCCTTTCTTCATTTCTTCATTTCTTCATTTGTTCATTTGTTCATTTGTTCATTTGTTCATTTGTTCATTTGTTCATTCGTTCCTTTGTTCATTTGTTCATTTGTTCCTTTGTTCCTTTGTTCCTTTGTTCATTTGTTGATTTGTTCATTTGTTGATTTGTTCATTAGTTCATTTGTTCATTTGTTCATTCGTTCCTTTGTTCATTTGTTCCTTTGTTCCTTTGTTCATTTGTTGATTTGTTCATTTGTTGATTTGTTCATTAGTTCATTTGTTCATTTCTTCATTTGTTCATTTGTTCATCTGTTCATTTGTTCATTTCTTCATTTCTTCATTTCTTCCTTTCTTCATTTGTTCATTTGTTCATTTGTTCATTTGTTCATTTGTTCATTTGATCGTTTGTTCATATGTTCATTTGATTGTTTGTTCATTTCTCAACGTATTCATTTGTTCTTATTTCATTTGTTCATTTGTTCATTTGTTCATTTGTTCATTTGTTCATTTGTTCATTTGTTCATTTGTTCATTTGTTCATTTGTTCATTTGTTCATTTGTTCATTTGTTCATTTGTTCATTTGTTCATTTGTTCATTTGTTCATTTGTTCATTTGTTAATGTGTCCATTTTTGGATGTGTTCATTTCTTCAATTCTTCATTTGTTCATTTGTTCATTTGTTCAATTGATCCTTTGTTCATTTGTTAATTTGTTCATTAGTTCATTCGTACCTTTGTTCATTTGTTCATTTGTTCATTTGTTCCTTTGTTCATTTGTTCATTTGTTGATTTGTTCATTTGTTGATTTGTTCATTAGTTCAATTGTTCATTTCTTCATTTGTTCATTTATTCATTTGTTCATTTGTTCATTTGTTCATTTGTCATTTGTACATGAGTTCATTTGTTCATTTGTTAATTTGTTCAATTGATCCTTTGTTCATTTGTTCATTTGTTCATTCGTTCCTTTGTTCATTTGTTCATTTGTTCCTTTGTTCCTTTGTTCCTTTGTTCCCTTGTTCATTTGTTGATTTGTTCATTTGTTGATTTGTTCATTAAATCATTTGTCCATTTCTTCATTTGTTCATTTGTTCATCTGTTCATTTTTTCATTTCTTCATTTCTTCATTTCTTCCTTTCTTCATTTGTTCATTTGTACATGTGTTCATTTGTTCATTTGTTCATTTGTACATGTGTTCATTTGTTCATTTGTACATGTGTTCATTTGTTCATTTCTTCATTTGTTCAATTGATCATTTGTTCATTTGTTCATTTGTTCGTTTGTTCATTTGTACATTTGTTCAATTGATCCTTTGTTCATTTGTTCATTTGTTCATTTGTTCATTTGTTCATTTGTTCATTTGTTCATTTGTTCATTTGTTCATTTGTTCATTTGTTCATTTGTTCAATTGATCCTTTTTTCATTTGTTCATTTGTTCCTTTGTTCATTTGTTCATTTGTTCATTTGCTGATTTGCTCATTTGTTGATTTGTTCATTCGTTCATTTGTTCATTTGTACATTTGTTTATTTGTTCATTTGTTCATTTGTTCATTTGTTCATTTGTTCATTTGTTGATTTTTTCATTTGCTCATTTGTTCATTTGTACATTTGTTCATTCGTCAATTGTTCATTTGTTCATTTGTTCATTTGTTCATTTGTTCATTTGTTCATTTCTTCATTTGTTCATTTCTTCATTTCTTCATTTCTTCATTTCTTCATTTCTTCATTTGTTCACTTGTTCATTTTGTTACTTTGTTCCTTTGTTCGTTTGTTCGTTTGTTCATTTGTTCATTTGTTCATTTGTACATGTGTTCATTTGTTCATTTGTACATGTGTTCATTGTTCATTTCTTCATTTGTTCAATTGATCCTTTGTTCATTTGTTCATTTGTTCATTTGTTCATTTGTTCATTTGTTCATTTGTTCATTTGTTCATTTGTTGATTTGCTCATTTGTTCATTTGTTCATTCGTTCATTTGTTCATTTGTTCATTTGTACATTTGTACATTTGTTCATTTGTTCATTTGTTCATTTGTTCATTTGTTCATTTTTTCATTTGTTCATTTGTTCATTTGTTCACTTGTTCATTTGTTCATTTGTTCGTTTGTTCATTTGTTCATTTGTTCACTTGTTCGTTTGTTCATTTGTTCATTTGTTCATTTGTTCATTTGTTCATTTGTTCACTTGTTCATTTTGTTCATTTGTTCATTTGTTCATTTGTTCATTTGTTCATTTGTTCATTTGTTCATTTGTTCATTTGTTCATCCGTTCATTTGTTAATTTCTACATTTCTTCATTTCTTCATTTCTTCATTTATTCATTTGTTCCTTTGTTCATTTGTTCATATGTTCCTTTGTTCATTTGTTCATTTGTTCATTTGTTCATTTGTTCATTTGTTCATTTGTTCATTTGTTCATTTGTTGACTTGTTCAATTGTTCATTTGTTCATTTGTTCATTTGTTCATTTGTTCATTTGTTCATTTGTTCACTTTTTCAGTTGTTCATTTGTTCATTTGTTCATTTGTTAATTTGTTCATTTGTTCATTTGTTCATTTGTTCATTTGTTCATTTGTTCCTTTGTTCATTTGTTCATTTGTTCCTTTGTTCATTTGTTCATTTGTTCCTTTGTTCATTTGTTCATTTGTTCATTTGTTGATTTGTACATTTGTTGATTTGTTCCTTTGTTCATTTGTTCATTTGTTCCTTTGTTCATTTGTTCATTTGTTCCTTTGTTCATTTGTTCATTTGTTCATTTGTTGATTTGTTCATTTGTTGATTTGTTCATTCGTTCATTTGTTCATTCGTTCATTTGTTCATTTGTTCATTTGTTCAATTGTTCATTTGTTCACTTGTTCATTTGTTCATTTGTTCATTTGTTCATTTGTTCGTTTGTTCATTTGTTCATTTGTTCACTTGTTCATTTGTTCATTTGTTCACTTGTTCATTTGTTCATTTGTTCATTTGTTCATTTGTTCATTTGTTCAATTGATAATTCGTTCATTTGTTCATATGTTCATTTGAATGTTTCTTCATTCGTTCAATGGTTCATTTGTTCATTTGTTCATTTGTTCACTTGTTCATTTGTTCATTTGTTCATTTGTTCATTTGTTCATTTGTTCATTTGTTCATTTGTTCAATTGATAATTCGTTCATTTGTTCATATGTTCATTTGAATGTTTCTTCATTCGTTCAATGGTTCATTTGTTCATTTGTTCATTTGTCTACTCGCTCGTTTGTTCATTTGTTCATTTGTTCAGATGTTAATTTGTCCATTTTTGGAAGTGTTGATTTCTTCAATTCTTCATTTCTTAAGTTGTTCATTTTTTCATTTGTCCATTTGTTTATTTGTTCATTTGTTCATATGTCCATTTGATTGTTTGTTCATTTCTCAACTTATTCATTTGTTCATTTATTCATTTGTCCATTTGTATATTTGTCCATTTGTATATTTGTTCATTTGTTCATTTGTTCATTTGTTCATTTGTTCATTTGTTCATTTGTTCATTTGTTCATTTGTTCATTTGTTCATTTGTTCATTTGTTCATTTGTTCACTTGTCCATTCGTTCGTTTGTTCATTCGTTCATTTGTTCGTTTGTTCATTTGTTCATTTGTTCACTTGTTCATTTGTTCATTTGTTCATTTGTTCATTTGTTCATTTGTTCATTTGTTCATTTGTTCACTTGTTCATTTGTTCATTTGTTCATTTGTTCATTTGTTCCATTGTTCATTTGTTCATTTGTTCCTTTGTTCAATTGTTCATTTGTTCATTTGTTGATTTGTTCATTTGTTGATTTGTTCATTCGTTCATTTGTTCATTCGTTCATTTGTTCATTTGTTCATTTGTTCATTTGTTCAATTGTTCATTTGTTCACTTGTTCATTTGTTCATTTGTTCATTTGTTCATTTGTTCGTTTGTTCATTTGTTCATTTGTTCACTTGTTCATTTGTTCATTTGTTCACTTGTTCATTTGTTCATTTGTTCATTTGTTCATTTGTTCAATTGATAATTCGTTCATTTGTTCATATGTTCATTTGAATGTTTCTTCATTCGTTCAATGGTTCATTTGTTCATTTGTTCATTTGTTCACTTGTTCATTTGTTCATTTGTTCATTTGTTCATTTATTCATTTGTTCATTTGTTCAATTGATAATTAGTTCATTTGTTCATATGTTCATTTGAATGTTTCTTCATTCGTTCAATGGTTCATTTGTTCATTTGTTCATTTGTCTACTCGCTCGTTTGTTCATTTGTTCAGATGTTAATTTGTCCATTTTTGGAAGTGTTGATTTCTTCAATTCTTCATTTCTTAAGTTGTTCATTTTTTCATTTGTCCATTTGTTTCTTTGTTCATTTGTTCATATGTCCATTTGATTGTTTGTTCATTTCTCAACTTATTCATGTGTCCATTTGTATATTTGTCCATTTGTATATTTGTTCATTTGTTCATTTGTTCATTTGTTCATTTGTTCATTTGTTCATTTGTTCATTTGTTCATTTGTTCCTTTGTTCATTTGTTCATTTGTTCATTTGTTCATTTGTTCACTTGTCCATTCGTTCGTTTGTTCATTCGTTCATTTGTTCGTTTGTTCATTTGTTCATTTGTTCACTTGTTCATTTGTTCATTTGTTCATTTGTTCATTTGTTCATTTGTTCATTTGTTCATTTGTTCACTTGTTCACTTGTTCATTTGTTCATTTGTTCATTTGTTCATTTGTTCATTTGTTCATTTGTTCATTTGTTCATTTGTTCATTTGTTCATTTGTTCATTTGTTCAATTGATCCTTTGTTCATTTGTTCATTTGATCATTTGTTCATTCGTTCATTTGCTCTTTTGTTCATTTGTACATTTGTTCATTTGTTCAATTGTTCATTTGTTCATTTGTTCATTTGTTCATTTGTTCATTTCTTCATTTGTTCATTTGTTCATTTGTTCATTTCTTCATTTGTTCATTTGTTAATTTGTTCATTTGTTCATTTGTTAATGTGTTCATTTGTTCATTTGTTCATTTGTCCATTCGTTCGTTTGTTCATTTGTTCATTTGTTCATTTGTCCATTCGTTCGTTTGTTCATTTGTTCACTTGTTCATTTGTTCATTTGTTCATTTGTACATTTGTTCATTTGTTCATTTGTTCTTTTGTTCATTTGTTCATTTGTACATTTGTTCAATTGATCCTTTGTTCATTTGTTCATTTGTTCATTTGTTCATTTGTTCATTTGTTCATTTGTTCCTTTGTTCCTTTGTTCATTTGTTCGTTTGTTCATTTGTTCATCTGCTCATTTGTCCATTTGTTTATTTGTTCATTTGTTCATATGTTCATTTGATTGTTTGTTCATTTCTCAACTTATTCATTTGTTCATTTGTTCATTTGTACATTTGTTCGTTTGTTCATTTGTTCATTTGTTTATTTGTTTATTGGTTCATTTGTTCATTTGTTCATTTGTTCATTTGTTCATTTGTTCATTTGTTCATTCGTTCATTTTTTCATTTGTTCATTTGTTCACTTGTTCATTTGTTCATTTGTCCATTTGTTCATATGTTCATTTGTTCATTTGTTCATTTGTACATTTGTTCAATTGATCCTTTGTTCATTTGTTCATTTGTTCATTTGTTCATTTGTTCATTTGTTCCTTTGTTCATTTGTTCACTTGTTCATTTGTTCATTTGTTCATTTGTTCATTTGTTCCTTTGTTCATTTGTTCATTTGTTCCTTTGTTCAATTGTTCATTTGTTCATTTGTTGATTTGTTCATTTGTTGATTTGTTCATTCGTTCATTTGTTCATTCGTTCATTTGTTCATTTGTTCATTTGTTCATTTGTTCAATTGTTTATTTGTTCACTTGTTCATTTGTTCATTTGTTCATTTGTTCGTTTGTTCATTTGTTCATTTGTTCACTTGTTCATTTGTTCATTTGTTCACTTGTTCATTTGTTCATTTGTTCATTTGTTCATTTGTTCATTTGTTCAATTGATAATTCGTTCATTTGTTCATATGTTCATTTGAATGTTTCTTCATTCGTTCAATGGTTCATTTGTTCATTTGTTCATTTGTTCACTTGTTCATTTGTTCATTTGTTCATTTGTTCATTTGTTCATTTGTTCATTTGTTCAATTGATCCTTTTTTCATTTGTTCATTTGTTCCTTTGTTCATTTGTTCATTTGTTCATTTGCTGATTTGCTCATTTGTTGATTTGTTCATTCGTTCATTTGTTCATTTGTACATTTGTTTATTTGTTCATTTGTTCATTTGTTCATTTGTTCATTTGTTCATTTGTTGATTTTTTCATTTGCTCATTTGTTCATTTGTACATTTGTTCATTCGTCAATTGTTCATTTGTTCATTTGTTCATTTGTTCATTTGTTCATTTGTTCATTTCTTCATTTGTTCATTTCTTCATTTCTTCATTTCTTCATTTCTTCATTTCTTCATTTGTTCACTTGTTCATTTTGTTACTTTGTTCCTTTGTTCGTTTGTTCGTTTGTTCATTTGTTCATTTGTTCATTTGTACATGTGTTCATTTGTTCATTTGTACATGTGTTCATTGTTCATTTCTTCATTTGTTCAATTGATCCTTTGTTCATTTGTTCATTTGTTCATTTGTTCATTTGTTCATTTGTTCATTTGTTCATTTGTTCATTTGTTGATTTGCTCATTTGTTCATTTGTTCATTCGTTCATTTGTTCATTTGTTCATTTGTACATTTGTACATTTGTTCATTTGTTCATTTGTTCATTTGTTCATTTGTTCATTTTTTCATTTGTTCATTTGTTCATTTGTTCACTTGTTCATTTGTTCATTTGTTCGTTTGTTCATTTGTTCATTTGTTCACTTGTTCGTTTGTTCATTTGTTCATTTGTTCATTTGTTCATTTGTTCATTTGTTCACTTGTTCATTTTGTTCATTTGTTCATTTGTTCATTTGTTCATTTGTTCATTTGTTCATTTGTTCATTTGTTCATTTGTTCATCCGTTCATTTGTTAATTTCTACATTTCTTCATTTCTTCATTTCTTCATTTATTCATTTGTTCCTTTGTTCATTTGTTCATATGTTCCTTTGTTCATTTGTTCATTTGTTCATTTGTTCATTTGTTCATTTGTTCATTTGTTCATTTGTTCATTTGTTGACTTGTTCAATTGTTCATTTGTTCATTTGTTCATTTGTTCATTTGTTCATTTGTTCATTTGTTCACTTTTTCAGTTGTTCATTTGTTCATTTGTTCATTTGTTAATTTGTTCATTTGTTCATTTGTTCATTTGTTCATTTGTTCCTTTGTTCATTTGTTCATTTGTTCCTTTGTTCATTTGTTCATTTGTTCCTTTGTTCATTTGTTCATTTGTTCATTTGTTGATTTGTACATTTGTTGATTTGTTCCTTTGTTCATTTGTTCATTTGTTCCTTTGTTCATTTGTTCATTTGTTCCTTTGTTCATTTGTTCATTTGTTCATTTGTTGATTTGTTCATTTGTTGATTTGTTCATTCGTTCATTTGTTCATTCGTTCATTTGTTCATTTGTTCATTTGTTCAATTGTTCATTTGTTCACTTGTTCATTTGTTCATTTGTTCATTTGTTCATTTGTTCGTTTGTTCATTTGTTCATTTGTTCACTTGTTCATTTGTTCATTTGTTCACTTGTTCATTTGTTCATTTGTTCATTTGTTCATTTGTTCATTTGTTCAATTGATAATTCGTTCATTTGTTCATATGTTCATTTGAATGTTTCTTCATTCGTTCAATGGTTCATTTGTTCATTTGTTCATTTGTTCACTTGTTCATTTGTTCATTTGTTCATTTGTTCATTTGTTCATTTGTTCATTTGTTCATTTGTTCAATTGATAATTCGTTCATTTGTTCATATGTTCATTTGAATGTTTCTTCATTCGTTCAATGGTTCATTTGTTCATTTGTTCATTTGTCTACTCGCTCGTTTGTTCATTTGTTCATTTGTTCAGATGTTAATTTGTCCATTTTTGGAAGTGTTGATTTCTTCAATTCTTCATTTCTTAAGTTGTTCATTTTTTCATTTGTCCATTTGTTTATTTGTTCATTTGTTCATATGTCCATTTGATTGTTTGTTCATTTCTCAACTTATTCATTTGTTCATTTATTCATTTGTCCATTTGTATATTTGTCCATTTGTATATTTGTTCATTTGTTCATTTGTTCATTTGTTCATTTGTTCATTTGTTCATTTGTTCATTTGTTCATTTGTTCATTTGTTCATTTGTTCATTTGTTCATTTGTTCATTTGTTCACTTGTCCATTCGTTCGTTTGTTCATTCGTTCATTTGTTCGTTTGTTCATTTGTTCATTTGTTCACTTGTTCATTTGTTCATTTGTTCATTTGTTCATTTGTTCATTTGTTCATTTGTTCATTTGTTCATTTGTTCACTTGTTCATTTGTTCATTTGTTCATTTGTTCATTTGTTCCTTTGTTCATTTGTTCATTTGTTCCTTTGTTCAATTGTTCATTTGTTCATTTGTTGATTTGTTCATTTGTTGATTTGTTCATTCGTTCATTTGTTCATTCGTTCATTTGTTCATTTGTTCATTTGTTCATTTGTTCAATTGTTCATTTGTTCACTTGTTCATTTGTTCATTTGTTCATTTGTTCATTTGTTCGTTTGTTCATTTGTTCATTTGTTCACTTGTTCATTTGTTCATTTGTTCACTTGTTCATTTGTTCATTTGTTCATTTGTTCATTTGTTCAATTGATAATTCGTTCATTTGTTCATATGTTCATTTGAATGTTTCTTCATTCGTTCAATGGTTCATTTGTTCATTTGTTCATTTGTTCACTTGTTCATTTGTTCATTTGTTCATTTGTTCATTTATTCATTTGTTCATTTGTTCAATTGATAATTAGTTCATTTGTTCATATGTTCATTTGAATGTTTCTTCATTCGTTCAATGGTTCATTTGTTCATTTGTTCATTTGTCTACTCGCTCGTTTGTTCATTTGTTCAGATGTTAATTTGTCCATTTTTGGAAGTGTTGATTTCTTCAATTCTTCATTTCTTAAGTTGTTCATTTTTTCATTTGTCCATTTGTTTCTTTGTTCATTTGTTCATATGTCCATTTGATTGTTTGTTCATTTCTCAACTTATTCATGTGTCCATTTGTATATTTGTCCATTTGTATATTTGTTCATTTGTTCATTTGTTCATTTGTTCATTTGTTCATTTGTTCATTTGTTCATTTGTTCATTTGTTCCTTTGTTCATTTGTTCATTTGTTCATTTGTTCATTTGTTCACTTGTCCATTCGTTCGTTTGTTCATTCGTTCATTTGTTCGTTTGTTCATTTGTTCATTTGTTCACTTGTTCATTTGTTCATTTGTTCATTTGTTCATTTGTTCATTTGTTCATTTGTTCATTTGTTCACTTGTTCACTTGTTCATTTGTTCATTTGTTCATTTGTTCATTTGTTCATTTGTTCATTTGTTCATTTGTTCATTTGTTCATTTGTTCATTTGTTCATTTGTTCAATTGATCCTTTGTTCATTTGTTCATTTGATCATTTGTTCATTCGTTCATTTGCTCTTTTGTTCATTTGTACATTTGTTCATTTGTTCAATTGTTCATTTGTTCATTTGTTCATTTGTTCATTTGTTCATTTCTTCATTTGTTCATTTGTTCATTTGTTCATTTCTTCATTTGTTCATTTGTTAATTTGTTCATTTGTTCATTTGTTAATGTGTTCATTTGTTCATTTGTTCATTTGTCCATTCGTTCGTTTGTTCATTTGTTCATTTGTTCATTTGTCCATTCGTTCGTTTGTTCATTTGTTCACTTGTTCATTTGTTCATTTGTTCATTTGTACATTTGTTCATTTGTTCATTTGTTCTTTTGTTCATTTGTTCATTTGTACATTTGTTCAATTGATCCTTTGTTCATTTGTTCATTTGTTCATTTGTTCATTTGTTCATTTGTTCATTTGTTCCTTTGTTCCTTTGTTCATTTGTTCGTTTGTTCATTTGTTCATCTGCTCATTTGTCCATTTGTTTATTTGTTCATTTGTTCATATGTTCATTTGATTGTTTGTTCATTTCTCAACTTATTCATTTGTTCATTTGTTCATTTGTACATTTGTTCGTTTGTTCATTTGTTCATTTGTTTATTTGTTTATTGGTTCATTTGTTCATTTGTTCATTTGTTCATTTGTTCATTTGTTCATTTGTTCATTCGTTCATTTTTTCATTTGTTCATTTGTTCACTTGTTCATTTGTTCATTTGTCCATTTGTTCATATGTTCATTTGTTCATTTGTTCATTTGTACATTTGTTCAATTGATCCTTTGTTCATTTGTTCATTTGTTCATTTGTTCATTTGTTCATTTGTTCCTTTGTTCATTTGTTCACTTGTTCATTTGTTCATTTGTTCATTTGTTCATTTGTTCCTTTGTTCATTTGTTCATTTGTTCCTTTGTTCAATTGTTCATTTGTTCATTTGTTGATTTGTTCATTTGTTGATTTGTTCATTCGTTCATTTGTTCATTCGTTCATTTGTTCATTTGTTCATTTGTTCATTTGTTCAATTGTTTATTTGTTCACTTGTTCATTTGTTCATTTGTTCATTTGTTCATTTGTTCGTTTGTTCATTTGTTCATTTGTTCACTTGTTCATTTGTTCATTTGTTCACTTGTTCATTTGTTCATTTGTTCATTTGTTCATTTGTTCATTTGTTCAATTGATAATTCGTTCATTTGTTCATATGTTCATTTGAATGTTTCTTCATTCGTTCAATGGTTCATTTGTTCATTTGTTCATTTGTTCACTTGTTCATTTGTTCATTTGTTCATTTGTTCATTTATTCATTTGTTCATTTGTTCAATTGATAATTAGTTCATTTGTTCATATGTTCATTTGAATGTTTCTTCATTCGTTCAATGGTTCATTTGTTCATTTGTTCATTTGTCTACTCGCTCGTTTGTTCATTTGTTCAGATGTTAATTTGTCCATTTTTGGAAGTGTTGATTTCTTCAATTCTTCATTTCTTAAGTTGTTCATTTTTTCATTTGTCCATTTGTTTCTTTGTTCATTTGTTCATATGTCCATTTGATTGTTTGTTCATTTCTCAACTTATTCATGTGTCCATTTGTATATTTGTCCATTTGTATATTTGTTCATTTGTTCATTTGTTCATTTGTTCATTTGTTCATTTGTTCATTTGTTCATTTGTTCATTTGTTCCTTTGTTCATTTGTTCATTTGTTCATTTCTTCATTTGTTCACTTGTCCATTCGTTCGTTTGTTCATTCGTTCATTTGTTCGTTTGTTCATTTGTTCATTTGTTCACTTGTTCATTTGTTCATTTGTTCATTTGTTCATTTGTTCATTTGTTCATTTGTTCATTTGTTCACTTGTTCACTTGTTCACTTGTTCATTTGTTCATTTGTTCATTTGTTCATTTGTTCATTTGTTCATTTGTTCATTTGTTCATTTGTTCATTTGTTCATTTGTTCAATTGATCCTTTGTTCATTTGTTCATTTGATCATTTGTTCATTCGTTCATTTGCTCTTTTGTTCATTTGTACATTTGTTCATTTGTTCAATTGTTCATTTGTTCATTTGTTCATTTGTTCATTTGTTCATTTCTTCATTTGTTCATTTGTTCATTTGTTCATTTCTTCATTTGTTCATTTGTTAATTTGTTCATTTGTTCATTTGTTAATGTGTTCATTTGTTCATTTGTTCATTTGTCCATTCGTTCGTTTGTTCATTTGTTCATTTGTTCATTTGTCCATTCGTTCGTTTGTTCGTTTGTTCATTTGTTCATTTGTTCACTTGTTCATTTGTTCATTTGTTCATTTGTACATTTGTTCATTTGTTCATTTGTTCTTTTGTTCATTTGTTCATTTGTACATTTGTTCAATTGATCCTTTGTTCATTTGTTCATTTGTTCATTTGTTCATTTGTTCATTTGTTCATTTGTTCCTTTGTTCCTTTGTTCATTTGTTCGTTTGTTCATTTGTTCATCTGCTCATTTGTCCATTTGTTTATTTGTTCATTTGTTCATATGTTCATTTGATTGTTTGTTCATTTCTCAACTTATTCATTTGTTCATTTGTACATTTGTTCGTTTGTTCATTTGTTCATTTGTTTATTTGTTTATTGGTTCATTTGTTCATTTGTTCATTTGTTCATTTGTTCATTTGTTCATTTGTTCATTCGTTCATTTTTTCATTTGTTCATTTGTTCACTTGTTCATTTGTTCATTTGTCCATTTGTTCATATGTTCATTTGTTCATTTGTTCATTTGTACATTTGTTCAATTGATCCTTTGTTCATTTGTTCATTTGTTCATTTGTTCATTTGTTCATTTGTTCCTTTGTTCCATTGTTCATTTGTTCATTTGTTCATTTGTTCCTTTGTTCCTTTGTTCCTTTGTTCATTTGTTCATTTGTTCATTTGTTCCTTTGTTCCTTTGTTCCTTTGTTCATTTGTTCATTTGTTCATTTGTTCATTTGTTCATTTGTTCATTTCTACATTTGTTCATTTGTTCATTTGTTCATTTCTACATTTGTTCATTTGTTCATTTGTTCATTCGTTCATTTGTTCATTTGTTCATTTGTTCATTTGTTCATTTGTTGATTTGTTCATTTGTTCATTTGTTCATTTGTTCATTTGTTCCTTTGTTCCTTTGTTCCTTTGTTCATTTGTTCATTTGTTCATTTGTTCCTTTGTTCCTTTGTTCATTTGTTCATTTGTTCATTTGTTCATTTGTTCATTTGTTCATTTCTACATTTGTTCATTTGTTCATTTGTTCATTTCTACATTTGTTCATTTGTTCATTTGTTCATTCGTTCATTTGTTCATTTGTTCATTTGTTCATTTGTTCATTTGTTCATTTGTTCATTTGTTCATTTGCTCATTTGTTCATTTGTTCATTTGTACATGTGTTCATTTGTTCATTTGTTAATTTGTTCAATTGATCCTTTGTTCATTTGTTCATTTGTTCATTTGTTCATTTGTACATTTGTTCATTCGTTCATTTGTTCATTTGTTCATTTGTTTATTTGTTTATTGGTTCATTTATTCATTTGTTCATTAGTTCACTTGTTCATTTGTTCATTTGTTCATTTGTTCATTTGTTCATTTGTCCATTTGTTCATTTGTTCATTTGTTAATTTGTTCATTTGTCCATTCGTTCGTTTGTTCATTTGTTCATTTATTCATTTGTTCATTTGTTCATTTGTTCATTTGTTCATTTGTTCATTTGTTCACTTGTTCATTTTGTTCCTTTGTTCGTTTGTTCGTTTATAATTTGTTCATTTGTACATGTGTTCATTTGTTCATTTGTACATGTGTTCATTTGTTCATTTGTTCATTTGTTCAATTGATCCTTTGTTCATTTGTTCATTTGTTCATTCGTTCATTTGCACTTTTGTTCATTTGTACATTTGTTCATTTGTTCAATTGTTCATTTTTTCATGTGTTCCTTTGTTCATTTCTTCATTTCTTCATTTGTTCATTTCTTCATTTGTTCATTTGTTAATTTGTTCATTTGTTCATTTGTTCATTTGTTGATTTGTTGATTTGTTCATTCGTTCATTTGTTCATTTCTTCATTTGTTCATTTGTCCATTCGTTCGTTTGTTCATTTGTTCATTTGTTCATTTGTCCATTCGTTCGTTTCTTCATTTGTTCATTTGTTCACTTGTTCATTTGTTCATTTGTTCATTTGTTCATTAGTTCATTTGTTCACTTGACCATTCGTTCGTTTGTTCATTTTTTCATTTGTTCGTTTGTTCATTTGTTCATTTGTTCACTTGTTCATTTGTTCATTTGTTCATTTGTTCATTTGTTCATTTGTTCACTTGACCATTCGTTCGTTTGTTCATTTTTTCATTTGTTCGTTTGTTCATTTGTTCATTTGTTCATTTGTTCATTTGTCCATTTGTTCATTTGTTCATTTGTTAATTTGTTCATTTGTTCATTCGTTCGTTTGTTCATTTGTTCATTTATTCATTTGTTCATTTGTTCATTTGTTCATTTGTTCATTTGTTCACTTGTTCATTTTGTTCCTTTGTTCGTTTGTTCGTTTATAATTTGTTCATTTGTACATGTGTTCATTTGTTCATTTGTACATGTGTTCATTTGTTCATTTGTTCATTTGTTCAATTGATCCTTTGTTCATTTGTTCATTTGTTCATTCGTTCATTTGCACTTTTGTTCATTTGTACATTTGTTCATTTGTTCAATTGTTCATTTGTTCATTTGTTCCTTGGTTCATTTCTTCATTTCTTCATTTGTTCATTTCTTCATTTGTTCATTTGTTAATTTGTTCATTTGTCCATTCGTTCATTTGTTCATTTGTTCATTTGTTCATTTGTTCATTTGTTCATTTGTTCATTTGTTCATTTGTTCATTTGTTCATTTGTTCATTTGTTCATTTGTTCATTTGTTCACTTGACCATTCGTTCGTTTGTTCATTTTTTCATTTGTTCGCTTGTTCATTCGTTCATTTGTTCATTCGTTCATTTGTTCATTTGTTCATTTGTTCATTTCTTCAATTGTTCATTTGTTCATTTGTTCACTTGTTCATTTGTTCATTTGTTCATTTGTTCATTTGTTCGTTTGTTCATTTGTTCATTTGTTCACTTGTTCATTTGTTCATTTATTCACTTGTTCATTTGTTCATTTGTTCATTTGTTCATTTGTTCATTTGTTCAATTGATAATTCGTTCATTTGTTCATATGTTCATTTGAATGTTTCATCATTCGTTCAATGGTTCATTTGTTCATTTGTTCATTTGTTCATTTGTTCACTTGTTCATTTGTTCATTTGTTCATTTGTTCATTTGTTCTTTTGTTCATTTGTTCATTTGTTCATTTGTTCAATTGATAATTCGTTCATTTGTTCATATGTTCATTTGAATGTTTCTTCATTCGTTCAATGGTTCATTTGTTCATTTGTTCATTTGTCTACTCGCTCGTTTGTTCATTTGTTCATTTGTTCAGATGTTAATTTGTCCATTTTTGGAAGTGTTGATTTCTTCAATTCTTCATTTCTTAAGTTGTTCATTTTTTCATTTGTCCATTTGTTTATTTGTTCATTTGTTCATATGTCCATTTGATTGTTTGTTCATTTCTCAACTTATTCATTTGTTCATTTATTCATTTGTCCATTTGTATATTTGTCCATTTGTATATTTGTTCATTTGTTCATTTGTTCATTTGTTCATTTGTTCATTTGTTCATTTGTTCATTTGTTCATTTGTTCATTTGTTCATTTGTTCATTTGTTCATTTGTTCATTTGTTCATTTGTTCATTTGTTCATTTGTTCACTTGTCCATTCGTTCGTTTGTTCATTCGTTCGTTTGTTCGTTTGTTCATTTGTTCATTTGTTCACTTGTTCATTTGTTCATTTGTTCATTTGTTCATTTGTTCATTTGTTCATTTGTTCATTTGTTCATTTGTTCACTTGTTCATTTGTTCACTTGTTCATTTGTTCATTTGTTCACTTGTTCATTTGTTCATTTGTTCATTTGTTCACTTGTTCATTTGTTCATTTGTTCATTTGTTCATTTGTTCATTTGTTCATTTGTTCATTTGTTCATTTGTTCACTTGTTCATTTGTTCATTTGTTCACTTGTTCATTTGTTCATTTGTTCATTTGTTCATTTGTTCATTTGTTCATTTGTTCATTTGTTCATTTGTTCATTTGTTCAATTGATCCTTTGTTCATTTGTTCATTTGATCATTTGTTCATTCGTTCATTTGCTCTTTTGTTCATTTGTACATTTGTTCATTTGTTCAATTGTTCATTTGTTCATTTGTTCATTTGTTCATTTGTTCATTTCTTCATTTGTCCATTCGTTCATTTGTTCGTTTGTACATTTGTTCATTTGTTCACTTGTTCATTTGTTCATTTGTTCATTTGTTCATTTGTTCTTTTGTTCATTTGTTCATTTGTTCATTTGTTCACTTGTTCATTTGTTCATTTGTTCACTTGTTCATTTGTTCATTTGTTCATTTGTTCATTTGTTCATTTGTTCATTTGTTCATTTGTTCATTTGTTCATTTGTTCATTTGTTCATTTGTTCATTTGTTCATTTGTTCAATTGATCCTTTGTTCATTTGTTCATTTGATCATTTGTTCATTCGTTCATTTGCTCTTTTGTTCATTTGTACATTTGTACATTTGTTCAATTGATCCTTTGTTCATTTGTTCATTTGTTCATTTGTTCATTTGTTCATTTGTTCCTTTGTTCCTTTGTTCATTTGTTCATTTGTTCATTTGTTCCTTTGTTCCTTTGTTCCTTTGTTCATTTGTTCATTTGTTCATTTGTTCCTTTGTTCCTTTGTTCATTTGTTCATTTGTTCATTTGTTCATTTGTTCATTTGTTCATTTGTTCATTTCTACATTTGTTCATTTGTTCATTTCTACATTTGTTCATTTGTTCATTTGTTCATTCGTTCATTTGTTCATTTGTTCATTTGTTCATTTGTTCATTTGTTGATTTGTTCATTTGTTCATTTGTTCATTTGTTCATTTGTTCATTTGTTCATTTGTTCATTTGTACATGTGTTCATTTGTTCATTTGTAAATTTGTTCAATTGATCCTTTGTTCATTTCTTCATTTGTTCATTTCTTCCTTTCTTCATTTCTTCATTTCTTCATTTGTTCATTTGTTCATTTGTTCATTTGTTCATTTGTTCATTTGTTCATTTGTTCATTTGTTCATTTGTTCATTTGTTCATTTGTTCATTTGTTCATTTGCTCATTTGTTCATTTGTTCATTTGTTCATTTGTTCATTTGTTCATTTGTTCATTTGCTCATTTGTTCATTTGTTCATATGTACATGTGTTCATTTGTTCATTTGTTAATTTGTTCAATTGATCCTTTGTTCATTTGTTCATTTGTTCATTTGTTCATTTGTACATTTGTTCATTCGTTCATTTGTTCATTTGTTCATTTGTTTATTTGTTTATTGGTTCATTTATTCATTTGTTCATTAGTTCACTTGTTCATTTGTTCATTTGTTCATTTGTTCATTTGTTCATTTGTCCATTTGTTCATTTGTTCATTTGTTAATTTGTTCATTTGTCCATTCGTTCGTTTGTTCATTTGTTCATTTATTCATTTGTTCATTTGTTCATTTGTTCATTTGTTCATTTGTTCACTTGTTCATTTTGTTCCTTTGTTCGTTTGTTCGTTTATAATTTGTTCATTTGTACATGTGTTCATTTGTTCATTTGTACATGTGTTCATTTGTTCATTTGTTCATTTGTTCAATTGATCCTTTGTTCATTTGTTCATTTGTTCATTCGTTCATTTGCACTTTTGTTCATTTGTACATTTGTTCATTTGTTCAATTGTTCATTTTTTCATTTGTTCCTTTGTTCATTTCTTCATTTCTTCATTTGTTCATTTCTTCATTTGTTCATTTGTTAATTTGTTCATTTGTTCATTTGTTCATTTGTTGATTTGTTGATTTGTTCATTCGTTCATTTGTTCATTTCTTCATTTGTTCATTTGTCCATTCGTTCGTTTGTTCATTTGTTCATTTGTTCATTTGTCCATTCGTTCGTTTCTTCATTTGTTCATTTGTTCACTTGTTCATTTGTTCATTTGTTCATTTGTTCATTAGTTCATTTGTTCACTTGACCATTCGTTCGTTTGTTCATTTTTTCATTTGTTCGTTTGTTCATTTGTTCATTTGTTCACTTGTTCATTTGTTCATTTGTTCATTTGTTCATTTGTTCATTTGTTCACTTGACCATTCGTTCGTTTGTTCATTTTTTCATTTGTTCGTTTGTTCATTTGTTCATTTGTTCATTTGTTCATTTGTTCATTTGTCCATTTGTTCATTTGTTCATTTGTTAATTTGTTCATTTGTCCATTCGTTCGTTTGTTCATTTGTTCATTTATTCATTTGTTCATTTGTTCATTTGTTCACTTGTTCATTTTGTTCCTTTGTTCGTTTGTTCGTTTATAATTTGTTCATTTGTACATGTGTTCATTTGTTCATTTGTACATGTGTTCATTTGTTCATTTGTTCATTTGTTCAATTGATCCTTTGTTCATTTGTTCATTTGTTCATTCGTTCATTTGCACTTTTGTTCATTTGAACATTTGTTCATTTGTTCAATTGTTCATTTGTTCATTTGTTCCTTGGTTCATTTCTTCATTTCTTCATTTGTTCATTTCTTCATTTGTTCATTTGTTAATTTGTTCATTTGTCCATTCGTTCGTTTGTTCATTTGTTCATTTGTTCATTTGTTGATTTGTTGATTTGTTCATTCGTTCATTTGTTCATTTCTTCATTTGTTCATTTGTCCATTCGTTCGTTTGTTCATTTGTTCATTTGTTCATTTGTCCATTCGTTCGTTTGTTCATTTGTTCATTTGTTCACTTGTTCATTTGTTCATTTGTTCATTTGTTCATTTGTTCATTTGTTCACTTGACCATTCGTTCGTTTGTTCATTTTTTCATTTGTTCGCTTGTTCATTCGTTCATTTGTTCATTCGTTCATTTGTTCATTTGTTCATTTGTTCATTTGTTCACTTGTTCATTTGTTCATTTGTTCATTTGTTCATTTGTTCATTTGTTCGTTTGTTCATTTGTTCATTTGTTCACTTGTTCATTTGTTCATTTGTTCACTTGTTCATTTGTTCATTTGTTCATTTGTTCATTTGTTCATTTGTTCAATTGATAATTCGTTCATTTGTTCATATGTTCATTTGAATGTTTCATCATTCGTTCAATGGTTCATTTGTTCATTTGTTCATTTGTTCATTTGTTCACTTGTTCATTTGTTCATTTGTTCATTTGTTCATTTGTTCATTTGTTCTTTTGTTCATTTGTTCATTTGTTCATTTGTTCAATTGATAATTCGTTCATTTGTTCATATGTTCATTTGAATGTTTCTTCATTCGTTCAATGGTTCATTTGTTCATTTGTTCATTTGTCTACTCGCTCGTTTGTTCATTTGTTCATTTGTTCAGATGTTAATTTGTCCATTTTTGGAAGTGTTGATTTCATCAATTCTTCATTTCTTAAGTTGTTCATTTTTTCATTTGTCCATTTGTTTATTTGTTCATTTGTTCATATGTCCATTTGATTGTTTGTTCATTTCTCAACTTATTCATTTGTTCATTTATTCATTTGTCCATTTGTATATTTGTCCATTTGTATATTTGTTCATTTGTTCATTTGTTCATTTGTTCATTTGTTCATTTGTTCATTTGTTCATTTGTTCATTTGTTCATTTGTTCATTTGTTCATTTGTTCATTTGTTCATTTGTTCATTTGTTCATTTGTTCACTTGTCCATTCGTTCGTTTGTTCATTCGTTCATTTGTTCGTTTGTTCATTTGTTCATTTGTTCACTTGTTCATTTGTTCATTTGTTCATTTGTTCATTTGTTCATTTGTTCATTTGTTCATTTGTTCATTTGTTCACTTGTTCATTTGTTCATTTGTTCACTTGTTCATTTGTTCATTTGTTCATTTGTTCATTTGTTCATTTGTTCATTTGTTCATTTGTTCATTTGTTCATTTGTTCATTTGTTCATTTGTTCAATTGATCCTTTGTTCATTTGTTCATTTGATCATTTGTTCATTCGTTCATTTGCTCTTTTGTTCATTTGTACATTTGTTCATTTGTTCAATTGTTCATTTGTTCATTTGTTCATTTGTTCATTTGTTCATTTCTTCATTTGTCCATTCGTTCATTTGTTCGTTTGTACATTTGTTCATTTGTTCACTTGTTCATTTGTTCATTTGTTCATTTGTTCATTTGTTCTTTTGTTCATTTGTCCATTCGTTCGTTTGTTCGTTTGTTCATTTGTTCATTTGTTCACTTGTTCATTTGTTCATTTGTTCATTTGTACATTTGTTCATTTGTACATTTGTTCATTTGTTCATTTGTTCTTTTGTTCATTTGTTCATTTGTTCATTTGTTCATTTGTTCATTTTTTCATTTGTTCATTTGTTCAATTGATCCTTTGTTCATTTGTTCATTTGTTCATTTGTTCATTCGTTCATTTGCTCTTTTGTTCATTTGTACATTTGTTCATTTGTACATTTGTTCATTTGTTCAATTGTTCATTAGTTCATTTGTTCATTTGTTCATTTCTTCATTTGTTCATTTCTTCATTTGTTCATTTGTTCATTTGTTCATTTGTTCATTTGTTCATTTGTTCACTTGACCATTCGTTCGTTTGTTCATTTTTTCATTTGTTCGTTTGTTCATTTGTTCATTTGTTCACTTGTTCATTTGTTCATTTGTTCATTTGTTCATTTGTTCATTTGTTCATTTGTTCACTTGTTCATTTGTTAATGTGTCCATTTTTGGATGTGTTCATTTCTTCAATTCTTCATTTCTTAAGATGTTCATCTGCTCATTTGTCCATTTGTTTATTTGTTCATTTGTTCATATGTTCATTTGATTGTTTGTTCATTTCTCAAATTATTCATTTGTTCATTTATTCATTTGTCCATTTGTATATTTGTCCATTTGTATATTTGTTCATTTGTTCATTTGTTCATTTGTTCATTTGTTCATTTGTTCATTTGTTCATTTGTTCATTTGTTCATTTGTTCATTTGTTCATTTGTTCATTTGTTCATTTGTTCATTTGTTCATTTGTTCATTTGTTCATTTGTTCATTTGTTCACTTGTCCATTCGTTCGTTTGTTCATTCGTTCATTTGTTCGTTTGTTTATTTGTTCATTTGTTCACTTGTTCATTTGTTCATTTGTTCATTTGTTCATTTGTTCATTTGTTCATTTGTTCATTTGTTCACTTGTTCATTTGTTCATTTGTTCACTTGTTCATTTGTTCATTTGTTCATTTGTTCATTTGTTCATTTGTTCTTTTGTTCATTTGTTCATTTGTTCATTTGTTCAATTGATCCTTTGTTCATTTGTTCATTTGATCATTTGTTCATTCGTTCATTTGCTCTTTTGTTCATTTGTACATTTGTTCATTTGTTCAATTGTTCATTTGTTCATTTGTTCATTTGTTCATTTGTTCATTTCTTCATTTGTCCATTCGTTCATTTGTTCATTTGTTCATTTGTTCATTTGTTCATTTGTTCATTTGTTCATTTGTTCATTTGTTCATTTGTTCATTTGTTCATTTGTTCATTTGTTCATTTGTTCACTTGTCCATTCGTTCGTTTGTTCATTCGTTCATTTGTTCGTTTGTTCATTTGTTCATTTGTTCACTTGTTCATTTGTTCATTTGTTCATTTGTTCATTTGTTCATTTGTTCATTTGTTCATTTGTTCACTTGTTCATTTGTTCATTTGTTCACTTGTTCATTTGTTCATTTGTTCATTTGTTCATTTGTTCATTTTTTCATTTGTTCATTTGTTCATTTGTTCATTTGTTCATTTGTTCAATTGATCCTTTGTTCATTTGTTCATTTGATCATTTGTTCATTCGTTCATTTGCTCTTTTGTTCATTTGTACATTTGTTCATTTGTTCAATTGTTCATTTGTTCATTTGTTCATTTGTTCATTTGTTCATTTCTTCATTTGTCCATTCGTTCATTTGTTCGTTTGTACATTTGTTCATTTGTTCACTTGTTCATTTGTTCATTTGTTCATTTGTTCATTTGTTCTTTTGTTCATTTGTTCATTTGTTCATTTGTTCACTTGTTCATTTGTTCATTTGTTCACTTGTTCATTTGTTCATTTGTTCATTTGTTCATTTGTTCATTTGTTCATTTGTTCATTTGTTCATTTGTTCATTTGTTCATTTGTTCATTTGTTCATTTGTTCAATTGATCCTTTGTTCATTTGTTCATTTGATCATTTGTTCATTCGTTCATTTGCTCTTTTGTTCATTTGTACATTTGTTCATTTGTTCAATTGTTCATTTGTTCATTTGTTCATTTGTTCATTTGTTCATTTCTTCATTTGTTCATTTGTTCATTTGTTCATTTCTTCATTTGTTCATTTGTTAATTTGTTCATTTGTTCATTTGTTAATGTGTTCATTTGTTCATTTGTTCATTTGTCCATTCGTTCGTTTGTTCATTTGTTCATTTGTCCATTCATTCGTTTGTTCGTTTGTTCATTTGTTCATTTGTTCACTTGTTCATTTGTTCATTTGTTCATTTGTACATTTGTTCATTTGTTCATTTGTTCTTTTGTTCATTTGTTCATTTGTTCATTTGTTCATTTGTTCATTTTTTCATTTGTTCATTTGTTCAATTGATCCTTTGTTCATTTGTTCATTTGTTCATTTGTTCATTCGTTCATTTGCTCTTTTGTTCATTTGTACATTTGTTCATTTGTACATTTGTTCATTTGTTCAATTGTTCATTAGTTCATTTGTTCATTTGTTCATCTCTTCATTTCTTCATTTCTTCATTTGTTCATTTGTTCATTTGTTCATTTGTTCATTTGTTCATTTGTTCACTTGACCATTCGTTCGTTTGTTCATTTTTTCATTTGTTCGTTTGTTCATTTGTTCATTTGTTCACTTGTTCATTTGTTCATTTGTTCATTTGTTCATTTGTTCATTTGTTCATTTGTTCATTTGTTCACTTGTTCATTTGTTAATGTGTCCATTTTTGGATGTGTTCATTTCTTCAATTCTTCATTTCTTAAGATGTTCATCTGCTCATTTGTCCATTTGTTTATTTGTTCATTTGTTCATATGTTCATTTGATTGTTTGTTCATTTCTCAACTTATTCATTTGTTCATTTATTCATTTGTCCATTTGTATATTTGTCCATTTGTATATTTGTTCATTTGTTCATTTGTTCATTTGTTCATTTGTTCATTTGTTCATTTGTTCATTTGTTCATTTGTTCATTTGTTCATTTGTTCATTTGTTCATTTGTTCATTTGTTCACTTGTCCATTCGTTCGTTTGTTCATTCGTTCATTTGTTCGTTTGTTCATTTGTTCATTTGTTCACTTGTTCATTTGTTCATTTGTTCATTTGTTCATTTGTTCATTTGTTCATTTGTTCACTTGTTCATTTGTTCATTTGTTCACTTGTTCATTTGTTCATTTGTTCATTTGTTCATTTGTTCATTTGTTCATTTGTTCATTTGTTCATTTGTTCATTTGTTCATTTGTTCAATTGATCCTTTGTTCATTTGTTCATTTGATCATTTGTTCATTCGTTCATTTGCTCTTTTGTTCATTTGTACATTTGTTCATTTGTACATTTGTTCATTTGTTCAATTGTTCATTAGTTCATTTGTTCATTTGTTCATTTGTTCATTTGTTCATTTGTTCATTTGTTCATTTGTTCACTTGTCCATTCGTTCGTTTGTTCATTAGTTCATTTGTTCATTTGTCCATTCATTCGTTTGTTCGTTTGTTCATTTGTTCATTTGTTCACTTGTTCATTTGTTCATTTGTTCATTTGTACATTTGTTCATTTGTTCATTTGTTCTTTTGTTCATTTGTTCATTTGTTCATTTGTTCATTTGTTCATTTTTTCATTTGTTCATTTGTTCAATTGATCCTTTGTTCATTTGTTCATTTGTTCATTTGTTCATTCGTTCATTTGCTCTTTTGTTCATTTGTACATTTGTTCATTTGTACATTTGTTCATTTGTTCAATTGTTCATTAGTTCATTTGTTCATTTGTTCATCTCTTCATTTCTTCATTTCTTCATTTGTTCATTTGTTCATTTGTTCATTTGTTCATTTGTTCATTTGTTCACTTGACCATTCGTTCGTTTGTTCATTTTTTCATTTGTTCGTTTGTTCATTTGTTCATTTGTTCACTTGTTCATTTGTTCATTTGTTCATTTGTTCATTTGTTCATTTGTTCATTTGTTCATTTGTTCACTTGTTCATTTGTTAATGTGTCCATTTTTGGATGTGTTCATTTCTTCAATTCTTCATTTCTTAAGATGTTCATCTGCTCATTTGTCCATTTGTTTATTTGTTCATTTGTTCATATGTTCATTTGATTGTTTGTTCATTTCTCAACTTATTCATTTGTTCATTTATTCATTTGTCCATTTGTATATTTGTCCATTTGTATATTTGTTCATTTGTTCATTTGTTCATTTGTTCATTTGTTCATTTGTTCATTTGTTCATTTGTTCATTTGTTCATTTGTTCATTTGTTCATTTGTTCATTTGTTCATTTGTTCACTTGTCCATTCGTTCGTTTGTTCATTCGTTCATTTGTTCGTTTGTTCATTTGTTCATTTGTTCACTTGTTCATTTGTTCATTTGTTCATTTGTTCATTTGTTCATTTGTTCATTTGTTCATTTGTTCACTTGTTCATTTGTTCATTTGTTCACTTGTTCATTTGTTCATTTGTTCATTTGTTCATTTGTTCATTTGTTCATTTGTTCATTTGTTCATTTGTTCATTTGTTCATTTGTTCATTTGTTCAATTGATCCTTTGTTCATTTGTTCATTTGATCATTTGTTCATTCGTTCATTTGCTCTTTTGTTCATTTGTACATTTGTTCATTTGTTCAATTGTTCATTTGTTCATTTGTTCATTTGTTCATTTGTTCATTTCTTCATTTGTCCATTCGTTCATTTGTTCGTTTGTACATTTGTTCATTTGTTCACTTGTTCATTTGTTCATTTGTTCATTTGTTCATTTGTTCTTTTGTTCATTTGTTCATTTGTTCATTTGTTCACTTGTTCATTTGTTCATTTGTTCACTTGTTCATTTGTTCATTTGTTCATTTGTTCATTTGTTCATTTGTTCATTTGTTCATTTGTTCATTTGTTCATTTGTTCATTTGTTCATTTGTTCAATTGATCCTTTGTTCATTTGTTCATTTGATCATTTGTTCATTCGTTCATTTGCTCTTTTGTTCATTTGTACATTTGTTCATTTGTTCAATTGTTCATTTGTTCATTTGTTCATTTGTTCATTTGTTCATTTCTTCATTTGTTCATTTGTTCATTTGTTCATTTCTTCATTTGTTCATTTGTTAATTTGTTCATTTGTTCATTTGTTAATGTGTTCATTTGTTCATTTGTTCATTTGTCCATTCGTTCGTTTGTTCATTTGTTCATTTGTTCATTTGTCCATTCGTTCGTTTGTTCGTTTGTTCATTTGTTCATTTGTTCACTTGTTCATTTGTTCATTTGTTCATTTGTACATTAGTTCATTTGTTCATTTGTTCTTTTGTTCATTTGTTCATTTGTTCATTTGTTCATTTGTTCATTTTTTCATTTGTTCATTTGTTCAATTGATCCTTTGTTCATTTGTTCATTTGTTCATTTGTTCATTTGTTCATTCGTTCATTTGCTCTTTTGTTCATTTGTACATTTGTTCATTTATACATTTGTTCATTTGTTCAATTGTTCATTAGTTCATTTGTTCATTTGTTCATTTCTTCATTTCTTCATTTCTTCATTTGTTCATTTGTTCATTTGTTCATTTGTTCATTTGTTCATTTGTTCACTTGACCATTCGTTCGTTTGTTCATTTTTTCATTTGTTCGTTTGTTCATTTGTTCATTTGTTCACTTGTTCATTTGTTCATTTGTTCATTTGTTCATTTGTTCATTTGTTCATTTGTTCACTTGTTCATTTGTTAATGTGTCCATTTTTGGATGTGTTCATTTCTTCAATTCTTCATTTCTTAAGATGTTCATCTGCTCATTTGTCCATTTGTTTATTTGTTCATTTGTTCATATGTTCATTTGATTGTTTGTTCATTTCTCAACTTATTCATTTGTTCATTTGTTCATTTGTACATTTGTTCGTTTGTTCATTTGTTCATTTGTTTATTTGTTTATTGGTTCATTTGTTCATTTGTTCATTTGTTCATTTGTTCATTTGTTCATTTGTTCATTTTTTCATTCGTTCATTTTTTCATTTGTTCATTTGTTCACTTGTTCATTTGTTCATTTGTCCATTTGTTCATTTGTTCATTTGTTCATTTGTACATTTGTTCAATTGATCCTTTGTTCATTTGTTCATTTGTTCATTTGTTCATTTGTTCCTTTGTTCATTTGTTCATTTGTTCCTTTGTTCATTTGTTCATTTCTACAATTGTTCATTTGTTCATTTGTTCATTTCTACATTTGTTCATTTGTTCATTTGTTCATTCGTTCATTTGTTCATTTGTTCATTTGTTCATTTGTTCATTTGTTCATTTGTTCATTTGTTCATTTGTTCATTTGTTCATTTGTTCATTTGTTCATTTGTTCATTTGTTCACTTGTCCATTCGTTCGTTTGTTCATTCGTTCATTTGTTCGTTTGTTCATTTGTTCATTTGTTCACTTGTTCATTTGTTCATTTGTTCATTTGTTCATTTGTTCATTCGTTCATTTTTTTCATTTGTTCATTTGTTCATTTGTTCATTTGTTCATTTGTTCATTTGTTCATTTGTTCATTTGTTCATTTGTTCATTTGTTCAATTGATCCTTTGTTCATTTGTTCATTTGATCATTTGTTCATTCGTTCATTTGCTCTTTTGTTCATTTGTACATTTGTTCATTTGTTCAATTGTTCATTTGTTCATTTGTTCATTTGTTCATTTGTTCATTTCTTCATTTGTCCATTCGTTCATTTGTTCGTTTGTACATTTGTTCATTTGTTCACTTGTTCATTTGTTCATTTGTTCATTTGTTCATTTGTTCTTTTGTTCATTTGTCCATTCGTTCGTTTGTTCGTTTGTTCATTTGTTCATTTCTTCACTTGTTCATTTGTTCATTTGTTCATTTGTACATTTGTTCATTTGTTCATTTGTTCTTTTGTTCATTTGTTCATTTGTTCATTTGTTCATTTGTTCATTTTTTCATTTGTTCATTTGTTCAATTGATCCTTTGTTCATTTGTTCATTTGTTCATTTGTTCATTCGTTCATTTGCTCTTTTGTTCATTTGTACATTTGTTCATTTGTACATTTGTTCATTTGTTCAATTGTTCATTAGTTCATTTGTTCATTTGTTCATTTCTTCATTTCTTCATTTCTTCATTTCTTCATTTCTTCATTTGTTCATTTGTTCATTTGTTCATTTGTTCATTTGTTCATTTGTTCACTTGACCATTCGTTCGTTTGTTCATTTTTTCATTTGTTCGTTTGTTCATTTGTTCATTTGTTCACTTGTTCATTTGTTCATTTGTTCATTTGTTCATTTGTTCATTTGTTCACTTGTTCATTTGTTAATGTGTCCATTTTTGGATGTGTTCATTTCTTCAATTCTTCATTTCTTAAGATGTTCATCTGCTCATTTGTCCATTTGTTTATTTGTTCATTTGTTCATATGTTCATTTGATTGTTTGTTCATTTCTCAACTTATTCATTTGTTCATTTATTCATTTGTCCATTTGTATATTTGTCCATTTGTATATTTGTTCATTTGTTCATTTGTTCATTTGTTCATTTGTTCATTTGTTCATTTGTTCATTTGTTCATTTGTTCATTTGTTCATTTGTTCATTTGTTCATTTGTTCATTTGTTCATTTGTTCATTTGTTCAATTGATCCTTTGTTCATTTGTTCATTTGATCATTTGTTCATTCGTTCATTTGCTCTTTTGTTCATTTGTACATTTGTTCATTTGTTCAATTGTTCATTTGTTCATTTGTTCATTTGTTCATTTGTTCATTTCTTCATTTGTTCATTTGTTCATTTGTTCATTTCTTCATTTGTTCATTTGTTAATTTGTTCATTTGTTCATTTGTTAATGTGTTCATTTGTTCATTTGTTCATTTGTCCATTCGTTCGTTTGTTCATTTGTTCATTTGTTCATTTGTCCATTCGTTCGTTTGTTCGTTTGTTCATTTGTTCATTTGTTCACTTGTTCATTTGTTCATTTGTTCATTTGTACATTAGTTCATTTGTTCATTTGTTCTTTTGTTCATTTGTTCATTTGTTCATTTGTTCATTTGTTCATTTGTTCATTTGTTCATTTGTTCATTTGTTCATTTGTTCAATTGATCCTTTGTTCATTTGTTCATTTGATCATTTGTTCATTCGTTCATTTGCTCTTTTGTTCATTTGTACATTTGTTCATTTGTTCAATTGTTCATTTGTTCATTTGTTCATTTGTTCATTTGTTCATTTCTTCATTTGTTCATTTGTTCATTTGTTCATTTGTTCATTTCTTCATTTGTTCATTTGTTAATTTGTTCATTTGTTCATTTGTTAATGTGTTCATTTGTTCATTTGTTCATTTGTCCATTCGTTCGTTTGTTCATTTGTTCATTTGTTCATTTGTCCATTCGTTCGTTTGTTCGTTTGTTCATTTGTTCATTTGTTCACTTGTTCATTTGTTCATTTGTTCATTTGTACATTAGTTCATTTGTTCATTTGTTCTTTTGTTCATTTGTTCATTTGTTCATTTGTTCATTTGTTCATTTTTTCATTTGTTCATTTGTTCAATTGATCCTTTGTTCATTTGTTCATTTGTTCATTTGTTCATTTGTTCATTCGTTCATTTGCTCTTTTGTTCATTTGTACATTTGTTCATTTATACATTTGTTCATTTGTTCAATTGTTCATTAGTTCATTTGTTCATTTGTTCATTTGTTCATTTGTTCATTTGTTCATTCGTTCATTTTTTCATTTGTTCATTTGTTCACTTGTTCATTTGTTCATTTGTCCATTTGTTCATTTGTTCATTTGTTCATTTGTACATTTGTTCAATTGATCCTTTGTTCATTTGTTCATTTGTTCATTTGTTCATTTGTTCATTTGTTCCTTTGTTCATTTGTTCATTTGTTCCTTTGTTCATTTGTTCATTTCTACAATTGTTCATTTGTTCATTTGTTCATTTCTACATTTGTTCATTTGTTCATTTGTTCATTCGTTCATTTGTTCATTTGTTCATTTGTTCATTTGTTCATTTGTTCATTTGTTCATTTGTTCATTTGTTCATTTGTTCATTTGTTCATTTGTTCATTTGTTCATTTGTTCACTTGTCCATTCGTTCGTTTGTTCATTCGTTCATTTGTTCGTTTGTTCATTTGTTCATTTGTTCACTTGTTCATTTGTTCATTTGTTCATTTGTTCATTTGTTCATTTGTTCATTCGTTCATTTTTTCATTTGTTCATTTGTTCATTTGTTCATTTGTTCATTTGTTCATTTGTTCATTTGTTCATTTGTTCATTTGTTCATTTGTTCATTTGTTCAATTGATCCTTTGTTCATTTGTTCATTTGATCATTTGTTCATTCGTTCATTTGCTCTTTTGTTCATTTGTACATTTGTTCATTTGTTCAATTGTTCATTTGTTCATTTGTTCATTTGTTCATTTGTTCATTTCTTCATTTGTCCATTCGTTCATTTGTTCGTTTGTACATTTGTTCATTTGTTCACTTGTTCATTTGTTCATTTGTTCATTTGTTCATTTGTTCTTTTGTTCATTTGTCCATTCGTTCGTTTGTTCGTTTGTTCATTTGTTCATTTCTTCACTTGTTCATTTGTTCATTTGTTCATTTGTACATTTGTTCATTTGTTCATTTGTTCTTTTGTTCATTTGTTCATTTGTTCATTTGTTCATTTGTTCATTTTTTCATTTGTTCATTTGTTCAATTGATCCTTTGTTCATTTGTTCATTTGTTCATTTGTTCATTCGTTCATTTGCTCTTTTGTTCATTTGTACATTTGTTCATTTGTACATTTGTTCATTTGTTCAATTGTTCATTAGTTCATTTGTTCATTTGTTCATTTCTTCATTTCTTCATTTCTTCATTTCTTCATTTGTTCATTTGTTCATTTGTTCATTTGTTCATTTGTTCACTTGACCATTCGTTCGTTTGTTCATTTTTTCATTTGTTCGTTTGTTCATTTGTTCATTTGTTCACTTGTTCATTTGTTCATTTGTTCATTTGTTCATTTGTTCACTTGTTCATTTGTTAATGTGTCCATTTTTGGATGTGTTCATTTCTTCAATTCTTCATTTCTTAAGATGTTCATCTGCTCATTTGTCCATTTGTTTATTTGTTCATTTGTTCATATGTTCATTTGATTGTTTGTTCATTTCTCAACTTATTCATTTGTTCATTTATTCATTTGTCCATTTGTATATTTGTCCATTTGTATATTTGTTCATTTGTTCATCTGTTCATTTGTTCATTTGTTCATTTGTTCATTTGTTCATTTGTTCATTTGTTCATTTGTTCATTTGTTCATTTGTTCATTTGTTCATTTGTTCATTTGTTCATTTGTTCATTTGTTCATTTGTTCATTTGTTCATTTGTTCATTTGTTCATTTGTTCACTTGTCCATTCGTTCGTTTGTTCATTCGTTCATTTGTTCGTTTGTTCATTTGTTCATTTGTTCACTTGTTCATTTGTTCATTTGTTCATTTGTTCATTTGTTCATTTGTTCATTTGTTCATTTGTTCATTTGTTCACTTGTTCATTTGTTCATTTTTTCACTTGTTCATTTGTTCATTTGTTCATTTGTTCATTTGTTCATTTGTTCATTTGTTCATTTGTTCATTTGTTCATTTGTTCAATTGATCCTTTGTTCATTTGTTCATTTGATCATTTGTTCATTCGTTCATTTGCTCTTTTGTTCATTTGTACATTTGTTCATTTGTTCAATTGTTCATTTGTTCATTTGTTCATTTGTTCATTTGTTCATTTCTTCATTTGTCCATTCGTTCATTTGTTCATTTGTTCATTTGTTCATTTGTTCATTTGTTCATTTGTTCATTTGTTCATTTGTTCATTTGTTCATTTGTTCATTTGTTCATTTGTTCATTTGTTCATTTGTTCATTTGTTCACTTGTCCATTCGTTCGTTTGTTCATTCGTTCATTTGTTCGTTTGTTCATTTGTTCATTTGTTCACTTGTTCATTTGTTCATTTGTTCATTTGTTCATTTGTTCATTTGTTCATTTGTTCATTTGTTCATTTGTTCACTTGTTCATTTGTTCATTTGTTCACTTGTTCATTTGTTCATTTGTTCATTTGTTCATTTGTTCATTTGTTCATTTGTTCATTTGTTCATTTGTTCATTTGTTCATTTGTTCATTTGTTCAATTGATCCTTTGTTCATTTGTTCATTTGATCATTTGTTCATTCGTTCATTTGCTCTTTTGTTCATTTGTACATTTGTTCATTTGTTCAATTGTTCATTTGTTCATTTGTTCATTTGTTCATTTGTTCATTTCTTCATTTGTCCATTCGTTCATTTGTTCGTTTGTACATTTGTTCATTTGTTCACTTGTTCATTTGTTCATTTGTTCATTTGTTCTTTTGTTCATTTGTTCATTTGTTCATTTGTTCACTTGTTCATTTGTTCATTTGTTCACTTGTTCATTTGTTCATTTGTTCATTTGTTCATTTGTTCATTTGTTCATTTGTTCATTTGTTCATTTGTTCATTTGTTCATTTGTTCATTTGTTCATTTGTTCATTTGTTCAATTGATCCTTTGTTCATTTGTTCATTTGATCATTTGTTCATTCGTTCATTTGCTCTTTTGTTCATTTGTACATTTGTTCATTTGTTCAATTGTTCATTTGTTCATTTGTTCATTTGTTCATTTCTTCATTTGTTCATTTGTTCATTTGTTCATTTCTTCATTTGTTCATTTGTTAATTTGTTCATTTGTTCATTTGTTAATGTGCTCATTTGTTCATTTGTTCATTTGTCCATTCGTTCGTTTGTTCATTTGTTCATTTGTTCATTTGTCCATTCATTCGTTTGTTCGTTTGTTCATTTGTTCATTTGTTCACTTGTTCATTTGTTCATTTGTTCATTTGTACATTTGTTCCTTTTTGTTCATTTTTTCATTTGTTCATTTGTTCAATTGATCCTTTGTTCATTTGTTCATTTGTTCATTTGTTCATTCGTTCATTTGCTCTTTTGTTCATTTGTACATTTGTTCATTTGTACATTTGTTCATTTGTTCAATTGTTCATTAGTTCATTTGTTCATTTGTTCATCTCTTCATTTCTTCATTTCTTCATTTCTTCATTTGTTCATTTGTTCATTTGTTCATTTGTTCATTTGTTCACTTGACCATTCGTTCGTTTGTTCATTTTTTCATTTGTTCGTTTGTTCATTTGTTCATTTGTTCACTTGTTCATTTGTTCATTTGTTCATTTGTTCATTTGTTCATTTGTTCACTTGTTCATTTGTTAATGTGTCCATTTTTGGATGTGTTCATTTCTTCAATTCTTCATTTCTTAAGATGTTCATCTGCTCATTTGTCCATTTGTTTATTTGTTCATTTGTTCATATGTTCATTTGATTGTTTGTTCATTTCTCAACTTATTCATTTGTTCATTTATTCATTTGTCCATTTGTATATTTGTCCATTTGTATATTTGTTCATTTGTTCATTTGTTCATTTGTTCATTTGTTCATTTGTTCATTTGTTCATTTGTTCATTTGTTCATTTGTTCATTTGTTCATTTGTTCATTTGATCATTTGTTCACTTGTCCATTCGTTCGTTTGTTCATTCGTTCATTTGTTCGTTTGTTCATTTGTTCATTTGTTCACTTGTTCATTTGTTCATTTGTTCATTTGTTCATTTGTTCATTTGTTCATTTGTTCACTTGTTCATTTGTTCATTTGTTCACTTGTTCATTTGTTCATTTGTTCATTTGTTCATTTGTTCATTTGTTCATTTGTTCATTTGTTCATTTGTTCATTTGTTCATTTGTTCATTTGTTCATTTGTTCAATTGATCCTTTGTTCATTTGTTCATTTGATCATTTGTTCATTCGTTCATTTGCTCTTTTGTTCATTTGTACATTTGTTCATTTGTTCAATTGTTCATTTGTTCATTTGTTCATTTGTTCATTTGTTCATTTCTTCATTTGTCCATTCGTTCATTTGTTCGTTTGTACATTTGTTCATTTGTTCACTTGTTCATTTGTTCATTTGTTCATTTGTTCATTTGTTCATTTGTTCTTTTGTTCATTTGTTCATTTGTTCATTTGTTCACTTGTTCATTTGTTCATTTGTTCACTTGTTCATTTGTTCATTTGTTCATTTGTTCATTTGTTCATTTGTTCATTTGTTCATTTGTTCATTTGTTCATTTGTTCATTTGTTCATTTGTTCATTTGTTCATTTGTTCAATTGATCCTTTGTTCATTTGTTCATTTGATCATTTGTTCATTCGTTCATTTGCTCTTTTGTTCATTTGTACATTTGTTCATTTGTTCAATTGTTCATTTGTTCATTTGTTCATTTGTTCATTTCTTCATTTGTTCATTTGTTCATTTGTTCATTTCTTCATTTGTTCATTTGTTAATTTGTTCATTTGTTCATTTGTTAATGTGTTCATTTGTTCATTTGTTCATTTGTCCATTCGTTCGTTTGTTCATTTGTTCATTTGTTCATTTGTCCATTCGTTCGTTTGTTCGTTTGTTCATTTGTTCATTTGTTCACTTGTTCATTTGTTCATTTGTTCATTTGTACATTAGTTCATTTGTTCATTTGTTCTTTTGTTCATTTGTTCATTTGTTCATTTGTTCATTTGTTCATTTTTTCATTTGTTCATTTGTTAAATTGATCCTTTGTTCATTTGTTCATTTGTTCATTTGTTCATTCGTTCATTTGCTCTTTTGTTCATTTGTACATTTGTTCATTTATACATTTGTTCATTTGTTCAATTGTTCATTAGTTCATTTGTTCATTTGTTCATTTCTTCATTTCTTCATTTCTTCATTTCTTCATTTGTTCATTTGTTCATTTGTTCATTTGTTCATTTGTTCATTTGTTCATTTGTTCACTTGACCATTCGTTCGTTTGTTCATTTTTTCATTTGTTCGTTTGTTCATTTGTTCATTTGTTCACTTGTTCATTTGTTCATTTGTTCATTTGTTCATTTGTTCATTTGTTCATTTGTTCACTTGTTCATTTGTTAATGTGTCCATTTTTGGATGTGTTCATTTCTTCAATTCTTCATTTCTTAAGATGTTCATCTGCTCATTTGTCCATTTGTTTATTTGTTCATTTGTTCATATGTTCATTTGATTGTTTGTTCATTTCTCAACTTATTCATTTGTTCATTTGTTCATTTGTACATTTGTTCGTTTGTTCATTTGTTCATTTGTTTATTTGTTTATTGGTTCATTTGTTCATTTGTTCATTTGTTCATTTGTTCATTTGTTCATTTGTTCATTCGTTCATTTTTTCATTTGTTCATTTGTTCACTTGTTCATTTGTTCATTTGTCCATTTGTTCATTTGTTCATTTGTTCATTTGTACATTTGTTCAATTGATCCTTTGTTCATTTGTTCATTTGTTCATTTGTTCATTTGTTCATTTGTTCCTTTGTTCATTTGTTCATTTGTTCCTTTGTTCATTTGTTCATTTCTACATTTGTTCATTTGTTCATTTGTTCATTTCTACATTTGTTCATTTGTTCATTTGTTCATTCGTTCATTTGTTCATTTGTTCATTTGTTCATTTGTTCATTTGTTCATTTGTTCATTTGTTCATTTGTTCATTTGTTCATTTGTTCACTTGTCCATTCGTTCGTTTGTTCATTCGTTCATTTGTTCGTTTGTTCATTTGTTCATTTGTTCACTTGTTCATTTGTTCATTTGTTCATTTGTTCATTTGTTCATTTGTTCATTTGTTCATTTGTTCATTTGTTCATTTGTTCATTTGTTCACTTGTTCATTTGTTCATTTGTTCATTTGTTCATTTGTTCATTTGTTCATTTGTTCATTTGTTCATTTGTTCAATTGATACTTTGTTCATTTGTTCATTTGATCATTTGTTCATTCGTTCATTTGCTCTTTTGTTCATTTGTACATTTGTTCATTTGTTCAATTGTTCATTTGTTCATTTGTTCATTTGTTCATTTGTTCATTTCTTCATTTGTTCATTTGTTCATTTGTTCATTTCTTCATTTGTTCATTTGTTAATTTGTTCATTTGTTCATTTGTTAATGTGTTCATTTGTTCATTTGTTCATTTGTCCATTCTTTCGTTTGTTCATTTGTTCATTTGTTCATTTGTCCATTCGTTCGTTTGTTCGTTTGTTCATTTGTTCATTTGTTCACTTGTTCATTTGTTCATTTGTTCATTTGTACATTTGTTCATTTGTTCATTTGTTCTTTTGTTCATTTGTTCATTTGTTCATTTGTTCATTTGTTCATTTGTTCATTTGTTCATTTTTTCATTTGTTCATTTGTTCAATTGATCCTTTGTTCATTTGTTCATTTGTTCATTTGTTCATTCGTTCATTTGCTCTTTTGTTCATTTGTACATTTGTTCATTTGTACATTTGTTCATTTGTTCAATTGTTCATTAGTTCATTTGTTCATTTGTTCATTTCTTCATTTCTTCATTTCTTCATTTCTTTATTTCTTCATTTCTTCATTTCTTCCTTTCTTCATTTGTTCATTTGTACATGTGTTCATTTGTTCATTTGTTCATTTGTACATGTGTTCATTTGTTCATTTGTTCATTTGTACATGTGTTCATTTGTTCATTTCTTCATTTGTTCAATTGATCCTTTGTTCATTTGTTCATTTGTCCATTTGTTCGTTTGTTCACTTGTACATTTGTTCAATTGATCCTTTGTTCATTTGTTCACTTGTTCATTTGTTCATTTGTTCATTTGTTCATTTGTTCATTCGTTCATTTGCTCTTTTGTTCATTTGTACATTTGTTCATTTGTACATTTGTTCATTTGTTCAATTGTTCATTAGTTCATTTGTTCATTTGTTCATTTCTTCATTTCTTCATTTCTTCATTTCTTCATTTGTTCATTTGTTCATTTGTTCATTTGTTCATTTGTTCATTTGTTCACTTGACCATTCGTTCGTTTGTTCATTTTTTCATTTGTTCGTTTGTTCATTTGTTCATTTGTTCACTTGTTCATTTGTTCATTTGTTCATTTGTTCATTTGTTCATTTGTTCACTTGTTCATTTGTTAATGTGTCCATTTTTGGATGTGTTCATTTCTTCAATTCTTCATTTCTTAAGATGTTCATCTGCTCATTTGTCCATTTGTTTATTTGTTCATTTGTTCATATGTTCATTTGATTGTTTGTTCATTTCTCAACTTATTCATTTGTTCATTTATTCATTTGTCCATTTGTATATTTGTCCATTTGTATATTTGTTCATTTGTTCATTTGTTCATTTGTTCATTTGTTCATTTGTTCATTTGTTCATTTGTTCATTTGTTCATTTGTTCATTTGTTCATTTGTTCATTTGTTCATTTGTTCATTTGTTCATTTGTTCATTTGTTCACTTGTCCATTCGTTCGTTTGTTCATTCGTTCATTTGTTCGTTTGTTCATTTGTTCATTTGTTCACTTGTTCATTTGTTCATTTGTTCATTTGTTCATTTGTTCATTTGTTCATTTGTTCATTTGTTCATTTGTTCACTTGTTCATTTGTTCATTTGTTCACTTGTTCATTTGTTCATTTGTTCATTTGTTCATTTGTTCATTTGTTCATTTGTTCATTTGTTCATTTGTTCATTTGTTCATTTGTTCAATTGATCCTTTGTTCATTTGTTCATTTGATCATTTGTTCATTCGTTCATTTGCTCTTTTGTTCATTTGTACATTTGTTCATTTGTTCAATTGTTCATTTGTTCATTTGTTCATTTGTTCATTTGTTCATTTCTTCATTTGTCCATTCGTTCATTTGTTCATTTGTTCATTTGTTCATTTGTTCATTTGTTCATTTGTTCATTTGTTCATTTGTTCATTTGTTCATTTGTTCATTTGTTCATTTGTTCATTTGTTCACTTGTCCATTCGTTCGTTTGTTCATTCGTTCATTTGTTCGTTTGTTCATTTGTTCATTTGTTCACTTGTTCATTTGTTCATTTGTTCATTTGTTCATTTGTTCATTTGTTCATTTGTTCATTTGTTCATTTGTTCACTTGTTCATTTGTTCATTTGTTCACTTGTTCATTTGTTCATTTGTTCATTTGTTCATTTGTTCATTTGTTCATTTGTTCATTTGTTCATTTGTTCATTTGTTCATTTGTTCATTTGTTCATTTGTTCATTTGTTCAATTGATCCTTTGTTCATTTGTTCATTTGATCATTTGTTCATTCGTTCATTTGCTCTTTTGTTCATTTGTACATTTGTTCATTTGTTCAATTGTTCATTTGTTCATTTGTTCATTTGTTCATTTGTTCATTTCTTCATTTGTCCATTCGTTCATTTGTTCGTTTGTACATTTGTTCATTTGTTCACTTGTTCATTTGTTCATTTGTTCATTTGTTCATTTGTTCTTTTGTTCATTTGTTCATTTGTTCATTTGTTCACTTGTTCATTTGTTCATTTGTTCACTTGTTCATTTGTTCATTTGTTCATTTGTTCATTTGTTCATTTGTTCATTTGTTCATTTGTTCATTTGTTCATTTGTTCATTTGTTCATTTGTTCATTTGTTCATTTGTTCATTTGTTCATTTGTTCATTTGTTCATTTGTTCAATTGATCCTTTGTTCATTTGTTCATTTGATCATTTGTTCATTCGTTCATTTGCTCTTTTGTTCATTTGTACATTTGTTCATTTGTTCAATTGTTCATTTGTTCATTTGTTCATTTGTTCATTTGTTCATTTCTTCATTTGTTCATTTGTTCATTTGTTCATTTGTTCATTTCTTCATTTGTTCATTTGTTAATTTGTTCATTTGTTCATTTGTTAATGTGCTCATTTGTTCATTTGTTCATTTGTCCATTCGTTCGTTTGTTCATTTGTTCATTTGTTCATTCATTCGTTTGTTCGTTTGTTCATTTGTTCATTTGTTCACTTGTTCATTTGTTCATTTGTTCATTTGTACATTTGTTCATTTGTTCATTTTTTCATTTGTTCATTTGTTCAATTGATCCTTTGTTCATTTGTTCATTTGTTCATTTGTTCATTCGTTCATTTGCTCTTTTGTTCATTTGTACATTTGTTCATTTGTACATTTGTTCATTTGTTCAATTGTTCATTAGTTCATTTGTTCACTTGTTCATCTCTTCATTTCTTCATTTCTTCATTTGTTCATTTGTTCATTTGTTCATTTGTTCATTTGTTCATTTGTTCACTTGACCATTCGTTCGTTTGTTCATTTTTTCATTTGTTCGTTTGTTCATTTGTTCATTTGTTCACTTGTTCATTTGTTCATTTGTTCATTTGTTCATTTGTTCATTTGTTCACTTGTTCATTTGTTAATGTGTCCATTTTTGGATGTGTTCATTTCTTCAATTCTTCATTTCTTAAGATGTTCATCTGCTCATTTGTCCATTTGTTTATTTGTTCATTTGTTCATATGTTCATTTGATTGTTTGTTCATTTCTCAACTTATTCATTTGTTCATTTATTCATTTGTCCATTTGTATATTTGTCCATTTGTATATTTGTTCATTTGTTCATTTGTTCATTTGTTCATTTGTTCATTTGTTCATTTGTTCATTTGTTCATTTGTTCATTTGTTCATTTGTTCATTTGTTCATTTGTTCATTTGTTCACTTGTCCATTCGTTCGTTTGTTCATTCGTTCATTTGTTCGTTTGTTCATTTGTTCATTTGTTCACTTGTTCATTTGTTCATTTGTTCATTTGTTCATTTGTTCATTTGTTCATTTGTTCACTTGTTCATTTGTTCATTTGTTCACTTGTTCATTTGTTCATTTGTTCATTTGTTCATTTGTTCATTTGTTCATTTGTTCATTTGTTCATTTGTTCATTTGTTCATTTGTTCATTTGTTCATTTGTTCATTTGTTCATTTGTTCATTTGTTCAATTGATCCTTTGTTCATTTGTTCATTTGATCATTTGTTCATTCGTTCATTTGCTCTTTTGTTCATTTGTACATTTGTTCATTTGTTCAATTGTTCATTTGTTCATTTGTTCATTTGTTCATTTGTTCATTTCTTCATTTGTCCATTCGTTCATTTGTTCGTTTGTACATTTGTTCATTTGTTCACTTGTTCATTTGTTCATTTGTTCATTTGTTCATTTGTTCTTTTGTTCATTTGTTCATTTGTTCATTTGTTCACTTGTTCATTTGTTCATTTGTTCACTTGTTCATTTGTTCATTTGTTCATTTGTTCATTTGTACATTTGTTCATTTGTTCATTTGTTCATTTGTTCATTTGTTCATTTGTTCATTTGTTCATTTGTTCATTTGTTCAATTGATCCTTTGTTCATTTGTTCATTTGATCATTTGTTCATTCGTTCATTTGCTCTTTTGTTCATTTGTACATTTGTTCATTTGTTCAATTGTTCATTTGTTCATTTGTTCATTTGTTCATTTGTTCATTTCTTCATTTGTTCATTTGTTCATTTGTTCATTTCTTCATTTGTTCATTTGTTAATTTGTTCATTTGTTCATTTGTTAATGTGTTCATTTGTTCATTTGTTCATTTGTCCATTCGTTCGTTTGTTCATTTGTTCATTTGTTCATTTGTCCATTCGTTCGTTTGTTCGTTTGTTCATTTGTTCATTTGTTCACTTGTTCATTTGTTCATTTGTTCATTTGTACATTAGTTCATTTGTTCATTTGTTCTTTTGTTCATTTGTTCATTTGTTCATTTGTTCATTTGTTCATTTTTTCATTTGTTCATTTGTTAAATTGATCCTTTGTTCATTTGTTCATTTGTTCATTTGTTCATTCGTTCATTTGCTCTTTTGTTCATTTGTACATTTGTTCATTTATACATTTGTTCATTTGTTCAATTGTTCATTAGTTCATTTGTTCATTTGTTCATTTCTTCATTTCTTCATTTCTTCATTTGTTCATTTGTTCATTTGTTCATTTGTTCATTTGTTCATTTGTTCATTTGTTCACTTGACCATTCGTTCGTTTGTTCATTTTTTCATTTGTTCGTTTGTTCATTTGTTCATTTGTTCACTTGTTCATTTGTTCATTTGTTCATTTGTTCATTTGTTCATTTGTTCATTTGTTCATTTGTTCACTTGTTCATTTGTTAATGTGTCCATTTTTGGATGTGTTCATTTCTTCAATTCTTCATTTCTTAAGATGTTCATCTGCTCATTTGTCCATTTGTTTATTTGTTCATTTGTTCATATGTTCATTTGATTGTTTGTTCATTTCTCAACTTATTCATTTGTTCATTTGTTCATTTGTACATTTGTTCGTTTGTTCATTTGTTCATTTGTTTATTTGTTTATTGGTTCATTTGTTCATTTGTTCATTTGTTCATTTGTTCATTTGTTCATTTGTTCATTCGTTCATTTTTTCATTTTTTCATTTGTTCATTTGTTCACTTGTTCATTTGTTCATTTGTCCATTTGTTCATTTGTTCATTTGTTCATTTGTACATTTGTTCAATTGATCCTTTGTTCATTTGTTCATTTGTTCATTTGTTCATTTGTTCATTTGTTCCTTTGTTCATTTGTTCATTTGTTCCTTTGTTCATTTGTTCATTTCTACATTTGTTCATTTGTTCATTTGTTCATTTCTACATTTGTTCATTTGTTCATTTGTTCATTCGTTCATTTGTTCATTTGTTCATTTGTTCATTTGTTCATTTGTTCATTTGTTCATTTGTTCATTTGTTCATTTGTTCATTTGTTCATTTGTTCACTTGTCCATTCGTTCGTTTGTTCATTCGTTCATTTGTTCGTTTGTTCATTTGTTCATTTGTTCACTTGTTCATTTGTTCATTTGTTCATTTGTTCATTTGTTCATTTGTTCATTTGTTCATTTGTTCATTTGTTCATTTGTTCATTTGTTCACTTGTTCATTTGTTCATTTGTTCATTTGTTCATTTGTTAATTTGTTCATTTGTTCAATTGATACTTTGTTCATTTGTTCATTTGATCATTTGTTCATTCGTTCATTTGCTCTTTTGTTCATTTGTACATTTGTTCATTTGTTCAATTGTTCATTTGTTCATTTGTTCATTTGTTCATTTGTTCATTTCTTCATTTGTTCATTTGTTCATTTGTTCATTTCTTCATTTGTTCATTTGTTAATTTGTTCATTTGTTCATTTGTTAATGTGTTCATTTGTTCATTTGTTCATTTGTCCATTCGTTCGTTTGTTCATTTGTTCATTTGTTCATTTGTCCATTCGTTCGTTTGTTCGTTTGTTCATTTGTTCATTTGTTCACTTGTTCATTTGTTCATTTGTTCATTTGTACATTTGTTCATTTGTTCATTTGTTCTTTTGTTCATTTGTTCATTTGTTCATTTGTTCATTTGTTCATTTGTTCATTTGTTCATTTTTTCATTTGTTCATTTGTTCAATTGATCCTTTGTTCATTTGTTCATTTGTTCATTTGTTCATTCGTTCATTTGCTCTTTTGTTCATTTGTACATTTGTTCATTTGTACATTTGTTCATTTGTTCAATTGTTCATTAGTTCATTTGTTCATTTGTTCATTTGCTCTTTTGTTCATTTGTACATTTGTTCATTTGTTCAATTGTTCATTTGTTCATTTGTTCATTTGTTCATTTGTTCATTTCTTCATTTGTTCATTTGTTCATTTGTTCATTTCTTCATTTGTTCATTTGTTAATTTGTTCTTTTGTTCATTTGTTAATGTGTTCATTTGTTCATTTGTTCATTTGTCCATTCGTTCGTTTGTTCATTTGTTCATTTGTTCATTTGTCCATTCGTTCGTTTGTTCGTTTGTTCATTTGTTCATTTGTTCACTTGTTCATTTGTTCATTTGTTCATTTGTACATTAGTTCATTTGTTCATTTGTTCTTTTGTTCATTTGTTCATTTGTTCATTTGTTCATTTGTTCATTTTTTCATTTGTTCATTTGTTAAATTGATCCTTTGTTCATTTGTTCATTTGTTCATTTGTTCATTCGTTCATTTGCTCTTTTGTTCATTTGTACATTTGTTCATTTATACATTTGTTCATTTGTTCAATTGTTCATTAGTTCATTTGTTCATTTGTTCATTTCTTCATTTCTTCATTTCTTCATTTGTTCATTTGTTCATTTGTTCATTTGTTCATTTGTTCATTTGTTCATTTGTTCACTTGACCATTCGTTCGTTTGTTCATTTTTTCATTTGTTCGTTTGTTCATTTGTTCATTTGTTCACTTGTTCATTTGTTCATTTGTTCATTTGTTCATTTGTTCATTTGTTCATTTGTTCACTTGTTCATTTGTTAATGTGTCCATTTTTGGATGTGTTCATTTCTTCAATTCTTCATTTCTTAAGATGTTCATCTGCTCATTTGTCCATTTGTTTATTTGTTCATTTGTTCATATGTTCATTTGATTGTTTGTTCATTTCTCAACTTATTCATTTGTTCATTTGTTCATTTGTACATTTGTTCGTTTGTTCATTTGTTCATTTGTTTATTTGTTTATTGGTTCATTTGTTCATTTGTTCATTTGTTCATTTGTTCATTTGTTCATTTGTTCATTCGTTCATTTTTTCATTTGTTCATTTGTTCACTTGTTCATTTGTTCATTTGTCCATTTGTTCATTTGTTCATTTGTTCATTTGTACATTTGTTCAATTGATCCTTTGTTCATTTGTTCATTTGTTCATTTGTTCATTTGTTCATTTGTTCCTTTGTTCATTTGTTCATTTGTTCCTTTGTTCATTTGTTCATTTCTACATTTGTTCATTTGTTCATTTGTTCATTTCTACATTTGTTCATTTGTTCATTTGTTCATTCGTTCATTTGTTCATTTGTTCATTTGTTCATTTGTTCATTTGTTCATTTGTTCATTTGTTCATTTGTTCATTTGTTCATTTGTTCATTTGTTCACTTGTCCATTCGTTCGTTTGTTCATTCGTTCATTTGTTCGTTTGTTCATTTGTTCATTTGTTCACTTGTTCATTTGTTCATTTGTTCATTTGTTCATTTGTTCATTTGTTCATTTGTTCATTTGTTCATTTGTTCATTTGTTCATTTGTTCACTTGTTCATTTGTTCATTTGTTCATTTGTTCATTTGTTCATTTGTTCAATTGATACTTTGTTCATTTGTTCATTTGATCATTTGTTCATTCGTTCATTTGCTCTTTTGTTCATTTGTACATTTGTTCATTTGTTCAATTGTTCATTTGTTCATTTGTTCATTTGTTCATTTGTTCATTTCTTCATTTGTTCATTTGTTCATTTGTTCATTTCTTCATTTGTTCATTTGTTAATTTGTTCATTTGTTCATTTGTTAATGTGTTCATTTGTTCATTTGTTCATTTGTCCATTCGTTCGTTTGTTCATTTGTTCATTTGTTCATTTGTCCATTCGTTCGTTTGTTCGTTTGTTCATTTGTTCATTTGTTCACTTGTTCATTTGTTCATTTGTTCATTTGTACATTTGTTCATTTGTTCATTTGTTCTTTTGTTCATTTGTTCATTTGTTCATTTGTTCATTTGTTCATTTGTTCATTTGTTCATTTTTTCATTTGTTCATTTGTTCAATTGATCCTTTGTTCATTTGTTCATTTGTTCATTTGTTCATTCGTTCATTTGCTCTTTTGTTCATTTGTACATTTGTTCATTTGTACATTTGTTCATTTGTTCAATTGTTCATTAGTTCATTTGTTCATTTGTTCATTTCTTCATTTCTTCATTTCTTCATTTCTTTATTTCTTCATTTCTTCATTTCTTCCTTTCTTCATTTGTTCATTTGTACATGTGTTCATTTGTTCATTTGTTCATTTGTACATGTGTTCATTTGTTCATTTGTTCATTTGTACATGTGTTCATTTATTCATTTCTTCATTTGTTCAATTGATCCTTTGTTCATTTGTTCATTTGTCCATTTGTTCGTTTGTTCACTTGTACATTTGTTCAATTGATCCTTTGTTCATTTGTTCACTTGTTCATTTGTTCATTTGTTCATTTGTTCATTTGTTCATTTGTTCATTTGTTCACTTGTTCATTTGTTAATGTGTCCATTTTTGGATGTGTTCATTTCTTCAATTCTTCATTTCTTAAGATGTTCATCTGCTCATTTGTCCATTTGTTTATTTGTTCATTTGTTCATATGTTCATTTGATTGTTTGTTCATTTCTCAACTTATTCATTTGTTCATTTGTTCATTTGTACATTTGTTCGTTTGTTCATTTGTTCATTTGTTTATTTGTTTATTGGTTCATTTGTTCATTTGTTCATTTGTACATTTGTTCGTTTGTTCATTTGTTCATTTGTTTATTTGTTTATTGGTTCATTTGTTCATTTGTTCATTTGTTCATTTGTTCATTTGTTCATTTGTTCATTTGTTCATTCGTTCATTTTTTCATTTGTTCATTTGTTCACTTGTTCATTTGTTCATTTGTCCATTTGTTCATATGTTCATTTGTTCATTTGTTCATTTGTACATTTGTTCAATTGATCCTCTGTTCATTTGTTCATTTGTTCATTTGTTCATTTGTTCATTTGTTCCTTTGTTCATTTGTTCATTTGTTCATTTGTTCCTTTGTTCCTTTGTTCCTTTGTTCATTTGTTCATTTGTTCATTTGTTCCTTTGTTCCTTTGTTCATTTGTTCATTTGTTCATTTGTTCATTTGTTCATATCTACATTTGTTCATTTGTTCATTTCTACATTTGTTCATTTGTTCATTTGTTCATTCGTTCATTTGTTCATTTGTTCATTTGTTCATTTGTTCATTTGTTGATTTGTTGATTTGTTCATTTGTTCATTTGTTCATTTGTTCATTTGTTCATTTGTTCATTTGTTCATTTGTACATGTGTTCATTTGTTCATTTGTAAATTTGTTCAATTGATCCTTTGTTCATTTCTTCATTTGTTCATTTCTTCCTTTCTTCATTTCTTCATTTCTTCATTTGTTCATTTGTTCATTTGTTCATTTGTTCATTTGTTCATTTGTTCATTTGTTCATTTGTTCATTTGTTCATTTGTTCATTTGTTCATTTGCTCATTTGTTCATTTGTTCATTTGTTCATTTGTTCATTTGTTCATTTGTTCATTTGCTCATTTGTTCATTTGTTCATTTGTACATGTGTTCATTTGTTCATTTGTTAATTTGTTCAATTGATCCATTGTTCATTTGTTCATTTGTTCATTTGTTCATTTGTACATTTGTTCATTCGTTCATTTGTTCATTTGTTCATTTGTTTATTTGTTTATTGGTTCATTTATTCATTTGTTCATTAGTTCACTTGTTCATTTGTTCATTTGTTCATTTGTTCATTTGTTCATTTGTCCATTTGTTCATTTGTTCATTTGTTAATTTGTTCATTTGTCCATTCGTTCGTTTGTTCATTTGTTCATTTATTCATTTGTTCATTTGTTCATTTGTTCATTTGTTCATTTGTTCACTTGTTCATTTTGTTCCTTTGTTCGTTTGTTCGTTTATAATTTGTTCATTTGTACATGTGTTCATTTGTTCATTTGTACATGTGTTCATTTGTTCATTTGTTCATTTGTTCAATTGATCCTTTGTTCATTTGTTCATTTGTTCATTCGTTCATTTGCACTTTTGTTCATTTGTACATTTGTTCATTTGTTCAATTGTTCATTTTTTCATTTGTTCCTTTGTTCATTTCTTCATTTCTTCATTTGTTCATTTCTTCATTTGTTCATTTGTTAATTTGTTCATTTGTTCATTTGTTCATTTGTTCATTTGTTCATTTGTTCATTTGTTGATTTGTTCATTCGTTCATTTGTTCATTTCTTCATTTGTTCATTTGTCCATTCGTTCGTTTGTTCATTTGTTCATTTGTTCATTTGTCCATTCGTTCGTTTCTTCATTTGTTCATTTGTTCACTTGTTCATTTGTTCATTTGTTCATTTGTTCATTAGTTCATTTGTTCACTTGACCATTCGTTCGTTTGTTCATTTTTTCATTTGTTCGTTTGTTCATTTGTTCATTTGTTCACTTGTTCATTTGTTCATTTGTTCATTTGTTCATTTGTTCATTTGTTCACTTGACCATTCGTTCGTTTGTTCATTTTTTCATTTGTTCGTTTGTTCATTTGTTCATTTGTTCATTTGTTCATTTGTTCATTTGTCCATTTGTTCATTTGTTCATTTGTTAATTTGTTCATTTGTCCATTCGTTCGTTTGTTCATTTGTTCATTTATTCATTTGTTCATTTGTTCATTTGTTCATTTGTTCATTTGTTCACTTGTTCATTTTGTTCCTTTGTTCGTTTGTTCGTTTATAATTTGTTCATTTGTACATGTGTTCATTTGTTCATTTGTACATGTGTTCATTTGTTCATTTGTTCATTTGTTCAATTGATCCTTTGTTCATTTGTTCATTTGTTCATTCGTTCATTTGCACTTTTGTTCATTTGTACATTTGTTCATTTGTTCAATTGTTCATTTGTTCATTTGTTCCTTGGTTCATTTCTTCATTTCTTCATTTGTTCATTTCTTCATTTGTTCATTTGTTAATTTGTTCATTTGTCCATTCGTTCGTTTGTTCATTTGTTCATTTCTTCATTTGTTGATTTGTTGATTTGTTCATTCGTTCATTTGTTCATTTGTTCATTTCTTCATTTGTTCATTTGTCCATTCGTTCGTTTGTTCATTTGTTCATTTGTTCATTTGTCCATTCGTTCGTTTGTTCATTTGTTCATTTGTTCACTTGTTCATTTGTTCATTTGTTCATTTGTTCATTTGTTCATTTGTTCATTTGTTCACTTGACCATTCGTTCGTTTGTTCATTTTTTCATTTGTTCGCTTGTTCATTCGTTCATTTGTTCATTCGTTCATTTGTTCATTTGTTCATTTGTTCATTTGTTCAATTGTTCATTTGTTCATTTGTTCACTTGTTCATTTGTTCATTTGTTCATTTGTTCATTTGTTCGTTTGTTCATTTGTTCATTTGTTCACTTGTTCATTTGTTCATTTGTTCACTTGTTCATTTGTTCATTTGTTCATTTGTTCATTTGTTCATTTGTTCAATTGATAATTCGTTCATTTGTTCATATGTTCATTTGAATGTTTCATCATTCGTTCAATGGTTCATTTGTTCATTTGTTCATTTGTTCATTTGTTCACTTGTTCATTTGTTCATTTGTTCATTTGTTCATTTGTTCTTTTGTTCATTTGTTCATTTGTTCATTTGTTCAATTGATAATTCGTTCATTTGTTCATATGTTCATTTGAATGTTTCTTCATTCGTTCAATGGTTCATTTGTTCATTTGTTCATTTGTCTACTCGCTCGTTTGTTCATTTGTTCATTTGTTCAGATGTTAATTTGTCCATTTTTGGAAGTGTTGATTTCTTCAATTCTTCATTTCTTAAGTTGTTCATTTTTTCATTTGTCCATTTGTTTATTTGTTCATATGTCCATTTGATTGTTTGTTCATTTCTCAACTTATTCATTTGTTCATTTATTCATTTGTCCATTTGTATATTTGTCCATTTGTATATTTGTTCATTTGTTCATTTGTTCATTTGTTCATTTGTTCATTTGTTCATTTGTTCATTTGTTCATTTGTTCATTTGTTCATTTGTTCATTTGTTCATTTGTTCATTTGTTCATTTGTTCATTTGTTCACTTGTCCATTCGTTCGTTTGTTCATTCGTTCATTTGTTCGTTTGTTCATTTGTTCATTTGTTCACTTGTTCATTTGTTCATTTGTTCATTTGTTCATTTGTTCATTTGTTCATTTGTTCATTTGTTCATTTGTTCACTTGTTCATTTGTTCATTTGTTCACTTGTTCATTTGTTCATTTGTTCATTTGTTCATTTGTTCATTTGTTCATTTGTTCATTTGTTCATTTGTTCAATTGATCCTTTGTTCATTTGTTCATTTGATCATTTGTTCATTCGTTCATTTGCTCTTTTGTTCATTTGTACATTTGTTCATTTGTTCAATTGTTCATTTGTTCATTTGTTCATTTGTTCATTTCTTCATTTGTCCATTCGTTCATTTGTTCGTTTGTTCACTTGTTCATTTGTTCATTTGTTCACTTGTTCATTTGTTCATTTGTTCATTTGTTCATTTGTTCATTTGTTCATTTGTTCATTTGTTCATTTGTTCATTTGTTCATTTGTTCAATTGATCCTTTGTTCATTTGTTCATTTGATCATTTGTTCATTCGTTCATTTGCTCTTTTGTTCATTTGTACATTTGTTCATTTGTTCAATTGTTCATTTGTTCATTTGTTCATTTGTTCATTTCTTCATTTGTTCATTTGTTCATTTGTTCATTTCTTCATTTGTTCATTTGTTAATTTGTTCATTTGTTCATTTCTTCATTTGTTCATTTGTTCATTTGTTCATTTCTTCATTTGTTCATTTGTTAATTTGTTCATTTGTTCATTTGTTCATTTGTTCATTTGTTAATGTGTTCATTTGTTCATTTGTTCATTTGTTCACTTGTTCATTTGTTCATTTGTTCATTTGTACATTTGTTCATTTGTTCATTTGTTCTTTTGTTCATTTGTTCATTTGTTCATTTGTTCATTTGTTCATTTTTTCATTTGTTCATTTGTTCAATTGATCCTTTGTTCATTTGTTCATTTGTTCATTTGTTCATTCGTTCATTTGCTCTTTTGTTCATTTGTACATTTGTTCATTTGTACATTTGTTCATTTGTTCAATTGTTCATTAGTTCATTTGTTCATTTGTTCATTTCTTCATTTCTTCATTTCTTCATTTGTTCATTTGTTCATTTGTTCATTTGTTCATTTGTTCATTTGTTCATTTGTTCACTTGACCATTCGTTCGTTTGTTCATTTTTTCATTTTTTCGTTTGTTCATTTGTTCATTTGTTCACTTGTTCATTTGTTCATTTGTTCATTTGTTCATTTGTTCATTTGTTCATTTGTTCCTTTGTTCATTTGTTCACTTGTTCATTTGTTAATGTGTCCATTTTTGGATGTGTTCATTTCTTCAATTCTTCATTTCTTAAGATGTTCATCTGCTCATTTGTCCATTTGTTTATTTGTTCATTTGTTCATATGTTCATTTGATTGTTTGTTCATTTCTCAACTTATTCATTTGTTCATTTATTCATTTGTCCATTTGTATATTTGTCCATTTGTATATTTGTTCATTTGTTCATTTGTTCATTTGTTCATTTGTTCATTTGTTCATTTGTTCATTTGTTCATTTGTTCATTTGTTCATTTGTTCATTTGTTCATTTGTTCATTTGTTCATTTGTTCATTTGTTCATTTGTTCATTTGTTCATTTGTTCATTTGTTCACTTGTCCATTCGTTCGTTTGTTCATTCGTTCATTTGTTCGTTTGTTCATTTGTTCATTTGTTCACTTGTTCATTTGTTCATTTGTTCATTTGTTCATTTGTTCATTTGTTCATTTGTTCATTTGTTCACTTGTTCATTTGTTCATTTGTTCACTTGTTCATTTGTTCATTTGTTCATTTGTTCATTTGTTCATTTGTTCATTTGTTCATTTGTTCATTTGTTCAATTGATCCTTTGTTCATTTGTTCATTTGATCATTTGTTCATTCGTTCATTTGCTCTTTTGTTCATTTGTACATTTGTTCATTTGTTCAATTGTTCATTTGTTCATTTGTTCATTTGTTCATTTCTTCATTTGTCCATTCGTTCATTTGTTCATTTGTTCATTTGTTCATTTGTTCATTTGTTCATTTGTTCATTTGTTCATTTGTTCATTTGTTCATTTGTTCATTTGTTCACTTGTCCATTCGTTCGTTTGTTCATTCGTTCATTTGTTCGTTTGTTCATTTGTTCATTTGTTCACTTGTTCATTTGTTCATTTGTTCATTTGTTCATTTGTTCATTTGTTCATTTTTTCATTTGTTCATTTGTTCATTTGTTCACTTGTTCATTTGTTCATTTGTTCACTTGTTCATTTGTTCATTTGTTCATTTGTTCATTTGTTCATTTGTTCATTTGTTCATTTGTTCATTTGTTCAATTGATCCTTTGTTCATTTGTTCATTTGATCATTTGTTCATTCGTTCATTTGCTCTTTTGTTCATTTGTACATTTGTTCATTTGTTCAATTGTTCATTTGTTCATTTGTTCATTTGTTCATTTGTTCATTTCTTCATTTGTCCATTCGTTCATTTGTTCGTTTGTACATTTGTTCATTTGTTCACTTGTTCATTTGTTCATTTGTTCATTTGTTCATTTGTTCTTTTGTTCATTTGTTCATTTGTTCATTTGTTGACTTGTTCATTTGTTCATTTGTTCACTTGTTCATTTGTTCATTTGTTCATTTGTTCATTTGTTCATTTGTTCATTTGTTCATTTGTTCATTTGTTCATTTGTTCATTTGTTCATTTGTTCATTTGTTCAATTGATCCTTTGTTCATTTGTTCATTTGATCATTTGTTCATTCGTTCATTTGCTCTTTTGTCCATTTGTACATTTGTTCATTTGTTCAATTGTTCATTTGTTCATTTGTTCATTTGTTCATTTCTTCATTTGTTCATTTGTTCATTTGTTCATTTCTTCATTTGTTCATTTGTTAATTTGTTCATTTGTTCATTTGTTAATGTGTTCATTTGTTCATTTGTTCATTTGTCCATTCGTTCGTTTGTTCATTTGTTCATTTGTTCATTTGTCCATTCATTCGTTTGTTCGTTTGTTCATTTGTTCATTTGTTCACTTGTTCATTTGTTCATTTGTTCATTTGTACATTTGTTCATTCGTTCATTTGCTCTTTTGTTCATTTGTACATTTGTTCATTTGTACATTTGTTCATTTGTTCAATTGTTCATTAGTTCATTTGTTCATTTGTTCATCTCTTCATTTCTTCATTTCTTCATTTGTTCATTTGTTCATTTGTTCATTTGTTCATTTGTTCATTTGTTCACTTGACCATTCGTTCGTTTGTTCATTTTTTCATTTGTTCGTTTGTTCATTTGTTCATTTGTTCACTTGTTCATTTGTTCATTTGTTCATTTGTTCATTTGTTCATTTGTTCATTTGTTCATTTGTTCACTTGTTCATTTGTTAATGTGTCCATTTTTGGATGTGTTCATTTCTTCAATTCTTCATTTCTTAAGATGTTCATCTGCTCATTTGTCCATTTGTTTATTTGTTCATTTGTTCATATGTTCATTTGATTGTTTGTTCATTTCTCAACTTATTCATTTGTTCATTTATTCATTTGTCCATTTGTATATTTGTCCATTTGTATATTTGTTCATTTGTTCATTTGTTCATTTGTTCATTTGTTCATTTGTTCATTTGTTCATTTGTTCATTTGTTCATTTGTTCATTTGTTCATTTGTTCATTTGTTCATTTGTTCATTTGTTCATTTGTTCACTTGTCCATTCGTTCGTTTGTTCATTCGTTCATTTGTTCGTTTGTTCATTTGTTCATTTGTTCACTTGTTCATTTGTTCATTTGTTCATTTGTTCATTTGTTCATTTGTTCACTTGTTCATTTGTTCATTTGTTCACTTGTTCATTTGTTCATTTGTTCATTTGTTCATTTGTTCATTTGTTCATTTGTTGATTTGTTCATTTGTTCAATTGATCCTTTGTTCATTTGTTCATTTGATCATTTGTTCATTCGTTCATTTGTTCACTTGTTCATTTGTTCATTTGTTCATTTGTTCATTTGTTCATTTGTTCATTTGTTCATTTGTTCATTTGTTCATTTGTTCATTTGTTCATTTGTTCAATTGATCCTTTGTTCATTTGTTCATTTGATCATTTGTTCATTCGTTCATTTGCTCTTTTGTTCATTTGTACATTTGTTCATTTGTTCAATTGTTCATTTGTTCATTTGTTCATTTGTTCATTTGTTCATTTCTTCATTTGTTCATTTGTTCATTTGTTCATTTCTTCATTTGTTCATTTGTTAATTTGTTCATTTGTTCATTTGTTAATGTGTTCATTTGTTCATTTGTTCATTTGTCCATTCGTTCGTTTGTTCATTTGTTCATTTGTTTATTTGTCCATTCGTTCGTTTGTTCGTTTGTTCATTTGTTCATTTGTTCACTTGTTCATTTGTTCATTTGTTCATTTGTACATTAGTTCATTTGTTCATTTGTTCATTTGTTCATTTGTTCATTTGTTCATTTTTTCATTTGTTCATTTGTTCAATTGATCCTTTGTTCATTTGTTCATTTGTTCATTTGTTCATTCGTTCATTTGCTCTTTTGTTCATTTGTACATTTGTTCATTTATACATTTGTTCATTTGTTCAATTGTTCATTAGTTCATTTGTTCATTTGTTCATTTGTTCATTTCTTCATTTCTTCATTTGTTCATTTGTTCATTTGTTCATTTGTTCATTTGTTCACTTGATCATTCGTTCGTTTGTTCATTTTTTCATTTGTTCGTTTGTTCATTTGTTCATTTGTTCACTTGTTCATTTGTTCATTTGTTCATTTGTTCATTTGTTCATTTGTTCATTTGTTCATTTGTTCACTTGTTCATTTGTTAATGTGTCCATTTTTGGATGTGTTCATTTCTTCAATTCTTCATTTCTTAAGATGTTCATCTGCTCATTTGTCCATTTGTTTATTTGTTCATTTGTTCATATGTTCATTTGATTGTTTGTTCATTTCTCAACTTATTCATTTGTTCATTTGTTCATTTGTACATTTGTTCGTTTGTTCATTTGTTCATTTGTTTATTTGTTTATTGGTTCATTTGTTCATTTGTTCATTTGTTCATTTGTTCATTTGTTCATTCGTTCATTTGCTCTTTTGTTCATTTGTACATTTGTTCATTTGTACATTTGTTCATTTGTTCAATTGTTCATTAGTTCATTTGTTCATTTGTTCATTTGCTCTTTTGTTCATTTGTACATTTGTTCATTTGTTCAATTGTTCATTTGTTCATTTGTTCATTTGTTCATTTGTTCATTTCTTCATTTGTTCATTTGTTCATTTGTTCATTTCTTCATTTGTTCATTTGTTAATTTGTTCTTTTGTTCATTTGTTAATGTGTTCATTTGTTCATTTGTTCATTTGTCCATTCGTTCGTTTGTTCATTTGTTCATTTGTTCATTTGTCCATTCGTTCGTTTGTTCGTTTGTTCATTTGTTCATTTGTTCACTTGTTCATTTGTTCATTTGTTCATTTGTACATTAGTTCATTTGTTCATTTGTTCTTTTGTTCATTTGTTCATTTGTTCATTTGTTCATTTGTTCATTTTTTCATTTGTTCATTTGTTAAATTGATCCTTTGTTCATTTGTTCATTTGTTCATTTGTTCATTCGTTCATTTGCTCTTTTGTTCATTTGTACATTTGTTCATTTATACATTTGTTCATTTGTTCAATTGTTCATTAGTTCATTTGTTCATTTGTTCATTTCTTCATTTCTTCATTTCTTCATTTGTTCATTTGTTCATTTGTTCATTTGTTCATTTGTTCATTTGTTCACTTGACCATTCGTTCGTTTGTTCATTTTTTCATTTGTTCGTTTGTTCATTTGTTCATTTGTTCACTTGTTCATTTGTTCATTTGTTCATTTGTTCATTTGTTCATTTGTTCATTTGTTCACTTGTTCATTTGTTAATGTGTCCATTTTTGGATGTGTTCATTTCTTCAATTCTTCATTTCTTAAGATGTTCATCTGCTCATTTGTCCATTTGTTTATTTGTTCATTTGTTCATATGTTCATTTGATTGTTTGTTCATTTCTCAACTTATTCATTTGTTCATTTGTTCATTTGTACATTTGTTCGTTTGTTCATTTGTTCATTTGTTTATTTGTTTATTGGTTCATTTGTTCATTTGTTCATTTGTTCATTTGTTCATTTGTTCATTTGTTCATTCGTTCATTTTTTCATTTGTTCATTTGTTCACTTGTTCATTTGTTCATTTGTCCATTTGTTCATTTGTTCATTTGTTCATTTGTACATTTGTTCAATTGATCCTTTGTTCATTTGTTCATTTGTTCATTTGTTCATTTGTTCATTTGTTCCTTTGTTCATTTGTTCATTTGTTCCTTTGTTCATTTGTTCATTTCTACATTTGTTCATTTGTTCATTTGTTCATTTCTACATTTGTTCATTTGTTCATTTGTTCATTCGTTCATTTGTTCATTTGTTCATTTGTTCATTTGTTCATTTGTTCATTTGTTCATTTGTTCATTTGTTCATTTGTTCATTTGTTCATTTGTTCACTTGTCCATTCGTTCGTTTGTTCATTCGTTCATTTGTTCGTTTGTTCATTTGTTCATTTGTTCACTTGTTCATTTGTTCATTTGTTCATTTGTTCATTTGTTCATTTGTTCATTTGTTCATTTGTTCATTTGTTCATTTGTTCACTTGTTCATTTGTTCATTTGTTCATTTGTTCATTTGTTCATTTGTTCAATTGATACTTTGTTCATTTGTTCATTTGATCATTTGTTCATTCGTTCATTTGCTCTTTTGTTCATTTGTACATTTGTTCATTTGTTCAATTGTTCATTTGTTCATTTGTTCATTTGTTCATTTGTTCATTTCTTCATTTGTTCATTTGTTCATTTGTTCATTTCTTCATTTGTTCATTTGTTAATTTGTTCATTTGTTCATTTGTTAATGTGTTCATTTGTTCATTTGTTCATTTGTCCATTCGTTCGTTTGTTCATTTGTTCATTTGTTCATTTGTCCATTCGTTCGTTTGTTCGTTTGTTCATTTGTTCATTTGTTCACTTGTTCATTTGTTCATTTGTTCATTTGTACATTTGTTCATTTGTTCATTTGTTCTTTTGTTCATTTGTTCATTTGTTCATTTGTTCATTTGTTCATTTGTTCATTTGTTCATTTTTTCATTTGTTCATTTGTTCAATTGATCCTTTGTTCATTTGTTCATTTGTTCATTTGTTCATTCGTTCATTTGCTCTTTTGTTCATTTGTACATTTGTTCATTTGTACATTTGTTCATTTGTTCAATTGTTCATTAGTTCATTTGTTCATTTGTTCATTTCTTCATTTCTTCATTTCTTCATTTCTTTATTTCTTCATTTCTTCATTTCTTCCTTTCTTCATTTGTTCATTTGTACATGTGTTCATTTGTTCATTTGTTCATTTGTACATGTGTTCATTTGTTCATTTGTTCATTTGTACATGTGTTCATTTATTCATTTCTTCATTTGTTCAATTGATCCTTTGTTCATTTGTTCATTTGTCCATTTGTTCGTTTGTTCACTTGTACATTTGTTCAATTGATCCTTTGTTCATTTGTTCACTTGTTCATTTGTTCATTTGTTCATTTGTTCATTTGTTCATTTGTTCATTTGTTCACTTGTTCATTTGTTAATGTGTCCATTTTTGGATGTGTTCATTTCTTCAATTCTTCATTTCTTAAGATGTTCATCTGCTCATTTGTCCATTTGTTTATTTGTTCATTTGTTCATATGTTCATTTGATTGTTTGTTCATTTCTCAACTTATTCATTTGTTCATTTGTTCATTTGTACATTTGTTCGTTTGTTCATTTGTTCATTTGTTTATTTGTTTATTGGTTCATTTGTTCATTTGTTCATTTGTACATTTGTTCGTTTGTTCATTTGTTCATTTGTTTATTTGTTTATTGGTTCATTTGTTCATTTGTTCATTTGTTCATTTGTTCATTTGTTCATTTGTTCATTTGTTCATTCGTTCATTTTTTCATTTGTTCATTTGTTCACTTGTTCATTTGTTCATTTGTCCATTTGTTCATATGTTCATTTGTTCATTTGTTCATTTGTACATTTGTTCAATTGATCCTCTGTTCATTTGTTCATTTGTTCATTTGTTCATTTGTTCATTTGTTCCTTTGTTCATTTGTTCATTTGTTCATTTGTTCCTTTGTTCCTTTGTTCCTTTGTTCATTTGTTCATTTGTTCATTTGTTCCTTTGTTCCTTTGTTCATTTGTTCATTTGTTCATTTGTTCATTTGTTCATATCTACATTTGTTCATTTGTTCATTTCTACATTTGTTCATTTGTTCATTTGTTCATTCGTTCATTTGTTCATTTGTTCATTTGTTCATTTGTTCATTTGTTGATTTGTTGATTTGTTCATTTGTTCATTTGTTCATTTGTTCATTTGTTCATTTGTTCATTTGTTCATTTGTACATGTGTTCATTTGTTCATTTGTAAATTTGTTCAATTGATCCTTTGTTCATTTCTTCATTTGTTCATTTCTTCCTTTCTTCATTTCTTCATTTCTTCATTTGTTCATTTGTTCATTTGTTCATTTGTTCATTTGTTCATTTGTTCATTTGTTCATTTGTTCATTTGTTCATTTGTTCATTTGTTCATTTGCTCATTTGTTCATTTGTTCATTTGTTCATTTGTTCATTTGTTCATTTGTTCATTTGCTCATTTGTTCATTTGTTCATTTGTACATGTGTTCATTTGTTCATTTGTTAATTTGTTCAATTGATCCATTGTTCATTTGTTCATTTGTTCATTTGTTCATTTGTACATTTGTTCATTCGTTCATTTGTTCATTTGTTCATTTGTTTATTTGTTTATTGGTTCATTTATTCATTTGTTCATTAGTTCACTTGTTCATTTGTTCATTTGTTCATTTGTTCATTTGTTCATTTGTCCATTTGTTCATTTGTTCATTTGTTAATTTGTTCATTTGTCCATTCGTTCGTTTGTTCATTTGTTCATTTATTCATTTGTTCATTTGTTCATTTGTTCATTTGTTCATTTGTTCACTTGTTCATTTTGTTCCTTTGTTCGTTTGTTCGTTTATAATTTGTTCATTTGTACATGTGTTCATTTGTTCATTTGTACATGTGTTCATTTGTTCATTTGTTCATTTGTTCAATTGATCCTTTGTTCATTTGTTCATTTGTTCATTCGTTCATTTGCACTTTTGTTCATTTGTACATTTGTTCATTTGTTCAATTGTTCATTTTTTCATTTGTTCCTTTGTTCATTTCTTCATTTCTTCATTTGTTCATTTCTTCATTTGTTCATTTGTTAATTTGTTCATTTGTTCATTTGTTCATTTGTTCATTTGTTCATTTGTTCATTTGTTGATTTGTTCATTCGTTCATTTGTTCATTTCTTCATTTGTTCATTTGTCCATTCGTTCGTTTGTTCATTTGTTCATTTGTTCATTTGTCCATTCGTTCGTTTCTTCATTTGTTCATTTGTTCACTTGTTCATTTGTTCATTTGTTCATTTGTTCATTAGTTCATTTGTTCACTTGACCATTCGTTCGTTTGTTCATTTTTTCATTTGTTCGTTTGTTCATTTGTTCATTTGTTCACTTGTTCATTTGTTCATTTGTTCATTTGTTCATTTGTTCATTTGTTCACTTGACCATTCGTTCGTTTGTTCATTTTTTCATTTGTTCGTTTGTTCATTTGTTCATTTGTTCATTTGTTCATTTGTTCATTTGTCCATTTGTTCATTTGTTCATTTGTTAATTTGTTCATTTGTCCATTCGTTCGTTTGTTCATTTGTTCATTTATTCATTTGTTCATTTGTTCATTTGTTCATTTGTTCATTTGTTCACTTGTTCATTTTGTTCCTTTGTTCGTTTGTTCGTTTATAATTTGTTCATTTGTACATGTGTTCATTTGTTCATTTGTACATGTGTTCATTTGTTCATTTGTTCATTTGTTCAATTGATCCTTTGTTCATTTGTTCATTTGTTCATTCGTTCATTTGCACTTTTGTTCATTTGTACATTTGTTCATTTGTTCAATTGTTCATTTGTTCATTTGTTCCTTGGTTCATTTCTTCATTTCTTCATTTGTTCATTTCTTCATTTGTTCATTTGTTAATTTGTTCATTTGTCCATTCGTTCGTTTGTTCATTTGTTCATTTCTTCATTTGTTGATTTGTTGATTTGTTCATTCGTTCATTTGTTCATTTGTTCATTTCTTCATTTGTTCATTTGTCCATTCGTTCGTTTGTTCATTTGTTCATTTGTTCATTTGTCCATTCGTTCGTTTGTTCATTTGTTCATTTGTTCACTTGTTCATTTGTTCATTTGTTCATTTGTTCATTTGTTCATTTGTTCATTTGTTCACTTGACCATTCGTTCGTTTGTTCATTTTTTCATTTGTTCGCTTGTTCATTCGTTCATTTGTTCATTCGTTCATTTGTTCATTTGTTCATTTGTTCATTTGTTCAATTGTTCATTTGTTCATTTGTTCACTTGTTCATTTGTTCATTTGTTCATTTGTTCATTTGTTCGTTTGTTCATTTGTTCATTTGTTCACTTGTTCATTTGTTCATTTGTTCACTTGTTCATTTGTTCATTTGTTCATTTGTTCATTTGTTCATTTGTTCAATTGATAATTCGTTCATTTGTTCATATGTTCATTTGAATGTTTCATCATTCGTTCAATGGTTCATTTGTTCATTTGTTCATTTGTTCATTTGTTCACTTGTTCATTTGTTCATTTGTTCATTTGTTCATTTGTTCTTTTGTTCATTTGTTCATTTGTTCATTTGTTCAATTGATAATTCGTTCATTTGTTCATATGTTCATTTGAATGTTTCTTCATTCGTTCAATGGTTCATTTGTTCATTTGTTCATTTGTCTACTCGCTCGTTTGTTCATTTGTTCATTTGTTCAGATGTTAATTTGTCCATTTTTGGAAGTGTTGATTTCTTCAATTCTTCATTTCTTAAGTTGTTCATTTTTTCATTTGTCCATTTGTTTATTTGTTCATATGTCCATTTGATTGTTTGTTCATTTCTCAACTTATTCATTTGTTCATTTATTCATTTGTCCATTTGTATATTTGTCCATTTGTATATTTGTTCATTTGTTCATTTGTTCATTTGTTCATTTGTTCATTTGTTCATTTGTTCATTTGTTCATTTGTTCATTTGTTCATTTGTTCATTTGTTCATTTGTTCATTTGTTCATTTGTTCATTTGTTCATTTGTTCATTTGTTCATTTGTTCACTTGTCCATTCGTTCGTTTGTTCATTCGTTCATTTGTTCGTTTGTTCATTTGTTCATTTGTTCACTTGTTCATTTGTTCATTTGTTCATTTGTTCATTTGTTCATTTGTTCATTTGTTCATTTGTTCATTTGTTCACTTGTTCATTTGTTCATTTGTTCACTTGTTCATTTGTTCATTTGTTCATTTGTTCATTTGTTCATTTGTTCATTTGTTCATTTGTTCATTTGTTCAATTGATCCTTTGTTCATTTGTTCATTTGATCATTTGTTCATTCGTTCATTTGCTCTTTTGTTCATTTGTACATTTGTTCATTTGTTCAATTGTTCATTTGTTCATTTGTTCATTTGTTCATTTCTTCATTTGTCCATTCGTTCATTTGTTCGTTTGTTCACTTGTTCATTTGTTCATTTGTTCACTTGTTCATTTGTTCATTTGTTCATTTGTTCATTTGTTCATTTGTTCATTTGTTCATTTGTTCATTTTTTCATTTGTTCATTTGTTCAATTGATCCTTTGTTCATTTGTTCATTTGATCATTTGTTCATTCGTTCATTTGCTCTTTTGTTCATTTGTACATTTGTTCATTTGTTCAATTGTTCATTTGTTCATTTGTTCATTTGTTCATTTCTTCATTTGTTCATTTGTTCATTTGTTCATTTCTTCATTTGTTCATTTGTTAATTTGTTCATTTGTTCATTTCTTCATTTGTTCATTTGTTCATTTGTTCATTTCTTCATTTGTTCATTTGTTAATTTGTTCATTTGTTCATTTGTTCATTTGTTCATTTGTTAATGTGTTCATTTGTTCATTTGTTCATTTGTTCACTTGTTCATTTGTTCATTTGTTCATTTGTACATTTGTTCATTTGTTCATTTGTTCTTTTGTTCATTTGTTCATTTGTTCATTTGTTCATTTGTTCATTTTTTCATTTGTTCATTTGTTCAATTGATCCTTTGTTCATTTGTTCATTTGTTCATTTGTTCATTCGTTCATTTGCTCTTTTGTTCATTTGTACATTTGTTCATTTGTACATTTGTTCATTTGTTCAATTGTTCATTAGTTCATTTGTTCATTTGTTCATTTCTTCATTTCTTCATTTCTTCATTTGTTCATTTGTTCATTTGTTCATTTGTTCATTTGTTCATTTGTTCATTTGTTCACTTGACCATTCGTTCGTTTGTTCATTTTTTCATTTTTTCGTTTGTTCATTTGTTCATTTGTTCACTTGTTCATTTGTTCATTTGTTCATTTGTTCATTTGTTCATTTGTTCATTTGTTCCTTTGTTCATTTGTTCACTTGTTCATTTGTTAATGTGTCCATTTTTGGATGTGTTCATTTCTTCAATTCTTCATTTCTTAAGATGTTCATCTGCTCATTTGTCCATTTGTTTATTTGTTCATTTGTTCATATGTTCATTTGATTGTTTGTTCATTTCTCAACTTATTCATTTGTTCATTTATTCATTTGTCCATTTGTATATTTGTCCATTTGTATATTTGTTCATTTGTTCATTTGTTCATTTGTTCATTTGTTCATTTGTTCATTTGTTCATTTGTTCATTTGTTCATTTGTTCATTTGTTCATTTGTTCATTTGTTCATTTGTTCATTTGTTCATTTGTTCATTTGTTCATTTGTTCATTTGTTCACTTGTCCATTCGTTCGTTTGTTCATTCGTTCATTTGTTCGTTTGTTCATTTGTTCATTTGTTCACTTGTTCATTTGTTCATTTGTTCATTTGTTCATTTGTTCATTTGTTCATTTGTTCATTTGTTCACTTGTTCATTTGTTCATTTGTTCACTTGTTCATTTGTTCATTTGTTCATTTGTTCATTTGTTCATTTGTTCATTTGTTCATTTGTTCATTTGTTCAATTGATCCTTTGTTCATTTGTTCATTTGATCATTTGTTCATTCGTTCATTTGCTCTTTTGTTCATTTGTACATTTGTTCATTTGTTCAATTGTTCATTTGTTCATTTGTTCATTTGTTCATTTCTTCATTTGTCCATTCGTTCATTTGTTCATTTGTTCATTTGTTCATTTGTTCATTTGTTCATTTGTTCATTTGTTCATTTGTTCATTTGTTCATTTGTTCATTTGTTCATTTGTTCACTTGTCCATTCGTTCGTTTGTTCATTCGTTCATTTGTTCGTTTGTTCATTTGTTCATTTGTTCACTTGTTCATTTGTTCATTTGTTCATTTGTTCATTTGTTCATTTGTTCATTTTTTCATTTGTTCATTTGTTCATTTGTTCACTTGTTCATTTGTTCATTTGTTCACTTGTTCATTTGTTCATTTGTTCATTTGTTCATTTGTTCATTTGTTCATTTGTTCATTTGTTCATTTGTTCAATTGATCCTTTGTTCATTTGTTCATTTGATCATTTGTTCATTCGTTCATTTGCTCTTTTGTTCATTTGTACATTTGTTCATTTGTTCAATTGTTCATTTGTTCATTTGTTCATTTGTTCATTTGTTCATTTCTTCATTTGTCCATTCGTTCATTTGTTCGTTTGTACATTTGTTCATTTGTTCACTTGTTCATTTGTTCATTTGTTCATTTGTTCATTTGTTCTTTTGTTCATTTGTTCATTTGTTCATTTGTTGACTTGTTCATTTGTTCATTTGTTCACTTGTTCATTTGTTCATTTGTTCATTTGTTCATTTGTTCATTTGTTCATTTGTTCATTTGTTCATTTGTTCATTTGTTCATTTGTTCATTTGTTCATTTGTTCAATTGATCCTTTGTTCATTTGTTCATTTGATCATTTGTTCATTCGTTCATTTGCTCTTTTGTCCATTTGTACATTTGTTCATTTGTTCAATTGTTCATTTGTTCATTTGTTCATTTGTTCATTTGTTCATTTCTTCATTTGTTCATTTGTTCATTTGTTCATTTCTTCATTTGTTCATTTGTTAATTTGTTCATTTGTTCATTTGTTAATGTGTTCATTTGTTCATTTGTTCATTTGTCCATTCGTTCGTTTGTTCATTTGTTCATTTGTTCATTTGTCCATTCATTCGTTTGTTCGTTTGTTCATTTGTTCATTTGTTCACTTGTTCATTTGTTCATTTGTTCATTTGTACATTTGTTCATTCGTTCATTTGCTCTTTTGTTCATTTGTACATTTGTTCATTTGTACATTTGTTCATTTGTTCAATTGTTCATTAGTTCATTTGTTCATTTGTTCATCTCTTCATTTCTTCATTTCTTCATTTGTTCATTTGTTCATTTGTTCATTTGTTCATTTGTTCATTTGTTCACTTGACCATTCGTTCGTTTGTTCATTTTTTCATTTGTTCGTTTGTTCATTTGTTCATTTGTTCACTTGTTCATTTGTTCATTTGTTCATTTGTTCATTTGTTCATTTGTTCATTTGTTCACTTGTTCATTTGTTAATGTGTCCATTTTTGGATGTGTTCATTTCTTCAATTCTTCATTTCTTAAGATGTTCATCTGCTCATTTGTCCATTTGTTTATTTGTTCATTTGTTCATATGTTCATTTGATTGTTTGTTCATTTCTCAACTTATTCATTTGTTCATTTATTCATTTGTCCATTTGTATATTTGTCCATTTGTATATTTGTTCATTTGTTCATTTGTTCATTTGTTCATTTGTTCATTTGTTCATTTGTTCATTTGTTCATTTGTTCATTTGTTCATTTGTTCATTTGTTCATTTGTTCATTTGTTCATTTGTTCCTTTGTTCACTTGTCCATTCGTTCGTTTGTTCATTCGTTCATTTGTTCGTTTGTTCATTTGTTCATTTGTTCATTTGTTCATTTGTTCACTTGTTCATTTGTTCATTTGTTCATTTGTTCATTTGTTCATTTGTTCACTTGTTCATTTGTTCATTTGTTCACTTGTTCATTTGTTCATTTGTTCATTTGTTCATTTGTTCATTTGTTCATTTGTTAATTTGTTCATTTGTTCAATTGATCCTTTGTTCATTTGTTCATTTGATCATTTGTTCATTCGTTCATTTGTTCACTTGTTCATTTGTTCATTTGTTCATTTGTTCATTTGTTCATTTGTTCATTTGTTCATTTGTTCATTTGTTCATTTGTTCATTTGTTCATTTGTTCAATTGATCCTTTGTTCATTTGTTCATTTGATCATTTGTTCATTCGTTCATTTGCTCTTTTGTTCATTTGTACATTTGTTCATTTGTTCAATTGTTCATTTGTTCATTTGTTCATTTGTTCATTTGTTCATTTCTTCATTTGTTCATTTGTTCATTTGTTCATTTCTTCATTTGTTCATTTGTTAATTTGTTCATTTGTTCATTTGTTAATGTGTTCATTTGTTCATTTGTTCATTTGTCCATTCGTTCGTTTGTTCATTTGTTCATTTGTTTATTTGTCCATTCGTTCGTTTGTTCGTTTGTTCATTTGTTCATTTGTTCACTTGTTCATTTGTTCATTTGTTCATTTGTACATTAGTTCATTTGTTCATTTGTTCATTTGTTCATTTGTTCATTTGTTCATTTTTTCATTTGTTCATTTGTTCAATTGATCCTTTGTTCATTTGTTCATTTGTTCATTTGTTCATTCGTTCATTTGCTCTTTTGTTCATTTGTACATTTGTTCATTTATACATTTGTTCATTTGTTCAATTGTTCATTTGTTCATTTGTACATTAGTTCATTTGTTCATTTGTTCATTTGTTCATTTCTTCATTTCTTCATTTGTTCATTTGTTCATTTGTTCATTTGTTCATTTGTTCACTTGATCATTCGTTCGTTTGTTCATTTTTTCATTTGTTCGTTTGTTCATTTGTTCATTTGTTCACTTGTTCATTTGTTCATTTGTTCATTTGTTCATTTGTTCATTTGTTCATTTGTTCATTTGTTCATTTGTTCACTTGTTCATTTGTTAATGTGTCCATTTTTGGATGTGTTCATTTCTTCAATTCTTCATTTCTTAAGATGTTCATCTGCTCATTTGTCCATTTGTTTATTTGTTCATTTGTTCATATGTTCATTTGATTGTTTGTTCATTTCTCAACTTATTCATTTGTTCATTTGTTCATTTGTACATTTGTTCGTTTGTTCATTTGTTCATTTGTTTATTTGTTTATTGGTTCATTTGTTCATTTGTTCATTTGTTCATTTGTTCATTTGTTCATTTGTTCATTTGTTCATTTGTTCATTCGTTCATTTTTTCATTTGTTCATTTGTTCACTTGTTCATTTGTTCATTTGTCCATTTGTTCATTTGTTCATTTGTTCATTTGTACATTTGTTCAATTGATCCTTTGTTCATTTGTTCATTTGTTCATTTGTTCATTTGTTCATTTGTTCATTTGTTCCTTTGTTCATTTGTTCATTTGTTCCTTTGTTCATTTGTTCATTTCTACATTTGTTCATTTGTTCATTTGTTCATTTCTACATTTGTTCATTTGTTCATTCGTTCATTTGTTCATTTGTTCATTTGTTCATTTGTTCATTTGTTCATTTGTTCATTTGTTCATTTGTTCATTTGTTCATTTGTTCATTTGTTCACTTGTCCATTCGTTCGTTTGTTCATTCGTTCATTTGTTCGTTTGTTCATTTGTTCATTTGTTCACTTGTTCATTTGTTCATTTGTTCATTTGTTCATTTGTTCATTTGTTCATTTGTTCATTTGTTCATTTGTTCATTTGTTCATTTGTTCACTTGTTCATTTGTTCATTTGTTCATTTGTTCATTTGTTCATTTGTTCATTTGTTCATTTGTTCATTTGTTCAATTGATACTTTGTTCATTTGTTCATTTGATCATTTGTTCATTCGTTCATTTGCTCTTTTGTTCATTTGTACATTTGTTCATTTGTTCATTTGTTCAATTGTTCATTTGTTCATTTGTTCATTTGTTCATTTGTTCATTTCTTCATTTGTTCATTTGTTCATTTGTTCATTTCTTCATTTGTTCATTTGTTAATTTGTTCATTTGTTCATTTGTTAATGTGTTCATTTGTTCATTTGTTCATTTGTCCATTCGTTCGTTTGTTCATTTGTTCATTTGTTCATTTGTCCATTCGTTCGATTGTTCGTTTGTTCATTTGTTCATTTGTTCACTTGTTCATTTGTTCATTTGTTCATTTGTACATTTGTTCATTTGTTCATTTGTTCATTTGTTCATTTGTACATGTGTTCATTTGTTCATTTGTTCATTTGTTCAATTGATCCTTTGTTCATTTGTTCATTTGTTCATTCGTTCATTTGCACTTTTGTTCATTTGTACATTTGTTCATTTGTTCAATTGTTCATTTGTTCCTTTGTTCATTTTTTCATTTCTTCATTTGTTCATTTCTTCATTTGTTCATTTGTTAATTTGTTCATTTGTTCATTTGTTCATTTGTTGATTTGTTCACTTGACCATTCGTTCGTTTGTTCATTTTTTCATTTGTTCGCTTGTTCATTCGTTCATTTGTTCATTCGTTCATTTGTTCATTTGTTCATTTGTTCATTTGTTCACTTGTTCATTTGTTCATTTGTTCATTTGTTCATTTGTTCATTTGTTCATTTGTTCATTTGTTCATTTGTTCACTTGTTCATTTGTTCATTTGTTCATTTGTACATTAGTTCATTTGTTCATTTGTTCATTTGTTCATTTGTTCATTTGTTCATTTTTTCATTTGTTCATTTGTTCAATTGATCCTTTGTTCATTTGTTCATTTGTTCATTTGTTCATTCGTTCATTTGCTCTTTTGTTCATTTGTACATTTGTTCATTTATACATTTGTTCATTTGTTCAATTGTTCATTAGTTCATTTGTTCATTTGTTCATTTCTTCATTTCTTCATTTCTTCATTTGTTCATTTGTTCATTTGTTCATTTGTTCATTTGTTCATTTGTTCACTTGATCATTCGTTCGTTTGTTCATTTTTTCATTTGTTCGTTTGTTCATTTGTTCATTTGTTCACTTGTTCATTTGTTCATTTGTTCATTTGTTCATTTGTTCATTTGTTCATTTGTTCACTGGTTCATTTGTTAATGTTTCCATTTTTGGATGTGTTCATTTCTTCAATTCTTCATTTCTTAAGATGTTCATCTGCTCATTTGTCCATTTGTTTATTTGTTCATTTGTTCATATGTTCATTTGATTGTTTGTTCATTTCTCAACTTATTCATTTGTTCATTTATTCATTTGTCCATTTGTATATTTGTCCATTTGTATATTTGTTCATTTGTTCATTTGTTCATTTGTTCATTTGTTCATTTGTTCATTTGTTCATTTGTTCATTTGTTCATTTGTTCATTTGTTCATTTGTTCATTTGTTCATTTGTTCATTTGTTCCTTTGTTCACTTGTCCATTCGTTCGTTTGTTCATTCGTTCATTTGTTCGTTTGTTCATTTGTTCATTTGTTCATTTGTTCATTTGTTCACTTGTTCATTTGTTCATTTGTTCATTTGTTCATTTGTTCATTTGTTCACTTGTTCATTTGTTCATTTGTTCACTTGTTCATTTGTTCATTTGTTCATTTGTTCATTTGTTCATTTGTTCATTTGTTAATTTGTTCATTTGTTCAATTGATCCTTTGTTCATTTGTTCATTTGATCATTTGTTCATTCGTTCATTTGTTCACTTGTTCATTTGTTCATTTGTTCATTTGTTCATTTGTTCATTTGTTCATTTGTTCATTTGTTCATTTGTTCATTTGTTCATTTGTTCATTTGTTCAATTGATCCTTTGTTCATTTGTTCATTTGATCATTTGTTCATTCGTTCATTTGCTCTTTTGTTCATTTGTACATTTGTTCATTTGTTCAATTGTTCATTTGTTCATTTGTTCATTTGTTCATTTGTTCATTTCTTCATTTGTTCATTTGTTCATTTGTTCATTTCTTCATTTGTTCATTTGTTAATTTGTTCATTTGTTCATTTGTTAATGTGTTCATTTGTTCATTTGTTCATTTGTCCATTCGTTCGTTTGTTCATTTGTTCATTTGTTTATTTGTCCATTCGTTCGTTTGTTCGTTTGTTCATTTGTTCATTTGTTCACTTGTTCATTTGTTCATTTGTTCATTTGTACATTAGTTCATTTGTTCATTTGTTCATTTGTTCATTTGTTCATTTGTTCATTTTTTCATTTGTTCATTTGTTCAATTGATCCTTTGTTCATTTGTTCATTTGTTCATTTGTTCATTCGTTCATTTGCTCTTTTGTTCATTTGTACATTTGTTCATTTATACATTTGTTCATTTGTTCAATTGTTCATTTGTTCATTTGTACATTAGTTCATTTGTTCATTTGTTCATTTGTTCATTTCTTCATTTCTTCATTTGTTCATTTGTTCATTTGTTCATTTGTTCATTTGTTCACTTGATCATTCGTTCGTTTGTTCATTTTTTCATTTGTTCGTTTGTTCATTTGTTCATTTGTTCACTTGTTCATTTGTTCATTTGTTCATTTGTTCATTTGTTCATTTGTTCATTTGTTCATTTGTTCATTTGTTCACTTGTTCATTTGTTAATGTGTCCATTTTTGGATGTGTTCATTTCTTCAATTCTTCATTTCTTAAGATGTTCATCTGCTCATTTGTCCATTTGTTTATTTGTTCATTTGTTCATATGTTCATTTGATTGTTTGTTCATTTCTCAACTTATTCATTTGTTCATTTGTTCATTTGTACATTTGTTCGTTTGTTCATTTGTTCATTTGTTTATTTGTTTATTGGTTCATTTGTTCATTTGTTCATTTGTTCATTTGTTCATTTGTTCATTTGTTCATTTGTTCATTTGTTCATTCGTTCATTTTTTCATTTGTTCATTTGTTCACTTGTTCATTTGTTCATTTGTCCATTTGTTCATTTGTTCATTTGTTCATTTGTACATTTGTTCAATTGATCCTTTGTTCATTTGTTCATTTGTTCATTTGTTCATTTGTTCATTTGTTCATTTGTTCCTTTGTTCATTTGTTCATTTGTTCCTTTGTTCATTTGTTCATTTCTACATTTGTTCATTTGTTCATTTGTTCATTTCTACATTTGTTCATTTGTTCATTCGTTCATTTGTTCATTTGTTCATTTGTTCATTTGTTCATTTGTTCATTTGTTCATTTGTTCATTTGTTCATTTGTTCATTTGTTCATTTGTTCACTTGTCCATTCGTTCGTTTGTTCATTCGTTCATTTGTTCGTTTGTTCATTTGTTCATTTGTTCACTTGTTCATTTGTTCATTTGTTCATTTGTTCATTTGTTCATTTGTTCATTTGTTCATTTGTTCATTTGTTCATTTGTTCATTTGTTCACTTGTTCATTTGTTCATTTGTTCATTTGTTCATTTGTTCATTTGTTCATTTGTTCATTTGTTCATTTGTTCAATTGATACTTTGTTCATTTGTTCATTTGATCATTTGTTCATTCGTTCATTTGCTCTTTTGTTCATTTGTACATTTGTTCATTTGTTCATTTGTTCAATTGTTCATTTGTTCATTTGTTCATTTGTTCATTTGTTCATTTCTTCATTTGTTCATTTGTTCATTTGTTCATTTCTTCATTTGTTCATTTGTTAATTTGTTCATTTGTTCATTTGTTAATGTGTTCATTTGTTCATTTGTTCATTTGTCCATTCGTTCGTTTGTTCATTTGTTCATTTGTTCATTTGTCCATTCGTTCGATTGTTCGTTTGTTCATTTGTTCATTTGTTCACTTGTTCATTTGTTCATTTGTTCATTTGTACATTTGTTCATTTGTTCATTTGTTCTTTTGTTCATTTGTTCATTTGTTCATTTGTTCATTTGTTCATTTGTTCATTTGTTCATTTTTTCATTTGTTCATTTGTTCAATTGATCCTTTGTTCATTTGTTCATTTGTTCATTTGTTCATTCGTTCATTTGCTCTTTTGTTCATTTGTACATTTGTTCATTTGTACATTTGTTCATTTGTTCAATTGTTCATTAGTTCATTTGTTCATTTGTTCATTTCTTCATTTCTTCATTTCTTCATTTCTTTATTTCTTCATTTCTTCATTTGTTCATTTGTTCATTTGTTCATTTGTTCACTTGACCATTCGTTCGTTTGTTCATTTTTTCATTTGTTCGTTTGTTCATTTGTTCATTTGTTCACTTGTTCATTTGTTCATTTGTTCATTTGTTCATTTGTTCATTTGTTCATTTGTTCATTTGTTCATTTGTTCATTTGTTCACTTGTTCATTTGTTAATGTGTCCATTTTGGGATGTGTTCATTTCTTCAATTCTTCATTTCTTAAGATGTTCATCTGCTCATTTGTCCATTTGTTTATTTGTTCATTTGTTCATATGTTCATTTGATTGTTTGTTCATTTCTCAACTTATTCATTTGTTCATTTGTTCATTTGTACATTTGTTCGTTTGTTCATTTGTTCATTTGTTTATTTGTTTATTGGTTCATTTGTTCATTTGTTCATTTGTTCATTTGTTCATTTGTTCATTTGTACATGTGTTCATTTGTTCATTTGTTCATTTGTTCAATTGATCCTTTGTTCATTTGTTCATTTGTTCATTCGTTCATTTGCACTTTTGTTCATTTGTACATTTGTTCATTTGTTCAATTGTTCATTTGTTCCTTTGTTCATTTTTTCATTTCTTCATTTGTTCATTTCTTCATTTGTTCATTTGTTAATTTGTTCATTTGTTCATTTGTTCATTTGTTGATTTGTTCACTTGACCATTCGTTCGTTTGTTCATTTTTTCATTTGTTCGCTTGTTCATTCGTTCATTTGTTCATTCGTTCATTTGTTCATTTGTTCATTTGTTCATTTGTTCACTTGTTCATTTGTTCATTTGTTCATTTGTTCATTTGTTCATTTGTTCATTTGTTCATTTGTTCATTTGTTCACTTGTTCATTTGTTCATTTGTTCATTTGTACATTAGTTCATTTGTTCATTTGTTCATTTGTTCATTTGTTCATTTGTTCATTTTTTCATTTGTTCATTTGTTCAATTGATCCTTTGTTCATTTGTTCATTTGTTCATTTGTTCATTCGTTCATTTGCTCTTTTGTTCATTTGTACATTTGTTCATTTATACATTTGTTCATTTGTTCAATTGTTCATTAGTTCATTTGTTCATTTGTTCATTTCTTCATTTCTTCATTTCTTCATTTGTTCATTTGTTCATTTGTTCATTTGTTCATTTGTTCATTTGTTCACTTGATCATTCGTTCGTTTGTTCATTTTTTCATTTGTTCGTTTGTTCATTTGTTCATTTGTTCACTTGTTCATTTGTTCATTTGTTCATTTGTTCATTTGTTCATTTGTTCATTTGTTCACTGGTTCATTTGTTAATGTTTCCATTTTTGGATGTGTTCATTTCTTCAATTCTTCATTTCTTAAGATGTTCATCTGCTCATTTGTCCATTTGTTTATTTGTTCATTTGTTCATATGTTCATTTGATTGTTTGTTCATTTCTCAACTTATTCATTTGTTCATTTGTTCATTTGTACATTTGTTCGTTTGTTCATTTGTTCATTTGTTTATTTGTTTATTGGTTCATTTGTTCATTTGTTCATTTGTTCATTTGTTCATTTGTTCATTTGTTCATTTGTTCACTTGTTCATTTGTTCATTTGTCCATTTGTTCATTTGTTCATTTGTACATTTGTACATTTGTTCAATTGATCCTTTGTTCATTTGTTCATTTGTTCATTTGTTCATTTGTTCATTTGTTCATTTGTTCCTTTGTTCATTTGTTCATTTGTTCCTTTGTTCATTTGTTCATTTCTACATTTGTTCATTTGTTCATTTGTTCATTTCTACATTTGTTCATTTGTTCATTTGTGCATTCGTTCATTTGTTCATTTGTTCATTTGTTCATTTGTTCATTTGTTCATTTGTTCATTTGTTCATTTGTTCATTTGTTCATTTGTTCATTTGTTCATTTGTTCACTTGTCCATTCGTTCGTTTGTTCATTCGTTCATTTGTTCGTTTGTTCATTTGTTCATTTGTTCACTTGTTCATTTGTTCATTTGTTCATTTGTTCATTTGTTCATTTGTTCATTTGTTCATTTGTTCATTTGTTCATTTGTTCATTTGTTCACTTGTTCATTTGTTCATTTGTTCATTTGTTCATTTGTTCATTTGTTCATTTGTTCATTTGTTCATTTGTTCAATTGATACTTTGTTCATTTGTTCATTTGATCATTTGTTCATTCGTTCATTTGCTCTTTTGTTCATTTGTACATTCGTTCATTTGTTCAATTGTTCATTTGTTCATTTGTTCATTTGTTCATTTGTTCATTTCTTCATTTGTTCATTTGTTCATTAGTTCATTTCTTCATTTGTTCATTTGTTAATTTGTTCATTTGTTCATTTGTTAATGTGTTCATTTGTTCATTTGTTCATTTGTTCATTTGTCCATTCGTTCGTTTGTTCGTTTGTTCATTTGTTCATTTGTTCACTTGTTCATTTGTTCATTTGTTCATTTGTACATTTGTTCATTTGTTCATTTGTTCTTTTGTTCATTTGTTCATTTGTTCATTTGTTCATTTGTTCATTTGTTCATTTGTTCATTTGTTCATTTTTTCATTTGTTCATTTGTTCAATTGATCCTTTGTTCATTTGTTCATTTGTTCATTTGTTCATTCGTTCATTTGCTCTTTTGTTCATTTGTACATTTGTTCATTTGTACATTTGTTCATTTGTTCAATTGTTCATTAGTTCATTTGTTCATTTGTTCATTTCTTCATTTCTTCATTTCTTCATTTCTTTATTTCTTCATTTCTTCATTTGTTCATTTGTTCATTTGTTCATTTGTTCACTTGACCATTCGTTCGTTTGTTCATTTTTTCATTTGTTCGTTTGTTCATTTGTTCATTTGTTCACTTGTTCATTTGTTCATTTGTTCATTTGTTCATTTGTTCATTTGTTCATTTGTTCATTTGTTCATTTGTTCATTTGTTCACTTGTTCATTTGTTAATGTGTCCATTTTTGGATGTGTTCATTTCTTCAATTCTTCATTTCTTAAGATGTTCATCTGCTCATTTGTCCATTTGTTTATTTGTTCATTTGTTCATATGTTCATTTGATTGTTTGTTCATTTCTCAACTTATTCATTTGTTCATTTGTTCATTTGTACATTTGTTCGTTTGTTCATTTGTTCATTTGTTTATTTGTTTATTGGTTCATTTGTTCATTTGTTCATTTGTTCATTTGTTCATTTGTTCATTTGTACATGTGTTCATTTGTTCATTTGTTCATTTGTTCAATTGATCCTTTGTTCATTTGTTCATTTGTTCATTCGTTCATTTGCACTTTTGTTCATTTGTACATTTGTTCATTTGTTCAATTGTTCATTTGTTCCTTTGTTCATTTTTTCATTTCTTCATTTGTTCATTTCTTCATTTGTTCATTTGTTAATTTGTTCATTTGTTCATTTGTTCATTTGTTGATTTGTTCACTTGACCATTCGTTCGTTTGTTCATTTTTTCATTTGTTCGCTTGTTCATTCGTTCATTTGTTCATTCGTTCATTTGTTCATTTGTTCATTTGTTCATTTGTTCACTTGTTCATTTGTTCATTTGTTCATTTGTTCATTTGTTCATTTGTTCATTTGTTCATTTGTTCATTTGTTCATTTGTTCAATTGATCCTTTGTTCATTTGTTCATTTGATCATTTGTTCATTCGTTCATTTGCTCTTTTGTTCATTTGTACATTTGTTCATTTGTTCAATTGTTCATTTGTTCATTTGTTCATTTGTTCATTTGTTCATTTGTTCATTTCTTCATTTGTCCATTCGTTCATTTGTTCGTTTGTACATTTGTTCATTTGTTCACTTGTTCATTTGTTCATTTGTTCATTTGTTCATTTGTTCTTTTGTTCATTTGTTCATTTGTTCATTTGTTCACTTGTTCATTTGTTCATTTGTTCACTTGTTCATTTGTTCATTTGTTCATTTGTTCATTTGTTCATTTGTTCATTTGTTCATTTGTTCATTTGTTCATTTGTTCATTTGTTCATTTGTTCATTTGTTCATTTGTTCATTTGTTCAATTGATCCTTTGTTCATTTGTTCATTTGATCATTTGTTCATTCGTTCATTTGCTCTTTTGTTCATTTGTACATTTGTTCATTTGTTCAATTGTTCATTTGTTCATTTGTTCATTTGTTCATTTGTTCATTTCTTCATTTGTTCATTTGTTCATTTGTTCATTTCTTCATTTGTTCATTTGTTAATTTGTTCATTTGTTCATTTGTTAATGTGTTCATTTGTTCATTTGTTCATTTGTCCATTCGTTCGTTTGTTCATTTGTTCATTTGTCCATTCGTTCGTTTGTTCATTTGTTCATTTGTTCATTTGTCCATTCGTTCGTTTGTTCGTTTGTTCATTTGTTCATTTGTTCACTTGTTCATTTGTTCATTTGTTCATTTGTACATTTGTTCATTTGTTCATTCGTTCTTTTGTTCATTTGTTCATTTGTTCATTTGTTCATTTGTTCATTTTTTCATTTGTTCATTTGTTCAATTGATCCTTTGTTCATTTGTTCAATTGATCCTTTGTTCATTTGTTCATTTGTTCATTTGTTCATTCGTTCATTTGCTCTTTTGTTCATTTGTACATTTGTTCATTTGTACATTTGTTCATTTGTTCAATTGTTCATTAGTTCATTTGTTCATTTGTTCATTTCTTCATTTCTTCATTTCTTCATTTGTTCATTTGTTCATTTGTTCATTTGTTCATTTTTTCATTTGTTCACTTGACCATTCGTTCGTTTGTTCATTTTTTCATTTGTTCGTTTGTTCATTTGTTCATTTGTTCACTTGTTCATTTGTTCATTTGTTCATTTGTTCATTTGTTCATTTGTTCATTTGTTCACTTGTTCATTTGTTAATGTGTCCATTTTTGGATGTGTTCATTTCTTCAATTCTTCATTTCTTAAGATGTTCATCTGCTCATTTGTCCATTTGTTTATTTGTTCATTTGTTCATATGTTCATTTGATTGTTTGTTCATTTCTCAACTTATTCATTTGTTCATTTATTCATTTGTCCATTTGTATATTTGTCCATATGTATATTTGTTCATTTGTTCATTTGTTCATTTGTTCATTTGTTCATTTGTTCATTTGTTCATTTGTTCATTTGTTCATTTGTTCATTTGTTCACTTGTCCATTCGTTCGTTTGTTCATTCGTTCATTTGTTCGTTTGTTCATTTGTTCATTTGTTCACTTGTTCATTTGTTCATTTGTTCATTTGTTCATTTGTTCATTTGTTCATTTGTTCATTTGTTCACTTGTTCATTTGTTCATTTGTTCACTTGTTCATTTGTTCATTTGTTCATTTGTTCATTTGTTCATTTGTTCATTTGTTCATTTGTTCATTTGTTCATTTGTTCATTTGTTCAATTGATCCTTTGTTCATTTGTTCATTTGATCATTTGTTCATTCGTTCATTTGCTCTTTTGTTCATTTGTACATTTGTTCATTTCTTCAATTGTTCATTTGTTCATTTGTTCATTTGTTCATTTGTTCATTTCTTCATTTGTCCATTCGTTCATTCGTTCATTTGTTCATTTGTTCATTTGTTCACTTGTTCATTTGTTCATTTGTTCACTTGTTCATTTGTTCATTTGTTCATTTGTTCATTTGTTCATTTGTTCTTTTGTTCATTTGTTCATTTGTTCATTTGTTCACTTGTTCATTTGTTCATTTGTTCACTTGTTCATTTGTTCATTTGTTCATTTGTTCATTTGTTCATTTGTTCATTTGTTCATTTGTTCATTTGTTCATTTGTTCATTTGTTCATTTGTTCATTTGTTCAATTGATCCTTTGTTCATTTGTTCATTTGATCATTTGTTCATTCGTTCATTTGCTCTTTTGTTCATTTGTACATTTGTTCATTTGTTCAATTGTTCATTTGTTCATATGTTCATTTGTTCATTTGTTCATTTCTTCATTTGTTCATTTGTTCATTTGTTCATTTCTTCATTTGTTCATTTGTTAATGTGTTCATTTGTTCATTTGTTCATTTGTCCATTCGTTCGTTTGTTCATTTGTTCATTTGTTCATTTGTCCATTCGTTCGTTTGTTCGTTTGTTCATTTGTTCATTTGTTCACTTGTTCATTTGTTCATTTGTTCATTTGTACATTAGTTCATTTGTTCATTTGTTCTTTTGTTCATTTGTTCATTTGTTCATTTGTTCATTTGTTCATTTTTTCATTTGTTCATTTGTTCAATTGATCCTTTGTTCATTTGTTCATTTGTTCATTTGTTCATTCGTTCATTTGCTCTTTTGTTCAGTTGTACATTTGTTCATTTATACATTTGTTCATTTGTTCAATTGTTCATTAGTTCATTTGTTCATTTGTTCATTTCTTCATTTCTTCATTTCTTCATTTGTTCATTTGTTCATTTGTTCATTTGTTCACTTGACCATTCGTTCGTTTGTTCATTTTTTCATTTGTTCGTTTGTTCATTTGTTCATTTGTTCACTTGTTCATTTGTTCATTTGTTCATTTGTTCATTTGTTCACTTGTTCATTTGTTAATGTGTCCATTTTTGGATGTGTTCATTTCTTCAATTCTTCATTTCTTAAGATGTTCATCTGCTCATTTGTCCATTTGTTTATTTGTTCATTTGTTCATATGTTCATTTGATTGTTTGTTCATTTCTCAACTTATTCATTTGTTCATTTGTTCATTTGTACATTTGTTCGTTTGTTCATTTGTTCATTTGTTTATTTGTTTATTGGTTCATTTGTTCATTTGTTCATTTGTTCATTTCTTCATTTGTTCATTTGTTAATTTGTTCATTTGTTCATTTGTTAATGTGTTCATTTGTTCATTTGTTCATTTGTCCATTCGTTCGTTTGTTCATTTGTTCATTTGTTCATTTGTCCATTCGTTCGTTTGTTCATTTTTTCATTTGTTCGTTTGTTCATTTGTTCATTTGTTCACTTGTTCATTTGTTCATTTGTTCATTTGTTCATTTGTTCATTTGTTCATTTGTTCATTTGTTCACTTGTTCATTTGTTAATGTGTCCATTTTTGGATGTGTTCATTTCTTCAATTCTTCATTTCTTAAGATGTTCATCTGCTCATTTGTCCATTTGTTTATTTGTTCATTTGTTCATATGTTCATTTGATTGTTTGTTCATTTCTCAACTTATTCATTTGTTCATTTGTTCATTTGTACATTTGTTCGTTTGTTCATTTGTTCATTTGTTTATTTGTTTATTGGTTCATTTGTTCATTTGTTCATTTGTTCATTTGTTCATTTGTTCATTTGTTCATTTGTTCATTTGTTCATTTGTACATGTGTTCATTTGTTCATTTGTTCATTTGTTCAATTGATCCTTTGTTCATTTGTTCATTTGTTCATTCGTTCATTTGCACTTTTGTTCATTTGTACATTTGTTCATTTGTTCAATTGTTCATTTGTTCATTTGTTCCTTTGTTCATTTTTTCATTTCTTCATTTGTTCATTTCTTCATTTGTTCATTTGTTAATTTGTTCATTTGTTCATTTGTTCATTTGTTGATTTGTTCACTTGACCATTCGTTCGTTTGTTCATTTTTTCATTTGTTCGCTTGTTCATTCGTTCATTTGTTCATTCGTTCATTTGTTCATTTGTTCATTTGTTCATTTGTTCAATTGTTCATTTGTTCACTTGTTCATTTGTTCATTTGTTCATTTGTTCATTTGTTCGTTTGTTCATTTGTTCATTTGTTCACTTGTTCATTTGTTCATTTGTTCACTTGTTCATTTGTTCATTTGTTCATTTGTTCATTTGTTCAATTGATAATTCGTTCATTTGTTCATATGTTCATTTGAATGTTTCTTCATTCGTTCAATGGTTCATTTGTTCATTTGTTCATTTGTTCATTTGTTCACTTGTTCATTTGTTCATTTGTTCATTTGTTCATTTGTTCATTTGTTCATTTGTTCATTTGTTCATTTGTTCGTTTGTTCATTTGTTCATTTGTTCACTTGTTCATTTGTTCATTTGTTCACTTGTTCATTTGTTCATTTGTTCATTTGTTCATTTGTTCATTTGTTCATTTGTCCATTTGTTCATTTGTTCATTTGTTAATTTGTTCATTTGTCCATTCGTTCGTTTGTTCATTTGTTCATTTATTCATTTGTTCATTTGTTCATTTGTTCATTTGTTCATTTGTTCACTTGTTCATTTGTTAATTTGTTCATTTGTTCATTTGTTCATTTGTTGATTTGTTCACTTGACCATTCGTTCGTTTGTTCATTTTTTCATTTGTTCGCTTGTTCATTCGTTCATTTGTTCATTCGTTCATTTGTTCATTTGTTCATTTGTTCATTTGTTCAATTGTTCATTTGTTCACTTGTTCATTTGTTCATTTGTTCATTTGTTCGTTTGTTCATTTGTTCATTTGTTCACTTGTTCATTTGTTCATTTGTTCACTTGTTCATTTGTTCATTTGTTCATTTGTTCATTTGTTCATTTGTTCAATTGATAATTCGTTCATTTGTTCATATGTTCATTTGAATGTTTCTTCATTCGTTCAATGGTTCATTTGTTCATTTGTTCATTTGTTCATTTGTTCACTTGTTCATTTGTTCATTTGTTCATTTGTTCATTTGTTCATTTGTTCATTTGTTCATTTGTTCAATTGATAATTCGTTCATTTGTTCATATGTTCAGATGTTAATTTGTCCATTTTTGGAAGTGTTGATTTCTTCAATTCTTCATTTCTTAATTTGTTCATTTTTTCATTTGTCCATTTGTTTATTTGTTCATTTGTTCATATGTCCATTTGATTGTTTGTTCATTTCTCAACTTATTCATTTGTTCATTTATTGATTTGTCCATTTGTATATTTGTCCATTTGTATATTTGTTCATTTGTTCATTTGTTCATTTGTTCATTTGTTCATTTGTTCATTTGTTCATTTGTTCACTTGATCATTCGTTCGTTTGTTCATTTTTTCATTTGTTCGCTTGTTCATTCGTTCATTTGTTCATTCGTTCATTTGTTCATTTGTTCATTTGTTCATTTGTTCAATTGTTCATTTGTTCACTTGTTCATTTGTTCATTTGTTCATTTGTTCATTTGTTCGTTTGTTCATTTGTTCATTTGTTCACTTGTTAATTTGTTCATTTGTTCACTTGTTCATTTGTTCATTTGTTCATTTGTTCATTTGTTCATTTGTTCAATTGATAATTCGTTCATTTGTTCATATGTTCATTTGAATGTTTCTTCATTCGTTCAATGGTTCATTTGTTCATTTGTTCATTTGTTCACTTGTTCATTTGTTCATTTGTTCATTTGTTCATTTGTTCATTTGTTCATTTGTTCATTTGTTCATTTGTTCATTTGTTCATTTGTTCAATTGATAATTCGTTCATTTGTTCATATGTTCATTTGAATGTTTCTTCATTCGTTCAATGGTTCATTTGTTCATTTGTTCATTTGTCTACTCGCTCGTTTGTTCATTTGTTCATTTGTTCAGATGTTAATTTGTCCATTTTTGGAAGTGTTGATTTCTTCAATTCTTCATTTCTTAAGTTGTTCATTTTTTCATTTGTCCATTTGTTTATTTGTTCATTTGTTCATATGTCCATTTGATTGTTTGTTCATTTCTCAACTTATTCATTTGTTCATTTATTCATTTGTCCATTTGTATATTAGTCCATTTGTATATTTGTTCATTTGTTCATTTGTTCATTTGTTCATTTGTACATTTGTTCATTTGTTCATTTGTTCATTTGTTCATTTGTTCACTTGTCCATTCGTTCGTTTGTTCATTCGTTCATTTGTTCGTTTGTTCATTTGTTCATTTGTTCACTTGTTCATTTGTTCATTTGTTCATTTGTTCATTTGTTCACTTGACCATTCGTTCGTTTGTTCATTTTTTCATTTGTTCGTTTGTTCATTTGTTCATTTGTTCACTTGTTCATTTGTTCATTTGTTCATTTGTTCATTTGTTCATTTGTTTACTTGACCATTCGTTCGTTTGTTCATTTTTTCATTTGTTCGTTTGTTCATTTGTTCATTTGTTCATTTGTTCATTTGTTCATTTGTCCATTTGTTCATTTGTTCATTTGTTAATTTGTTCATTTGTCCATTCGTTCGTTTGTTCATTTGTTCATTTATTCATTTGTTCATTTGTTCATTTGTTCATTTGTTCATTTGTTCACTTGTTCATTTTGTTCCTTTGTTCGTTTGTTCGTTTATAATTTGTTCATTTGTACATGTGTTCATTTGTTCATTTGTACATGTGTTCATTTGTTCATTTGTTCATTTGTTCAATTGATCCTTTGTTCATTTGTTCATTTGTTCATTCGTTCATTTGCACTTTTGTTCATTTGTACATTTGTTCATTTGTTCAATTGTTCATTTGTTCATTTGTTCCTTTGTTCATTTCTTCATTTGTTCATTTGTTCATTTCTTCATTTGTTCATTTGTTAATTTGTTCATTTGTTCATTTGTTCATTAGTTGATTTGTTCACTTGACCATTCGTTCGTTTGTTCATTTTTTCATTTGTTCGCTTGTCCATTCGTTCATTTGTTCATTCGTTCATTTGTTCATTTGTTCATTTGTTCATTTGTTCAATTGTTCATTTGTTCACTTGTTCATTTGTTCATTTGTTCATTTGTTCATTTGTTCGTTTGTTCATTTGTTCATTTGTTCACTTGTTCATTTGTTCATTTGTTCACTTGTTCATTTGTTCATTTGTTCATTTGTTCATTTGTTCATTTGTTCAATTGATAATTCGTTCATTTGTTCATATGTTCATTTGAATGTTTCTTCATTCGTTCAATGGTTCATTTGTTCATTTGTTCATTTGTTCATTTGTTCACTTGTTCATTTGTTTATTTGTTCATTTGTTCATTTGTTCATTTGTTCATTTGTTCATTTGTTCATTTGTTCATTTGTTCAATTGATAATTCGTTCATTTGTTCATATGTTCATTTGAATGTTTCTTCATTCGTTCAATGGTTCATTTGTTCATTTGTTCATTTGTCTACTCGCTCGTTTGTTCATTTGTTCATTTGTTCAGATGTTAATTTGTCCATTTTTGGAAGTGTTGATTTCTTCAATTCTTCATTTCTTAAGTTGTTCATTTTTTCATTTGTCCATTTGTTTATTTGTTCATTTGTTCATATGTCCATTTGATTGTTTGTTCATTTCTCAACTTATTCATTTGTTCATTTATTCATTTGTCCATTTGTATATTTGTCCATTTGTATATTTGTTCATTTGTTCATTTGTTCATTTGTTCATTTGTTCATTTGTTCATTTGTTCATTTGTTCATTTGTTCACTTGACCATTCGTTCGTTTGTTCATTTTTTCATTTGTTCGCTTGTTCATTCGTTCATTTGTTCATTCGTTCATTTGTTCATTTGTTCATTTGTTCATTTGTTCAATTGTTCATTTGTTCACTTGTTCATTTGTTCATTTGTTCATTTGTTCATTTGTTCGTTTGTTCATTTGTTCATTTGTTCACTTGTTCATTTGTTCATTTGTTCACTTGTTCATTTGTTCATTTGTTCATTTGTTCATTTGTTCATTTGTTCAATTGATAATTCGTTCATTTGTTCATATGTTCATTTGAATGTTTCTTCATTCGTTCAATGGTTCATTTGTTCATTTGTTCATTTGTTCATTTGTTCACTTGTTCATTTGTTCATTTGTTCATTTGTTCATTTGTTCATTTGTTCATTTGTTCATTTGTTCATTTGTTCATTTGTTCATTTGTTCATTTGTTCAATTGATAATTCGTTCATTTGTTCATATGTTCATTTGAATGTTTCTTCATTCGTTCAATGGTTCATTTGTTCATTTGTCTACTCGCTCGTTTGTTCATTTGTTCATTTGTTCAGATGTTAATTTGTCCATTTTTGGAAGTGTTGATTTCTTCAATTCTTCATTTCTTAAGTTGTTCATTTTTTCATTTGTCCATTTGTTTATTTGTTCATTTGTTCATATGTCCATTTGATTGTTTGTTCATTTCTCAACTTATTCATTTGTTCATTTATTCATTTGTCCATTTGTATATTTGTCCATTTGTATATTTGTTCATTTGTTCATTTGTTCATTTGTTCATTTGTTCATTTGTTCATTTGTTCATTTGTTCATTTGTTCATTTGTTCATTTGTTCATTTGTTCATTTGTTCATTTGTTCATTTGTTCACTTGTCCATTCGTTCGTTTGTTCATTCGTTCATTTGTTCATTTGTTCACTTGTTCATTTGTTCATTTGTTCATTTGTTCATTTGTTCATTTGTTCATTTGTTCATTTGTTCATTTGTTCATTTCTTCATTTGTCCATTCGTTCATTTGTTCGTTTGTACATTTGTTCATTTGTTCACTTGTTCATTTGTTCATTTGTTCATTTGTTCATTTGTTCATTTGTTCATTTGTTCACTTGTTCATTTGTTCATTTGTTCACTTGTTCATTTGTTCATTTGTTCATTTGTTCATTTGTTCATTTGTTCATTTGTTCATTTGTTCATTTGTTCAATTGATCCTTTGTTCATTTGTTCATTTGATCATTTGTTCATTCGTTCATTTGCTCTTTTGTTCATTTGTACATTTGTTCATTTGTTCAATTGTTCATTTGTTCATTTGTTCATTTGTTCATTTGTTCATTTCTTCATTTGTTCATTTGTTCATTTGTTCATTTCTTCATTTGTTCATTTGTTAATTTGTTCATTTGTTCATTTGTTAATGTGTTCATTTGTTCATTTGTTCATTTGTCCATTCGTTCGTTTGTTCATTTGTTCATTTGTTCATTTGTCCATTCGTTCGTTTGTTCGTTTGTTCATTTGTTCATTTGTTCACTTGTTCATTTGTTCATTTGTTCATTTGTACATTTGTTCATTTGTTCATTTGTTCTTTTGTTCATTTGTTCATTTGTTCATTTGTTCATTTGTTCATTTGTTCATTTTTTCATTTGTTCATTTGTTCAATTGATCCTTTGTTCATTTGTTCATTTGTTCATTTGTTCATTCGTTCATTTGCTCTTTTGTTCATTTGTACATTTGTTCATTTGTACATTTGTTCATTTGTTCAATTGTTCATTAGTTCATTTGTTCATTTGTTCATTTCTTCATTTCTTCATTTCTTCATTTGTTCATTTGTTCATTTGTTCATTTGTTCATTTGTTCATTTGTTCACTTGACCATTCGTTCGTTTGTTCATTTTTTCATTTGTTCGTTTGTTCATTTGTTCATTTGTTCACTTGTTCATTTCTTCATTTGTTCATTTGTTCATTTGTTCATTTGTTCATTTGTTCATTTGTTCATTTGTTCATTTGTTCACTTGTTCATTTGTTAATGTGTCCATTTTTGGATGTGTTCATTTCTTCAATTCTTCATTTCTTAAGATGTTCATCTGCTCATTTGTCCATTTGTTTATTTGTTCATTTGTTCATATGTTCATTTGATTGTTTGTTCATTTCTCAACTTATTCATTTGTTCATTTGTTCTTTTGTACATTTGTTCGTTTGTTCATTTGTTCATTTGTTTATTTGTTTATTGGTTCATTTGTTCATTTGTTCATTTGTTCATTTGTTCATTCGTTCATTTTTTCATTTGTTCATTTGTTCACTTGTTCATTTGTTCATTTGTCCATTTGTTCATTTGTTCATTTGTTCATTTGTACATTTGTTCAATTGATCCTTTGTTCATTTGTTCATTTGTTCACTTGTTCATTTGTTCATTTGTTCATTTGTTCATTTGTTCCTTTGTTCATTTGTTCATTTGTTCCTTTGTTCATTTGTTCATTTCTACATTTGTTCATTTGTTCATTTGTTCATTTCTACATTTGTTCATTTGTTCATTTGTTCATTCGTTCATTTGTTCATTTGTTCATTTGTTCATTTGTTCATTTGTCCATTTGTTCATTTGTTCATTTGTTCATTTGTTCATTTGTTCATTTGTTCATTTGTTCATTTGTTCATTTGTTCATTTGTTCATTTGTTCATTTGTTCATTTGTTCATTTGTTCATTTGTTCATTTGTTCATTTCTTCATTTCTTCATTTCTTCATTTGTTCATTTGTTCCTTTGTTCATTTGTTCATATGTTCCTTTGTTCATTTGTTCATTTGTTCATTTGTTGATTTGTTCATTTGTTCATTTGTTCATTTGTTGATTTGTTCATTTGTTCATTTGTTCATTAGTTGATTTGTTCACTTGACCATTCGTTCGTTTGTTCATTTTTTCATTTGTTCGCTTGTTCATTCGTTCATTTGTTCATTCGTTCATTTGTTCATTTGTTCATTTGTTCATTTGTTCAATTGTTCATTTGTTCACTTGTTCATTTGTTCATTTGTTCATTTGTTCATTTGTTCGTTTGTTCATTTGTTCATTTGTTCACTTGTTCATTTGTTCATTTGTTCACTTGTTCATTTGTTCATTTGTTCATTTGTTCAATTGATAATTCGTTCATTTGTTCATATGTTCATTTGAATGTTTCTTCATTCGTTCAATGGTTCATTTGTTCATTTGTTCATTTGTTCATTTGTTCACTTGTTCATTTGTTCATTTGTTCATTTGTTCATTTGTTCATTTGTTCATTTGTTCAATTGATAATTCGTTCATTTGTTCATATGTTCATTTGAATGTTTCTTCATTCGTTCAATGGTTCATTTGTTCATTTGTTCATTTGTCTACTCGCTCGTTTGTTCATTTGTTCATTTGTTCAGATGTTAATTTGTCCATTTTTGGAAGTGTTGATTTCTTCAATTCTTCATTTCTTAAGTTGTTCATTTTTTCATTTGTCCATTTGTTTATTTGTTCATTTGTTCATATGTCCATTTGATTGTTTGTTCATTTCTCAACTTATTCATTTGTTCATTTATTCATTTGTCCATTTGTATATTTGTCCATTTGTATATTTGTTCATTTGTTCATTTGTTCATTTGTTCATTTGTTCATTTGTTCATTTGTTCATTTGTTCACTTGACCATTCGTTCGTTTGTTCATTTTTTCATTTGTTCGCTTGTTCATTCGTTCATTTGTTCATTCGTTCATTTGTTCATTTGTTCATTTGTTCATTTGTTCAATTGTTCATTTGTTCACTTGTTCATTTGTTCATTTGTTCATTTGTTCATTTGTTCGTTTGTTCATTTGTTCATTTGTTCACTTGTTCATTTGTTCATTTGTTCACTTGTTCATTTGTTCATTTGTTCATTTGTTCATTTGTTCATTTGTTCATTTGTTCAATTGATAATTCGTTCATTTGTTCATATGTTCATTTGAATGTTTATTCATTCGTTCAATGGTTCATTTGTTCATTTGTTCATTTGTTCATTTGTTCACTTGTTCATTTGTTCATTTGTTCATTTGTTCATTTGTTCATTTGTTCATTTGTTCATTTGTTCAATTGATAATTCGTTCATTTGTTCATATGTTCATTTGAATGTTTCTTCATTCGTTCAATGGTTCATTTGTTCATTTGTTCATTTGTCTACTCGCTCGTTTGTTCATTTGTTCATTTGTTCAGATGTTAATTTGTCCATTTTTGGAAGTGTTGATTTCTTCAATTCTTCATTTCTTAAGTTGTTCATTTTTTCATTTGTCCATTTGTTTATTTGTTCATTTGTTCATATGTCCATTTGATTGTTTGTTCATTTCTCAACTTATTCATTTGTTCATTTATTCATTTGTCCATTTGTATATTTGTCCATTTGTATATTTGTTCATTTGTTCATTTGTTCATTTGTTCATTTGTTCATTTGTTCATTTGTTCATTTGTTCATTTGTTCATTTGTTCATTTGTTCATTTGTTCATTTGTTCATTTGTTCATTTGTTCATTTGTTCATTTGTTCATTTGTTCATTTGTTCATTTGTTCACTTGTCCATTCGTTCGTTTGTTCATTCGTTCATTTGTTCATTTGTTCACTTGTTCATTTGTTCATTTGTTCATTTGTTCATTTGTTCATTTGTTCATTTGTTCATTTGTTCATTTGTTCATTTGTTCACTTGACCATTCGTTCGTTTGTTCATTTTTTCATTTGTTCGCTTGTTCATTCGTTCATTTGTTCATTCGTTCATTTGTTCATTTGTTCATTTGTTCATTTGTTCAATTGTTCATTTGTTCACTTGTTCATTTGTTCATTTGTTCATTTGTTCATTTGTTCGTTTGTTCATTTGTTCATTTGTTCACTTGTTCATTTGTTCATTTGTTCACTTGTTCATTTGTTCATTTGTTCATTTGTTCATTTGTTCATTTGTTCAATTGATAATTCGTTCATTTGTTCATATGTTCATTTGAATGTTTCTTCATTCGTTCAATGGTTCATTTGTTCATTTGTTCATTTGTTCATTTGTTCACTTGTTCATTTGTTCATTTGTTCATTTGTTCATTTGTTCATTTGTTCATTTGTTCATTTGTTCATTTGTTCATTTGTTCATTTGTTCAATTGATAATTCGTTCATTTGTTCATATGTTCATTTGAATGTTTCTTCATTCGTTCAATGGTTCATTTGTTCATTTGTCTACTCGCTCGTTTGTTCATTTGTTCATTTGTTCAGATGTTAATTTGTCCATTTTTGGAAGTGTTGATTTCTTCAATTCTTCATTTCTTAAGTTGGTCATTTTTTCATTTGTCCATTTGTTTATTTGTTCATTTGTTCATATGTCCATTTGATTGTTTGTTCATTTCTCAACTTATTCATTTGTTCATTTATTCATTTGTCCATTTGTATATTTGTCCATTTGTATATTTGTTCATTTGTTCATTTGTTCATTTGTTCATTTGTTCATTTGTTCATTTGTTCATTTGTTCATTTGTTCATTTGTTCATTTGTTCATTTGTTCACTTGTCCATTCGTTCGTTTGTTCATTCGTTCATTTGTTCATTTGTTCACTTGTTCATTTGTTCATTTGTTCATTTGTTCATTTGTTCATTTGTTCATTTGTTCATTTGTTCATTTGTTCATTTGTTCATTTCTTCATTTGTCCATTCGTTCATTTGTTCGTTTGTACATTTGTTCATTTGTTCACTTGTTCATTTGTTCATTTGTTCATTTGTTCATTTGTTCATTTGTTCATTTGTTCACTTGTTCATTTGTTCATTTGTTCACTTGTTCATTTGTTCATTTGTTCATTTGTTCATTTGTTCATTTGTTCATTTGTTCATTTGTTCATTTGTTCAATTGATCCTTTGTTCATTTGTTCATTTGATCATTTGTTCATTCGTTCATTTGCTCTTTTGTTCATTTGTTCATTTGTTCAATTGTTCATTTGTTCATTTGTTCATTTGTTCATTTGTTCATTTCTTCATTTGTTCATTTGTTCATTTGTTCATTTCTTCATTTGTTCATTTGTTAATTTGTTCATTTGTTCATTTGTTAATGTGTTCATTTGTTCATTTGTTCATTTGTCCATTCGTTCGTTTGTTCATTTGTTCATTTGTTCATTTGTCCATTCGTTCGTTTGTTCGTTTGTTCATTTGTTCATTTGTTCACTTGTTCATTTGTTCATTTGTTCATTTGTACATTTGTTCATTTGTTCATTTGTTCTTTTGTTCATTTGTTCATTTGTTCATTTGTTCATTTGTTCATTTGTTCATTTGTTCATTTTTTCATTTGTTCATTTGTTCAATTGATCCTTTGTTCATTTGTTCATTTGTTCATTTGTTCATTCGTTCATTTGCTCTTTTGTTCATTTGTACATTTGTTCATTTGTACATTTGTTCATTTGTTCAATTGTTCATTAGTTCATTTGTTCATTTGTTCATTTCTTCATTTCTTCATTTCTTCATTTGTTCATTTGTTCATTTGTTCATTTGTTCATTTGTTCATTTGTTCACTTGACCATTCGTTCGTTTGTTCATTTTTTCATTTGTTCGTTTGTTCATTTGTTCATTTGTTCACTTGTTCATTTCTTCATTTGTTCATTTGTTCATTTGTTCATTTGTTCATTTGTTCATTTGTTCATTTGTTCATTTGTTCACTTGTTCATTTGTTAATGTGTCCATTTTTGGATGTGTTCATTTCTTCAATTCTTCATTTCTTAAGATGTTCATCTGCTCATTTGTCCATTTGTTTATTTGTTCATTTGTTCATATGTTCATTTGATTGTTTGTTCATTTCTCAACTTATTCATTTGTTCATTTGTTCTTTTGTACATTTGTTCGTTTGTTCATTTGTTCATTTGTTTATTTGTTTATTGGTTCATTTGTTCATTTGTTCATTTGTTCATTTGTTCATTCGTTCATTTTTTCATTTGTTCATTTGTTCACTTGTTCATTTGTTCATTTGTCCATTTGTTCATTTGTTCATTTGTTCATTTGTACATTTGTTCAATTGATCCTTTGTTCATTTGTTCATTTGTTCACTTGTTCATTTGTTCATTTGTTCATTTGTTCATTTGTTCCTTTGTTCATTTGTTCATTTGTTCCTTTGTTCATTTGTTCATTTCTACATTTGTTCATTTGTTCATTTGTTCATTTCTACATTTGTTCATTTGTTCATTTGTTCATTCGTTCATTTGTTCATTTGTTCATTTGTTCATTTGTTCATTTGTCCATTTGTTCATTTGTTCATTTGTTCATTTGTTCATTTGTTCATTTGTTCATTTGTTCATTTGTTCATTTGTTCATTTGTTCATTTGTTCATTTGTTCATTTGTTCATTTGTTCATTTGTTCATTTGTTCATTTGTTCATTTCTTCATTTCTTCATTTCTTCATTTGTTCATTTGTTCCTTTGTTCATTTGTTCATATGTTCCTTTGTTCATTTGTTCATTTGTTCATTTGTTGATTTGTTCATTTGTTCATTTGTTCATTTGTTGATTTGTTCATTTGTTCATTTGTTCATTAGTTGATTTGTTCACTTGACCATTCGTTCGTTTGTTCATTTTTTCATTTGTTCGCTTGTTCATTCGTTCATTTGTTCATTCGTTCATTTGTTCATTTGTTCATTTGTTCATTTGTTCAATTGTTCATTTGTTCACTTGTTCATTTGTTCATTTGTTCATTTGTTCATTTGTTCGTTTGTTCATTTGTTCATTTGTTCACTTGTTCATTTGTTCATTTGTTCACTTGTTCATTTGTTCATTTGTTCATTTGTTCAATTGATAATTCGTTCATTTGTTCATATGTTCATTTGAATGTTTCTTCATTCGTTCAATGGTTCATTTGTTCATTTGTTCATTTGTTCATTTGTTCACTTGTTCATTTGTTCATTTGTTCATTTGTTCATTTGTTCATTTGTTCATTTGTTCAATTGATAATTCGTTCATTTGTTCATATGTTCATTTGAATGTTTCTTCATTCGTTCAATGGTTCATTTGTTCATTTGTTCATTTGTCTACTCGCTCGTTTGTTCATTTGTTCATTTGTTCAGATGTTAATTTGTCCATTTTTGGAAGTGTTGATTTCTTCAATTCTTCATTTCTTAAGTTGTTCATTTTTTCATTTGTCCATTTGTTTATTTGTTCATATGTCCATTTGATTGTTTGTTCATTTCTCAACTTATTCATTTGTTCATTTATTCATTTGTCCATTTGTATATTTGTCCATTTGTATATTTGTTCATTTGTTCATTTGTTCATTTGTTCATTTGTTCATTTGTTCATTTGTTCATTTGTTCATTTGTTCACTTGACCATTCGTTCGTTTGTTCATTTTTTCATTTGTTCGCTTGTTCATTCGTTCATTTGTTCATTCGTTCATTTGTTCATTTGTTCATTTGTTCATTTGTTCAATTGTTCATTTGTTCACTTGTTCATTTGTTCATTTGTTCATTTGTTCATTTGTTCGTTTGTTCATTTGTTCATTTGTTCACTTGTTCATTTGTTCATTTGTTCACTTGTTCATTTGTTCATTTGTTCATTTGTTCATTTGTTCATTTGTTCATTTGTTCAATTGATAATTCGTTCATTTGTTCATATGTTCATTTGAATGTTTATTCATTCGTTCAATGGTTCATTTGTTCATTTGTTCATTTGTTCATTTGTTCACTTGTTCATTTGTTCATTTGTTCATTTGTTCATTTGTTCATTTGTTCATTTGTTCATTTGTTCAATTGATAATTCGTTCATTTGTTCATATGTTCATTTGAATGTTTCTTCATTCGTTCAATGGTTCATTTGTTCATTTGTTCATTTGTCTACTCGCTCGTTTGTTCATTTGTTCATTTGTTCAGATGTTAATTTGTCCATTTTTGGAAGTGTTGATTTCTTCAATTCTTCATTTCTTAAGTTGTTCATTTTTTCATTTGTCCATTTGTTTATTTGTTCATTTGTTCATATGTCCATTTGATTGTTTGTTCATTTCTCAACTTATTCATTTGTTCATTTATTCATTTGTCCATTTGTATATTTGTCCATTTGTATATTTGTTCATTTGTTCATTTGTTCATTTGTTCATTTGTTCATTTGTTCATTTGTTCATTTGTTCATTTGTTCATTTGTTCATTTGTTCATTTGTTCATTTGTTCATTTGTTCATTTGTTCATTTGTTCATTTGTTCATTTGTTCATTTGTTCACTTGTCCATTCGTTCGTTTGTTCATTCGTTCATTTGTTCATTTGTTCACTTGTTCATTTGTTCATTTGTTCATTTGTTCATTTGTTCATTTGTTCATTTGTTCATTTGTTCATTTGTTCATTTCTTCATTTGTCCATTCGTTCATTTGTTCGTTTGTACATTTGTTCATTTGTTCACTTGTTCATTTGTTCATTTGTTCATTTGTTCATTTGTTCATTTGTTCATTTGTTCACTTGTTCATTTGTTCATTTGTTCACTTGTTCATTTGTTCATTTGTTCATTTGTTCATTTGTTCATTTGTTCATTTGTTCATTTGTTCATTTGTTCATTTGTTCAATTGATCCTTTGTTCATTTGTTCATTTGATCATTTGTTCATTCGTTCATTTGCTCTTTTGTTCATTTGTACATTTGTTCATTTGTTCAATTGTTCATTTGTTCATTTGTTCATTTGTTCATTTGTTCATTTCTTCATTTGTTCATTTGTTCATTTGTTCATTTCTTCATTTGTTCATTTGTTAATTTGTTCATTTGTTCATTTGCTAATGTGTTCATTTGTTCATTTGTTCATTTGTCCATTCGTTCGTTTGTTCATTTGTTCATTTGTTCATTTGTCCATTCGTTCGTTTGTTCGTTTGTTCATTTGTTCATTTGTTCACTTGTTCATTTGTTCATTTGTTCATTTGTACATTTGTTCATTTGTTCATTTGTTCTTTTGTTCATTTGTTCATTTGTTCATTTGTTTATTGGTTCATTTGTTCATTTGTTCATTTGTTCATTTGTTCATTTGTTCATTTGTTCATTTGTTCATTCGTTCATTTTTTCATTTGTTCATTTGTTCACTTGTTCATTTGTTCATTTGTCCATTTGTTCATTTGTTCATTTGTTCATTTGTACATTTGTTCAATTGATCCTTTGTTCATTTGTTCATTTGTTCATTTGTTCATTTGTTCATTTGTTCATTTGTTCATTTGTTCCTTTGTTCATTTGTTCATTTGTTCCTTTGTTCATTTGTTCATTTCTACATTTGTTCATTTGTTCATTTGTTCATTTCTACATTTGTTCATTTGTTCATTTGTTCATTCGTTCATTTGTTCATTTGTTCATTTGTTCATTTGTTCATTTGTCCATTTGTTCATTTGTTCATTTGTTCATTTGTTCATTTGTTCATTTGTTCATTTGTTCATTTGTTCATTTGTTCATTTGTTCATTTGTTCATTTGTTCATTTGTTCATTTGTTCATTTCTTCATTTCTTCATTTCTTCATTTCTTCATTTGTTCATTTGTTCCTTTGTTCATTTGTTCATATGTTCCTTTGTTCATTTGTTCATTTGTTCATTTGTTGATTTGTTCATTTGTTCATTTGTTCATTTGTTGATTTGTTCATTTGTTCATTTGTTCATTTGTTCATTTGTTCATTTGTACATGTGTTCATTTGTTCATTTGTTAATTTGTTCAATTGATCCTTTGTTCATTTCTTCATTTCTTACTTTGTTCATTTCTTCATTTGTTCATTTGTTCATTTGTTCATTTGTTCATTTGTTCATTTGTTCATTTGTTCATTTGTTCATTTGTTCATTTGTTCATTTGTTCATTTGTTCATTTGTTCATTTGTTCATTTGTACATGTGTTCATTTGTTCATTTGTTAATTTGTTCATTTGTTCATTTGTTCATTTGTTGATTTGTTCATTTGTTCATTTGTTCATTTGTTCATTTGCTCATTTGTTCACTTGTTCATTTTGTTCCTTTGTTCGTTTGTTCGTTTATAATTTGTTCATTTGTACATGTGTTCATTTGTTCATTTTTACATGTGTTCATTTGTTCATTTGTTCATTTGTACATGTGTTCATTTGTTCATTTGTTCATTTGTTCAATTGATCCTTTGTTCATTTGTTCATTTGTTCATTTGTTCATTTCTTCATTTCTTCATTTCTTCATTTGTTCCTTTGTTCATTTGTTCATATGTTCATTTGTACATGTGTTCATTTGTTCACTTGTAAATTTGTTCAATTGATCCTTTGTTCATTTCTTCATTTCTTCATTTCTTCCTTTCTTCATTTCTTCATTTGTTCATTTGTTCATTTGTTCATTTGTTCATTTGTTCATTTGTTCATTTGTTCATTTGTTCATTTGTTCATTTGTTCATTTGTTCATTTGTTCACTTGTTCATTTTGTTCCTTTGTTCGTTTGTTCGTTTATAATTTGTTCATTTGTACATGTGTTCATTTGTTCATTTGTACATGTGTTCATTTGTTCATTTGTACATGTGTTCATTTGTTCATTTGTTCATTTGTTCATTTGTTCATTTGTTCATATGTTCCTTTGTTCATTTGTTCATTTGTTCATTTGTTGATTTGTTCATTTGTTCATTTTTTCATTTGTTCATTTGTTGACTTGTTCATTTGTTCATTTGTTCATTTGTTCATTTGTTCATTTGTACATGTGTTCATTTGTTCATTTGTAAATTTGTTCAATTGATCCTTTGTTCATTTCTTCATTTCTTCATTTCTTCCTTTCTTCATTTGTTCATTTGTTCATTTGTTCATTTGTTCATTTGTTCATTTGTTCATTTGTTCATTTGTTCATTTGTTCATTTGTTCATTTGTTCATTTGTTCATTTGTTCATTTGTTCAGTTCTTCATTTGTTCATTTGTTCATTTGTTCAATCTTTCATTTGTACATTTGTTCATTTGTTCGTTTGCTCATTTGTTCGTTTGTTCGTTTGTTCATTTGTTTATTTGTTCATTTGTTCATTTGTTCATTAGTTCAATGGTTCATTTGTTCATTTGTTCATTTGTTCATTTGTTCATTTGTTCATTTGTTCATTTGTTCATTTGTTCATTTGTTCATTTGTTCATTTGTTCATTTGTTCATTTGTTCATTTGTTCATTTGTTCATTTGTTCATTTGTTCATTTGTTCATTTGTTCATTTGTTCATATGTTCATTCGTTCAATGGTTCATTTGTTCATTTGTTCATCTGTTCATTTGTACATTTGTTCGTATGTTCATTTGTTCCTTTGTTCATTGGTTCATTTGTTTCTTTGTTCACTTGTTCATTTGGTTCCTTTGTTCGTTTGTTCGCTTTTTCGTTTGTTCATTTGTTTATTTGTTCATTTGTTCATTTGTTTATTTGTTCGTTTGTTCGTTTGTTCATTTGTTCATTTGATCATTTGTTCATTTGTTCATTTGTTCATTTGTTCACTTGACCATTCGTTCGTTTGTTCATTTTTTCATTTGTTCGTTTGTTCATTCGTTCATTTGTTCATTCGTTCATTTGTTCATTTGTTCATTTGTTCATTTGTTCAATTGTTCATTTGTTCACTTGTTCATTTGTTCATTTGTTCATTTGTTCATTTGTTCGTTTGTTCATTTGTTCATTTGTTCACTTGTTCATTTGTTCATTTGTTCATTTGTTCATTCGTTCATTTGCACTTTTGTTCATTTGTACATTTGTTCATTTGTTCAATTGTTCATTTGTTCATTTGTTCCTTTGTTCATTTCTTCATTTCTTCATTTGTTCATTCCTTCATTTGTTCATTTGTTAATTTGTTCATTTGTTCATTTGTTCATTTGTTCATTTGTTCATTTGTTCATTTGTTCATTTGTTCACTTGACCATTCGTTCGTTTGTTCATTTTTTCATTTGTTCGTTTGTTCATTTGTTCATTTGTTCACTTGTTCATTTGTTCATTTGTTCATTTGTTCATTTGTCCATTTGTTCATTTGTTCATTTGTTAATTTGTTCATTTGTCCATTCGTTCGTTTGTTCATTTGTTCATTTATTCATTTGTTCATTTGTTCATTTGTTCACTTGTTCATTTTGTTCCTTTGTTCGTTTGTTCGTTTATAATTTGTTCATTTGTACATGTGTTCATTTGTTCATTTGTACATGTGTTCATTTGTTCATTTGTTCATTTGTTCAATTGATCCTTTGTTCATTTGTTCATTTGTTCATTCGTTCATTTGCACTTTTGTTCATTTGTACATTTGTTCATTTGTTCAATTGTTCATTTGTTCATTTGTTCATTTGTTCCTTTGTTCATTTCTTCATTTCTTCATTTGTTCATTTCTTCATTTGTTCATTTGTTCATTTGTTCATTTTTTCATTTGTTCATTTGTTCAATTGATCCCTTGTTCATTTGTTCATTTGTTCATTTGTTCATTCGTTCATTTGCTCTTTTGTTCATTTGTACATTTGTTCATTTGTACATTTGTTCATTTGTACATTTGTTCATTTGTTCAATTGTTCATTAGTTCATTTGTTCATTTGTTCATTTCTTCATTTCTTCATTTCTTCATTTCTTCATTTCTTCATTTGTACATTTGTTCATTTGTTCATTTGTTCATTTGTTCACTTGACCATTCGTTCGTTTGTTCATTTTTTCATTTGTTCGTTTGTTCATTTGTTCATTTGTTCACTTGTTCATTTCTTCATTTGTTCATTTGTTCATTTGTTCATTTGTTCATTTGTTCACTTGTTCATTTGTTAATGTGTCCATTTTTGGATGTGTTCATTTCTTCAATTCTTCATTTCTTAAGTTGTTCATCTGCTATTTGTCCATTTGTTTATTTGTTCATTTGTTCATATGTTCATTTGATTGTTTGTTCATTTCTCAACTTATTCATTTGTTCATTTGTTCATTTGTACATTTGTTCGTTTGTTCATTTGTTCATTTGTTTATTTGTTCATTTGTTCACTTGTTCATTTGTTCATTTGTCCATTTGTTCATTTGTTCATTTGTTCATTTGTACATTTGTTCAATTGATCCTTTGTTCATTTGTTCATTTGTTCATTTGTTCATTTGTTCATTTGTTCATTTGTTCATTTGTTCCTTTGTTCATTTGTTCATTTGTTCATTTGTTCCTTTGTTCATTTGTTCATTTCTACATTTGTTCATTTGTTCATTTGTTCATTTCTACATTTGTTCATTTGTTCATTTGTTCATTCGTTCATTTGTTCATTTGTTCATTTGTTCATTTGTTCATTTGTCCATTTGTTCATTTGTTCATTTGTTCATTTGTTCATTTGTTCATTTGTTCATTTGTTCATTTGTTCATTTGTTCATTTGTTCATTTGTTCATTTGTTCATTTGTTCATTTGTTCATTTGTTCATTTGTTCATTTGTTCATTTGTTCATTTGTTCATTTCTTCATTTGTTCATATGTTCCTTTGTTCATTTGTTCATTTGTTCATTTGTTGATTTGTTCATTTGTTCATTTATTCATTTGTTGATTTGTTCATTTGTTCATTTGTTCATTTGTTCATTTGTTCATTTGTTCATTTGTACATGTGTTCATTTGTTCATTTGTTAATTTGTTCAATTGATCCTTTGTTCATTTCTTCATTTCTTCCTTTGTTCATTTCTTCATTTGTTCATTTGTTCATTTGTTCATTTGTTCATTTGTTCATGTGTTCATTTGTTCATTTGTTAATTTGTTCATTTGTTCATTTGTTCATTTGTTGATTTGTTCATTTGTTCATTTGTTCATTTGTTCATTTGCTCATTTGTTCACTTGTTCATTTTGTTCCTTTGTTCGTTTGTTCGTTTATAATTTGTTCATTTGTACATGTGTTCATTTGTTCATTTTTACATGTGTTCATTTGTTCATTTGTTCATTTGTACATGTGTTCATTTGTTCATTTGTTCATTTGTTCAATTGATCCTTTGTTCATTTGTTCATTTGTTCATTTGTTCATTTGTTCATTTCTTCATTTCTTCATTTCTTCATTTGTTCCTTTGTTCATTTGTTCATATGTTCCTTTGTTCATTTGTTCATTTGTTCATTTGTTGATTTGTTGATTTGTTCATTTGTTCATTTGTTCATTTGTTCATTTGTTGATTTGTTCATTTGTTCATTTGTTCATTTGTTCATTTGTTCATTTGTTCATTTGTACATGTGTTCATTTGTTCACTTGTAAATTTGTTCAATTGATCCTTTGTTCATTTCTTCATTTCTTCATTTCTTCCTTTCTTCATTTCTTCATTTGTTCATTTGTTCATTTGTTCATTTGTTCATTTGTTCATTTGTTCATTTGTTCATTTGTTCATTTGTTCATTTGTTCATTTGTTCATTTGTACATGTGTTCATTTGTTCATTTGTTAATTTGTTCAATTGATCCTTTGTTCATTTGTTCATTTGTTCATTTGTTCATTTGTACATTTGTTCATTCGTTCATTTGTTCAATTGATCCTTTGTTCATTTATTCATTTGTTCATTAGTTCACTTGTTCATTTGTTCATTTGTTCATTTGTCCATTTGTTCATTTGTTCATTTGTTAATTTGTTCATTTGTCCATTCGTTCGTTTGTTCATTTGTTCATTTATTCATTTGTTCATTTGTTCATTTGTTCATTTGTTCATTTGTTCATTTGTTCATTTGTTCATTTGTTCATTTGTTCACTTGTTCATTTTGTTCCTTTGTTCGTTTGTTCGTTTATAATTTGTTCATTTGTACATGTGTTCATTTGTTCATTTGTACATGTGTTCATTTGTTCATTTGTTCATTTGTTCATTTGTTCATTTGTTCATATGTTCCTTTGTTCATTTGTTCATTTGTTCATTTGGTCATTTGTTGATTTGTTCATTTGTTCATTTTTTCATTTGTTCATTTGTTGACTTGTTCATTTGTTCATTTGTTCATTTGTTCATTTGTTCATTTGTTCATTTGTTCATTTGTACATGTGTTCATTTGTTCATTTGTAAATTTGTTCAATTGATCCTTTGTTCATTTCTTCATTTCTTCATTTCTTCCTTTCTTCATTTGTTCATTTGTTCATTTGTTCATTTGTTCATTTGTTCATTTGTTCATTTGTTCATTTGTTCATTTGTTCATTTGTACATGTGTTCATTTGTTCATTTGTTAATTTGTTCAATTGATCCTTTGTTCATTTGTTCATTTGTTCATTTGTACATTTGTTCATTCGTTCATTTGTTCATTTGTTCATTTGTTCATTTGTTCATTTGTTTATTTGTTTATTGGTTCATTTATTCATTTGTTCATTAGTTCACTTGTTCATTTGTTCATTTGTTCATTTGTTCATTTGTTCATTTGTCCATTTGTTCATTTGTTCATTTGTTAATTTGTTCATTCGTCCATTCGTTCGTTTGTTCATTTGTTCATTTATTCATTTGTTCATTTGTTCATTTGTTCATTTGTTCATTTGTTCACTTGTTCATTTTGTTCCTTTGTTCGTTTGTTCGTTTATAATTTGTTCATTTGTACATGTGTTCATTTGTTCATTTGTACATGTGTTCATTTGTTCATTTGTTCATTTGTTCAATTGATCCTTTGTACATTTGTTCATTTGTTCATTCGTTCATTTGCACTTTTGTTCATTTGTACATTTGTTCATTTGTTCAATTGTTCATTTGTTCATTTGTTCCTTTGTTCATTTCTTCATTTCTTCATTTGTTCATTTCTTCATTTGTTCATTTGTTCATTTGTTCATTTGTTCATTTGTTCATTTGTTCATTTGTTCATTTGTTCACTTGACCATTCGTTCGTTTGTTCATTTTTTCATTTGTTCGTTTGTTCATTTGTTCATTTGTTCATTTGTTCATTTGTTCATTTGTCCATTTGTTCATTTGTTCATTTGTTAATTTGTTCATTTGTCCATTCGTTCGTTTGTTCATTTGTTCATTTATTCATTTGTTCATTTGTTCATTTGTTCACTTGTTCATTTTGTTCCTTTGTTCGTTTGTTCGTTTATAATTTGTTCATTTGTACATGTGATCATTTGTTCATTTGTACATGTGTTCATTTGTTCATTTGTTCATTTGTTCAATTGATCCTTTGTTCATTTGTTCATTTGTTCATTCGTTCATTTGCACTTTTGTTCATTTGTACATTTGTTCATTTGTTCAATTGTTCATTTGTTCATTTGTTCCTTTGTTCATTTCTTCATTTCTTCATTTGTTCATTTCTTCATTTGTTCATTTGTTAATTTGTTCATTTGTTCATTTGTTCATTTGTTGATTTGTTGATTTGATCATTCGTTCATTTGTTCATTTCTTCATTTGTTCATTTGTCCATTCGTTCGTTTGTTCATTTGTTCATTTGTTCATTTGTCCATTCGTTCGTTTGTTCATTTGTTCATTTGTTCACTTGTTCATTTGTTCATTTGTTCATTTGTTCATTTGTTCATTTGTTCACTTGACCATTCGTTCGTTTGTTCATTTTTTCATTTGTTCGTTTGTTCATTCGTTCATTTGTTCATTCGTTCATTTGTTCATTTGTTCATTTGTTCATTTGTTCAATTGTTCATTTGTTCACTTGTTCATTTGTTCATTTGTTGATTTGTTCATTTGTTCGTTTGTTCATTTATTCATTTGTTCACTTGTTCATTTGTTCATTTGTTCATTTGTTCATTCGTTCATTTGCACTTTTGTTCATTTGTACATTTGTTCATTTGTTCAATTGTTCATTTGTTCATTTGTTCCTTTGTTCATTTCTTCATTTCTTCATTTGTTCATTTCTTCATTTGTTCATTTGTTAATTTGTTCATTTGTTCATTTGTTCATTTGTTCATTTGTTCATTTGTTCATTTGTTCATTTGTTCACTTGACCATTCGTTCGTTTGTTCATTTTTTCATTTGTTCGTTTGTTCATTTGTTCATTTGTTCATTTGTTCATTTGTTCATTTGTTCATTTGTCCATTTGTTCATTTGTTCATTTGTTAATTTGTTCATTTGTCCATTCGTTCGTTTGTTCATTTGTTCATTTATTCATTTGTTCATTTGTTCATTTGTTCACTTGTTCATTTTGTTCCTTTGTTCGTTTGTTCGTTTATAATTTGTTCATTTGTACATGTGTTCATTTGTTCATTTGTACATGTGTTCATTTGTTCATTTGTTCAATTGATCCTTTGTTCATTTGTTCATTTGTTCATTCGTTCATTTGCACTTTTGTTCATTTGTACATTTGTTCATTTGTTCAATTGTTCATTTGTTCATTTGTTCATTTGTTCCTTTGTTCATTTCTTCATTTCTTCATTTGTTCATTTCTTCATTTGTTCATTTGTTAATTTGTTCATTTGTTCATTTGTTCATTTGTTGATTTGTTGATTTGTTCATTCGTTCATTTGTTCATTTCTTCATTTGTTCATTTGTCCATTCGTTCGTTTGTTCATTTGTTCATTTGTTCATTTGTCCATTCGTTCGTTTGTTCATTTGTTCATTTGTTCACTTGTTCATTTGTTCATTTGTTCATTTGTTCATTTGTTCATTTGTTCACTTGACCATTCGTTCGTTTGTTCATTTTTTCATTTGTTCGTTTGTTCATTCGTTCATTTGTTCATTCGTTCATTTGTTCATTTGTTCATTTGTTCATTTGTTCATTTGTTCATTTGTTCAATTGATAATTCGTTCATTTGTTCATATGTTCATTTGAATGTTTCTTCATTCGTTCAATGGTTCATTTGTTCATTTGTTCATTTGTCTACTCGCTCGTTTGTTCATTTGTTCATTTGTTCATTTGTTCATTTGTTCACTTGTTCATTTGTTCATTTGTTCATTTGTTCATTTGTTCATTTGTTCATTTGTTCATTTGTTCATTTGTTCATTTGTTCATTTGTTCAATTGATAATTCGTTCATTTGTTCATATGTTCATTTGAATGTTTCTTCATTCGTTCAATGGTTCATTTGTTCATTTGTTCATTTGTCTACTCGCTCGTTTGTTCATTTGTTCATTTGTTCAGATGTTATTTTGTCCATTTTTGGAAGTGTTGATTTCTTCAATTCTTCATTTCTTAAGTTGTTCATTTTTTCATTTGTCCATTTGTTTATTTGTTCATTTGTTCATATGTCCATTTGATTGTTTGTTCATTTCTCAACTTATTAATTTGTTCATTTATTCATTTGTCCATTTGTATATTTGTCCATTTGTATATTTGTTCATTTGTTCATTTGTTCATTTGTTCATTTGTTCATTTGTTCATTTGTTCATTTGTTCATTTGTTCACTTGTCCATTCGTTCGTTTGTTCATTCGTTCATTTGTTCGTTTGTTCATTTGTTCATTTGTTCACTTGTTCATTTGTTCATTTGTTCATTTGTTCATTTGTTCATTTGTTCATTTGTTCATTTGTTCATTTGTTCATTTGTTCACTTGTTCATTTGTTCATTTGTTCATTTGTTCATTTGTTCATTTGTTCATTTGTTCATTTGTTCATTTGTTCATTTGTTCATTTGTTCAATTGATCCTTTGTTCATTTGTTCATTTGATCATTTGTTCATTCGTTCATTTGCTCTTTTGTTCATTTGTACATTTGTTCATTCGTTCAATTGTTCATTTGTTCAATTGTTCATTTGTTCATTTGTTCATTTGTTCATTTGTTCATTTCTTCATTTGTTCATTTGTTCATTTGTTCATTTCTTCATTTGTTCATTTGTTAATTTGTTCATTTGTTCATTTGTTAATGTGTTCATTTGTTCATTTGTTCATTTGTCCATTCGTTCGTTTGTTCATTTGTTCATTTGTTCATTTGTCCATTCGTTCGTTTGTTCGTTTGTTCATTTGTTCATTTGTTCACTTGTTCATTTGTTCATTTGTACATTTGTTCATTTGTTCATTTGTTCTTTTGTACATTTGTTCATTTGTTCATTTGTTCATTTGTTCATTTGTTCATTTTTTCATTTGTTCATTTGTTCAATTGATCCTTTGTTCATTTGTTCATTTGTTCATTTGTTCATTCGTTCATTTGCTCTTTTGTTCATTTGTACATTTGTTCATTTGTACATTTGTTCATTTGTTCAATTGTTCATTAGTTCATTTGTTCATTTGTTCATTTGTTCATTTCTTCATTTCTTCATTTGTTCATTTGTTCATTTGTTCATTTGTTCATTTGTTCATTTGTTCACTTGACCATTCGTTCGTTTGTTCATTTTTTCATTTGTTCGTTTGTTCATTTGTTCATTTGTTCACTTGTTCATTTGTTCATTTGTCCATTTGTTCATTTGTTCATTTGTTCATTTGTTCACTTGTTCATTTGTTAATGTGTCCATTTTTGGATGTGTTCATTTCTTCAATTCTTCATTTCTTAAGATGTTCATCTGCTCATTTGTCCATTTGTTTATTTGTTCATTTGTTCATATGTTCATTTGATTGTTTGTTCATTTCTCAACTTATTCATTTGTTCATTTGTACATTTGTTCGGTTGTTCATTTGTTCATTTGTTTATTTGTTTATTGGTTCATTTGTTCATTTGTTCATTTGTACATTTGTTCATTTGTTCATTTGTTCATTTGTTCATTCGTTCATTTTTTCATTTGTTCATTTGTTCACTTGTTCATTTGTTCATTTGTCCATTTGTTCATTTGTTCATTTGTTCATTTGTTCATTTGTACATTTGTTCAATTGATCCTTTGTTCATTTGTTCATTTGTTCATTTGTTCATTTGTTCATTTGTTCATTTGTTCATTTGTTCATTTGTTCCTTTGTTCATTTGTTCATTTGTTCCTTTGTTCATTTGTTCATTTCTACATTTGTTCATTTGTTCATTTGTTCATTAGTTCATTTGTTCATTTGTTCATTTGTTCATTTGTTCATTTGTTCATTTGTTCATTTGTTCATTTGTTCATTTGTTCATTTGTTCATTTGTTCATTTGTTCATTTGTTCATTTGTTCATTTGTTCATTTGTTCATTTGTTCATTTGTTCATTTGTTCATTTGTTCATTTGTTCATTTGTTCATTTCTTCATTTCTTCATTTGTTCATTTGTTCCTTTGTTCATTTGTTCATATGTTCCTTTGTTCATTTGTTCATTTGTTCATTTGTTGATTTGTTCATTTGTTCATTTGTTGATTTGTTCATTTGTTCATTTGTTCATTTGTTCATTTGTTCATTTGTTCATTTGTACATGTGTTCATTTGTTCATTTGTTAATTTGTTCAATTGATCCTTTGTTCATTTCTTCATTTCTTCATTTCTTCCTTTGTTCATTTGTTCATTTGTTCATTTGTTCATTTGTTCATTTGTTCATTTGTTCATTTGTTCATTTGTTCATTTGTTCATTTGTTCATTTGTTCATTTGTTCATTTGTTCATTTGTTCATTTGTTCATTTGTACATGTGTTCATTTGTTCATTTGTTCATTTGTTCATTTGTTAATTTGTTCATTTGTTCATTTGTTCATTTGTTGATTTGTTCATTTGTTCATTTGTTCATTTGCTCATTTGTTCACTTGTTCATTTTGTTCCTTTGTTCGTTTGTTCGTTTATAATTTGTTCATTTGTACATGTGTTCATTTGTTCATTTGTACATGTGTTCATTTGTTCATTTGTTCATTTGTTCAATTGATCCTTTGTTCATTTGTTCATTTGTTCATTTCTTCATTTCTTCATTTGTTCATTTGTTCCTTTGTTCATTTGTTCATATGTTCCTTTGTCCATTTGTTCATTTGTTCATTTGTTGATTTGTTGATTTGTTCATTTGTTCATTTGTTCATTTGTTGATTTGTTCATTTGTTCATTTGTTCATTTGTTCATTTGTTCATTTGTTCATTTGTACATGTGTTCATTTGTTCATTTGTAAATTTGTTCAATTGATCCTTTGTTCATTTCTTCATTTCTTCATTTCTTCCTTTCTTCATTTCTTCATTTGTTCATTTGTTCATTTCTTCATTTGTTCATTTGTTCATTTGTTCATTTGTTCATTTGTTCATTTGTTCATTTGTTCATTTGTTCATTTGTACATGTGTTCATTTGTTCATTTGTTAATTTGTTCAATTGATCCTTTGTTCATTTGTTCATTTGTTCATTTGTTCACTTGTTCATTTGTTCATTTGTTCATTTGTTCATTTGTTCATTTGTTCATTTGTTCACTTGACCATTCGTTCGTTTGTTCATTTTTTCATTTGTTCGTTTGTTCATTTGTTCATTTGTTCACTTGTTCATTTGTTCATTTGTTCATTTGTTCATTTGTTCATTTGTTCACTTGTTCATTTGTTCATTTGTCCATTTGTTCATTTGTTCATTTGTTAATTTGTTCACTTGTCCATTCGTTCGATTGTTCATTTCTTCATTTGTTCGTTTGTTCATTTGTTCATTTGTTCACTTGTTCATTTGTTCATTTGTTCATTTGTACATTTGTTCATTTGTTCATTTGTTCATTTGTTCATTTGTTCATTTGTTCATTTGTTCATTTGTTCATTTGTTCAGTTCTTCATTTGTTCATTTGTACATTTGTTCATTTGTTCGTTTGTTCAGTTCTTCATTTGTTCATTTGTTCATTTGTTCATTTGTTCATTTGTTCGTTTGTTCATTTGTTCATTTGTAGTTCTGTACATTTTTCAAATTGTTCATTTGTTTATTTGTTCGATTGTTCATCTGTTCATTAATTCATTTGTCCATTTGTCCATTTGTTCGTTTGTTCATTTGTTCATTTGTTCATTTGTTCATTTGTTCATTTGTTCATTTGTTCATTTGTTCATTTGTTCATTTGTTCATTTGTTCATTTGTTCATTTGTTCATTTGTTCATTTGTTCATTTGTTCATTTGTTCATTTGTTCATTTGTTCATTTGTTCATTTGTTCATTTGTTCATTTGTTCATTTGTTCATTTGTTCATTTGTTCATTTGTTCATTTGTTCATTTGTTCATTTGTTCATTTGTTCATTTGTTCCTTTGTTCATTTGTTCCTTTGTTCATTTGTTCATTTGTTCTTTTGTTCATTTGTTCCTTTGTTCCTTTGTTCATTTGTTCGTTTGTTCATTTGTTGATTTGTTCATTTGTTGATTTGTTCATTCGTTCATTCGTTCATTTGTTCATTTGTACATTTGTTCATTTGTTCAATTCTTCATTTGTTCATTTGTTCATTTGTACATGTGTTCATTTGTTCATTTGTTGATTTGTTGATTTGTTCATTCGTTCATTTGTTCATTTCTTCATTTGTTCATTTGTAAATTTGTTCATTTCTTCAATGGTTCATTTGTTCATTTGTTCATCTGTTCATTTCTTTATTTCTTCATTTCTTCATTTCTTCATTTCTTCATTTCTTCATTTCATCATTTCTTCATTTCTTCATTTCTTCATTTCTTCATTTCTTCATTTCTTCATTTCTTCCTTTCTTCATTTGTTCATTTGTTCATTTGTTCATTTGTTCATTTGTTCATTTGTTCATTTGATCATTTGTTCATATGTTCATTTGATTGTTTGTTCATTTCTCAACGTATTCATTTGTTCATTTGTTCTTATTTCATTTGTTCATTTTTTCATTTGTTCATTTGTTCATTTGTTAATTTGTTCATTTGTCCATTTGATTGTTTGTTCATTTCTCAATTTATTCATTTGTTCATTTGTTCATTTGTTCATTTGTTCATTTGTACATTTGTTCATTCGTTCATTTGTTCATTTGTTTATTTGTTTATTGGTTCATTTGTTCATTTGTTCATTTGTTCATTTGTTCATTTGTTCATTTGTTCATTTGTCCATTCGTTCGTTTGTTCATTTGTTCATTTATTCATTTGTTCATTTGTTCATTTGTTCATTTGTTCATTTGTTCATTTGTTCATTTGTTCATTCGTTCACTTGTTCATATTGTTCCTTTGTTCGTTTGTTCGTTTATAATTTGTTCATTTCTACATGTGTTCATTTGTTCATTTGTACATGTGTTCATTTGTTCATTTGTTCATTTGTTCATTTCTTCATTTCTTCATTTCTTCATTTGTTCATTTGTTCATTTGTTCATTTCTTCATTTGTTCATTTGTTAATTTGTTCATTTGTTCATTTGTTAATGTGTTCATTTGTTCATTTGTTCATTTGTCCATTCGTTCGTTCGTTCATTTGTTCATTTGTTCATTTGTCCATTCGTTCGTTTGTTCATTTGTTCATTTGTTCATTTGTTCATTTGTTCATTTGTTCATTTGTTCATTTGTTCACTTGTTCATTTGTTCATTTGTTCATTTGTTCATTTGTTCATTTGTTCATTTGTTCATTTGTTCATTTGTTCATTTGTTCATTTGTACATTTGTTCATTTGTTCATTTGTTCATTTGTTCATTTGTTCACTTGACCATTCGTTCGTTTGTTCATTTTTTCATTTGTTCGTTTGTTCATTTGTTCATTTGTTCATTTGTTCATTTGTTCATTTGTTCGTTTGTTCATTTGTTCATTTGTTCATTTGTTCATTTGTTCATTCGGTCATTTGTTCATCTGTTCATTTGTTCATTTGTTCATTAGTTCATTTGTTCATTTGTACATTTGTTCATTTGTTCATTTGTTCATTTGTTCATTTGTTCATTTGTTCATTTGTTCATTTGTTCATTTGTCCATTTGTTCATTTGTTCATTTGTTCATTTGTTCATTTGTTCATTTGTTCATTGGTTCATTTATTCATTTGTTCATTCGTTCATTTGTTCATTTCTTCAATTCTTCATTTCTTCATTTTTAACTTGTTCATTTGTTCGTTTGTTCATTTTTTTATTTGTTCATTTGTACATTTGTTCATTTGTACAATTGTCCCCTTGTTCATTTGTTCACTTGTCAACATGTTCATTTGTTCATTTGTACATTTGTTCATTTGTACATTTGTGCATCTGTTCACTTGTTCATTTGTTCATTTGTCCATTCGTTATTTTGTTCATTTGTTCATTTGTTCATTTGTTCATTTGTTCATTTGTTCATTTGTTCATTTGTTCATTTGTTCATTTGTTCATTGGTTCATTTATTCATTTGTTCATTTGTCCATTTGTTCATTTGTTCATTTGTTCATTTGTTCATTTGTTCATTTGTTCATTTGTTCATTTGTTCATTTGTTCATATGTTCATTTGTTCATTTGTTCATTTGTTCATTTGTTCCTTTGTTCATTTGTTCATTTGTTCATTTGTTCATTTGTTCATTTGTTCATTTGTTCATTTGTTCATTCGTTCATTTCTTCATTTGTTCATTCGTTCATTTGTTCAATTGATAATTCGTTCATTTGTTCGTTTGTTCATTTTGTTCCTTTGTTCGTTTGTTCGTTTGTTCATTTGTTCACTTGTTCATTTGTTCATTTGTTCATTTGTTCATTTGTTCATTGGTTCATTTATTCATTTGTTCATTTGTCCATTTGTTCATTTGTTCATTTGTTCATTTGTTCATTTGTTCATTTGTTCATTTGTTCATTTGTTCATTTGTTCATTTGTTCATTTGTTCATTTGTTCATTTGTTCATTTGTTGTTTTGTTCATTTGTTCATTTGTTCATTTGTTCATTTGTTCATTTGTTCATTTGTTCATTTGTTCATTTGTTCATTTGTTCATTTGTTCATTTGTTCATTTGTTCATTTGTTCATTTGTTCATTTGTTCATTTGTTCATTTGTTCATTTGTTCATTTGTTCATTTGTTCATTTGTTCATTTGTTCATTTGTTCATTTGTTCATTTGTTCATTTGTTCATTTGTTCATTTGTTCATTTGTTCATTTGTTCATTTGTTCATTTGTTCATTTGTTCATTTGTTCATTTGTTCATTTGTTCATTTGTTCATTTGTTCATTTGTTCATTTGTTCATTTGTTCATTTGTTCATTTGTTCATTTGTTCACTTGTTCATTTTGTTCCTTTGTTCGTTTGTTCATTTTTTCATATGTACATGTGTTCATTTGTTCATTTGTACATGTGTTCATTTGTTCATTTGTTGATTTGTTGATTTGTTCATTCGTTCATTTGTTCATTTCTTCATTTGTTCATTTGTACATTTGTTCATTTGTTCAATGGTTCATTTGTTCATTTGTTCATCTGTTCATTTCTTCATTTCTTCATTTCTTCATTTCTTCATTTCTTCATTTCATCATTTCTTCATTTCTTCATATCTTCATTTCTTCATTTGTTCACTTGTTCATTTTGTTCCTTTGTTCGTTTGTTCGTTTGTTCGTTTGTTCATTTGTTCATTTGTACATGTATTCATTTGTTCATCTGTACATGTGTTCATATGTTCATTTGTTCATTTGTTCATTTGTTCAATTGATCCTTTTTTCATTTGTTCATTTGTTCCTTTGTTCATTTGTTCATTTGTTCATTTGTTCATTTGTTGATTTGCTCATTTGTTGATTTGTTCATTCGTTCATTTGTTCATTTGTTCATTTGTTCATATGTACATTTGTTCATTCGTCAATTGTTCATTTGTTCATTTGTTCAGTTGTTCATTTGTTCATTTCTTCATTTCTTCATTTCTTTATTTCTTCATTTCTTCATTTCTTCATTTGTTCATTTGTTCACTTGTTCATTTTGTTCCTTTGTTCGTTTGTTCGTTTGTTCATTTGTTCATTTGTACATGTGTTCATTTGTTCATTTGTACACGTGTTCATTTGTTCATTTGTACATTTGTTCAATTGATCCTTTGTTCATTTGTTCATTTGTTCCTTTGTTCACTTGTTCATTTTGTTCCATTGTTCGTTTGTTCGTTTGTTCGTTTGTTCATTTGTTCATTTGTACATGTATTCATTTGTTCATCTGTACATGTGTTCATTTGTTCATCTGTACATGTGTTCATTTGTTCATTTGTTCATTTGTTCAATTGATCCTTTTTTCATTTGTTCATTTGTTCATTTGTTCCTTTGTTCATTTTTTCATTTGTTCATTTGTTGATTTGCTCATTTGTTGATTTGTTCATTCGTTCATTTGTTCATTTGTACATTTGTTTATTTGTTCATTTGTTCATTTGTTCATTTGTTCATTTGTTCATTTGTTCACTTGTTCGTTTGTTCATTTGTTCATTTGTTCACTTGTTCATTTTGTTCATTTGTTCATTTGATCATTTGTTCATTTGTTCATTTGTTCATTTGTTCATTTGTTCATTTGTTCATTTGTTCATTTGTTCATTTGTTCATTTGTTCATTTGTACATGTGTTCATTTGTTCATTTGTACACGTGTTCATTTGTTCATTTCTACATTTGTTCAATTGATCCTTTGTTCATTTGTTCATTTGTTCATTTGATCCTTTGATCATTTGTTCATTTGTTCCTTTGTTCATTTGTTCATTAGTTCATTTGTTGATTTGTTCATTTGTTGATTTGTTCATTCGTTCATTTGTTCATTTGTTCATTTGTTCATTTGTACATTTGTTCATTTGTTCATTTGTTCATTTGTTCATTTGTTCATTTGTTCATTTGATGAGTTGTTCATTTGTACATTTGATCATTTGTTCATTTGTTCATTTGTTCATTTCTTCATTTGTTCATTTGATCATTTGTTCATTTGTTCATTTGTTCATTTGTTCATTTGTTCATTTGTTCATTTGTTCTTTTGTTCATTTCTTAAGTTGTTCATTTGTTCATTTGTTCATATGTTCATTTGTTCATTTGTTCATTTGTTCATTTGTTCCTTTGTTCATTTGTTCATTTGTTCATTTGTTCATTTGTTCATTTGTTCATTTGTTCATTTGTTCATTTGTTCATTTGTTCATTTGTTCACTCGTTCATTTTGTTCCTTTGTTCGTTTGTTCGCTTGTTCATTTGTTCATTTGTACATGTGTTCATTTGTTCATTTGTTCATTTGTTCATTTGTTCATTTGTTCATTTGTTCATTTGTTCATTTGTTCATTTGTTCATTTGTTCATTCGTTCATTTGTTCATTTGTTCATTCGTTCATTTGTTCATTCGTTCATTCGTTCATTTGTTCATTTGTTCATTTGTTCATTCGTTCATTTGTTCAATTGATAATTCGTTCATTTGTTCATTTGTTCATTTGTTCGTTTGTTCATTTTGTTCCTTTGTTCGTTTGTTCGTTTGTTCATTTGTTCACTTGTTCATTTGTACATTTGTTCATTTGTTGATTTGTTCATCTGTTGATTTGTTCATTTGTTCTATTGTTCATTTGTTGATTTGTTCATTTGTTCATTTGTTCATTTGTTCATATGTTCCTTTGTTATTTGTTCATTTGTTCCTTTGTTCATTTGTTCATTTGTTGATTTGTTCATTTGTTGATTTGTTCATTAGTTCATTTGTTCATTTCTTCATTTGTTCATTTGTTCATCTGTTCATTTGTTCATTTGTTCATTTCTTCATTTCTTCCTTTCTTCATTTCTTCATTTGTTCATTTGTTCATTTGTTCATTTGTTCATTTGCTCATTTGTCCATTTGTTCATTTGTTCATTTGTTCATTTGTTCATTTGTTCATTTCTTAAGTTGTTCATTTGTTCATTTGTTCATATGTTCATTTGTTCATTTGTTCATTTGTTCATTTGTTCCTTTGTTCATTTGTTCATTTGTTCATTTGTTCATTTGTTCATTTGTTCATTTGTTCATTTGTTCATTTGTTCATTTGTTCATTTGTTCATTTGTTCATTTGTTCATTTGTCCACTCGTTCATTTTGTTCTTTTGTTCGTTTGTTCGCTTGTACATTTGTTCATTTGTACATGTGTTCATTTGTTCATTTGTACATGTGTTCATTTGTTCATTTGTTCATTTGTTCATTTGTTCATTTGTTCATTTGTTCATTTGTTCATTTGTTCATTTGTTCATTTGTTCATTCGTTCATTTCTTCATTTGTTCATTCGTTCATTTGTTCAATTGATAATTCGTTCATTTGTTCGTTTGTTCATTTTGTTCCTTTGTTCGTTTGTTCGTTTGTTCATTTGTTCACTTGTTCATTTGTACATTTGTTCATTTGTTGATTTGTTCATCTGTTGATTTGTTCATTTGTTCTATTGTTCATTTGTTGATTTGTTCATTTGTTCATTTGTTCATTTGTTCATATGTTCCTTTGTTCATTTGTTCATTTGTTCCTTTGTTCATTTGTTCATTTGTTGATTTGTTCATTTGTTGATTTGTTCATTAGTTCATTTGTTCATTTCTTCATTTGTTCATTTGTTCATCTGTTCATTTGTTCATTTGTTCATTTGTTCATTTGTTCATTTGTTCATTTGTTCATTTGTTCATTTGTACATTTGTTCATTTGTTCATTTGTTCATTTGTTCACTTGACCATTCGTTCGTTTGTTCATTTTTTCATTTGTTCGTTTGTTCATTTGTTCATTTGTTCATTTGTTCATTTGTTCATTTGTTCGTTTGTTCATTTGTTCATTTGTTCATTTGTTCATTTGTTCATTCGGTCATTTGTTCATCTGTTCATTTGTTCATTTGTTCATTAGTTCATTTGTTCATTTGTACATTTGTTCATTTGTTCATTTGTTCATTTGTTCATTTGTTCATTTGTTCATTTGTTCATTTGTTCATTTGTCCATTTGTTCATTTGTTCATTTGTTCATTTGTTCATTTGTTCATTTGTTCATTGGTTCATTTATTCATTTGTTCATTCGTTCATTTGTTCATTTCTTCAATTCTTCATTTCTTCATTTTTAACTTGTTCATTTGTTCGTTTGTTCATTTTTTTATTTGTTCATTTGTACATTTGTTCATTTGTACAATTGTCCCCTTGTTCATTTGTTCACTTGTCAACATGTTCATTTGTTCATTTGTACATTTGTTCATTTGTACATTTGTGCATCTGTTCACTTGTTCATTTGTTCATTTGTCCATTCGTTATTTTGTTCATTTGTTCATTTGTTCATTTGTTCATTTGTTCATTTGTTCATTTGTTCATTTGTTCATTTGTTCATTTGTTCATTTGTTCATTGGTTCATTTATTCATTTGTTCATTTGTCCATTTGTTCATTTGTTCATTTGTTCATTTGTTCATTTGTTCATTTGTTCATTTGTTCATTTGTTCATTTGTTCATATGTTCATTTGTTCATTTGTTCATTTGTTCATTTGTTCCTTTGTTCATTTGTTCATTTGTTCATTTGTTCATTTGTTCATTTGTTCATTTGTTCATTTGTTCATTTGTTCATTTGTTCATTTGTCCACTCGTTCATTTTGTTCTTTTGTTCGTTTGTTCGCTTGTACATTTGTTCATTTGTACATGTGTTCATTTGTTCATTTGTACATGTGTTCATTTGTTCATTTGTACATGTGTTCATTTGTTCATTTGTTCATTTGTTCATTTGTTCATTTGTTCATTTGTTCATTTGTTCATTTGTTCATTTGTTCATTTGTTCATTCGTTCATTTCTTCATTTGTTCATTCGTTCATTTGTTCAATTGATAATTCGTTCATTTGTTCGTTTGTTCATTTTGTTCCTTTGTTCGTTTGTTCGTTTGTTCATTTGTTCACTTGTTCATTTGTTCATTTGTTCATTTGTTCATTTGTTCATTGGTTCATTTATTCATTTGTTCATTTGTCCATTTGTTCATTTGTTCATTTGTTCATTTGTTCATTTGTTCATTTGTTCATTTGTTCATTTGTTCATTTGTTCATTTGTTCATTTGTTCATTTGTTCATTTGTTCATTTGTTGTTTTGTTCATTTGTTCATTTGTTCATTTGTTCATTTGTTCATTTGTTCATTTGTTCATTTGTTCATTTGTTCATTTGTTCATTTGTTCATTTGTTCATTTGTTCATTTGTTCATTTGTTCATTTGTTCATTTGTTCATTTGTTCATTTGTTCATTTGTTCATTTGTTCATTTGTTCATTTGTTCATTTGTTCACTTGTTCATTTTGTTCCTTTGTTCGTTTGTTCGTTTGTTCATTTGTTCATTTGTACATGTGTTCATTTGTTCATTTGTACACGTGTTCATTTGTTCATTTGTACATTTGTTCAATTGATCCTTTGTTCATTTGTTCATTTGTTCCTTTGTTCACTTGTTCATTTTGTTCCATTGTTCGTTTGTTCGTTTGTTCGTTTGTTCATTTGTTCATTTGTACATGTATTCATTTGTTCATCTGTACATGTGTTCATTTGTTCATCTGTACATGTGTTCATTTGTTCATTTGTTCATTTGTTCAATTGATCCTTTTTTCATTTGTTCATTTGTTCCTTTGTTCATTTTTTCATTTGTTCATTTGTTGATTTGCTCATTTGTTGATTTGTTCATTCGTTCATTTGTTCATTTGTACATTTGTTTATTTGTTCATTTGTTCATTTGTTCATTTGTTCATTTGTTCACTTGTTCGTTTGTTCATTTGTTCATTTGTTCACTTGTTCATTTTGTTCATTTGTTCATTTGATCATTTGTTCATTTGTTCATTTGTTCATTTGTTCATTTGTTCATTTGTTCATTTGTTCATTTGTTCATTTGTTCATTTGTTCATTTGTTCATTTGTTCATTTGTACATGTGTTCATTTGTTCATTTGTACACGTGTTCATTTGTTCATTTCTACATTTGTTCAATTGATCCTTTGTTCATTTGTTCATTTGTTCATTTGATCCTTTGATCATTTGTTCATTTGTTCCTTCGTTCATTTGTTCATTAGTTCATTTGTTGATTTGTTCATTCGTTCATTTGTTCATTTGTTCATTTGTTCATTTGTACATTTGTTCATTTGTTCATTTGTTCATTTGTTCATTTGTTCATTTGTTCATTTGTTCATTTGTTCATTTGTTCATTTGTTCATTTGTTCATTTGTTCATTTGATGAGTTGTTCATTTGTACATTTGATCATTTGTTCATTTGTTCATTTGTTCATTTCTTCATTTGTTCATTTGATCATTTGTTCATTTGTTCATTTGTTCATTTGTTCATTTGTTCTTTTGTTCATTTCTTAAGTTGTTCATTTGTTCATTTGTTCATATGTTCATTTGTTCATTTGTTCATTTGTTCATTTGTTCCTTTGTTCATTTGTTCATTTGTTCATTTGTTCATTTGTTCATTTGTTCATTTGTTCATTTGTTCATTTGTTCATTTGTTCACTCGTTCATTTTGTTCCTTCGTTCGTTTGTTCGCTTGTTCATTTGTTCATTTGTACATGTGTTCATTTGTTCATTTGTTCATTTGTTCATTTGTTCATTTGTTCATTTGTTCATTTGTTCATTTGTTCATTTGTTCATTTGTTCATTCGTTCATTTGTTCATTTGTTCATTCGTTCATTTGTTCATTCGTTCATTCGTTCATTTGTTCATTTGTTCATTTGTTCATTCGTTCATTTGTTCAATTGATAATTCGTTCATTTGTTCATTTGTTCATTTGTTCGTTTGTTCATTTTGTTCCTTTGTTCGTTTGTTCGTTTGTTCATTTGTTCACTTGTTCATTTGTACATTTGTTCATTTGTTGATTTGTTCATCTGTTGATTTGTTCATTTGTTCTATTGTTCATTTGTTGATTTGTTCATTTGTTCATTTGTTCATTTGTTCATATGTTCCTTTGTTATTTGTTCATTTGTTCCTTTGTTCATTTGTTCATTTGTTGATTTGTTCATTTGTTGATTTGTTCATTAGTTCATTTGTTCATTTCTTCATTTGTTCATTTGTTCATCTGTTCATTTGTTCATTTGTTCATTTCTTCATTTCTTCCTTTCTTCATTTCTTCATTTGTTCATTTGTTCATTTGTTCATTTGTTCATTTGCTCATTTGTTCATTTGTTCATTTGTTCATTTGTTCATTTGTTCATTTGTTCATTTCTTAAGTTGTTCATTTGTTCATTTGTTCATATGTTCATTTGTTCATTTGTTCATTTGTTCATTTGTTCCTTTGTTCATTTGTTCATTTGTTCATTTGTTCATTTGTTCATTTGTTCATTTGTTCATTTGTTCATTTGTTCATTTGTTCATTTGTTCATTTGTTCATTTGTTCATTTGTCCACTCGTTCATTTTGTTCTTTTGTTCGTTTGTTCGCTTGTACATTTGTTCATTTGTACATGTGTTCATTTGTTCATTTGTACATGTGTTCATTTGTTCATTTGTTCATTTGTTCATTTGTTCATTTGTTCATTTGTTCATTTGTTCATTTGTTCATTTGTTCATTTGTTCATTTGTTCATTCGTTCATTTCTTCATTTGTTCATTCGTTCATTTGTTCAATTGATAATTCGTTCATTTGTTCGTTTGTTCATTTTGTTCCTTTGTTCGTTTGTTCGTTTGTTCATTTGTTCACTTGTTCATTTGTACATTTGTTCATTTGTTGATTTGTTCATCTGTTGATTTGTTCATTTGTTCTATTGTTCATTTGTTGATTTGTTCATTTGTTCATTTGTTCATTTGTTCATATGTTCCTTTGTTCATTTGTTCATTTGTTCCTTTGTTCATTTGTTCATTTGTTGATTTGTTCATTTGTTGATTTGTTCATTAGTTCATTTGTTCATTTCTTCATTTGTTCATTTGTTCATCTGTTCATTTGTTCATTTCTTCATTTCTTCATTTCTTCCTTTCTTCATTTCTTCATTTCTTCATTTGTTCATTTGTTCATTTGTTCATTTGTTCATTTGTTCACTTGTTCATTTGTTCATTTGTCCATTTGTTCATTTGTTCATTTGTTAATTTGTTCACTTGTCCATTCGTTCGATTGTTTATTTGTTCATTTGTTCATTTGTTCATTTGTACATTTGTTCGTTTGTTCATTTGTTCATTTGTTTATTTGTTTATTGGTTCATTTGTTCATTTGTTCATTTGTTCATTTGTTCATTTGTTCATTTGTTCATTTGTTCATTTGTTCATTTGTTCATTTGTTCATTTGTTCACTTGTTCATTTGTTCATTTGTTCATTTGTTCATTTGTTCATTTGTTGAGTTGTTCATTAGTTCATTTGTTCATTTCTTCATTTGTTCATTTGTTCATCTGTTCATTTGTTCATTTCTTCATTTCTTCATTTCATCCTTTCTTCATTTGTTCATTTGTTCATTTGTTCATTTGTTCATTTGTTCATTTGTTCATTTGATCGTTTGTTCATATGTTCATTTGATTGTTTGTTCATTTCTCAACGTATTCATTTGTTCATTTGTTCATTTCTTCATTTGTTCGTTTGTTCATTTGTTCATTTGTTGTTTTGTTCATTTGTTCATTTGTTCATGTGTTCATTTGTTCATTTGTTCATTTGTTCATTTGTTCATTTGTTCATTTGATCATTTGTTCATTTGCTCATTTGTTCATTTGTTCATTTTTTCATTTGTTCATTTGTTCACTTGTTCATTTGTCCATTTGTTCATTTGTTCATTTGTTCATTTGTTCATTTGTTCATTTGTTCATTTGTTAATTTGTTCATTTGTCCATTCGTTCGTTTGTTCATTTGTTCATTTGTTCATTTGTTCAATTTATCCTTTGTTCATTTGTTTATTTGTTCATTTGTTCATTTGTTCATTTGTTTATTTGTTCATTAGTTCATTTGTTCATTTGTTCATTTGTTCATTTGTTCATTTGTTCATTTGTTCATTTGTTCATTTGTTCACTTGTCCATTCGTTCGTTTGTTCGTTTGTTCTTCTGTTCGTTTGTTCGTTTGTTCATTTGTTCATTTGTTCATTTGTTCATTTGATCATTTGTTCATTTGTTCATTTGTTCATTTGTTCATTTGTTCATTTGTTCATTTGTTCATTTGTTCATTTGTTCATTTGTTCATTTGTTCATTTGTCATTTGTACATGTGTTCATTTGTTCATTTGTTAATTTGTTCAATTGATCCTTTGTTCATTTGTTCATTTGTTCATCTGTTCATTTGTTCATTTCTTCATTTCTTCATTTCTTCCTTTCTTCATTTGTTCATTTCTTCATTTGTTCATATGTTCATTTGATTGTTTGTTCATTTCTCAACGTATTCATTTGTTCATTTGTTCTTATTTCATTTGTTCATTTCTTCATTTGTTCATTTGTTCATTTGTTCATTTGTTCATTTGCTCATTTGTTCATTTGTTCATTTGTTCATTTGTTCATTTGTTCATTTGTTCATTTCTTAAGTTGTTCATTTGTTCATTTGTTCATATGTTCATTTGTTCATTTGTTCATTTGTTCATTTGTTCCTTTGTTCATTTGTTCATTTGTTCATTTGTTCATTTGTTCATTTGTTCATTTGTTCATTTGTTCATTTGTTCATTTGTTCATTTGTTCATTTGTTCATTTGTTCATTTGTCCACTCGTTCATTTTGTTCTTTTGTTCGTTTGTTCGCTTGTACATTTGTTCATTTGTACATGTGTTCATTTGTTCATTTGTACATGTGTTCATTTGTTCATTTGTTCATTTGTTCATTTGTTCATTTGTTCATTTGTTCATTTGTTCATTTGTTCATTTGTTCATTTGTTCATTTGTTCATTTGTTCATTTGTTCATTTGTTCATTCGTTCATTTCTTCATTTGTTCATTCGTTCATTTGTTCAATTGATAATTCGTTCATTTGTTCGTTTGTTCATTTTGTTCCTTTGTTCGTTTGTTCGTTTGTTCATTTGTTCACTTGTTCATTTGTACATTTGTTCATTTGTTGATTTGTTCATCTGTTGATTTGTTCATTTGTTCTATTGTTCATTTGTTGATTTGTTCATTTGTTCATTTGTTCATTTGTTCATATGTTCCTTTGTTCATTTGTTCATTTGTTCCTTTGTTCATTTGTTCATTTGTTGATTTGTTCATTTGTTGATTTGTTCATTAGTTCATTTGTTCATTTCTTCATTTGTTCATTTGTTCATCTGTTCATTTGTTCATTTCTTCATTTCTTCATTTCTTCCTTTCTTCATTTCTTCATTTCTTCATTTGTTCATTTGTTCATTTGTTCATTTGTTCATTTGTTCACTTGTTCATTTGTTCATTTGTCCATTTGTTCATTTGTTCATTTGTTAATTTGTTCACTTGTCCATTCGTTCGATTGTTTATTTGTTCATTTGTTCATTTGTTCATTTGTACATTTGTTCGTTTGTTCATTTGTTCATTTGTTTATTTGTTTATTGGTTCATTTGTTCATTTGTTCATTTGTTCATTTGTTCATTTGTTCATTTGTTCATTTGTTCATTTGTTCATTTGTTCATTTGTTCATTTGTTCACTTGTTCATTTGTTCATTTGTTCATTTGTTCATTTGTTCATTTGTTCATTTGTTGAGTTGTTCATTAGTTCATTTGTTCATTTCTTCATTTGTTCATTTGTTCATCTGTTCATTTGTTCATTTCTTCATTTCTTCATTTCATCCTTTCTTCATTTGTTCATTTGTTCATTTGTTCATTTGTTCATTTGTTCATTTGTTCATTTGATCGTTTGTTCATATGTTCATTTGATTGTTTGTTCATTTCTCAACGTATTCATTTGTTCATTTGTTCATTTCTTCATTTGTTCGTTTGTTCATTTGTTCATTTGTTGTTTTGTTCATTTGTTCATTTGTTCATGTGTTCATTTGTTCATTTGTTCATTTGTTCATTTGTTCATTTGTTCATTTGATCATTTGTTCATTTGCTCATTTGTTCATTTGTTCATTTTTTCATTTGTTCATTTGTTCACTTGCTCATTTGTCCATTTGTTCATTTGTTCATTTGTTCATTTGTTCATTTGTTCATTTGTTCATTTGTTAATTTGTTCATTTGTCCATTCGTTCGTTTGTTCATTTGTTCATTTGTTCATTTGTTCAATTTATCCTTTGTTCATTTGTTTATTTGTTCATTTGTTCATTTGTTCATTTGTTTATTTGTTCATTAGTTCATTTGTTCATTTGTTCATTTGTTCATTTGTTCATTTGTTCATTTGTTCATTTGTTCATTTGTTCACTTGTCCATTCGTTCGTTTGTTCGTTTGTTCTTCTGTTCGTTTGTTCGTTTGTTCATTTGTTCATTTGTTCATTTGTTCATTTGATCATTTGTTCATTTGTTCATTTGTTCATTTGTTCATTTGTTCATTTGTTCATTTGTTCATTTGTTCATTTGTTCATTTGTTCATTTGTTCATTTGTCATTTGTACATGTGTTCATTTGTTCATTTGTTAATTTGTTCAATTGATCCTTTGTTCATTTGTTCATTTGTTCATCTGTTCATTTGTTCATTTCTTCATTTCTTCATTTCTTCCTTTCTTCATTTGTTCATTTCTTCATTTGTTCATATGTTCATTTGATTGTTTGTTCATTTCTCAACGTATTCATTTGTTCATTTGTTCTTATTTCATTTGTTCATTTGTTCATTTGTTCATTTGTTCATTTTTTCATTTGTTCATTTGTTCATTTGTTAATTTGTTCATTTGTTCATTTGTTCATTTGTTCATTTGTTCATTTGTTCATTTGTTCATTTGTTCATTTGTCCATTTGTTCATTTGTTCATTTGTTCATTTGTTCATTTGTCCATTCGTTCGTTTGTTCATTTGTTCATTTATTCATTTGTTCATTTGTTCATTTGTTCATTTGTTCATTTGTTCATTTGTTTATTTGTTTATTTGTTCATTTGTTCATTTGTTCATTTGTTCATTTGTTCATTTGTTCATTTGTTCATTTGTTCATTTGTTCATTTGTTCATTTGTTCTCTTGTCCATTCGTTCGTTTGTTCTTCTGTTCGTTTGTTCGTTTGTTCATTTGTTCATTTGTTCATTTGTTCATTTGTTCATTTTTTCATTTGTTCATTTGTTCATTTGTTCATTTGTTCATTTGTTCATTTGTTCATTTGTCATTTGTACATGTGTTCATTTGTTCATTTGTTAATTTGTTCAATTGATCCTTTGTTCATTTGTTCATTTGTTCATCTGTTCATTTGTTCATTTCTTCATTTCTTCATTTCTTCCTTTCTTCATTTGTTCATTTCTTCATTTGTTCATATGTTCATTTGATTGTTTGTTCATTTCTCAACGTATTCATTTGTTCATTTGTTCTTATTTCATTTGTTCATTTGTTCATTTTTTCATTTGTTCATTTTTTCATTTGTTCATTTGTTCATTTGTCCATTTGATTGTTTGTTCATTTCTCAACTTATTCATTTGTTCATTTGTTCATTTGTTCATTTGTACGTTTGTTCATTCGTTCATTTGTTCATTTGTTTATTTGTTTATTGGTTCATTTGTTCATTTGTTCATTTGTTCATTTGTTCATTTGTTCATTTGTTCATTTGTTCATTTGTTCATTTGTTCATTTGTCCATTTGTTCATTTGTTCATTTGTTCATTTGTCCATTCGTTCGTTTGTTCATTTGTTCATTTATTCATTTGTTCATTTGTTCATTTGTTCATTTGTTCATTTGTTCATTTGTTCACTTGTCCATTCGTTCGTTTGTTCGTTTGTTCTTCTGTTCGTTTGTTCGTTTGTTCATTTGTTCATTTGTTCATTTGTTCATTTGATCATTTGTTCATTTGTTCATTTGTTCATTTGTTCATTTGTTCATTTGTTCATTTGTTCATTTGTTCATTTGTTCATTTGTTCATTTGTCATTTGTACATGTGTTCATTTGTTCATTTGTTAATTTGTTCAATTGATCCTTTGTTCATTTGTTCATTTGTTCATCTGTTCATTTGTTCATTTCTTCATTTCTTCATTTCTTCCTTTCTTCATTTGTTCATTTCTTCATTTGTTCATATGTTCATTTGATTGTTTGTTCATTTCTCAACGTATTCATTTGTTCATTTGTTCTTATTTCATTTGTTCATTTGTTCATTTGTTCATTTGTTCATTTGTTAATTTGTTCATTTGTTCATTTGTTAATTTGTTCATTTGTTCATTTGTTCATTTGTTCATTTGTTCATTTGTTCATTTGTTCATTTGTCCATTTGTTCATTTGTTCATTTGTTCATTTGTTCATTTGTCCATTCGTTCGTTTGTTCATTTGTTCATTTATTCATTTGTTCATTTGTTCATTTGTTCATTTGTTCATTTGTTCATTTGTTTATTTGTTTATTTGTTCATTTGTTCATTTGTTCATTTGTTCATTTGTTCATTTGTTCATTTGTTCATTTGTTCATTTGTTCATTTGTTCTCTTGTCCATTCGTTCGTTTGTTCTTCTGTTCGTTTGTTCGTTTGTTCATTTGTTCATTTGTTCATTTGTTCATTTGTTCATTTTTTCATTTGTTCATTTGTTCATTTGTTCATTTGTTCATTTGTTCATTTGTTCATTTGTCATTTGTACATGTGTTCATTTGTTCATTTGTTAATTTGTTCAATTGATCCTTTGTTCATTTGTTCATTTGTTCATCTGTTCATTTGTTCATTTCTTCATTTCTTCATTTCTTCCTTTCTTCATTTGTTCATTTCTTCATTTGTTCATATGTTCATTTGATTGTTTGTTCATTTCTCAACGTATTCATTTGTTCATTTGTTCTTATTTCATTTGTTCATTTGTTCATTTTTTCATTTGTTCATTTTTTCATTTGTTCATTTGTTCATTTGTCCATTTGATTGTTTGTTCATTTCTCAACTTATTCATTTGTTCATTTGTTCATTTGTTCATTTGTACGTTTGTTCATTCGTTCATTTGTTCATTTGTTTATTTGTTTATTGGTTCATTTGTTCATTTGTTCATTTGTTCATTTGTTCATTTGTTCATTTGTTCATTTGTTCATTTGTTCATTTGTCATTTGTACATGTGTTCATTTGTTCATTTGTTAATTTGTTCAATTGATCCTTTGTTCATTTGTTCATTTGTTCATCTGTTCATTTGTTCATTTCTTCATTTCTTCATTTCTTCCTTTCTTCATTTGTTCATTTCTTCATTTGTTCATATGTTCATTTGATTGTTTGTTCATTTCTCAACGTATTCATTTGTTCATTTGTTCTTATTTCATTTGTTCATTTGTTCATTTTTTCATTTGTTCATTTTTTCATTTGTTCATTTGTTCATTTGTCCATTTGATTGTTTGTTCATTTCTCAACTTATTCATTTGTTCATTTGTTCATTTGTTCATTTGTACGTTTGTTCATTCGTTCATTTGTTCATTTGTTTATTTGTTTATTGGTTCATTTGTTCATTTGTTCATTTGTTCATTTGTTCATTTGTTCATTTGTTCATTTGTTCATTTGTTCATTTGTCCATTTGTTCATTTGTTCATTTGTTCATTTGTCCATTCGTTCGTTTGTTCATTTGTTCATTTATTCATTTGTTCATTTGTTCATTTGTTCATTTGTTCATTTGTTCATTTGTTCACTTGTCCATTCGTTCGTTTGTTCGTTTGTTCTTCTGTTCGTTTGTTCGTTTGTTCATTTGTTCATTTGTTCATTTGTTCATTTGATCATTTGTTCATTTGTTCATTTGTTCATTTGTTCATTTGTTCATTTGTTCATTTGTTCATTTGTTCATTTGTTCATTTGTCATTTGTACATGTGTTCATTTGTTCATTTGTTAATTTGTTCAATTGATCCTTTGTTCATTTGTTCATTTGTTCATCTGTTCATTTGTTCATTTCTTCATTTCTTCATTTCTTCCTTTCTTCATTTGTTCATTTCTTCATTTGTTCATATGTTCATTTGATTGTTTGTTCATTTCTCAACGTATTCATTTGTTCATTTGTTCTTATTTCATTTGTTCATTTGTTCATTTGTTCATTTGTTCATTTGTTAATTTGTTCATTTGTTCATTTGTTAATTTGTTCATTTGTTCATTTGTTCATTTGTTCATTTGTTCATTTGTTCATTTGTTCATTTGTCCATTTGTTCATTTGTTCATTTGTTCATTTGTTCATTTGTCCATTCGTTCGTTTGTTCATTTGTTCATTTATTCATTTGTTCATTTGTTCATTTGTTCATTTGTTCATTTGTTCATTTGTTTATTTGTTTATTTGTTCATTTGTTCATTTGTTCATTTGTTCATTTGTTCATTTGTTCATTTGTTCATTTGTTCATTTGTTCATTTGTTCTCTTGTCCATTCGTTCGTTTGTTCTTCTGTTCGTTTGTTCGTTTGTTCATTTGTTCATTTGTTCATTTGTTCATTTGTTCATTTTTTCATTTGTTCATTTGTTCATTTGTTCATTTGTTCATTTGTTCATTTGTTCATTTGTCATTTGTACATGTGTTCATTTGTTCATTTGTTAATTTGTTCAATTGATCCTTTGTTCATTTGTTCATTTGTTCATCTGTTCATTTGTTCATTTCTTCATTTCTTCATTTCTTCCTTTCTTCATTTGTTCATTTCTTCATTTGTTCATATGTTCATTTGATTGTTTGTTCATTTCTCAACGTATTCATTTGTTCATTTGTTCTTATTTCATTTGTTCATTTGTTCATTTGTTCATTTGTTCATTTTTTCATTTGTTCATTTGTTCATTTGTTAATTTGTTCATTTGTTCATTTGTTCATTTGTTCATTTGTTCATTTGTTCATTTGTTCATTTGTTCATTTGTCCATTTGTTCATTTGTTCATTTGTTCATTTGTTCATTTGTCCATTCGTTCGTTTGTTCATTTGTTCATTTATTCATTTGTTCATTTGTTCATTTGTTCATTTGTTCATTTGTTCATTTGTTTATTTGTTTATTTGTTCATTTGTTCATTTGTTCATTTGTTCATTTGTTCATTTGTTCATTTGTTCATTTGTTCATTTGTTCATTTGTTCATTTGTTCTCTTGTCCATTCGTTCGTTTGTTCTTCTGTTCGTTTGTTCGTTTGTTCATTTGTTCATTTGTTCATTTGTTCATTTGTTCATTTTTTCATTTGTTCATTTGTTCATTTGTTCATTTGTTCATTTGTTCATTTGTTCATTTGTCATTTGTACATGTGTTCATTTGTTCATTTGTTAATTTGTTCAATTGATCCTTTGTTCATTTGTTCATTTGTTCATCTGTTCATTTGTTCATTTCTTCATTTCTTCATTTCTTCCTTTCTTCATTTGTTCATTTCTTCATTTGTTCATATGTTCATTTGATTGTTTGTTCATTTCTCAACGTATTCATTTGTTCATTTGTTCTTATTTCATTTGTTCATTTGTTCATTTTTTCATTTGTTCATTTTTTCATTTGTTCATTTGTTCATTTGTCCATTTGATTGTTTGTTCATTTCTCAACTTATTCATTTGTTCATTTGTTCATTTGTTCATTTGTACGTTTGTTCATTCGTTCATTTGTTCATTTGTTTATTTGTTTATTGGTTCATTTGTTCATTTGTTCATTTGTTCATTTGTTCATTTGTTCATTTGTTCATTTGTTCATTTGTTCATTTGTTCATTTGTCCATTTGTTCATTTGTTCATTTGTTCATTTGTCCATTCGTTCGTTTGTTCATTTGTTCATTTATTCATTTGTTCATTTGTTCATTTGTTCATTTGTTCATTTGTTCATTTGTTCACTTGTCCATTCGTTCGTTTGTTCGTTTGTTCTTCTGTTCGTTTGTTCGTTTGTTCATTTGTTCATTTGTTCATTTGTTCATTTGATCATTTGTTCATTTGTTCATTTGTTCATTTGTTCATTTGTTCATTTGTTCATTTGTTCATTTGTTCATTTGTTCATTTGTCATTTGTACATGTGTTCATTTGTTCATTTGTTAATTTGTTCAATTGATCCTTTGTTCATTTGTTCATTTGTTCATCTGTTCATTTGTTCATTTCTTCATTTCTTCATTTCTTCCTTTCTTCATTTGTTCATTTCTTCATTTGTTCATATGTTCATTTGATTGTTTGTTCATTTCTCAACGTATTCATTTGTTCATTTGTTCTTATTTCATTTGTTCATTTGTTCATTTGTTCATTTGTTCATTTGTTAATTTGTTCATTTGTTCATTTGTTAATTTGTTCATTTGTTCATTTGTTCATTTGTTCATTTGTTCATTTGTTCATTTGTTCATTTGTCCATTTGTTCATTTGTTCATTTGTTCATTTGTTCATTTGTCCATTCGTTCGTTTGTTCATTTGTTCATTTATTCATTTGTTCATTTGTTCATTTGTTCATTTGTTCATTTGTTCATTTGTTTATTTGTTTATTTGTTCATTTGTTCATTTGTTCATTTGTTCATTTGTTCATTTGTTCATTTGTTCATTTGTTCATTTGTTCATTTGTTCTCTTGTCCATTCGTTCGTTTGTTCTTCTGTTCGTTTGTTCGTTTGTTCATTTGTTCATTTGTTCATTTGTTCATTTGTTCATTTTTTCATTTGTTCATTTGTTCATTTGTTCATTTGTTCATTTGTTCATTTGTTCATTTGTCATTTGTACATGTGTTCATTTGTTCATTTGTTAATTTGTTCAATTGATCCTTTGTTCATTTGTTCATTTGTTCATCTGTTCATTTGTTCATTTCTTCATTTCTTCATTTCTTCCTTTCTTCATTTGTTCATTTCTTCATTTGTTCATATGTTCATTTGATTGTTTGTTCATTTCTCAACGTATTCATTTGTTCATTTGTTCTTATTTCATTTGTTCATTTGTTCATTTTTTCATTTGTTCATTTTTTCATTTGTTCATTTGTTCATTTGTCCATTTGATTGTTTGTTCATTTCTCAACTTATTCATTTGTTCATTTGTTCATTTGTTCATTTGTACGTTTGTTCATTCGTTCATTTGTTCATTTGTTTATTTGTTTATTGGTTCATTTGTTCATTTGTTCATTTGTTCATTTGTTCATTTGTTCATTTGTTCATTCGTTCACTTGTTCATTTTGTTCCTTTGTTCGTTTGTTCGTTTATAATTTGTTCATTTGTACATGTGTTCATTTGTTCATTTGTACATGTGTTCATTTGTTCATTTGTACATGTGTTCATTTGTTCATTTGTACATGTGTTCATTTGTTCATTTGTTCATTTGTTCATTTCTTCATTTCTTCATTTCTTCATTTGTTCATTTGTTCATTTGTTCATTTCTTCATTTGTTCATTTGTTAATTTGTTCATTTGTTCATTTGTTAATGTGTTCATTTGTTCATTTGTTCTTTTGTCCATTCGTTCGTTTGTTCATTTGTTCATTTGTTCATTTGTCCATTCGTTCGTTTGTTCATTTGTTCATTTGTTCATTTGTTCATTTGTTCATTTGTTCATTTGTTCATTTGTTCATTTGTTCATTTGTTCATTTGCTCATTTTGTTCATTTGTTCATTTTTTCATTTGTTCATTTGTTCACTTGTTCATTTGTTCATTTGTCCATTTGTTCATTTGTTCATTTGTTCATTTGTTCATTTGTTAATTTGTTCATTTGTCCATTCGTTCGTTTGTTCATTTGTTCATTTGTTCATTTGTTCAATTGATCCTTTGTTCATTTGTTTATTTGTTCATTTGTTCATTTGTTCATTTGTTTATTTGTTCATTTGTTTATTTGTTCATTTGTTCATTTGTTCATTTGTTCATTTGTTCATTTGTTCATTTGTTCATTTGTTCATTTGTTCACTTGTCCATTCGTTCGTTTGTTCGTTTGTTCTTCTGTTCGTTTGTTCGTTTGTTCATTTGTTCATTTGTTCATTTGTACATTTGTTCGTTTGTTCATTTGTTCATTTGTTTATTTGTATATTGGTTCATTTGTTCATTTGTTCCTTTGTTCATTTGTTCATTTGTTCATTTGTTCATTTGTTCATTTGTTCATTTGTTCATTTGTTCATTTGTTCATTTGTTCACTTGTTCATTTGTTCATTTGTCCATTTGTTCATTTGTTCATTTGTTCATTTGTTAATTTGTTCACTTGTCCATTCGTTCGATTGTTTATTTGTTCATTTGTTCGTTTGTTCATTTGTTCATTTGTTCATTTGTTCATTTGTTCATTTGTTCATTTTTTCATTTGTTCATTTGTTCACTTGTTCATTTGTTCATTTGTTAATTTGTTCACTTGTCCATTCGTTTGATTGTTCATTTCTTCATTTGTTCGTTTGTTCATTTGTTCATTTGTTCACTTGTTCATTTGTTCATTTGTTCATTTGTACATTTGTTCATTTGTTCATTTGTTCATTTGTTCACTTGTTCATTTGTTCATTTGTTCGTTTGTTCATTTGTTCATTTGTTCACTTGTTCAGTTGTTCATTTGTTCATTTGTTCATTTGTTAATTTGTTCATTTGTTCATTTGTTCATTTGTTCATTTGTTCATTTGTTCCTTTGTTCATTTGTTCATTTGTTCCTTTGTTAATTTGTTCATTTGTTCATTTGTTCATTTGTTCATTTGTTGATTTGTTCATTCGTTCATTTGTTCATTCGTTCATTTGTTCATTTGTTCATTTGTTCATTTGTTCAATTGTTCATTTGTTCAATTGTTCATTTGTTCATTTGTTCATTTGTTCATTTGTTCATTTGTTCATTTGTTCATTTGTTCATTTGTTCATTTGTTCATTTGTTCATTTGTTCATTTGTTCATTTGTTCATTTGTTCATTTGTTCATTTGTTCATTTGTTCATTTGTTCATTTGTTCATTTGTTCATTTGTTCATTCGTTCATTTGTTCATTCGTTCATTTGTTCATTCGTTCATTTGTTCATTTGTTCATTTGTTCATTTGTTCATTTGTTCAATTGTTCATTTGTTCATTTGTTCATTTGTTCATTTGTTCATTTGTTCATTTGTTCATTTGTTCATTTGTTCATTTGTTCATTTGTTCATTTGTTCATTTGTTCATTTGTTCATTTGTTCATTTGTTCATTTGTTCATTTGTTCATTTGTTCATTTGTTAATTTGTTCATTTGTTCATTTGTTCATTTGTTCATTTGTTCATTTGTTCATTTGTTCATTTGTTCCTTTGTTCATTTGTTCCTTTGTTCATTTGTTCATTTGTTCCTTTGTTCATTTGTTCATTTGTTCCTTTGTTCATTTGTTCATTTGTTCATTTGTTGATTTGTTCATTTGTTGATTTGTTCATTCGTTCATTTGTTCATTTGTTCATTTGTTCATTTGTTCATTTGTTCATTTGTTCATTTGTTCATTTGTTCATTTGTTCATTTGTTCATTTGTTCATTTGTTCATGTTTTCATTTGTTCATTTGTTCATTTGTTCATTTGTTCATTTGTTCATTTGTTCATTTGTTCATTTGTTCATTTGTTCATTTGCTCATTTGTTCATTTGTTCATTTTTTCATTTGTTCATTTGTTCACTTGTTCATTTGTTCATTTGTCCATTTGTTCATTTGTTCATTTGTTCATTTGTTAATTTGTTCATTCGTCCATTCGTTCGTTTGTTCATTTGTTCATTTGTTCAATTGATCCTTTGTTCATTTGTTTATTTGTTCATTTGTTCATTTGTTCATTTGTTCATTTGTTTATTTGTTCATTTCTTCATTTGTTCATTTGTTCATTTGTTCATTTGTTCATTTGTTCATTTGTTCATTTGTTCATTTGTTCATTTGTTCATTTATTAATGTGTCCATTTTTGTATGTGTTCATTTCTTCAATTCTTCATTTCTTAAGATGTCATCTGCTCATTTGTCCATTTGTTTATTTGTTCATTTGTTCATATGTTCATTTGATTGTTTGTTCATTTCTCAACATATTCATTTGTTCATTTGTTCATTTGTACATGTGTTCATTTGTTCATTTGTTAATTTGTTCAATTGATCCTTTGTTCATTTCTTCATTAGTTCATTCGTTCCTTTGTTCATTTGTTCATTTGTTCATTTGTTCCTTTGTTCATTTGTTCATTTGTTGATTTGTTCATTTGTTGATTTGTTCATTAGTTCATTTGTACATTTCTTCATTTGTTCATTTGTTCATCTGTTCATTTGTTCATTTCTTCATTTCTTCATTTCTTCCTTTCTTCATTTCTTCATTTGTTCATTTGTTCATTTGTTCATTTGTTCATTTGTTCATTCGTTCCTTTGTTCATTTGTTCATTTGTTCCTTTGTTCCTTTGTTCCTTTGTTCATTTGTTGATTTGTTCATTTGTTGATTTGTTCATTAGTTCATTTGTTCATTTGTTCATTCGTTCCTTTGTTCATTTGTTCCTTTGTTCATTTGTTCATTTGTTCATTTGTTCACTTGTTCATTTGTTCATTCGTCCATTTGTTCATTTGTTCATTTGTTCATTTGTTAATTTGTTCACTTGTCCATTCGTTCGATTGTTTATTTGTTCATTTGTTCGTTTGTTCATTTGTTCATTTGTTCATTTGTTCATTTGTTCATTTTTTCATTTGTTCATTTGTTCACTTGTTCATTTGTTCATTTGTTAATTTGTTCACTTGTCCATTCGTTTGATTGTTCATTTCTTCATTTGTTCGTTTGTTCATTTGTTCATTTGTTCACTTGTTCATTTGTTCATTTGTTCATTTGTACATTTGTTCATTTGTTCATTTGTTCATTTGTTCACTTGTTCATTTGTTCATTTGTTCGTTTGTTCATTTGTTCATTTGTTCACTTGTTCAGTTGTTCATTTGTTCATTTGTTCATTTGTTAATTTGTTCATTTGTTCATTTGTTCATTTGTTCATTTGTTCCTTTGTTCATTTGTTCATTTGTTCCTTTGTTAATTTGTTCATTTGTTCATTTGTTGATTTGTTCATTTGTTGATTTGTTCATTCGTTCATTTGTTCATTCGTTCATTTGTTCATTTGTTCATTTGTTCATTTGTTCAATTGTTCATTCGTTCATTTGTTCATTCGTTCATTTGTTCATTTGTTCATTTGTTCATTTGTTCAATTGTTCATTTGTTCATTTGTTCATTTGTTCATTTGTTCATTTGTTCATTTGTTCATTTGTTCATTTGTTCATTTGTTCATTTGTTCATTTGTTCATTTGTTCATTTGTTCATTTGTTCATTTGTTCATTTGTTCATTTGTTCATTTGTTCATTTGTTCATTTGTTCATGTGTTCATTTGTTCATTTGTTCATTTGTTCATTTGTTCATTTGTTCATTTGTTCATTTGTTCATTTGCTCATTTGTTCATTTGTTCATTTTTTCATTTGTTCATTTGTTCATTTGTTCACTTGTTCATTTGTTCATTTGTCCATTTGTTCATTTGTTCATTTGTTCATTTGTTAATTTGTTCATTCGTCCATTCGTTCGTTTGTTCATTTGTTCGTTTGTTCATTTGTTCATTTGTTCAATTGATCCTTTGTTCATTTGTTTATTTGTTCATTTGTTCATTTGTTCATTTGTTCATTTGTTCATTTGTTTATTTGTTCATTTGTTCATTTGTTCATTTGTTCATTTGTTCATTTGTTCATTTGTTCATTTGTTCATTTGTTCATTTGTTCATTTGTTCACTTGTCCATTCGTTCGTTCGTTCGTTTGTTCTTCTGTTCGTTTGTTCGTTTGTTCATTTGTTCATTTGTTCATTTGTACATTTGTTCGTTTGTTCATTTGTTCATTTGTTTATTTGTTTATTGGTTCATTTGTTCATTTGTTCATTTGTTCATTTGTTCATTTGTTCATTTGTTCATTTGTTCATTTGTTCATTTGTTCACTTGTTCATTTGTTCATTTGTCCAATTGTTCATTTGTTCATTTGTTCATATGTTAATTTGTTCACTTGTCCATTCGTTCGATTGTTTATTTGTTCATTTGTTCGTTTTTTCATTTGTTCATTTGTTCATTTGTTCATTTGTTCATTTGTTCATTTTTTCATTTGTTCATTTGTTCACTTGTTCATTTGTTCATTTGTCCATTTGTTCATTTGTTCATTTGTTAATTTGTTCACTTGTCCATTCGTTCGATTGTTCATTCGTTCATTTGTTCGTTTGTTCATTTGTTCATTTGTTCACTTGTTCATTTGTTCATTTGTTCATTTGTTCATTTGTTCATTTGTTCATTTGTTCATTTGTTCATTTGTTCATTTGTTCATTTATTCATTTGTTCATTTGTTCATTTGTTCATTTGTTCATTTGTTCATTTGTTCATTTGTTCATTTGTTCATTTGTTCATTTGTTCATTTGTTCATTTGTTCATTTGTTCATTTGTTCATTTGTTCATTTGTTCATTTGTTCATTTGTTCATTTGTTCATTTGTTCATTTGTTCATTTGTTCATTTGTTCATTTGTTCATTTGTTCATTTGTTGATTTGTTCATTTGTTGATTTGTTCATTAGTTCATTTGTACATTTCTTCATTTGTTCATTTGTTCATCTGTTCATTTGTTCATTTCTTCATTTCTTCATTTCTTCCTTTCTTCATTTCTTCATTTGTTCATTTGTTCATTTGTTCATTTGTTCATTTGTTCATTTGTTCATTTGTTCATTCGTTCCTTTGTTCATTTGTTCATTTGTTCCTTTGTTCCTTTGTTCCTTTGTTCATTTGTTGATTTGTTCATTTGTTGATTTGTTCATTAGTTCATTTGTTCATTTGTTCATTCGTTCCTTTGTTCATTTGTTCCTTTGTTCCTTTGTTCATTTGTTGATTTGTTCATTTGTTGATTTGTTCATTAGTTCATTTGTTCATTTCTTCATTTGTTCATTTGTTCATCTGTTCATTTGTTCATTTCTTCATTTCTTCATTTCTTCCTTTCTTCATTTGTTCATTTGTTCATTTGTTCATTTGTTCATTTGTTCATTTGTTCATTTGATCGTTTGTTCATATGTTCATTTGATTGTTTGTTCATTTCTCAACGTATTCATTTGTTCATTTGTTCATTTGTTCTTATTTCATTTGTTCATTTGTTCATTTGTTCATTTGTTCATTTGTTCATTTGTTCATTTGTTCATTTGTTCATTTGTTCATTTGTTCATTTGTTCATTTGTTCATTTGTTCATTTGTTCATTTGTTCATTTGTTCATTTGTTCATTTGTTCATTTGTTCATTTGTTCATTTGTTCATTTGTTAATGTGTCCATTTTTGGATGTGTTCATTTCTTCAATTCTTCATTTCTTAAGATGTTCATCTGCTCATTTGTCCATTTGTTTATTTGTTCATTTGTTCATATGTTCATTTGATTGTTTGTTCATTTCTCAACATATTCATTTGTTCATTTGTTCATTTGTTCATTTGTTCATTTATTCATTTGTTCATTTGTTCATTTGTTCATTTGTTCATTTGTTCATTTGTTCATTTGTTCATTTGTTCATTTGTTCATTTGTTCATTTGTTCATTTGTTCATTTGTTCATTTGTTCATTTGTTCATTTGTTCATTTGTTCATTTGTTCATTTGTTCATTTGTTCATTTGTTCATTTGTTCATTTGTTCATTTGTTCATTTGTTCATTTGTTCATTTGTTAATGTGTCCATTTTTGGATGTGTTCATTTCTGCAAATCTTCATTTCTTAAGATGTTCATCTGCTCATTTGTCCATTTGTTTATTTGTTCATTTGTTCATATGTTCATTTGATTGTTTGTTCATTTCTCAACTTATTCATTTGTTCATTTGTTCATTTGTTCATTTGTACATTTGTTCGTTTGTTCGTTTGTTCATTTGTTCATTTGTTTATTTGTTTATTTGTTTATTGGTTCATTTGTTCATTTGTTCATTTGTTCATTTGTTCATTTGTTCATTTGTTCATTTGTTCATTTGTTCATTTGTTCATTTGTTCACTTGTTCATTTGTTCATTTGTCCATTTGTTCATTTGTTCATTTGTTCATTTGTTAATTTGTTCGTTTGTTCATTTGTTCATTTGTTCACTTGTTCATTTGTTCATTTGTTCATTTGTACATTTGTTCATTTGTTCATTTGTTCATTTGTTCACTTGTTCATTTGTTCATTTGTTCGTTTGTTCATTTGTTCATTTGTTCACTTGTTCAGTTGTTCATTTGTTCATTTGTTCATTTGTTAATTTGTTCATTTGTTCATTTGTTCATTTGTTCATTTGTTCATTTGTTCCTTTGTTCATTTGTTCCTTTGTTCATTTGTTCATTTGTTCATTTGTTCCTTTGTTCATTTGTTCATTTGTTCCTTTGTTCATTTGTTCATTTGTTGATTTGTTCATTTGTTGATTTGTTCATTCGTTCATTTGTTCATTTGTTCATTTGTTCATTTGTTCATTTATTCATTTGTTCATTTGTTCATTTGTTCATTTGTTCATTTGTTCATTTTTTCACTTGTTCATTTTGTTCCTTTGTTCGTTTGTTCATTTTTTCATATGTACATGTGTTCATTTGTTCATTTGTACATGTGTTCATTTGTTCATTTGTACATGTGTTCATTTGTTCATTTCTTCATTTGTTCAATTGATCCTTTGTTCATTTGTTCATTTGTTCATTTGTTCATTTGTTCATTTGTTCATTTGATCATTTGTTCATATGTTCATTTGATTGTTTGTTAATTTCTCAACGTATTCATTTGTTCATTTGTTCTTATTTCATTTGTTCATTTGTTCATTTTTTCATTTGTTCATTTGTTCATTTGTTCATTTTTTCATTTGTTCATTTGTTCATTTGTTCATTTGTTCATTTGCGCATTCGTTCGTTTGTTCATTTGTTCATTTGTCCATTCGTTCGTTTGTTCCTCTGTTCATTTGTTCATTTCTTCATTTCTTCATTTCTTCCTTTCTTCATTTGTTCATTTGTTCATTCGTTCATTTGTTCATTCGTTCATTTGTTCATTCGTTCATTTGTTCATTTGTTCATTCGTTCATTTGTTCAATTGATAATTCGTTCATTTGTTCATTTGTTCATTTGTTCATTTGTTCGTTTGTTCATTTTGTTCCTTTGTTCGTTTGTTCATTTGTTCATTTGTTCGTTTGTTCATTTGTTCACTTGTTCATTTGTACATTTGTTCATTTATTGATTTGTTCATTTGTTGATTTGTTCATTTGTTCATTTGTCCATTTGTTGATTTGTTCATTTGTTCATTTGTTCATTTGTTCATTTGTTCAATTGTTCATTTGTTCATTTGTTCATTTGCTCATATGTTCATTTGATTGTTTGTTCATTTCTCAACATATTCATTTGTTCATTTGTACATGTGTTCATTTGTTCATTTGTTCATTTGTACATGTGTTCATTTGTTCATTTGTTAATTTGTTCAATTGATCCTATGTTCATTTGTTCATTTGTTCATTAGTTCATTCGTTCCTTTGTTCATTTGTTCATTTGTTCATTTGTTCATTTGTTCCTTTGTTCATTTGTTCATCTGTTGATTTGTTCATTTGTTGATTTGTTCATTAGTTCATTTCTTCATTTCTTCATTTGTTCATCTGTTCATTTGTTCATTTCTTCATTTCTTCATTTCTTCATTTCTTCATTTCTTCCTTTCTTCATTTCTTCATTTGTTCATTTGTTCATTTGTTCATTTGCTCATTTGTTCATTTGTTCATTTGTTCATTTGTTCATTTGTTCATTTGTTCATTTGTTCATTTGTTCATTTGTTCATTTGTTCATTTGTTCATTTGTTCATTTGTTCATTTGTTCATTTGTTCATTTGTTCATTTGTTAATGTGTCCATTTCTTCATTTGTTCATTTGTTCAATTCTTCATTTCTTAAGATGTCATCTGCTCATTTGTCCATTTGTTTATTTGTTCATTTGTTCATATGTTCATTTGATTGTTTGTTCATTTCTCAACATATTCATTTGTTCATTTGTTCATTTGTACATGTGTTCATTTGTTCATTTGTTAATTTGTTCAATTGATCCTTTGTTCATTTCTTCATTAGTTCATTCGTTCCTTTGTTCATTTGTTCATTTGTTCATTTGTTCCTTTGTTCATTTGTTCATTTGTTGATTTGTTCATTTGTTGATTTGTTCATTAGTTCATTTGTACATTTCTTCATTTGTTCATTTGTTCATCTGTTCATTTGTTCATTTCTTCATTTCTTCATTTCTTCCTTTCTTCATTTCTTCATTTGTTCATTTGTTCATTTGTTCATTTGTTCATTTGTTCATTTGTTCATTTGTTCATTCGTTCCTTTGTTCATTTGTTAATTTGTTCCTTTGTTCCTTTGTTCCTTTGTTCATTTGTTGATTTGTTCATTTGTTGATTTGTTCATTAGTTCATTTGTTCATTTGTTCATTCGTTCCTTTGTTCATTTGTTCCTTTGTTCCTTTGTTCATTTGTTGATTTGTTCATTTGTTGATTTGTTCATTAGTTCATTTGTTCATTTCTTCATTTGTTCATTTGTTCATCTGTTCATTTGTTCATTTCTTCATTTCTTCATTTCTTCCTTTCTTCATTTGTTCATTTGTTCATTTGTTCATTTGTTCATTTGTTCATTTGTTCATTTGATCGTTTGTTCATATGTTCATTTGATTGTTTGTTCATTTCTCAACGTATTCATTTGTTCATTTGTTCATTTGTTCTTATTTCATTTGTTCATTTGTTCATTTGTTCATTTGTTCATTTGTTCATTTGTTCATTTGTTCATTTGTTCATTTGTTCATTTGTTCATTTGTTCATTTGTTCATTTGTTCATTTGTTCATTTGTTCATTTGTTCATTTGTTCATTTGTTCATTTGTTCATTTGTTCATTTGTTCATTTGTTCATTTGTTAATGTGTCCATTTTTGGATGTGTTCATTTCTTCAATTCTTCATTTCTTAAGATGTTCATCTGCTCATTTGTCCATTTGTTTATTTGTTCATTTGTTCATATGTTCATTTGATTGTTTGTTCATTTCTCAACATATTCATTTGTTCATTTGTTCATTTGTACATGTGTTCATTTGTTCATTTGTTCATTTGTTCATTTGTTCAATTGATCCTTTGTTCATTTGTTCATTTGTTCATTAGTTCATTCGTACCTTTGTTCATTTGTTCATTTGTTCATTTGTTCCTTTGTTCATTTGTTCATTTGTTGATTTGTTCATTTGTTGATTTGTTCATTAGTTCAATTGTTCATTTCTTCATTTGTTCATTTATTCATTTGTTCATTTGTTCATTTGTTCATTTGTCATTTGTACATGAGTTCATTTGTTCATTTGTTAATTTGTTCAATTGATCCTTTGTTCATTTGATCATTTGTTCAATTGATCCTTTGTTCATTTGATCATTTGTTCATTCGTTCCTTTGTTCCTTTGTTCATTTGTTCATTTGTTCCTTTGTTCCTTTGTTCCTTTGTTCCCTTGTTCATTTGTTGATTTGTTCATTTGTTGATTTGTTCATTAGTTCATTTGTCCATTTCTTCATTTGTTCATTTGTTCATCTGTTCATTTTTTCATTTCTTCATTTCTTCATTTCTTCCTTTCTTCATTTGTTCATTTGTACATGTGTTCATTTGTTCATTTGTTCATTTGTACATGTGTTCATTTGTTCATTTGTACATGTGTTCATTTGTTCATTTCTTCATTTGTTCAATTGATTCTTTGTTCATTTGTTCATTTGTTCATTTGTTCATTTGTTCGTTTGTTCATTTGTACATTTGTTCAATTGATCCTTTGTTCATTTGTTCATTTGTTCATTTGTTCATTTGTTCATTTGTTCAGTTCTTCATTTGTTCATTTGTTCATTTGTTCATTTGTTCATTTGTTCGTTTGTTCATTTGTTCATTTGTAGATTTGTACATTTGTTCATTTGTTCATTTGTTCATTTGTTCATTGTTCATTTGTTCATTTGTTCATTTGTTCATTTGTTCATTTGTTCATTTGTTCATTTGTTCATTTGTTCATTTGTTCATTTGTTCATTTGTTCATTTGTTCATTTGTTCATTTGTTCATTTGTTTATGTGTCCATTTTTGGATGTGTTCACTTCTGCAAATCTTCATTTCTTAAGATGTTCATCTGCTCATTTGTCCATTTGTTTATTTGTTCATTTGTTCATATGTTCATTTGATTGTTTGTTCATTTCTCAACTTATTCATTTGTTCATTTGTTCATTTGTTCATTTGTACATTTGTTCGTTTGTTCATTTGTTCATTTGTTTATTTGTTTATTGGTTCATTTGTTCATTTGTTCATTTGTTCATTCGTTCATTTGTTCATTTGTTTATTTGTTTATTGGTTCATTTGTTCATTTGTTCATTTGTTCATTTGTTCATTTGTTCATTTGTTCATTTGTTCATTTGTTCATTTGTTCATTTGTTCATTTGTTCATTTGTTCATTTGTTCATTTGTTCATTTGTTCATTTGTTCATTTGTTCATTTGTTCATTTGTTAATGTGTCCATTTTTGGATGTGTTCACTTCTGCAAATCTTCATTTCTTAAGATGTTCATCTGCTCATTTGTCCATTTGTTTATTTGTTCATTTGTTCATATGTTCATTTGATTGTTTGTTCATTTCTCAACTTATTCATTTGTTCATTTGTTCATTTGTCAATTGTACATTTGTTCGTTTGTTCATTTGTTCATTTGTTTATTTGTTTATTGGTTCATTTGTTCATTTGTTCATTTGTTCATTTGTTCATTTGTTCATTTGTTCATTTGTTCATTTGTTCATTTGTTCATTTGTTCATTTGTTCATTTGTTCATTTGTTCATTTGTTCATTTGTTCATTTGTTAATGTGTCCATTTTTGGATGTGTTCACTTCTGCAAATCTTCATTTCTTAAGATGTTCATCTGCTCATTTGTCCATTTGTTTATTTGTTCATTTGTTCATATGTTCATTTGATTGTTTTTTCATTTCTCAACTTATTCATTTGTTCATTTGTTCATTTGTTCATTTGTACATTTGTTCGTTTGTTCATTTGTTCATTTGTTCATTTGTTAGTTTGTTCACTTGTCCATTCGTTCGATTGTTCATTTCTTCATTTGTTCGTTTGTTCATTTGTTCATTTGTTCACTTGTTCATTTGTTCATTTGTTCATTTGTACATTTGTTCATTTGTTCATTTGTTCATTTGTTCACTTGTTCATTTGTTCATTTGTTCGTTTGTTCATTTGTTCATTTGTTCACTTGTTCATTTGTTCATTTGTTCATTTGTTCATTTGTTAATTTGTTCATTTGTTCATTTGTTCAGTTCTTCATTTGTTCATTTGTTCATTTGTTCATTTGTTCATTTGTTCATTTGTTCGTTTGTTCATTTGTTCATTTGTAGATTTGTACATTTGTTCATTTGTTCATTTGTTCATTTGTTCTTTGTTCATTTGTTCATTTGTTCATTTGTTCATATGTTCATATGTTCATTTGTTCATTTGTTCATTTGTTCATTTGTTCATTTGTTCATTTGTTCATTTGTTCATTTGTTTATGTGTCCATTTTTGGATGTGTTCACTTCTGCAAATCTTCATTTCTTAAGATGTTCATCTGCTCATTTGTCCATTTGTTTATTTGTTCATTTGTTCATATGTTCATTTGATTGTTTGTTCATTTCTCAACTTATTCATTTGTTCATTTGTTCATTTGTTCATTTGTACATTTGTTCGTTTGTTCATTTGTTCATTTGTTTACTTGTTTATTGGTTCATTTGTTCATTTGTTCATTTGTTCATTTGTTCATTTGTTCATTTGTTCATTTGTTCATTTGTTCATTTGTTCTTTGTTCATTTGTTCATTTGTTCATTTGTTCATTTGTTCATTTGTTCATTTGTTCATTTGTTCATTTGTTCATTTGTTCATTTGTTCATTTGTTCATTTGTTAATGTGTCCATTTTTGGATGTGTTCACTTCTGCAAATCTTCATTTCTTAAGATGTTCATCTGCTCATTTGTCCATTTGTTTATTTGTTCATTTGTTCATATGTTCATTTGATTGTTTGTTCATTTCTCAACTTATTCATTTGTTCATTTGTTCATTTGTTCATTTGTACATTTGTTCGTTTGTTCATTTGTTCATTTGTTTATTTGTTTATTGGTTCATTTGTTCATTTGTTCATTTGTTCATTTGTCCATTTGTTCATTTGTTCATTTGTTAATTTGTTCACTTGTCCATTCGTTCGATTGTTCATTTCTTCATTTGTTCGTTTGTTCATTTGTTCATTTGTTCACTTGTTCATTTGTTCATTTGTTCATTTGTTCATTTGTTCATTTGTTCATTTGTTCATTTGTTCATTTGTTCATTTGTTCACTTGTTCATTTGTTCATTTGTCCATTTGTTCATTTGTTCATTTGTACATTTGTTCATTTGTTAATTTGTTCACTTGTCCATTCGTTCGATTGTTTATTTGTTCATTTGTTCGTTTGTTCATTTGTTCATTTGTTCATTTGTTCATTTGTTCATTTTTTCATTTGTTCATTTGTTCACTTGTTCATTTGTTCATTTGTCCATTTGTTCATTTGTTCATTTGTTAATTTGTTCACTTGTCCATTCGTTCGATTGTTCATTCGTTCATTTGTTCGTTTGTTCATTTGTTCATTTGTTCATTTGTTCATTTGTTCATTTTTTCATTTGTTCATTTGTTCACTTGTTCATTTGTTCATTTGTCCATTTGTTCATTTGTTCATTTGTTAATTTGTTCACTTGTCCATTCGTTCGATTGTTCATTCGTTCATTTGTTCGTTTGTTCATTTGTTCATTTGTTCACTTGTTCATTTGTTCATTTGTTCATTTGTTCATTTGTTCATTTGTTCATTTGTTCATTTGTTCATTTGTTCATTTGTTCATTTGTTCATTTGTTCATTTGTTCATTTGTTCATTTGGTCATTTGTTCATTTGTTAATGTGTCCATTTTTGGATGTGTTCATTTCTGCAAATCTTCATTTCTTAAGATGTTCATCTGCTCAATTGTCCATTTGTTTATTTGTTCATTTGTTCATATGTTCATTTGATTGTTTTGTTCATTTCTCAACTTATTCATTTGTTCACTTGTTCATTTGTTCATTTGTTCATTTGTTCATTTGTTCATTTGTTCATTTGTTCATTTGTTCATTTGTTCATTTGTTCATTTGTTCATTTGTTCATTTGTTCATTTGTTCATTTGTTCATTTGTTCATTTGTTCATTTGTTCATTTGTTCATTTGTTCATTTGTTCATTTGTTCATTTGTTAATGTGTTCATTTCTGCAAATCTTCATTTCTTAAGATGTTCATCTGCTCATTTGTCCATTTGTTTATTTGTTCATTTGTTCATATGTTCATTTGATTGTTTGTTCATTTCTCAACTTATTCATTTGTTCATTTGTTCATTTGTTCATTTGTACATTTGTTCGTTTGTTCATTTGTTCATTTGTTTATTTGTTTATTGGTTCATTTGTTCATTTGTTCATTTGTTCATTTGTTCATTTGTTCATTTGTTCATTTGTTCATTTGTTCATTTGTTCATTTGTTCATTTGTTCATTTGTTCACTTGTTCATTTGTTCATTTCTCCATTTGTTCATTTGTTCATTTGTTCATTTGTTAATTTGTTCGTTTGTTCATTTGTTCATTTGTTAATTTGTTCATTTGTTCATTTGTTCATTTGTTCATTTGTTCATTTGTTCATTTGTTCATTTGTTCATTTGTTCATTTGTTCATTTGTTCATTTGTTCATTTGTTCATTTGTTCCTTTGTTCATTTGTTCATTTGTTCCTTTGTTCATTTGTTCATTTGTTCCTTTGTTCATTTGTTCATTTGTTCATTTGTTGATTTGTTCATTTGTTGATTTGTTCATTCGTTCATTTGTTCATTCGTTCATTTGTTCATTTGTTCATTTGTTCATTTATTCAATTGTTCATTTGTTCATTTGTTCATTTGTTCATTTGTTCATTTGTTCATTTGTTCATTTGTTCATTTGTTCATTTGTTCATTTGTTCATTTGTTCATTTGTTCATTTGTTCATTTGTTCATTTGTTCATTTGTTCATTTGTTCATTTGTTCATTTGTTCATTTGTTCATTTGTTCATTTGTTCACTTGTTCATTTTGTTCCTTTGTTCGTTTGTTCGTTTGTTCATTTTTTCATATGTACATGTGTTCATTTGTTCATATGTACATGTGTTCATTTGTTCATTTGTACATGTGTTCATTTGTTCATTTGTTCAATTGATCCTTTGTTCATTTGTTCATTTGTTCATTAGTTCATTCGTACCTTTGTTCATTTGTTCATTTGTTCATTTGTTCCTTTGTTCATTTGTTCATTTGTTGATTTGTTCATTTGTTGATTTGTTCATTAGTTCAATTGTTCATTTCTTCATTTGTTCATTTATTCATTTGTTCATTTGTTCATTTGTTCATTTGTTCAATTGTTCATTTGTTCAGTTCTTCATTTGTTCATTTGTTCATTTGTTCATTTGTTCATTTGTTCATTTGTTCGTTTGTTCATTTGTTCCTTTGTTCCTTTGTTCCTTTGTTCCTTTGTTCCTTTGTTCATTTGTTGATTTGTTCATTTGTTGATTTGTTCTTTAGTTCATTTGTCCATTTCTTCATTTGTTCATTTGTTCATCTGTTCATTTTTTCATTTCTTCATTTCTTCATTTCTTCCTTTCTTCATTTGTTCATTTGTACATGTGTTCATTTGTTCATTTGTTCATTTGTACATGTGTTCATTTGTTCATTTGTTCATTTGTACATGTGTTCATTTGTTCATTTGTACATGTGTTCATTTGTTCATTTCTTCATTTGTTCAATTGATCCTTTGTTCATTTGTTCATTTGTTCATTTGTTCGTTTGTTCATTTGTACATTTGTTCAATTGATCCTTTGTTCATTTGTTCATTTGTTCATTTGTTCATTTGTTCAGTTCTTCATTTGTTCATTTGTTCATTTGTTAATTTGTTCGTTTGTTCATTTGTTCATTTGTAGATTTGTACATTTTTCAAATTGTTCATTTGTTTATTTGTTCGATTGTTCATCTGTTCATTGATTCATTTGTCCATTTGTCCATTTGTTCGTTTGTTCATTTGTTCATTTGTTCATTTGTTCATTTGTTCATTTGTTCATTTGTTCATTTGTTCTTTGTTCATTTGTTCATTTGTTCATTTGTTCCTTTGTTCATTTGTTCATTTGTTCATTTGTTGATTTGCTCATTTGTTGATTTGTTCATTCGTTCATTTGTTCATTTGTACATTTGTTTATTTGTTCATTTGTTCATTTGTTCATTTGTTCATTTGTTCATTTGTTGATTTGTTCATTTGTTCATTTGTTCATTTGTTCATTTGTTCATTTGTTCATATGTTCCTTTGTTCATTTGTTCATTTGTTCATTTGTTGATTTGTTCATTTGTTCATTTGTTCATTTGTTCATTTGTTCATTTGTTGATTTGTTCAATTGTTCATTTGTTCATTTGTTCATTTGTTCATTTGTTCATTTGTTCATTTGTTCATTTGTTCTTATTTCATTTGTTCATTTGTTCATTTTTTCATTTGTTCATTTTTTCATTTGTTCATTTTTTCATTTGTTCATTTGTTCATTTGTTCATTTGTTAATTTGTTCATTTGTTCATTTGTTTATTTGTTCATTTGTTCATTTGTTCATTTGTTCATTTGTTCATTTGTTCATTTGTACATGTGTTCATTTGTTCATTTGTACACGTGTTCATTTGTTCATTTGTTCATTTGTTCATTTGTTCATTTGTTCATTTGTTCATTTGTTCATCTGTTCATTTGATAATTTCTTCATTTCTTCATTTCTTCATTTCTTCATTTGTTCATTTGTTCCTTTGTTCATTTGTTCATATGTTCCTTTGTTCATTTGTTCATTTGTTCATTTGTTGATTTGTTCATTTGTTCATTTGTTCATTTGTTCATTTGTTCATTTGTTCAATTGTTCATTTGTTCATTTGTTCATTTGTTCATTTGTTCATTTGTTCATTTGTTCTTATTTCATTTGTTCATTTGTTCATTTTTTCATTTGTTCATTTTTTCATTTGTTCATTTTTTCATTTGTTCATTTGTTCATTTGTTCATTTGTTAATTTCTTCATTTGTTCATTTGTTCATTTGTTCATTTGTTCATTTGTTCATTTGTTCACTTGTTCATTTTGTTCCTTTGTTCGTTTGTTCGTTTGTTCATTTGTTCATTTGTTCATTTGTACATGTGTTCATTTGTTCATTTGTACATGTGTTCATTTGTTCATTTCTTCATTTGTTCAATTGATCCTTTGTTCATTTGTTCATTTGTTCATTTGTTCATTTGTTCATTTGTTCATTTGTTCATTTGTTCATTTGTTCATTTGTTCATTTGTTCATTTGTTCTTTTGTTCATTTGCTCATTTGTTCATTTGTTCATTCGTTCATTTGTTCATTTGTTCATTTGTACATGTGTTCATTTGTTCATTTGTACACGTGTTCATTTGTTCATTTGTACACGTGTTCATTTGTTCATTTGTACATTTGTTCAATTGATCCTTTGTTCATTTGTTCATTTGTTCATTTCTTCATTTGTTCATTTGTTCCTTTGTTCATTTGTTCATTTGTTCCTTTGTTCCTTTGTTCATTTGTTCATTTGTACATTTGTTCGTTTGTTCGTTTGTTCATTTTTTCATATGTACATGTGTTCATTTGTTCATTTGTACATGTGTTCATTTGTTCATTTGTTGATTTGTTGATTTGTTCATTCGTTCATTTGTTCATTCGTTCATTTGTTCATTTGATCATTTGTTCATTTGTACATTTGTTCATTCGTCAATTGTTCATTTGTTCATTTGTTCATTTGTTCATTTGTTCATTTCTTCATTTGTTCATTTCTTCATTTCTTCATTTCTTCATTTCTTCATTTCTTCATTTCTTCATTTCTTCATTTCTTCATTTCTTCATTTCTTCATTTGTTCACTTGTTCATTTTGTTCCTTTGTTCGTTTGTGCGTTTGTTCATTTGTTCATTTGTTCATTTGTTCATTTGTTCATTTGTACATGTGTTCATTTGTTCATTTGTACATGTGTTCATTTGTTCATTTCTTCATTTGTTCAATTGATCCTTTTTGATCATTTGTTCATTTGTTCATTTGTTCATTTGTTCATTTGTTCATTTGTGCATTTGTTCATTTGTTCATTTGTTCATTTGTTCATTTGTTGATTTGCTCATTTGTTCATTTGTTCATTTGTTCATTTGTTCATTTGTTCATTTGTTCATTTGTTCATTTGTTCATTTTTTCATTTTTCATTTGTTCATTTGTTCATTTGTTCGTTTGTTCATTTGTTCATTTGTTCACTTGTTCGTTTGTTCATTTGTTCATTTGTTCATTTGTTCATTTGTTCACTTGTTCATTTTGTTCATTTGTTCATTTGTTCATTTGTTCATTTGTTCATTTGTTCATTTGTTCATTTGTTCATTTGTTCATTTGTTCATTTGTTCATTTGTTCATTTGTTCATTTGTTCATTTGTTCATTTGTTCATTTGTTCATTTGTTCATTTGTTCATTTGTTCATTTGTTCATTTGTTCATTTGTTCATTTGTTCATTTGTTCATTTGTTCATTTGTTCATTTGTTCATTTGTTAATGTGTCCATTTTTGGATGTGTTCATTTCTTCAATTCTTCATTTCTTAAGATGTTCATCTGCTCATTTGTCCATTTGGTTATTTGTTCATTTGTTCATATGTTCATTTGATTGTTTGTTCATTTCTCAACATATTCATTTGTTCATTTGTTCATTTGTACATGTGTTCATTTGTTCATTTGTTCATTTGTTCCTTTGTTCATTTGTTCATTTGTTCATTTGTTCATTTGTTGATTTGTTCATTAGTTCAATTGTTCATTTCTTCATTTGTTCATTTATTCATTTGTTCATTTGTTCATTTGTTCATTTGTCATTTGTACATGAGTTCATTTGTTCATTTGTTAATTTGTTCAATTGATCCTTTGTTCATTTGTTCATTTGTTCATTCGTTCCTTTGTTCATTTGTTCATTTGTTCCTTTGTTCCTTTGTTCCTTTGTTCCTTTGTTCATTTGTTGATTTGTTCATTTGTTGATTTGTTCATTAATTCATTTGTCCATTTCTTCATTTGTTCATTTGTTCATCTGTTCATTTTTTCATTTCTTCATTTCTTCATTTCTTCCTTTCTTCATTTGTTCATTTGTTCATTTGTTCATTTGTTCATTTGTTCATTCGTCCATTTGTTCATTTGTTCATTTGTACATTTGTTCATTCGTCAATTGTTCATTTGTCCATTTGTTCATTTGTTCATTTGTTCATTTGTTCATTTGTTCATTTGTTCATTTCTTCATTTGTTCATTTCTTCATTTCTTCATTTCTTCATTTCTTCATTTCTTCATTTCTTCATTTCTTCATTTCTTCATTTCTTCATTTGTTCATTTGTTCACTTGTTCATTTTGTTCCTTTGTTCGTTTGTCCGTTTGTTCATTTGTTCATTTGTTCATTTGTACATGTGTTCATTTGTACATGTGTTCATTTGTTCATTTCTTCATTTGTTCAATTGATCCTTTGTTCATTTGTTCATTTGTTCATTTGTTCATTTGTTCATTTGTTGATTTGCTCATTTGTTCATTTGTTCATTTCTTCATTTCTTCATTTCTTCCTTTCTTCATTTCTTCATTTGTTCATTTGTTCTTTTGTTCATTTGTTCATTTGTTCATTTGTTCATTTCTTCATTTCTTCATTTGTTCATTTCTTCATTTGTTCATTTGTTCATTTGTTCATTTGTTCATTTGTTCATTTGTTCATTTGTTCATTTGTTCATTTGTTCATTTGTTCATTTGTTCATTTGTTCATTTGTTCATTTGTTCATTTGTTCATTTGTTCATTTGTTCATTTGTTCATTTGTTCATTTGTTCATTTGTTCATTTGTTCATTTGTTCATTTGTTCATTTGTTCATTTGTTAATGTGTCCATTTTTGGATGTGTTCATTTCTTCAATTCTTCATTTCTTATGATGTTCATCTGCTCATTTGTCCATTTGTTTATTTGTTCATTTGTTCATATGTTCATTTGATTGTTTGTTCATTTCTCAACATATTCATTTGTTCATTTGTTCATTTGTACATGTGTTCATTTGTTCATTTGATCATTTGTTCAATTGATCCTTTGTTCATTTGTTCATTTGTTCATTTGTTCATTAGTTCATTCGTACCTTTGTTCATTTGTTCATTTGTTCATTTGTTCCTTTGTTCATTTGTTCATTTGTTGATTTGTTGATTTGTTGATTTGTTCATTAGTTCAATTGTTCATTTCTTCATTTGTTCATTTATTCATTTGTTCATTTGTTCATTTGTTCATTTGTCATTTGTACATGAGTTCATTTGTTCATTTGTTAATTTGTTCAATTGATCCTTTGTTCATTTGTTCATTTGTTCATTCGTTCCTTTGTTCATTTGTTCATTTGTTCCTTTGTTCCTTTGTTCCTTTGTTCCTTTGTTCATTTGTTGATTTGTTCATTTGTTGATTTGTTCATTAGTTCATTTGTCCATTTCTTCATTTGTTCATTTGTTCATCTGTTCATTTTTTCATTTCTTCATTTCTTCATTTCTTCCTTTCTTCATTTGTTCATTTGTTCATTTGTTCATTTGTTCATTTGTTCATTCGTCCATTTGTTCATTTGTTCATTTGTACATTTGTTCATTCGTCAATTGTTCATTTGTCCATTTGTTCATTTGTTCATTTGTTCATTTCTTCATTTGTTCATTTCTTCATTTGTTCATTTCTTCATTTCTTCATTTCTTCATTTCTTCATTTCTTCATTTCTTCATTTCTTCATTTCTTCATTTCTTCATTTCTTCATTTCTTCATTTCTTCATTTGTTCATTTGTTCACTTGTTCATTTTGTTCCTTTGTTCGTTTGTTCGTTTGTTCATTTGTTCATTTGTTCATTTGTACATGTGTTCATTTGTTCATTTGTACATGTGTTCATTTGTTCATTTGTTCATTTGTACATGTGTTCATTTGTTCATTTGTACATGTGTTCATTTGTTCATTTGTACATGTGTTCATTTGTTCATTTCTTCATTTGTTCAATTGATCCTTTGTTCATTTGTTCATTTGTTCATTTGTTCGTTTGTTCATTTGTTCATTTGTTCACTTGTTCGTTTGTTCATTTGTTCATTTGTTCATTTGTTCACTTGTTCATTTTGTTCATTTGTTCATTTGTTCATTTGTTCATTTGTTCATTTGTTCATTTGTTCATTTGTTCATTTGTTCATTTGTTTATTTGTTCATTTGTTCATTTGTTCATTTGTTCATTTGTACACGTGTTCATTTGTTCATTTGTACACGTGTTCATTTGTTCATTTGTACATTTGTTCAATTGATCCTTTGTTCATTTGTTCATTTGTTCATCTGTTCATTTGTTAATTTCTTCATTTCTTCATTTCTTCATTTGTTCCTTTGTTCATTTGTTCATATGTTCCTTTGTTCATTTGTTCATTTGTTCATTTGTTGATTTGTTAATTTGTTCATGTGTTCATTTGTTCATTTGTTGATTTGTTCATTTGTTCATTTGTTCATTTGTTCATTTGTTCATTTGTTAATTAGTTCAATTGATCCTTTGTTCATTTGTTCATTTGTTCATTTGTTCATTCGTTCCTTTGTTCATTTGTTCATTTGTTCCTTTGTTCATTTGTTCATTTGTTCATTTGTTGATTTGTTCATTTGTTGATTTGCTCATTTCTTCATTTGTTCATTTGTTCATCTGTTCATTTGTTCATTTGTTCATTTGTTCATTTGTTCATTTGTTCATTTGTTCTTTTGTTCATTTGTTCATTTGTTCATTTGTTCATTTGTTCATTTGTTCATTTGTTCATTTGTTCATTTGTTCATTTGTTCATTTGTTCATTTCTTCATTTGTTCATTTGTTCATTTGTTCATTTGTTCACTTGTTCATTTGTTCATTTGTTCATTTGTCCATTCGTTCGTTTGTTCATTTGTTCAATTGATTCTTTGTTCATTTGTTCATTTGTTCATTTGTTCATTTGTTCAATTGTACATTTGTTCATTTGTTCATATGTACATTTGTGCATCTTTTCATTTGTTCATTCGTCCATTTGTACATTTGTTCATTTGTTCAATTGATAATTCGTTCATTTGTTCATATGTTCATTTGAATGTTTCTTCATTCGTTCAATGGTTCATTTGTTCATTTGTTCATTTGTCTACTCGCTCGTTTGTTCATTTGTTCATTTGTTCATTTGTTTATTTGTTTATTGGTTCATTTGTTCATTTCTCGACTTATTCACTTGTGCATTTGTTCATTTGTTCAGTTGTTCATTTGTTAATTTGTTCGTTTGTTCATTTGTTCATTTGTTCATTTGTTCACTTGTTCATTTGTTCATTTGTTCGTTTGTTCATTTGTTCACTTGTTCATTTGTTGATTTGTTCATTCGTTCATTTGTTCATTTGTACATTTGTTTATTTGTTCATTTGTTCATTTGTTCATTTGTTGATTTGTTCATTCGTTCATTTGTTCATTTGATCATTTGTTCATTTGTACATTTGTTCATTCGTCAATTGTTCATTTGTTCATTTGTTCATTTGTTCATTTGTTCATTTGTTCATTTGTTCATTTCTTCATTTCTACATTTCTTCATTTCTTCATTTCTTCATTTCTTCATTTCTTCATTTGTTCACTTGTTCATTTTGTTCCTTTGTTCGTTTGTTCGTTTGTTCATTTGTTCATTTGTTCATTTGTACATGTGTTCATTTGTTCATTTGTACATGTGTTCATTTGTTCATTTCTTCATTTGTTCAATTGATCCTTTGTTCATTTGTTCATTTGTTCATTTGTTCATTTGTTCATTTGTTCATTTGATCATTTGTTCATTTGTTCATTTGTTCATTTGTTCTTTTGTTCATTTGCTCATTTGTTCATTTGTTCATTCGTTCATTTGTTCATTTGTTCATTTGTACATGTGTTCATTTGTTCATTTGTACACGTGTTCATTTGTTCATTTGTACACGTGTTCATTTGTTCATTTGTACATTTGTTCAATTGATCCTTTGTTCATTTGTTCATTTGTTCATTTCTTCATTTGTTCATTTGTTCCTTTGTTCATTTGTTCATTTGTTCCTTTGTTCCTTTGTTCATTTGTTCATTTGTACATTTGTTCGTTTGTTCGTTTGTTCATTTTTTCATATGTACATGTGTTCATTTGTTCATTTGTACATGTGTTCATTTGTTCATTTGTTGATTTGTTGATTTGTTCATTCGTTCATTTGTTCATTCGTTCATTTGTTCATTTGATCATTTGTTCATTTGTACATTTGTTCATTCGTCAATTGTTCATTTGTTCATTTGTTCATTTGTTCATTTGTTCATTTCTTCATTTGTTCATTTCTTCATTTCTTCATTTCTTCATTTCTTCATTTCTTCATTTCTTCATTTCTTCATTTCTTCATTTCTTCATTTCTTCATTTGTTCACTTGTTCATTTTGTTCCTTTGTTCGTTTGTGCGTTTGTTCATTTGTTCATTTGTTCATTTGTTCATTTGTACATGTGTTCATTTGTTCATTTGTACATGTGTTCATTTGTTCATTTCTTCATTTGTTCAATTGATCCTTTGTTCATTTGTTCATTTGTTCATTTGTTCATTTGTTCATTTGTTCATTTGTACATTTGTTCATTTGTTCATTTGTTCATTTGTTCATTTGTTGATTTGCTCATTTGTTCATTTGTTCATTCGTTCATTTGTTCATTTGTTCATTTGTTCATTTGTTCATTTGTTCATTTGTTCATTTGTTCATTTGTTCATTTGTTCATTTTTTCATTTTTCATTTGTTCATTTGTTCACTTGTTCATTTGTTCATTTGTTCGTTTGTTCATTTGTTCATTTGTTCACTTGTTCGTTTGTTCATTTGTTCATTTGTTCATTTGTTCATTTGTTCACTTGTTCATTTTGTTCATTTGTTCATTTGTTCATTTGTTCATTTGTTCATTTGTTCATTTGTTCATTTGTTCATTTGTTCATTTGTTCATTTGTTCATTTGTTCATTTGTTCATTTGTTCATTTGTTCATTTGTTCATTTGTTCATTTGTTCATTTGTTCATTTGTTCATTTGTTCATTTGTTCATTTGTTCATTTGTTCATTTGTTCATTTGTTCATTTGTTCATTTGTTCATTTGTTCATTTGTTCATTTGTTCATTTGTTCATTTGTTCATTTGTACATGTGTTCATTTGTTCATTTGTACACGTGTTCATTTGTTCATTTGTACATTTGTTCAATTGATCCTTTGTTCATTTGTTCATTTGTTCCTTTGTTCATTTGTTCATTTGTTCCTTTGTTCATTTGTCCATTTGTTGATTTGTTCATTTGTTGATTTGTTCATTTGTTCATTTGTTCCTTTGTTCATTTGTACATGTGTTCATTTGTTCATTTGTACACGTGTTCATTTGTTCATTTGTACATTTGTTCAATTGATCCTTTGTTCATTTGTTCATTTGTTCCTTTGTTCATTTGTTCATTTGTTCCTTTGTTCATTTGTCCATTTGTTGATTTGTTCATTTGTTGATTTGTTCATTTGTTCATTTGTTCCTTTGTTCATTTGTCCATTTGTTGATTTGTTCATTTGTTGATTTGTTCATTAGTTCATTTGTTCATTTGTTCATTTGTTCATTTGTACATTTGTTCATTTGTTCATTTGTTCATTTGTTCATTTGTTCATGTGTTCATTTGTTCATTTGTTCATTTGTTCATTTGTTCATTTGTTCATTTGTTCATTTGTTCATTTGTTCATTTGTTCATTTGTTCATTTGTTCATTTGTTCATTTGTTCATTTTCCATTTGTTCATTTGTTCACTTGTTCATTTGTTCATTTGTTCGGTTCTTCATTTGTTCATTTGTTCACTTGTTCGTTTGTTCATTTGTTCATTTGTTCATTTGTTCATTTCTTCATTTCTTCATTTGTTCATTTGTTCATTTGTTCATTTCTTCATTTGTTCATTTGTTCATCTGTTCATTTGTTCATTTCTTCATTTCTTCATTTCTTCCTTTCTTCATTTCTTCATTTGTTCATTTGTTCATTTGTTCATTTGTTCATTTGTTCATTTGTCATTTGTACATGAGTTCATTTGTTCATTTGTTCATTTGTTCATTTGTCATTTGTACATGAGTTCATTTGTTCATTTGTTAATTTGTTCAATTGATCCTTTGTTCATTTGTTCATTTGTTCATTTGTTCATTCGTTCCGTTGTTCCTTTGTTCATTTGTTGATTTGTTCATTTGTTCATTTGTTCATTAGTTCATTTGTTCATTTCTTCATTTGTTCATTTGTTCATCTGTTCATTTGTTCATTTCTTCATTTCTTCATTTCTTCATTTCTTCATTTGTTCATTTGTTCATTTCTTCATTTCTTCATTTGTTCATTTGTTCATTTGTTCATTTGTTCATTTGTTCATTTGTTCATTTGATCATTTGTTCATATGTTCATTTGATTGTTTGTTCATTTCTCAACGTATTCATTTGTTCATTTGTTCATTTGTTCTTATTTCATTTGTTCATTTGTTCATTTTTTCATTTGTTCATTTGTTCATTTGTTCATTTCTTCATTTGTTCATTTGTTCATCTGTTCATTTGTTCATTTCTTCATTTCTTCATTTCTTCCTTTCTTCCTTTCTTCATTTCTTCATTTGTTCATTTGTTCATTTGTTCATTTGTTCATTTGTTCATTTGTCATTTGTACATGAGTTCATTTGTTCATTTGTTAATTTGTTCAATTGATCCTTTGTTCATTTGTTCATTTGTTCATTTGTTCATTCGTTCCTTTGTTCATTTGTTCATTTGTTCCTTTGTTCCTTTGTTCCTTTGTTCCTTTGTTCCTTTGTTCCTTTGTTCATTTGTTCATTTGTTCATTTGTTGATTTGTTCATTAGTTCATTTGTTCATTTCTTCATTTGTTCATTTGTTCATCTGTTCATTTGTTCATTTCTTCATTTCTTCATTTCTTCCTTTCTTCATTTGTTCATTTGTGCAATTGTTCATTTGTTCATTTGTTCATTTGTTCATTTCTTCATTTCTTCATTTCTTCATTTGTTCATTTGTTCATTTCTTCATTTCTTCATTTGTTCATTTGTTCATCTGCTCATTTGTTCATTTCTTCATTTCTTCATTTGTTCATTTGTTCATTTGTTCATTTCTTCATTTGTTCATTTGTTCATTTCTTCATTTGTTCATTTGTTCATCTGTTCATTTGTTCATTTCTTCATTTCTTCATTTCTTCCTTTCTTCATTTGTTCATTTGTTCATTTGTTCATTTGTTCATTTGTTCATTTGTTCATTTGTTCATTTGTTCATTTGTTCATTTGTTCATTTGTTCATTTGTTCATTTGTTCATTTGTTCATTTGTTCATTTGTCATTTGTACATGAGTTCATTTGTTCATTTGTTAATTTGTTCAATTGATCCTTTGTTCATTTGTTCATTTGTTCATTTGTTCATTCGTTCCTTTGTTCATTTGTTCCTTTGTTCCTTTGTTCCTTTGTTCCTTTGTTCATTTGTTGATTTGTTCATTTGTTGATTTGTTCATTAGTTCATTTGTTCATTTCTTCATTTGTTCATTTGTTCATCTGTTCATTTGTTCATTTGTTCATTTCTTCATTTCTTCCTTTCTTCATTTGTTCATTTGTTCATTTGTTCATTTGTTCATTTGTTCATTTGTTCATTTGATCATTTGTTCATATGTTCATTTGATTGTTTGTTCATTTCTCAACGTATTCATTTGTTCATTTGTTCATTTGTTCTTATTTCATTTGTTCATTTGTTCATTTTTTCATTTGTTCATTTGTTCATTTGTTCATTTTTTCATTTGTTCATTTGTTCATTTTTTCATTTGTTCATTTGTTCATTTGTTCATTTGTTCATTTGTTCATTTGTTCATTTGTTCATTTGTTCATTTGTTCATTTGTTCATTTGTACATGTGTTCATTTGTTCATTTGTACACGAGTTCATTTGTTCATTTGCACACGTGTTCATTTGTTCATTTGTACATTTGTTCAATTGATCCTTTGTTCATTTGTTCATTTGTTCATTTCTTCATTTGTTCATTTGTTCCTTTGTTCATTTGTTCTTTTGTTCCTTTGTTCATTTGTTCATTTGTTCATTTGTTCGTTTGTTCGTTTGTTCATTTTTTCATATGTACATGTGTTCATTTGTTCATTTGTACATGTGTTCATTTGTTCATTTGTTGATTTGTTGATTTGTTCATTCGTTCATTTGTTCATTTGTTCATTGTGTTCATTTGTTCATTTGTTCATCTGTTCATTTCTTCATTTCTTCATTTCTTCATTTCTTCATTTCTTCATTTCTTCATTTCTTCATTTCTTCATTTCTTCATTTCTTCATTTCTTCATTTCTTCATTTCTTCATTTCTTCATTTCTTCATTTCTTCATTTCTTCATTTCATCATTTCTTCATTTCTTCATTTCTTCATTTCTTCATTTGTTCATTTGTTCATTTGTTCACTTGTTCATTTTGTTTCTTTGTTCGTTTGTTCGTTTGTTCGTTTGTTCATTTGTTCATTTGTACATGTATTCATTTGTTCATCTGTACATGTGTTCATTTGTTCATTTGTTCATTTGTTCATTTGTTCAATTGATCCTTTTTCATTTGTTCATTTGTTCATTTGTTCCTTTGTTCATTTGTTCATTTGTTCATTTGTTGATTTGCTCATTTGTTGATTTGTTCATTCGTTCATTTGTTCATTTGTACATTTGTTTATTTGTTCATTTGTTCATTTGTTCATTTGTTGATTTGTTCATTCGTTCATTTGTTCATTTGATCATTTGTTCATTTGTACATTTGTTCATTCGTCAATTGTTCATTTGTTCATTTGTTCATTTCTTCATTTGTTCATTTCTTCATTTCTTCATTTCTTCATTTCTTCATTTCTTCATTTCTTCATTTCTTCATTTCTTCATTTGTTCACTTGTTCATTTTGTTCCTTTGTTCGTTTGTTCGTTTGTTCATTTGTTCATTTGTTCATTTGTTCATTTGTACATGTGTTCATTTGTTCATTTGTACATGTGTTCATTTGTTCATTTCTTCATTTGTTCAATTGATCCTTTGTTCATTTGTTCATTTGTTCATTTGTTCATTTGTTCATTTGTTCATTTGTTCATTTGTTCATTTGTTCATTTGTTCATTTGTTCATTTGTTCATTTGTTCATTTGTTCATTTGTTCATTTGTTCATTTGTTCATTTGTTCATTTGTTCATTTGTTCATTTGTTCATTTGTTCATTTGTTCATTTGTTCAGTTGTTCATTTTTTCATTTTCCATTTGTTCATTTGTTCACTTGTTCAGTTGTTCATTTGTTCATTTGTTGATTTGCTCATTTGTTGATTTGTCCATTCGTTCGTTTGTTCATTTGTTCATTTGTTCATTTGTTCATTTGTTCATTTGTACATTTGTTCATTTGTTCATTTGTTCATTTGTTCATTTGTTCATTTGTTCATTTGTTCATTTGTTCATTTGTTCATTTGTTCATTTGTTCATTTGTTCATTTGTTCATTTGTTCATTTGTTCATTTGTTCATTTGTTCATCTGTTCATTTGTTCATTTGTCCATTCGTTCGTTTGTTCATTTGTTCATTGTGTTCATTTGTTCATTTGTTAATTTGTTCAATTGATCCTTTGTTCATTTGTTCATTTGTTCATTTGTTCATTTGTACATTTGTTCATTCGTTCATTTGTTCATTTGTTTATTTGTTTATTGGTTCATTTGTTCATTTGTTCATTCGTTCACTTGTTCATTTGTTCATTTGTTCATTTGTTCATTTGTTCATTTGTTCATTTGTTCATTTGTTCATTTGTCCATTCGTTCGTTTGTTCATTTGTTCATTTATTCATTTGTTCATTTGTTCATTTGTTCATTTGTTCATTTGTTCATTTGTTCATTTGATCACTTGTTCATTTTGTTCCTTTGTTCGTTTGTTCGTTTATAATTTGTTCATTTGTACATGTGTTCATTTGTTCATTTGTACATGTGTTCATTTGTTCATTTGTACATTTGTTCAATTGATCCTTTGTTCATTTGTTCATTTGTTCATTTGTTCATTTGCTCATTTGTTCATTTGTTGATTTGTTCATTTGTTGATTTGTTCATTAGTTCATTTGTCCATTTCTTCATTTGTTCATTTGTTCATCTGTTCATTTTTCATTTCTTCATTTCTTCATTTCTTCCTTTCTTCATTTGTTCATTTGTTCATTTGTTCATTTGTTCATTTGTTCATTTGTTCATTTGTTCATTTGTTCATTTGATCATTTGTTCATATGTTCATTTGATTGTTTGTTCATTTCTCAACGTATTCATTTGTTCATTTGTTCTTATTTCATTTGTTCATTTGTTCATTTTTTCATTTGTTCATTTGTTCATTTGTTCATTTTTTCATTTGTTCATTTGTTCATTTGTTCATTTGTTCATTTGTTCATTTGTTCATTTGTTCATTTGTTCATTTGTTCATTTGTTCATTTGTTCATTTGTACATGTGTTCATTTGTTCATTTGTACACGTGTTCATTTGTTCATTTGTACACGTGTTCATTTGTTCATTTGTACATTTGTTCAATTGATCCTTTGTTCATTTGTTCATTTGTTCATTTCTTCATTTGTTCATTTGTTCCTTTGTTCATTTGTTCATTTGTTCATTTGTACATTTGTTCATTCGTTCATTTGTTCTTTTGTTTATTTGTTTATTGGTTCATTTGTTCATTTGTTCATTCGTTCACTTGTTCATTTGTTCATTTGTTCATTTGTTCATTTGTTCATTTGTTCATTTGTTAATTTGTTCATTTGTCCATTCGTTCGTTTGTTCATTTGTTCATTTATTCATTTGTTCATTTGTTCATTTGTTCATTTGTTCATTTGTTCATTTGTTCATTTGTTCATTTGTTCATTTGATCACTTGTTCATTTTGTTCCTTTGTTCGTTTGTTCGTTTATAATTTGTTCATTTGTACATGTGTTCATTTGTTCATTTGTACATGTGTTCATTTGTTCATTTGTACATTTGTTCAATTGATCCTTTGTTCATTTGTTCATTTGTTCATTTGTTCATTTGCTCATTTGTTCATTTGTTGATTTGTTCATTTGTTGATTTGTTCATTAGTTCATTTGTCCATTTCTTCATTTGTTCATTTGTTCATCTGTTCATTTTTCATTTCTTCATTTCTTCATTTCTTCCTTTCTTCATTTGTTCATTTGTTCATTTGTTCATTTGTTCATTTGTTCATTTGTTCATTTGTTCATTTGTTCATTTGTTCATTTGATCATTTGTTCATATGTTCATTTGATTGTTTGTTCATTTCTCAACGTATTCATTTGTTCATTTGTTCTTATTTCATTTGTTCATTTGTTCATTTTTTCATTTGTTCATTTGTTCATTTGTTCATTTTTTCATTTGTTCATTTGTTCATTTGTTCATTTGTTCATTTGTTCATTTGTTCATTTGTTCATTTGTTCATTTGTTCATTTGTTCATTTGTTCATTTGTACATGTGTTCATTTGTTCATTTGTACACGTGTTCATTTGTTCATTTGTACACGTGTTCATTTGTTCATTTGTACATTTGTTCAATTGATCCTTTGTTCATTTGTTCATTTGTTCATTTCTTCATTTGTTCATTTGTTCATTTGTTCCTTTGTTCATTTGTTCATTTGTTCCTTTGTTCATTTGTTCATTTGTTCATTTGTTCGTTTGATCGTTTGTTCATTTTTTCATATGTACATGTGTTCATTTGTTCATTTGTACATGTGTTCATTTGTTCATTTGTTGATTTGTTCATTTGTTCATTTGTTGATTTGTTGATTTGTTCATTCGTTCATTTGTTCATTTCTTCATTTGTTCATTTGTACATTTGTTCATTTGTTCAATGGTTCATTTGTTCATTTGTTCATCTGTTCATTTCTTCATTTCTTCATTTCTTCATTTCTTCATTTCTTCATTTCTTCATTTCTTCATTTCTTCATTTCATCATTTCTTCATTTCTTCATTTCTTCATTTCTTCATTTGTTCATTTGTTCATTTGTTCACTTGTTCATTTTGTTCCTTTGTTCGTTTGTTCGTTTGTTCGTTTGTTCGTTTGTTCATTTGTTCATTTGTACATGTATTCATTTGTTCATCTGTACATGTGTTCATTTGTTCATTTGTTCATTTGTTCAATTGATCCTTTTTTCATTTGTTCATTTGTTCATTTGTTCATTTGTTGATTTGCTCATTTGTTGATTTGTTCATTCGTTCATTTGTTCAATTGTACATTTGTTTATTTGTTCATTTGTTCATTTGTTCATTTGTTGATTTGTTCATTCGTTCATTTGTTCATTTGATCATTTGTTCATTTGTACATTTGTTCATTCGCCAATTGTTCATTTGTTCATTTGTTCATTTGTTCATTTGTTCATTTCTTCATTTGTTCATTTCTTCATTTCTTCATTTCTTCATTTCTTCATTTCTTCATTTCTTCATTTCTTCATTTCTTCATTTCTTCATTTGTTCACTTGTTCATTTTGTTCCTTTGTTCGTTTGTTCGTTTGTTCATTTGTTCATCTGTTCATTTGTTAATTTCTTCATTTCTTCATTTCTTCATTTGTTCATTTGTTCATTTGTTCCTTTGTTCATTTGTTCATATGTTCCTTTGTTCATTTGTTCATTTGTTCATTTGTTGATTTGTTAATTTGTTCATGTGTTCATTTGTTGATTTGTTGATTTGTTCATTTGTTCATTTGTTCATTTGTTCATTTGTTAATTTGTTCAATTGATCCTTTGTTCTTTTGTTCATTTGTTCATTCGTTCCTTTGTTCATTTGTTCATTTGTTCCTTTGTTCATTTGTTCATTTGTTGATTTGTTCATTTGTTGATTTGTTCATTTCTTCATTTGTTCATTTGTTCATCTGTTAATTTGTTCATTTCTTCATTTCTTCATTTCTTCCTTTCTTCATTTCTTCATTTGTTCATTTGTTCATTTCTTCATTTGTTAATTTGTTCAATTGATCCTTCGTTCATTTGTTCATTTGTTCATTCGTTCCTTTGTTCATTTGTTCATTTGTTCCTTTGTTCATTTGTTCATTTGTTCATTTGTTAATTTGTTCATTTGTCCATTCGTGCGTTTGTTCATTTGTTCATTTATTCATTTGTTCATTTGTTCATTTGTTCATTTGTTCATTTCTTCATTTGTTCACTTGTTCATTTTGTTCCTTTGTTCGTTTGTTCGTTTATAATTTGTTCATTTGTACATGTGTTCATTTGTTCATTTGTACATGTGTTCATTTGTTCATTTGTTCATTTGTTCATTCGTTCATTTGCTCTTTTGTTCATTTGCACATTTGTTCATTTGTTCAATTGTTCATTTGTTCATTTGTTCATTTGTTCATTTGTTCATTTCTTCATTTCTTCATTTCTTCATTTGTTCATTTGTTCATTTCTTCATTTGTTCATTTGTTCATCTGTTCATTTGTTCATTTCTTCATTTCTTCATTTCTTCCTTTCTTCATTTGTTCATTTGTTCATTTGTTCTTTTGTTCATTTGTTCATTTGTTCATTTGTTCATTTGTTCATTTGTTCATTTGTTCATTTGTTCATTTGTTCATTTGTTCATTTGTTCATTTGTTCATTTGTTCATTTGTTCATTTGTTCAATTGTTCATTTGTTCATTTGTACATTTGTTCATTTGTTCATTTGTTCATTTGTTCATTTGTTCATTTGTTCATTTATTCATTTGTTCATTTGTTCATTTGTTCATTTGTCCATTTGTTCATTTGTTCATTTGTTGATTTGTTCATTAGTTCATTTGTTCATTTCTTCATTTGTTCATTTGTTCATCTGTTCATTTGTTCATTTCTTCATTTCTTCATTTCTTCCTTTCTTCATTTGTTCATTTGTTCATTTGTTCATTTGTTCATTTGTTCATTTGATCATTTGTTCATATGTTCATTTGATTGTTTGTTCATTTCTCAACGTATTCATTTGTTCATTTGTTCATTTGTTCTTATTTCATTTGTTCATTTGTTCTTATTTCATTTGTTCATTTGTTCATTTTTTCATTTTTCATTTGTTCATTTGTTCATTTTTTCATTTGTTCATTTGTTCATTTGTTAATTTGTTCATTTGTTCATTTGTTCATTTGTTCATTTGTTCATTTGTTCATTTGTTCATTTGTACATGTGTTCATTTGTTCATTTGTACACGTGTTCATTTGTTCATTTGCACACGTGTTCATTTGTTCATTTGTACATTTGTTCAATTGATCCTTTGTTCATTTGTTCATTTGTTCATTTCTTCATTTGTTCATTTGTTCCTTTGTTCATTTGTTCATTTGTTCCTTTGTTCATTTGTTCATTTGTTCATTTGTTCGTTTGTTCGTTTGTTCATTTTTTCATATGTACATGTGTTCATTTGTTCATTTGTACATGTGTTCATTTGTTCATTTGTTGATTTGTTGATTTGTTCATTCGTTCATTTGTTCATTTCTTCATTTGTTCATTTGTACATTTGTTCATTTGTTCAATGGTTCATTTGTTCATTTGTTCATCTGTTCATTTCTTCATTTCTTCATTTCTTCATTTCTTCATTCCTTCATTTCTTCATTTCTTCATTTCTTCATTTCGTCATTTCTTCATTTCATCATTTCTTCATTTCTTCATTTCTTCATTTCTTCATTTCTTCATTTCTTCATTTCTTCATTTCTTCATTTCTTCATTTGTTCATTTGTTCATTTGTTCACTTGTTCATTTTGTTCCTTTGTTCGTTTGTTCGTTTGTTCGTTTGTTCATTTGTTCATTTGTACATGTATTCATTTGTTCATCTGTACATGTGTTCATTTGTTCATTTGTTCATTTGTTCAATTGATCCTTTTTCATTTGTTCATTTGTTCATTTGTTCCTTTGTTCATTTGTTCATTTGTTCATTTGTTGATTTGCTCATTTGTTGATTTGTTCATTCGTTCATTTGTTCATTTGTACATTTGTTTATTTGTTCATTTGTTCATTTGTTCATTTGTTGATTTGTTCATTCGTTCATTTGTTCATTTGATCATTTGTTCATTTGTACATTTGTTCATTCGTCAATTGTTCATTTGTTCATTTGTTCATTTCTTCATTTGTTCATTTCTTCATTTCTTCATTTCTTCATTTCTTCATTTCTTCATTTCTTCATTTCTTCATTTCTTCATTTGTTCACTTGTTCATTTTGTTCCTTTGTTCGTTTGTTCGTTTGTTCATTTGTTCATTTGTTCATTTGTTCATTTGTACATGTGTTCATATGTTCATTTGTACATGTGTTCATTTGTTCATTTCTTCATTTGTTCAATTGATCCTTTGTTCATTTGTTCATTTGTTCATTTGTTCATTTGTTCATTTGTTCATTTGTTCATTTGTTGATTTGCTCATTTGTTCATTTGTTCATTCGTTCATTTGTTCATTCGTTCATTTGTTCATTTGTTCATTTGTTCATTTGTTCATTTGTTCATTTGTTCATTTGTTCATTTGTTCAGTTGTTCATTTGTTCATTTGTTCCTTTGTTCATTTGTTCATTTGTTCATTTGTTCATTTGTTCATTTCTTCATTTCTTCATTTCTTCATTTCTTCATTTGTACATTTGTTTATTTGTTCATTTGTTCATTTGTTCATTTGTTCATTTGTTCATTTGTTGATTTGTTCATTCGTTCATTTGTTCATTTGTTCATTGGTTCATTTGTACATTTGTTCATTTGTTCATTTGTACATGTGTTCATTTGTTCATTTGTACATGTGTTCATTTGTTCATTTGTACATGTGTTCATTTGTTCATTTGTACATGTGTTCATTTGTTCATTTCTTCATTTGTTCAATTGATCCTTTGTTCATTTGTTCATTTGTTCATTTGTTCATTTGTTCATTTGTTCATTTGTTCATTTGTTGATTTGCTCATTTGTTCATTCGTTCATTCGTTCATTTGTTCATTTGTTCATTTGTTCATTTGTTCATTTGTTCATTTGTTCATTTGTTCATTTGTTCATTTGTTCATTTGTTCATTTGTTCATTTGTTCATTTGTTCATTTGTTCATTTGTTCATTTTTTAATTTTCCATTTGTTCATTTGTTCACTTGTTCATTTGTTCATTTGTTCGTTTGTTCATTTGTTCATTTGTTCACTTGTTCGATTGTTCATTTGTTCATTTGTTCATTTGTTCACCTGTTCATTTTGTTCATTTGTTCATTTGTTCATTTGTTCATTTGTTCATTTGTTCATTTGTTCATTTGTTCATTTGTTCATTTGTTCATTTGTTCATTTGTTCATTTGTTCATTTGTTCATTTGTTCATTTGTTCATTTGTACATGTGTTCATTTGTTCATTTGTACACGTGTTCATTTGTTCATTTGTACATTTGTTCAATTGATCCTTTGTTCATTTGTTCATTTGTTCATTTGTTCCTTTGTTCATTTGTTCATTTGTTCCTTTGTTCATTTGTTCATTTGTACATTTGTTCATTTGTTCATTTGTTCATTTGTTCATTTGTTCATTTGTTCATTTGTTCATTTGTTCATTTGTTCGTTTGTTCATTTGTTCATTTGTTCATTTGTTCATTTGTTCATTTGTTCAATTGATAATTCGTTCATTTGTTCATATGTTCATTTGAATGTTTCTTCATTCGTTCAATGGTTCATTTGTTCATTTGTTCATTTGTCTACTCGCTCGTTTGTTCATTTGTTCATTTGTTCAGATGTTAATTTGTCCATTTTTGGAAGTGTTCATTTCTTCAATTCTTCATTTCTTAAGTTGTTCATTTTTTCATTTGTCCATTTGTTTATTTGTTCATTTGTTCATATGTCCATTTGATTGTTTGTTCATTTCTCAACTTATTCATTTGTTCGTTTGTTCATTTGTCCATTTGTATATTTGTTCATTTGTTCATTTGTTCATTTGTTCATTTTTTCATTTGTTCATTTGTTCAGTTGTTCATTTGTTCATTTGTCCATTTGTTCATTTGTTCATTTGTTAATTTGTTCATTTGTCCATTCGTTCATTTGTTCATTTGTTCATTTGTTAATTTGTTCATTTGTACATTTGTTCATTTGTTCAATGGTTCATTTGTTCATTTGTTCATCTGTTCATTTCTTCATTTCTTCATTTCTTCATTTCTTCATTTCTTCATTTCTTCATTTCTTCCTTTGTTCATTTGTTCATTTGTACATGTGTTCATTTGTTCATTTCTTCATTTGTTCAATTGATCCTTTGTTCATTTGTTCATTTGTTCATTTGTTCATTTGTTCATTTGTTCATTTGTTCATTTGTTCATTTGTTCATTTGTTCATTTGTTCATTTGTTCATTTGTTGATTTGCTCATTTGTTCATTTGTTCATTCGTTCATTTGTTCATTTGTTCATTTGTTCATTTGTTCATTTGTTCATTTGTTCATTTGTTCATTTGTTCATTTGTTGATTTGTTCATTTCTTCATTTGTTCATTTGTTCATCTGTTCATTTGTTCATTTATTCATTTCTTCCTTTCTTCATTTCTTCATTTGTTCATTTGTTCATTTGTTCATTTTTTAATTTGTTCTTTCGTTCATTTGTTCATTTGTTCATTTGTACTTGTGTTCATTTGTTCATTTGTTAATTTGTTCAATTGATCCTTTGTTCATTTGTTCATTTGTTCATTTGTTCATTTGTACATTTGTTCATTCGTTCATTTGTTCATTTGTTTATTTGTTTATTGGTTCATTTGTTCATTTGTTCATTCGTTCACTTGTTCATTTGTTCATTTGTTCATTTGTTCATTTGTTCATTTGTCCATTTGTTCATTTGTTCATTTGTTAATTTGTTCATTTGTCCATTCGTTCGTTTGTTCATTTGTTCATTTGTTCATTTGTTCATTTGTTCATTTGTTCATTTGTTCATTTGTTCATTTGTTTATTTGTTCATTTGTTCATTTGTTCATTTGTTCATTTGTACATGTGTTCATTTGTTCATTTGTACACGTGTTCATTTGTTCATTTGTACATTTGTTCAATTGATCCTTTGTTCATTTGTTCATTTGTTCATTTGTTCATTTGTTCATTTGTTCCTTTGTTCATTTGTTCATTTGTTCCTTTGTTCATTTGTTCATTTGTTGATTTGTTCATTTGTTGATTTGTTCATTCGTTCATTTGTTCATTTGTTCATTTGTTCATTTGTACATTTGTTCATTTGTTCATTTGTTCATTTGTTCATTTGTTCATTTGTTCATTTGTTCATTTGTTCATTTGTTCATTTGTTCATTTGTTCATTTGTTCATTTGTTCATTTGTTCATTTGTTCATTTGTTCATCTGTTCATTTGTTAATTTCGTCATTTCTTCATTTGTTCATTTGTTCCTTTGTTCATTTGTTCATATGTTCCTTTGTTCATTTGTACATGTGTTCATTTGTTCATTTGTACATGTGTTCATTTGTTCATTTCTTCATTTGTTCAATTGATCCTTTGTTCATTTGTTCATTTGTTCATTTGTTCATTTGTTCATTTGTTCATTTGTTCATTTGTTGATTTGCTCATTTGTTCATTTGTTCATTCGTTCATTTGTTCATTTGTTCATTTGTTCATTTGTTCATTTGTTCATTTGTTCATTTGTTCATTTGTTCATTTGTTGATTTGTTCATTTGTTGATTTGTTCATTTCTTCATTTGTTCATTTGTTCATCTGTTCATTTGTTCATTTATTCATTTCTTCCTTTCTTCATTTCTTCATTTGTTCATTTGTTCATTTGTTCATTTGTTAATTTGTTAATTTGTTCTTTTGTTCATTTGTTCATTTGTTCATTTGTACTTGTGTTCATTTGTTCATTTGTTAATTTGTTCAATTGATCCTTTGTTCATTTGTTCATTTGTTCATTTGTTCATTTGTACATTTGTTCATTCGTTCATTTGTTCATTTGTTTATTTGTTTATTGGTTCATTTGTTCATTTGTTCATTCGTTCACTTGTTCATTTGTTCATTTGTTCATTTGTTCATTTGTTTATTTGTTCATTTGTTCATTTGTTCATTTGTTCATTTGTACATGTGTTCATTTGTTCATTTGTACACGTGTTCATTTGTTCATTTGTACATTTGTTCAATTGATCCTTTGTTCATTTGTTCATTTGTTCATTTGTTCATTTGTTCCTTTGTTCATTTGTTCATTTGTTCCTTTGTTCATTTGTTCATTTGTTGATTTGTTCATTTGTTGATTTGTTCATTCGTTCATTTGTTCATTTGTTCATTTGTTCATTTGTACATTTGTTCATTTGTTCATTTGTTCATTTGTTCATTTGTTCATTTGTTCATTTGTTCATTTGTTCATTTGTTCATTTGTTCATTTGTTCATTTGTTCATTTGTTCATTTGTTCATTTGTTCATTTGTTCATTTGTTCATCTGTTCATTTGTTAATTTCTTCATTTCTTCATTTCTTCATTTGTTCATTTGTTCCTTTGTTCATTTGTTCATATGTTCCTTTGTTCATTTGTACATGTGTTCATTTGTTCATTTGTACATGTGTTCATTTGTTCATTTCTTCATTTGTTCAATTGATCCTTTGTTCATTTGTTCATTTGTTCATTTGTTCATTTGTTCATTTGTTCATTTGTTCATTTGTTCATTTGTTCATTTGTTCATTTGTTCATTTGTTCATTTGTTCATTTGTTGATTTGCTCATTTGTTCATTTGTTCATTCGTTCATTTGTTCATTTGTTCATTTGTTCATTTGTTCATTTGTTCATTTGTGCATTTGTTGATTTGTTCATTTGTTGATTTGTTCATTTCTTCATTTGTTCATTTGTTCATCTGTTCATTTGTTCATTTATTCATTTCTTCCTTTCTTCATTTCTTCATTTCTTCATTTGTTCATTTGTTCATTTGTTAATTTGTTAATTTGTTCTTTTGTTCATTTGTTCATTTGTTCATTTGTACTTGTGTTCATTTGTTCATTTGTTAATTTGTTCAATTGATCCTTTGTTCATTTGTTCATTTGTTCATTTGTTCATTTGTACATTTGTTCATTCGTTCATTTGTTCATTTGTTTATTTGTTTATTGGTTCATTTGTTCATTTGTTCATTCGTTCACTTGTTCATTTGTTCATTTGTTCATTTGTTCATTTGTCCATTTGTTCATTTGTTCATTTGTTCATTTGTTCATTTCTTCATTTCTTCATTTCTTCATTTGTACATTTGTTTATTTGTTCATTTGTTCATTTGTTCATTTGTTCATTTGTTGATTTGTTCATTCGTTCATTTGTTCATTTGTTCATTTGTACATTTGTTCATGTGTTCATTTGTTCATTTGTTGATTTGTTCATTTGTTCATTTGTTCATTTGTTCATTTGTTCATTTGTTAATTTGTTCAATTGATCCTTTGTTCATTTGTTCATTTGTTCATTTGTTCATTCGTTCCTTTGTTCATTTGTTCATTTGTTCCTTTGTTCATTTGTTCATTTGTTGATTTGTTCATTTGTTGATTTGTTCATTTCTTCATTTGTTCATTTGTTCATTTGTTCATTTGTTCATTTGTTCATTTGTTCATTTGTTCATTTGTTCATTTGTTCATTTGTTCATTTGTTCATTTGTTCATTTGTTCATTTGTTCATTTGTTCATTTGTTCATCTGTTCATTTGTTCATTTGTCCATTCGTTCGTTTGTTCATTTGTACTTGTGTTCATTTGTTCATTTGTTAATTTGTTCAATTGATCCTTTGTTCATTTGTTCATTTGTTCATTTGTACATTTGTTCATTCGTTCATTTGTTCATTTGTTTATTTGTTTATTGGTTCATTTGTTCATTTGTTCATTCGTTCACTTGTTCATTTGTTCATTTGTTCATTTGTTCATTTGTCCATTTGTTCATTTGTTCATTTGTTAATTTGTTCATTTGTCCATTCGTTCGTTTGTTCATTTGTTCATTTATTCATTTGTTCATTTGTTCATTTGTTCATTTGTTCATTTGATCACTTGTTCATTTTGTTCCTTTGTTCGTTTGTTCGTTTATAATTTGTTCATTTGTACATGTGTTCATTTGTTCATTTGTTCATTCGTTCATTTGCTCTTTTGTTCATTTGTACATTTGTTCATTTGTTCAATTGTTCATTTGTTCATTTGTTCATTTGTTCATTTGTTCATTTCTTCATTTCTTCATTTGTTCATTTGTTCATTTGTTCATTTCTTCATTTGTTCATTTGTTAATTTGTTCATTTGTTCATTTGTTAATGTGTTCATTTGTTCATTTGTGCATTTGTCCATTCGTTCGTTTGTTCATTTGTTCATTTGTTCATTTGTCCATTCGTTCGTTTGTTCATTTGTTCATTTGTTCATTTGTTCATTTGTTCATTTGTTCATTTGTTCGTTTGTTCATTTGTTCATTTGTTCATTTGTTCATTTGTTCATTTGTTCATTTGTTCAATTGATAATTCGTTCATTTGTTCATATGTTCATTTGAATGTTTCTTCATTCGTTCAATGGTTCATTTGTTCATTTGTTCATTTGTCTACTCGCTCGTTTGTTCATTTGTTCATTTGTTCAGATGTTAATTTGTCCATTTTTGGAAGTGTTCATTTCTTCAATTCTTCATTTCTTAAGTTGTTCATTTTTTCATTTGTCCATTTGTTTATTTGTTCATTTGTTCATATGTCCATTTGATTGTTTGTTCATTTCTCAACTTATTCATTTGTTCGTTTGTTCATTTGTCCATTTGTATATATGTTCATTTGTTCATTTGTTCATTTGTTCATTTGTTCATTTGTTCATTTGTTCAGTTGTTCATTTGTTCATTTGTCCATTTGTTCATTTGTTCATTTGTTAATTTGTTCATTTGTCCATTCGTTCGTTTGTTCATTTGTTCATTTGTTCATTTGTTAATTTGTTCATTTGTACATTTGTTCATTTGTTCAATGGTTCATTTGTTCATTTGTTCATCTGTTCATTTCTTCATTTCTTCATTTCTTCATTTCTTCATTTCTTCATTTCTTCATTTCTTCATTTCTTCATTTCTTCATTTCATCATTTCTTCATTTCTTCATTTCTTCATTTCTTCCTTTGTTCATTTGTTCATTTGTACATGTGTTCATTTGTTCATTTGTACATGTGTTCATTTGTTCATTTCTTCATTTGTTCAATTGATCCTTTGTTCATTTGTTCATTTGTTCAATTGTTCATTTGTTCATTTGTTCATTTGTTCATTTGTTCATGTGTTCATTTGTTCATTTGTTCATTTGTTCATTTGTTCATTTGTTGAATTGCTCATTTGTTCATTTGTTCATTCGTTCATTTGTTCATTTGTTCATTTGTTCATTTGTTCATTTGTTCATTTGTTCATTTGTTGATTTGTTCATTTGTTGATTTGTTCATTTCTTCATTTGTTCATTTGTTCATCTGTTCATTTGTTCATTTATTCATTTCTTCCTTTCTTCATTTCTTCATTTGTTCATTTGTTCATTTGTTCATTTGTTCATTTGTTCATTTGTTAATTTGTTCTTTTGTTCATTTGTTCATTTGTTCATTTGTACTTGTGTTCATTTGTTCATTTGTTAATTTGTTCAATTGATCCTTTGTTCATTTGTTCATTTGTTTATTTGTTTATTGGTTCATTTGTTCATTTGTTCATTCGTTCACTTGTTCATTTGTTCATTTGTTCATTTGTTCATTTGTTCATTTGTCTATTTGTTCATTTGTTCATTTGTTAATTTGTTCATTTGTCCATTCGTTCGTTTGTTCATTTGTTCATTTATTCATTTGTTCATTTGTTCATTTGTTCATTTGTTCATTTGTTCATTTGTTCATTTGTTCACTTGTTCATTTGTTCATTTGTTCCTTTGTTCATTTGTTCATTTGTTCATTTGTTGATTTGCTCATTTGTTGATTTGTCCATTCGTTCGTTTGTTCATTTGTTCATTTATTCATTTGTTCATTTGTTCATTTGTTCATTTGTTCATTTGTTCATTTGTTCATTTGTTCATTTGTTCATTTGTTCATTTGTTCATTTGTTCATTTGTTCATTTGTTCATTTGTTCATTTGTTCATTTGTTCATTTGTTCATTTGTTCATTTGTTCATTTGTTCATTTGTTCATTTGTTCATTTGTTCATTTGTTCATTTGTTCATTTGTTCATTTGTTCATTTGTTCATTTGTTCATTTGTTCATTTGTTCATTTGTTCATTTTTTCATTTTCCATTTGTTCATTTGTTCACTTGTTCAGTTGTTCATTTGTTCATTTGTTGATTTGCTCATTTGTTGATTTGTCCATTCGTTCGTTTGTTCATTTGTTCATTTATTCATTTGTTCATTTGTTCATTTGTTCATTTGTTCATTTGTTCACTTGTTCATTTTGTTCCTTTGTTCGTTTGTTCGTTTATAATTTGTTTATTTGTACATGTGTTCATTTGTTCATTTGTACATGTGTTCATTTGTTCATTTGTTCATTTGTTCAGTTGTTCATTTGTTCATTTGTTCCTTTGTTCATTTGTTCATCTGTTCATTTGTTCATTTATTCATTTCTTCCTTTCTTCATTTCTTCATTTGTTCATTTGTTCATTTGTTCATTTGTTCATTTGTTCATTTGTTAATTTGTTCTTTTGTTCATTTGTTCATTTGTTCATTTGTACTTGTGTTCATTTGTTCATTTGTTAATTTGTTCAATTGATCCTTTGTTCATTTGTTCATTTGTTTATTTGTTTATTGGTTCATTTCTTCATTTCTTCATTTCTTCATTTCTTCATTTCTTCATTTCTTCATTTGTTCATTTGTTCACTTGTTCATTTTGTTCCTTTGTTCGTTTCTTCGTTTGTTCGTTTGTTCGTTTGTTCATTTGTTCATTTGTTCATTTGTACATGTGTTCATTTGTTCATTTGTACATGTGTTCATGTGTTCATTTCTTCATTTGTTCAATTGATCCTTTGTTCATTTGTTCATTTGTTCATTTGTTCATTTGTTCATTTGTTCATTTGTTCATTTGTTCATTTGTTCATTTGTTCATTTGTTCATTTGTTCATTTGTTCATTTGTTCATTTGTTCATTTGTTCATTTGTTCATTTGTTCATTTGTTCATTTGTTCATTTGTTCATTTGTTCATTTGTTCATTTGTTCATTTGTTCATTTTTTCATTTTCCATTTGTTCATTTGTTCACTTGTTCATTTGTTCATTTGTTCGTTTGTTCATTTGTTCATTTGTTCATTTGTTCATTTGTTCATTTGTTCATTTGTTCATTTGTTCATTTGTTCATCTGTTCATTTGTTAATTTCTTCATTTCTTCATTTCTTCATTTGTTCATTTGTTCATTTGTTCCTTTGTTCATTTGTTCATATGTTCCTTTGTTCATTTGTTCATTTGTTCATTTGTTGATTTGTTAATTTGTTCATGTGTTCATTTGTTCATTTGTTGATTTGTTGATTTGTTCATTTGTTCATTTGTTCATTTGTTCATTTGTTCATTTGTTCATTTGTTAATTTGTTCAATTGATCCTTTGTTCATTTGTTCATTTGTTCATTTGTTCATTCGTTCCTTTGTTCATTTGTTCATTTGTTCCTTTGTTCATTTGTTCATTTGTTGATTTGTTCATTTGTTGATTTGTTCATTTCTTCATTTCTTCATTTGTTCATTTGTTCATTTGTCATTTGTACATGAGTTCATTTGTTCATTTGTTAATTTGTTCAATTGATCCTTTGTTCATTTGTTCATTTGTTCATTTGTTCATTCGTTCCTTTGTTCATTTGTTGATTTGTTCCTTTGTTCCTTTGTTCCTTTGTTCCTTTGTTCATTTGTTGATTTGTTCATTTGTGGATTTGTTCATTAGTTCATTTGTTCATTTCTTCATTTGTTCATTTGTTCATCTGTTCATTTGTTCATTTCTTCATTTCTTCATTTCTTCCTTTCTTCATTTGTTCATTTCTTCATTTGTTCATTTGTTCATTTGTTCATTTGATCATTTGTTCATATGTTCATTTGATTGTTTGTTCATTTCTCAACGTATTCATTTGTTCATTTGTTCTTATTTCATTTGTTCATTTGTTCATTTTTTCATTTGTTCATTTGTTCATTTGTTCATTTTTTCATTTGTTCATTTGTTAATTTGTTCATTTGTTCATTTGTTCATTTGTTCATTTGTTCATTTGTTCATTTGTACATGTGTTCATTTGTTCATTTGTACACGTGTTCATTTGTTCATTTGTACACGTGTTCATTTGTTCATTTATACATTTGTTCAATTGATCCTTTGTTCATTTGTTCATTTGTTCATTTCTTCATTTGTTCATTTGTTCCTTTGTTCATTTGTTCATTTGTTCCTTTGTTCATTTGTTCATTTGTTCATTTGTTCGTTTGTTCGTTTGTTCATTTTTTCATATGTACATGTGTTCATTTGTTCATTTGTACATGTGTACATTTGTTCATTTGTTCATTTGTTGATTTGTTCATTCTTTCATTTGTTCATTTCTTCATTTGTTCATTTGTACATTTGTTCATTTGTTAAATGGTTCATTTGTTCATTTGTTCATCTGTTCATTTCTTCATTTCTTCATTTCTTCATTTCTTCATTTCATCATTTCTTCATTTCTTCATTTCTTCATTTCTTCATTTGTTCATTTGTTCATTTGTTCTCTTGTTCATTTTGTTCCTTTGTTCGTTTGTTCGTTTGTTCATTTGTTCATTTGTACATGTATTCATTTGTTCATCTGTACATGTGTTCATTTGTTCATATGTTCATTTGTTCAATTGATCCTTTTTTCATTTGTTCATTTGTTCATTTGTTCCATTGTTCATTTGTTCATTTGTTCATTTGTTGATTTGCTCATTTGTTGATTTGTTCATTTGTTCATTTGTTCATTTGTTCATTTGTACATTTGTTTATTTGTTCATTTGTTGATTTGTTCATTCGTTCATTTGTTCATTTGTGCATTTGTACATTTGTTCATTCGTCAATTGTTCATTTGTTCATTTGTTCATTTGTTCATTTGTTCATTTCTTCATTTGTTCATTTCTTCATTTGTTCATTTCTTCATTTCTTCATTTCTTCATTTCTTCATTTCTTCATTTCTTCATTTCTTCATTTGTTCATTTGTTCACTTGTTCATTTTGTTCCTTTGTTCGTTTGTTCGTTTGTTCATTTGTTCATTTGTTCATTTGTACATGTGTTCATTTGTTCATTTGTACATGTGTTCATTTGTTCATTTCTTCATTTGTTCAATTGATCCTTTGATCATTTGTTCATTTATTCATTTGTTCATTTGTTCATTTGTTCATTTGTTCATTTGTTCATTTGTTCATTTGTTGATTTGCTCATTTGTTCATTTGTTCATTCGTTCATTTGTTCATTTGTTCATTTGTTCATTTGTTCATTTGTTCATTTGTTCATTTGTTCATTTGTTCATTTTTTCATTTTTCATTTGTTCATTTGTTCATTTGTTCATTTGTTCATTTGTTCATTTGTTCATTTGTTCATTTGTTCATTTGTTCATTTGTTCATTTGTTCATTTGTTCATTTTTTCATTTTCCATTTGTTCATTTGTTCACTTGTTCATTTGTTCATTTGTTCGTTTGTTCATTTGTTCATTTGTTCATTTGTTCATTTGTTCATTTGTTCATTTGTTCATTTGTTCATTTGTTCATTTGTTCATTTGTTCATCTGTTCATTTGTTAATTTCTTCATTTCTTCATTTCTTCATTTGTTCATTTGTTCATTTGTTCCTTTGTTCATTTGTTCATATGTTCCTTTGTTCATTTGTTCATTTGTTCATTTGTTGATTTGTTAATTTGTTCATGTGTTCATTTGTTCATTTGTTGATTTGTTGATTTGTTCATTTGTTTATTTGTTCATTTGTTCATTTGTTCATTTGTTCATTTGTTCATTTGTTCATTTGTTAATTTGTTCAATTGATCCTTTGTTCATTTGTTCATTTGTTCATTTGTTCATTTGTTCATTCGTTCCTTTGTTCATTTGTTCATTTGTTCCTTTGTTCATTTGTTCATTTGTTGATTTGTTCATTTGTTGATTTGTTCATTTCTTCATTTCTTCATTTGTTCATTTGTTCATTTGTCATTTGTACATGAGTTCATTTGTTCATTTGTTAATTTGTTCAATTGATCCTTTGTTCATTTGTTCATTTGTTCATTTGTTCATTCGTTCCTTTGTTCATTTGTTGATTTGTTCCTTTGTTCCTTTGTTCGTTTGTTCCTTTGTTCATTTGTTGATTTGTTCATTTGTGGATTTGTTCATTAGTTCATTTGTTCATTTCTTCATTTGTTCATTTGTTCATCTGTTCATTTGTTCATTTCTTCATTTCTTCATTTCTTCCTTTCTTCATTTGTTCATTTCTTCATTTGTTCATTTGTTCATTTGTTCATTTGTTCATTTGTACATTTGTTTATTTGTTCATTTGTTGATTTGTTCATTCGTTCATTTGTTCATTTGTGCATTTGTACATTTGTTCATTCGTCAATTGTTCATTTGTTCATTTGTTCATTTGTTCATTTGTTCATTTCTTCATTTGTTCATTTCTTCATTTGTTCATTTCTTCATTTCTTCATTTCTTCATTTCTTCATTTCTTCATTTCTTCATTTCTTCATTTGTTCATTTGTTCACTTGTTCATTTTGTTCCTTTGTTCGTTTGTTCGTTTGTTCATTTGTTCATTTGTTCATTTGTACATGTGTTCATTTGTTCATTTGTACATGTGTTCATTTGTTCATTTCTTCATTTGTTCAATTGATCCTTTGATCATTTGTTCATTTATTCATTTGTTCATTTGTTCATTTGTTCATTTGTTCATTTGTTCATTTGTTCATTTGTTGATTTGCTCATTTGTTCATTTGTTCATTCGTTCATTTGTTCATTTGTTCATTTGTTCATTTGTTCATTTGTTCATTTGTTCATTTGTTCATTTGTTCATTTGTTCATTTGTTCATTTGTTCATTTGTTCATTTTTCTCATTTTTCATTTGTTCATTTGTTCACTTGTTCATTTGTTCATTTGTTCGTTTGTTCATTTGTTCATTTGTTCACTTGTTCGATTGTTCATTTGTCCATTTGTTCATTTGTTCATTTGTTCACTTGTTCATTTTGTTCATTTGTTCATTTGTTCATTTGTTCATTTGTTCATTTGTTCATTTGTTCATTTGTTCATTTGTTCATTTGTTCATTTGTTCATTTGTTCATTTGTTCATTTGTTCATTTGTTCATTTGTTCATTTGTTCATTTGTTCATTTGTTCATTTGTTCATTTGTACATGTGTTCATTTGTTCATTTGTACACGTGTTCATTTGTTCATTTGTACATTTGTTCAATTGATCCTTTGTTCATTTGTTCATTTGTTCATTTGTTCATTTGTTCATTTGTTCATTTGTTCATTTGTTCATTTGTTCATTTGTTCATTTGTTCATTTGTTCATTTGTTCATTTGTTCATTTGTTCCTTTGTTCATTTGTTCATTTGTTCCTTTGTTCATTTGTCCATTTGTTGATTTGTTCATTTGTTGATTTGTTCATTCGTTCATTTGTTCATTTGTTCATTTGTTCATTTGTACATTTGTTCATTTGTTCATTTGTTCATTTGTTCATTTGTTCATTTGTTCATTTGTTCATTTGTTCATCTGTTCATTTGTTCATTTGTTCATTCGTTCGTTTGTTCATTTGTACTTGTGTTCATTTGTTCATTTGTTCATTTGTTCAATTGATCCTTTGTTCATTTGATCATTTGTTCATTTGTACATTTGTTCATTCGTTCATTTGTTCATTTGTTTATTTGTTTATTGGTTCATTTGTTCATTTGTTCATTCGTTCACTTGTTCATTTGTTCATTTGTTCATTTGTTCATTTGTTCATTTGTCCATTTGTTCATTTGTTCATTTGTTAATTTGTTCATTTGTCCATTCGTTCGTTTGTTCATTTGTCCATTCGTTCGTTTGTTCATTTGTTCATTTATTCATTTGTTCATTTGTTCATTTGTTCATTTGTTCATTTGTTCATTTGTTCATTTGTTCATTTGATCACTTGTTCATTTTGTTCCTTTGTTCGTTTGTTCGTTTATAATTTGTTCATTTGTACATGTGTTCATTTGTTCATTTGTACATGTGTTCATTTGTTCATTTGTTCATTTGTTCATTTGTTAATTTGTTCAATTGATCCTTTGTTCATTTGTTCATTTGTTCATTTGTTCATTCGTTCCTTTGTTCATTTGTTCATTTGTTCATTTGTTCCTTTGTTCATTTGTTCATTTGTTCATTTGTTGATTTGTTCATTTCTTCATTTGTTCATTTGTTCATTTGTCATTTGTACATGAGATCATTTGTTCATTTGTTAATTTGTTCAATTGATCCTTTGTTCATTTGTTCATTTGTTCATTTGTTCATTCGTTCCTTTGTTCATTTGTTGATTTGTTCCTTTGTTCCTTTGTTCCTTTGTTCATTTGTTGATTTGTTCATTTGTTGATTTGTTCATTAGTTCATTTGTTCATTTCTTCATTTGTTCATTTGTTCATCTGTTCATTTGTTCATTTCTTCATTTCTTCATTTCTTCCTTTCTTCATTTGTTCATTTCTTCATTTGATCATTTGTTCATTTGTTCATTTGATCATTTGTTCATATGTTCATTTGATTGTTTGTTCATTTCTCAACGTATTCATTTGTTCATTTGTTCATTTGTTCTTATTTCATTTGTTCATTTGTTCATTTTTTCATTTGTTCATTTGTTCATTTGTTCATTTTTTCATTTGTTCATTTGTTAATTTGTTCATTTGTTCATTTGTTCATTTGTTCATTTGTTCATTTGTTCATTTGTACATGTGTTCATTTGTTCATTTGTACACGTGTTCATTTGTTCATTTGTACACGTGTTCATTTGTTCATTTATACATTTGTTCAATTGATCCTTTGTTCATTTGTTCATTTGTTCATTTCTTCATTTGTTCATTTGTTCCTTTGTTCATTTGTTCATTTGTTCCTTTGTTCATTTGTTCATTTGTTCATTTGTTCGTTTGTTCGTTTGTTCATTTTTTCATATGTACATGTGTTCATTTGTTCATTTGTACATGTGTTCATTTGTTCATTTGTTGATTTGTTGATTTGTTCATTCTTTCATTTGTTCATTTCTTCATTTGTTCATTTGTACATTTGTTCATTTGTTAAATGGTTCATTTGTTCATTTGTTCATCTGTTCATTTCTTCATTTCTTCATTTCTTCATTTCTTCATTTCTTCATTTCTTCATTTCTTCATTTCTTCATTTCTTCATTTCATCATTTCTTCATTTCTTCATTTCTTCATTTCTTCATTTGTTCATTTGTTCATTTGTTCTCTTGTTCATTTTGTTCCTTTGTTCGTTTGTTCGTTTGTTCATTTGTTCATTTGTACATGTATTCATTTGTTCATCTGTACATGTGTTCATTTGTTCATATGTTCATTTGTTCAATTGATCCTTTTTTCATTTGTTCATTTGTTCATTTGTTCCTTTGTTCATTTGTTCATTTGTTCATTTGTTGATTTGCTCATTTGTTGATTTGTTCATTTGTTCATTTGTTCATTCGTACATTTGTTTATTTGTTCATTTGTTGATTTGTTCATTCGTTCATTTGTTCATTTGTTCATTTGTACATTTGTTTATTCGTCAATTGTTCATTTGTTCATTTGTTCATTTGTTCATTTGTTCATTTCTTCATTTGTTCATTTCTTCATTTGTTCATTTCTTCATTTCTTCATTTCTTCATTTCTTCATTTCTTCATTTCTTCATTTCTTCATTTCTTCATTTCTTCATTTGTTCATTTGATCACTTGTTCATTTTGTTCCTTTGTTCGTTTGTTCGTTTGTTCATTTGTTCATTTGTTCATTTGTACATGTGTTCATTTGTTCATTTGTACATGTGTTCATTTGTTCATTTCTTCATTTGTTCAATTGATCCTTTGATCATTTGTTCATTTATTCATTTGTTCATTTGTTCATTTCTTCATTTGTTCAATTGATCCTTTGTTCATTTGTTCATTTTTTCATTTGTTCATTTGTTCATTTGTTCATTTGTTCATTTGTTCATTTGTTGATTTGCTCATTTGTTCATTTGTTCATTCGTTCATTTGTTCATTTGTTCATTTGTTCATTTGTTCATTTTTTCATTTGTTCATTTGTTCATTTGTTCATTTGTTCATTTGTTCATTTTATCATTTTTCATTTGTTCATTTGTTCACTTGTTCATTTATTCATTTGTTCGTTTGTTCATTTGTTCATTTGTTCATTTGTTCACTTGTTCGTTTGTTCATTTGTTCATTTGTTCATTTGTTCATTTGTTCACTTGTTCATTTTATTCATTTGTTCATTTGTTCATTTGTTCATTTGTTCATTTGTTCATTTGTTCATTTGTTCATTTGTTCATTTGTTCATTTGTTCATTTGTTCATTTGTACATGTGTTCATTTGTTCATTTGTACACGTGTTCATTTGTACATTTGTTCAATTGATCCTTTGTTCATTTGTTCATTTGTTCATTTGTTCATTTGTTCATTTGTTCATTTGTTCCTTTGTTCATTTGTTCATTTGTTCCTTTGTTGATTTGTTCATTTGTTGATTTGTTCATTCGTTCATTTGTTCATTTGTTCATTTGTTCATTTGTACATTTGTTCATTTGTTCATTTGTTCATTTGTTCATTTGTTCATTTGTTCATTTGTTCATTTGTTCATTTGTTCATTTGTTCATTTGTTCATTTGTTCATTTGTTCATTTGTTCATCTGTTCATTTGTTCATTTGTCCATTCGTTCGTTTGTTCATTTGTACTTGTGTTCATTTGTTCATTTGTTAATTTGTTCAATTGATCCTTTGTTCATTTGTTCATTTGTTCATTTGTTCATTTGTACATTTGTTCATTCGTTCATTTGTTCATTTGTTCATTTGTTTATTGGTTCATTTGTTCATTTGTTCATTCGTTCACTTGTTCATTTGTTCATTTGTTCATTTGTTCATTTGTTCATTTGTCCATTTGTTCATTTGTTCATTTGTTAATTTGTTCATTTGTCCATTCGTTCGTTTGTTCATTTGTTCATTTATTCATTTGTTCATTTGTTCATTTGTTCATTTGTTCATTTGTTCATTTGTTCATTTGATCACTTGTTCATTTTGTTCCTTTGTTCGTTTGTTCGTTTATAATTTGTTCATTTGTACATGTGTTCATTTGTTCATTTGTACATGTGTTCATTTGTTCATTTGTTCATTTGTTCAATTGATCCTTTGTTCATTTGTTCATTTGTTCATTTGTTCATTCGTTCATTTGCTCTTTTGTTCATTTGTACATTTGTTCATTTGTTCAATTGTTCATTTGTTCATTTGTTCATTTGTTCATTTGTTCATTTCTTCATTTCTTCATTTGTTCATTTGTTCATTCGTTCGTTTGTTCATTTGTTCATTTGTTCATTTGTCCATTCGTTCGTTTGTTCATTTGTTCATTTGTTCATTTTGTTCCTTTGTTCGTTTGTTCGTTTATAATTTGTTCATTTGTACATGTGTTCATTTGTTCATTTGTACATGTGTTCATTTGTTCATTTGTTCAATTGATCCTTTGTTCATTTGTTCATTTGTTCATTCGTTCATTTGCTCTTTTGTTCATTTGTACATTTGTTCATTTGTTCAATTGTTCATTTGTTCATTTGTTCATTTGTTCATTTGTTCATTTCGTCATTTCTTCATTTCTTCATTTGTTCATTTGTTCATTTGTTCATTTGTTCATTTGTTCATTTGTTAATTTGTTCATTTGTTCATTTGTTAATGTGTTCATTTGTTCATTTGTTCATTTGTCCATTCGTTCGTTTGTTCATTTGTTCATTTGTTCATTTGTTCATTTGTTCATTTGTTCATTTGTTCATTTTTTCATTTTTCATTTGTTCATTTGTTCATTTGTTCATTTGTTCATTTGTTCATTTGTTCATTTGTTCATTTGTTCATTTGTTCATTTGTTCATTTGTTCATTTTTTCATTTTCCATTTGTTCATTTGTTCACTTGTTCATTTGTTCATTTGTTCCTTTGTTCATTTGTTCATTTGTTCATTTGTTCGTTTGTTCGTTTGTTCATTTTTTCATATGTACATGTGTTCATTTGTTCATTTGTACATGTGTACATTTGTTCATTTGTTCATTTGTTGATTTGTTCATTCTTTCATTTGTTCATTTCTTCATTTGTTCATTTGTACATTTGTTCATTTGTTAAATGGTTCATTTGTTCATTTGTTCATCTGTTCATTTCTTCATTTCTTCATTTCTTCATTTCTTCATTTCATCATTTCTTCATTTCTTCATTTCTTCATTTCTTCATTTGTTCATTTGTTCATTTGTTCTCTTGTTCATTTTGTTCCTTTGTTCGTTTGTTCGTTTGTTCATTTGTTCATTTGTACATGTATTCATTTGTTCATCTGTACATGTGTTCATTTGTTCATATGTTCATTTGTTCAATTGATCCTTTTTTCATTTGTTCATTTGTTCATTTGTTCCATTGTTCATTTGTTCATTTGTTCATTTGTTGATTTGCTCATTTGTTGATTTGTTCATTTGTTCATTTGTTCATTTGTTCATTTGTACATTTGTTTATTTGTTCATTTGTTGATTTGTTCATTCGTTCATTTGTTCATTTGTGCATTTGTACATTTGTTCATTCGTCAATTGTTCATTTGTTCATTTGTTCATTTGTTCATTTGTTCATTTCTTCATTTGTTCATTTCTTCATTTGTTCATTTCTTCATTTCTTCATTTCTTCATTTCTTCATTTCTTCATTTCTTCATTTCTTCATTTGTTCATTTGTTCACTTGTTCATTTTGTTCCTTTGTTCGTTTGTTCGTTTGTTCATTTGTTCATTTGTTCATTTGTACATGTGTTCATTTGTTCATTTGTACATGTGTTCATTTGTTCATTTCTTCATTTGTTCAATTTATCCTTTGATCATTTGTTCATTTATTCATTTGTTCATTTGTTCATTTGTTCATTTGTTCATTTGTTCATTTGTTCATTTGTTGATTTGCTCATTTGTTCATTTGTTCATTCGTTCATTTGTTCATTTGTTCATTTGTTCATTTGTTCATTTGTTCATTTGTTCATTTGTTCATTTGTTCATTTGTTCATTTTTTCATTTTTCATTTGTTCATTTGTTCATTTGTTCATTTGTTCATTTGTTCATTTGTTCATTTGTTCATTTGTTCATTTGTTCATTTGTTCATTTTTTCATTTTCCATTTGTTCATTTGTTCACTTGTTCATTTGTTCATTTGTTCGTTTGTTCATTTGTTCATTTGTTCATTTGTTCATTTGTTCATTTGTTCATTTGTTCATTTGTTCATTTGTTCATTTGTTCATTTGTTCATCTGTTCATTTGTTAATTTCTTCATTTCTTCATTTCTTCATTTGTTCATTTGTTCATTTGTTCCTTTGTTCATTTGTTCATATGTTCCTTTGTTCATTTGTTCATTTGTTCATTTGTTGATTTGTTAATTTGTTCATGTGTTCATTTGTTCATTTGTTGATTTGTTGATTTGTTCATTTGTTTATTTGTTCATTTGTTCATTTGTTCATTTGTTCATTTGTTCATTTGTTCATTTGTTAATTTGTTCAATTGATCCTTTGTTCATTTGTTCATTTGTTCATTTGTTCATTCGTTCCTTTGTTCATTTGTTCATTTGTTCCTTTGTTCATTTGTTCATTTGTTGATTTGTTCATTTGTTGATTTGTTCATTTCTTCATTTCTTCATTTGTTCATTTGTTCATTTGTCATTTGTACATGAGTTCATTTGTTCATTTGTTAATTTGTTCAATTGATCCTTTGTTCATTTGTTCATTTGTTCATTTGTTCATTCGTTCCTTTGTTCATTTGTTGATTTGTTCCTTTGTTCCTTTGTTCCTTTGTTCCTTTGTTCATTTGTTGATTTGTTCATTTGTGGATTTGTTCATTAGTTCATTTGTTCATTTCTTCATTTGTTCATTTGTTCATCTGTTCATTTGTTCATTTCTTCATTTCTTCATTTCTTCCTTTCTTCATTTGTTCATTTCTTCATTTGTTCATTTGTTCATTTGTTCATTTGTACATTTGTTTATTTGTTCATTTGTTGATTTGTTCATTCGTTCATTTGTTCATTTGTGCATTTGTACATTTGTTCATTCGTCAATTGTTCATTTGTTCATTTGTTCATTTGTTCATTTGTTCATTTCTTCATTTGTTCATTTCTTCATTTGTTCATTTCTTCATTTCTTCATTTCTTCATTTCTTCATTTCTTCATTTCTTCATTTCTTCATTTGTTCATTTGTTCACTTGTTCATTTTGTTCCTTTGTTCGTTTGTTCGTTTGTTCATTTGTTCATTTGTTCATTTGTACATGTGTTCATTTGTTCATTTGTACATGTGTTCATTTGTTCATTTCTTCATTTGTTCAATTGATCCTTTGATCATTTGTTCATTTATTCATTTGTTCATTTGTTCATTTGTTCATTTGTTCATTTGTTCATTTGTTCATTTGTTGATTTGCTCATTTGTTCATTTGTTCATTCGTTCATTTGTTCATTTGTTCATTTGTTCATTTGTTCATTTGTTCATTTGTTCATTTGTTCATTTGTTCATTTGTTCATTTGTTCATTTGTTCATTTGTTCATTTGTTCATTTGTTCATTTGTTCATTTGTTCATTTGTTCATTTGTTCATTTGTTCATTTGTTCATTTGTTCATTTGTTCATTTGTACATGTGTTCATTTGTTCATTTGTACACGTGTTCATTTGTTCATTTGTACATTTGTTCAATTGATCCTTTGTTCATTTGTTCATTTGTTCATTTGTTCATTTGTTCATTTGTTCATTTGTTCATTTGTTCATTTGTTCATTTGTTCATTTGTTCATTTGTTCCTTTGTTCATTTGTTCATTTGTTCCTTTGTTCATTTGTCCATTTGTTGGTTTGTTCATTTGTTGATTTGTTCATTCGTTCATTTGTTCATTTGTTCATTTGTTCATTTGTACATTTGTTCATTTGTTCATTTGTTCATTTGTTCATTTGTTCATTTGTTCATTTGTTCATTTGTTCATCTGTTCATTTGTTCATTTGTTCATTCGTTCGTTTGTTCATTTGTACTTGTGTTCATTTGTTCATTTGTTCATTTGTTCAATTGATCCTTTGTTCATTTGATCATTTGTTCATTTGTACATTTGTTCATTCGTTCATTTGTTCATTTGTTTATTTGTTTATTGGTTCATTTGTTCATTTGTTCATTCGTTCACTTGTTCATTTGTTCATTTGTTCATTTGTTCATTTGTTCATTTGTCCATTTGTTCATTTGTTCATTTGTTAATTTGTTCATTTGTCCATTCGTTCGTTTGTTCATTTGTCCATTCGTTCGTTTGTTCATTTGTTCATTTATTCATTTGTTCATTTGTTCATTTGTTCATTTGTTCATTTGTTCATTTGTTCATTTGTTCATTTGATCACTTGTTCATTTTGTTCCTTTGTTCGTTTGTTCGTTTATAATTTGTTCATTTGTACATGTGTTCATTTGTTCATTTGTACATGTGTTCATTTGTTCATTTGTTCATTTGTTCATTTGTTAATTTGTTCAATTGATCCTTTGTTCATTTGTTCATTTGTTCATTTGTTCATTCGTTCCTTTGTTCATTTGTTCATTTGTTCATTTGTTCCTTTGTTCATTTGTTCATTTGTTCATTTGTTGATTTGTTCATTTCTTCATTTGTTCATTTGTTCATTTGTCATTTGTACATGAGATCATTTGTTCATTTGTTAATTTGTTCAATTGATCCTTTGTTCATTTGTTCATTTGTTCATTTGTTCATTCGTTCCTTTGTTCATTTGTTGATTTGTTCCTTTGTTCCTTTGTTCCTTTGTTCATTTGTTGATTTGTTCATTTGTTGATTTGTTCATTAGTTCATTTGTTCATTTCTTCATTTGTTCATTTGTTCATCTGTTCATTTGTTCATTTCTTCATTTCTTCATTTCTTCCTTTCTTCATTTGTTCATTTCTTCATTTGTTCATTTGTTCATTTGTTCATTTGATCATTTGTTCATATGTTCATTTGATTGTTTGTTCATTTCTCAACGTATTCATTTGTTCATTTGTTCATTTGTTCTTATTTCATTTGTTCATTTGTTCATTTTTTCATTTGTTCATTTGTTCATTTGTTCATTTTTTCATTTGTTCATTTGTTAATTTGTTCATTTGTTCATTTGTTCATTTGTTCATTTGTTCATTTGTTCATTTGTACATGTGTTCATTTGTTCATTTGTACACGTGTTCATTTGTTCATTTGTACACGTGTTCATTTGTTCATTTATACATTTGTTCAATTGATCCTTTGTTCATTTGTTCATTTGTTCATTTCTTCATTTGTTCATTTGTTCCTTTGTTCATTTGTTCATTTGTTCCTTTGTTCATTTGTTCATTTGTTCATTTGTTCGTTTGTTCGTTTGTTCATTTTTTCATATGTACATGTGTTCATTTGTTCATTTGTACATGTGTTCATTTGTTCATTTGTTGATTTGTTGATTTGTTCATTCTTTCATTTGTTCATTTCTTCATTTGTTCATTTGTACATTTGTTCATTTGTTAAATGGTTCATTTGTTCATTTGTTCATCTGTTCATTTCTTCATTTCTTCATTTCTTCATTTCTTCATTTCTTCATTTCTTCATTTCTTCATTTCATCATTTCTTCATTTCTTCATTTCTTCATTTCTTCATTTGTTCATTTGTTCATTTGTTCTCTTGTTCATTTTGTTCCTTTGTTCGTTTGTTCGTTTGTTCATTTGTTCATTTGTACATGTATTCATTTGTTCATCTGTACATGTGTTCATTTGTTCATATGTTCATTTGTTCAATTGATCCTTTTTTCATTTGTTCATTTGTTCATTTGTTCCTTTGTTCATTTGTTCATTTGTTCATTTGTTGATTTGCTCATTTGTTGATTTGTTCATTTGTTCATTTGTTCATTTGTACATTTGTTTATTTGTTCATTTGTTGATTTGTTCATTCGTTCATTTGTTCATTTGTTCATTTGTACATTTGTTTATTCGTCAATTGTTCATTTGTTCATTTGTTCATTTGTTCATTTGTTCATTTCTTCATTTGTTCATTTCTTCATTTGTTCATTTCTTCATTTCTTCATTTCTTCATTTCTTCATTTCTTCATTTCTTCATTTCTTCATTTCTTCATTTGTTCATTTGTTCACTTGTTCATTTTGTTCCTTTGTTCGTTTGTTCGTTTGTTCATTTGTTCATTTGTTCATTTGTACATGTGTTCATTTGTTCATTTGTACATGTGTTCATTTGTTCATTTCTTCATTTGTTCAATTGATCCTTTGATCATTTGTTCATTTATTCATTTGTTCATTTGTTCATTTCTTCATTTGTTCAATTGATCCTTTGTTCATTTGTTCATTTTTTCATTTGTTCATTTGTTCATTTTTTCATTTGTTCATTTGTTCATTTGTTGATTTGCTCATTTGTTCATTTGTTCATTCGTTCATTTGTTCATTTGTTCATTTGTTCATTTGTTCATTTTTTCATTTGTTCATTTGTTCATTTGTTCATTTGTTCATTTGTTCATTTTATCATTTTTCATTTGTTCATTTGTTCACTTGTTCATTTATTCATTTGTTCGTTTGTTCATTTGTTCATTTGTTCATTTGTTCACTTGTTCGTTTGTTCATTTGTTCATTTGTTCATTTGTTCATTTGTTCACTTGTTCATTTTATTCATTTGTTCATTTGTTCATTTGTTCATTTGTTCATTTGTTCATTTGTTCATTTGTTCATTTGTTCATTTGTTCATTTGTTCATTTGTTCATTTGTTCATTTGTTCATTTGTTCATTTGTACATGTGTTCATTTGTTCATTTGTACACGTGTTCATTTGTACATTTGTTCAATTGATCCTTTGTTCATTTGTTCATTTGTTCATTTGTTCATTTGTTCATTTGTTCATTTGTTCCTTTGTTCATTTGTTCATTTGTTCCTTTGTTGATTTGTTCATTTGTTGATTTGTTCATTCGTTCATTTGTTCATTTGTTCATTTGTTCATTTGTACATTTGTTCATTTGTTCATTTGTTCATTTGTTCATTTGTTCATTTGTTCATTTGTTCATTTGTTCATTTGTTCATTTGTTCATTTGTTCATTTGTTCATTTGTTCATTTGTTCATCTGTTCATTTGTTCATTTGTCCATTCGTTCGTTTGTTCATTTGTACTTGTGTTCATTTGTTCATTTGTTAATTTGTTCAATTGATCCTTTGTTCATTTGTTCATTTGTTCATTTGTTCATTTGTACATTTGTTCATTCGTTCATTTGTTCATTTGTTCATTTGTTTATTGGTTCATTTGTTCATTTGTTCATTCGTTCACTTGTTCATTTGTTCATTTGTTCATTTGTTCATTTGTTCATTTGTCCATTTGTTCATTTGTTCATTTGTTAATTTGTTCATTTGTCCATTCGTTCGTTTGTTCATTTGTTCATTTATTCATTTGTTCATTTGTTCATTTGTTCATTTGTTCATTTGTTCATTTGTTCATTTGATCACTTGTTCATTTTGTTCCTTTGTTCGTTTGTTCGTTTATAATTTGTTCATTTGTACATGTGTTCATTTGTTCATTTGTACATGTGTTCATTTGTTCATTTGTTCATTTGTTCAATTGATCCTTTGTTCATTTGTTCATTTGTTCATTTGTTCATTCGTTCATTTGCTCTTTTGTTCATTTGTACATTTGTTCATTTGTTCAATTGTTCATTTGTTCATTTGTTCATTTGTTCATTTGTTCATTTCTTCATTTCTTCATTTGTTCATTTGTTCATTCGTTCGTTTGTTCATTTGTTCATTTGTTCATTTGTCCATTCGTTCGTTTGTTCATTTGTTCATTTGTTCATTTTGTTCCTTTGTTCGTTTGTTCGTTTATAATTTGTTCATTTGTACATGTGTTCATTTGTTCATTTGTACATGTGTTCATTTGTTCATTTGTTCAATTGATCCTTTGTTCATTTGTTCATTTGTTCATTCGTTCATTTGCTCTTTTGTTCATTTGTACATTTGTTCATTTGTTCAATTGTTCATTTGTTCATTTGTTCATTTGTTCATTTGTTCATTTCGTCATTTCTTCATTTCTTCATTTGTTCATTTGTTCATTTGTTCATTTGTTCATTTGTTCATTTGTTAATTTGTTCATTTGTTCATTTGTTAATGTGTTCATTTGTTCATTTGTTCATTTGTCCATTCGTTCGTTTGTTCATTTGTTCATTTGTTCATTTGTTCATTTGTTCATTTGTTCATTTGTTCATTTGTTCATTTGTTCATTTGTTCATTTGTTCATTTGTACATGTGATCATTTGTTCATTTGTACACGTGTTCATTTGTACATTTGTTCAATTGATCCTTTGTTCATTTGTCCATTTGTTCATTTGTTCATTTGTTAATTTGTTCATTTGTCCATTCGTTCGTTTGTTCATTTGTTCATTTGTTAATTTGTTCATTTGTTCATTTTTTTTCATTTGTTCATTTGATCATTTTTTCATTTGTTCATTTGATCATTTCTTCATTTGTTCATTTGATCATTTTTTCATTTGTTCATTTGTTCATTTTTTCATTTGTTCATTTGTTCATTTGTTCATTTGTTCATTTGTTCATTTGTTCACTTGTCCATTCGTTCGTTTGTTCATTCGTTCATTTGTTCGTTTGTCCATTTGTTCATTTGTTCACTTGTTCATTTGTTCATTTGTTCATTTGTTCATTTGTTCATTTGTTCATTTGTTCATTTGTTCATTTGTTCAGTTGTTCATTTGTTCATTTGTCCATTTGTTCACTTGTTAATTTGTTCATTTGTTCATTTGTTCATTTGTTCATTTGTTCATTTGTTCATTTGTTCATTTGTTCATTTGTTCATTTGTTCATTTGTTCATTTGTTCATTTGTTCATTTGTTCATTTGTTCATTTGTTCATTTGTTCATTTGTTCATTTGTTCATTTGTTCATTTGTTCATTTGTTCATTTGTTCATTTGTTCATTTGTTCATTTGTTCATTTGTTCATTTGTTCATTTGTTCACTTGTTCATTTTGTTCCTTTGTTCGTTTGTTCGTTTATAATTTGTTCATTTGTACATGTGTTCATTTGTTCATTTGTACATGTGTTCATTTGTTCATTTGTTCATTTGTTCAATTGATCCTTTGTTCATTTGATCATTTGTTCATTCGTTCATTTGCTCTTTTGTTCATTTGTACATTTGTTCATTTGTTCAATTGTTCATTTGTTCATTTGTTCATTTGTTCATTTGTTCATTTCTTCATTTCTTCATTTCTTCATTTGTTCATTTGTTCATTTGTTCATTTGTTCATTTGTTCATTTGTTAATTTGTTAATTTGTTCATTTGTTCATTTGTTAATGTGTTCATTTGTTCATTTGTTCATTTGTCCATTCGTTCGTTTGTTCATTTGTTCATTTGTTCATTTGTCCATTCGTTCGTTTGTTCATTTGTTCGTTTGTTCATTTGTTCATTTGTTCATTTGTTCATTTGTTCATTTGTTCATTTGTTCATTTGTTCATTTGTTCATTTGTTCATTTGTTCATTTGTTCATTTGTTCATTTGTTCATTTGTTCATTTGTTCATTTGTTCATTTGTTCATTTGTTCATTTGTTCATTTGTTCATTTGTTCATTTGTTCATTTGTTCATTTGTTCATTTGTTCATTTGTTCATTTGTTCATTTGTTCATTTGTTCACTTGACCATTCGTTCGTTTGTTCATTTTTTCATTTGTTCGTTTGTTCATTTGTTCATTTGTTCACTTGTTCATTTGTTCATTTGTTCATTTGTTCATTTGTTCATTTGTTCATTTGTTCATTTGTTCAATTGATAATTCGTTCATTTGTTCATATGTTCATTTGAATGTTTCTTCATTCTTTCAATGGTTCATTTGTTCATTTGTTCATTTGTCTACTCGCTCGTTTGTTCATTTGTTCAATTGTTCAGATGTTAATTTGTCCATTTTTGGAAGTGTTCATTTCTTCAATTCTTCATTTCTTAAGTTGTTCATTTTTTCATTTGTCCATTTGTTTATTTGTTCATTTGTTCATATGTCCATTTGATTGTTTGTTCATTTCTCAACTTATTCATTTGTTCATTTGTTCATTTGTCCATTTGTATATTTGTTCATTTGTTCATTTGTTCATTTGTTCATTTGTTCATTTGTTCATTTGTTCAGTTGTTCATTTGTTCATTTGTCCATTTGTTCATTTGTTCATTTGTTAATTTGTTCATTTGTCCATTCGTTCGTTTGTTCATTTGTTCATTTGTTAATTTGTTCATTTGTTCATTTGTTCATTTGTTCATTTGATCATTTTTTCATTTGTTCATTTGATCATTTTTTCATTTGTTCATTTTTTCATTTGTTCATTTGTTCATTTGTTCATTTGTTCATTTGTTCATTTGTTCACTTGTCCATTCGTTCGTTTGTTCATTCGTTCATTTGTTCGTTTGTTCATTTGTTCATTTGTTCACTTGTTCATTTGTTCATTTGTTCATTTGTTCATTTGTTCATTTGTTCATTTGTTCATTTGTTCAGTTGTTCATTTGTTCATTTGTCCATTTGTTCACTTGTTAATTTGTTCATTTGTTCATTTGTTCATTTGTTCATTTGTTCATTTGTTCATTTGTTCATTTGTTCATTTGTTCATTTGTTCATTTGTTCATTTGTTCATTTGTTCATTTGTTCATTTGTTCATTTGTTCATTTGTTCATTTGTTCATTTGTTCATTTGTTCATTTGTTCATTTGTTCATTTGTTCATTTGTTCATTTGTTCATTTGTTCATTTGTTCATTTGTTCATTTGTTCATTTGTTCATTTGTTCATTTGTTCATTTGTCCATTTTTGGATGTGTTCATTTCTTCAATTCTTCATTTCTTAAGATGTTCATCTGCTCATTTGTCCATTTGTTTATTTGTTCATTTGTTCATATGTTCATTTGATTGTTTGTTCATTTCTCAACTTATTCATTTGTTCATTTGTTCATTTGTACATTTGTTCGTTTGTTCATTTGTTCATTTGTTTATTTGTTTATTGGTTCATTTGTCTATTTGTTCATTTGTTCATTTGTTCATTTGTTCATTTGTTCATTTGTTCATTTGTTCATTTGTTCATTTGTTCATTTGTTCATTTGTTCATTTGTTCATTTGTTCACTTGTTCATTTGTTCATTTGTCCATTTGTTCATTTGTACATTTGTTCATTTGTTAATTTGTTCACTTGTCCATTCGTTCGATTGTTTATTTGTTCATTTGTTCGTTTGTTCATTTGTTCATTTGTTCATTTGTTCATTTGTTCATTTGTTCATTTGTTCATTTGTTCATTTGTTCATTTTTTCATTTGTTCACTTGTTCATTTGTTCATTTGTCCATTTGTTCATTTGTTCATTTGTTAATTTGTTCATTTGTTCACTTGTTCATTTGTTCATTTGTCCATTTGTTCATTTGTTTATTTGTTCATTTGTTAATTTGTTCACTTGTCCATTCGTTCGATTGTTTATTTGTTCATTTGTTCGTTTGTTCATTTGTTCATTTGTTCATTTGTTCATTTGTTCATTTGTTCATTTTTTCATTTGTTCATTTGTTCACTTGTTCATTTTTTCATTTGTTCATTTGTTCAATTGTTCATTTGTTCATTTGTTCATTTGTTCACTTGTCCATTCGTTCGTTTGTTCATTTCTTCATTTGTTCGTTTGTTCATTTGTTCATTTGTTCACTTGTTCATTTGTCCATTCGTTCGTTTGTTCATTTGTTCATTTATTCATTTGTTCATTTGTTCATTTGTTCATTTGTTCATTTGTTCATTTGTTCATTTGTTCATTTGTTCATTTGATCACTTGTTCATTTTGTTCCTTTCTTCGTTTGTTCGTTTATAATTTGTTCATTTGTACATGTGTTCATTTGTTCATTTGTACATGTGTTCATTTGTTCATTTGTTCATTTGTTCAATTGATCCTTTGTTCATTTGTTCATTTGTTCATTTGTTCATTCGTTCATTTGCTCTTTTGTTCATTTGTACATTTGTTCATTTGTTCAATTGTTCATTTGTTCATTTGTTCATTTGTTCATTTGTTCATTTGTTCATTTGTTCGTTTGTTCATTTGTTCATTTGTTCATTTGTTCATTTGTTCATTTGTTCGTTTGTTCATTTGTTCATTTGTTCATTTTTTCATTTGTTCATTTGTTCACTTGTTCATTTGTTCATTTGTCCATTTGTTCATTTGTTTATTTGTTCATTTGTTAATTTGTTCACTTGTCCATTCGTTCGATTGTTCATTTGTTCATTTGTTCATTTGTACATTTGTTCATTCGTTCATTTGTTCATTTGTTTATTTGTTTATTGGTTCATTTGTTCATTTGTTCATTCGTTCACTTGTTCATTTGTTCATTTGTTCATTTGTTCATTTGTTCATTTGTCCATTTGTTCATTTGTTCATTTGTTAATTTGTTCATTTGTCCATTCGTTCGTTTGTTCATTTGTTCATTTATTCATTTGTTCATTTGTTCATTTGTTCATTTGTTCATTTGTTCATTTGTTCATTTGTTCACTTGTTCATTTTGTTCCTTTGTTCGTTTGTTCGTTTATAATTTGTTCGTTTGTTCGTTTATAATTTGTTCATTTGTACATGTGTTCATTTGTTCATTTGTACATGTGTTCATTTGTTCATTTGTTCATTTGTTCAATTGATCCTTTGTTCATTTGTTCATTTGTTCATTCGTTCATTTGCTCTTTTGTTCATTTGTACATTTGTTCATTTGTTCGATTGTTCAATTGTTCATTTGTTCATTTGTTCATTTGTTCATTTCTTCATTTCTTCATTTGTTCATTTGTTCATTTGTTCATTTCTTCATTTGTTCATTTGTTAATTTGTTCCTTTGTTCATTTGTTCATCTGTTCATTTGTTCATTTCTTCATTTCTTCCATTCTTCATTTCTTCATTTGTTCATTTGTTCATTTGTTCATTTGTTAATTTGTTCATTTGTTCATTTGTTCATTTGTTCATTTGTTCATTTGTTCATTTGTTCATTTGTTCATTTGTTCATTTGTTCATTTGTTCATTTGTTCATTTGTTCATTTGTTCATTTGTTCATTTGTTCATTTGTTCATTTGTTCATTTGTTCATTTGTTCATTTGTTCATTTGTCCATTCGTTCGTTTGTTCATTTGTTCATTTGTTAATTTGTTCATTTGTACATTTGTTCATTTGTTCAATGGTTCATTTGTTCATTTGTTCATCTGTTCATTTCTTCATTTCTTCATTTCTTCATTTCTTCATTTCTTCATTTCTTCATTTGTTCATTTCTTCATTTCATCATTTCTTCATTTCTTCATTTCTTCATTTCTTCCTTTGTTCATTTGTTCACTTGTTAATTTGTTCATTTGTCCATTCGTTCGTTTGTTCATTTGTTCATTTGTTGATTTGTTGATTTGTTCATTTGTTCATTTGTTCATTTGTTCATTTGTTCATTTGTTCATTTGTTCACTTGTCCATTCGTTCGTTTGTTCATTCGTTCATTTGTTCGTTTGTTCATTTGTTCATTTGATCACTTGTTCATTTTGTTCCTTTGTTCGTTTGTTCGTTTATAATTTGTTCATTTGTACATGTGTTCATTTGTTCATTTGTACATGTGTTCATTTGTTCATTTGTTCATTTGTTCAATTGATCCTTTGTTCATTTGTTCATTTGTTCATTTGTTCATTCGTTCATTTGCTCTTTTGTTCATTTGTACATTTGTTCATTTGTTCAATTGTTCATTTGTTCATTTGTTCATTTGTTCATTTCTTCATTTCTTCATTTGTTCATTTGTTCATTTGTTCATTTCTTCATTTGTTCATTTGTTAATTTGTTCATTTGTTCATTTGTTAATGTGTTCATTTGTTCATTTGTTCATTTGTCCATTCGTTCGTTTGTTCATTTGTTCATTTGTTCATTTGTCCATTCGTTCGTTTGTTCATTTGTTCATTTGTTCATTTGTTCATTTGTTCATTTGTTCGTTTGTTCATTTGTTCATTTGTTCATTTGTTCATTTGTTCAATTGATAATTCGTTCATTTGTTCATATGTTCATTTGAATGTTTCTTCATTCGTTCAATGGTTCATTTGTTCATTTGTTCATTTGTCTACTCGCTCGTTTGTTCATTTGTTCATTTGTTCAGATGTTAATTTGTCCATTTTTGGAAGTGTTCATTTCTTCAATTCTTCATTTCTTAAGTTGTTCATTTTTTCATTTGTCCATTTGTTTATTTGTTCATTTGTTCATATGTCCATTTGATTGTTTGTTCATTTCTCAACTTATTCATTTGTTCGTTTGTTCATTTGTCCATTTGTATATTTGTTCATTTGTTCATTTGTTCATTTGTTCATTTGTTCATTTGTTCAGTTGTTCTTTTGTTCATTTGTCCATTTGTCCATTTGTTCATTTGTTCATTTGTTAATTTGTTCATTTGTCCATTCGTTCGTTTGTTCATTTGTTCATTTGTTAATTTGTTCATTTGTACATTTGTTCATTTGTTCAATGGTTCATTTGTTCATTTGTTCATCTGTTCATTTCTTCATTTCTTCATTTCTTCATTTCTTCATTTCTTCATTTCTTCATTTCTTCATTTCTTCATTTCATCATTTCTTCATTTCTTCATTTCTTCATTTCTTCCTTTGTTCATTTGTTCATTTGTTAATTTGTTCATTTGTCCATTCGTTCGTTTGTTCATTTGTTCATTTGTTCACTTGTTCATTTGTTCATTTGTCCATTTGTTCATTTGTTTATTTGTTCATTTGTTAATTTGTTCACTTGTCCATTCGTTCGATTGTTCATTTGTTCATTTGTTCATTTGTACATTTGTTCATTCGTTCATTTGTTCATTTGTTTATTTGTTTATTGGTTCATTTGTTCATTTGTTCATTCGTTCACTTGTTCATTTGTTCATTTGTTCATTTGTTCATTTGTTCATTTGTCCATTTGTTCATTTGTTCATTTGTTAATTTGTTCATTTGTCCATTCGTTCGTTTGTTCATTTGTTCATTTATTCATTTGTTCATTTGTTCATTTGTTCATTTGTTCATTTGTTCATTTGTTCATTTGTTCACTTGTTCATTTTGTTCCTTTGTTCGTTTGTTCGTTTATAATTTGTTCGTTTGTTCGTTTATAATTTGTTCATTTGTACATGTGTTCATTTGTTCATTTGTACATGTGTTCATTTGTTCATTTGTTCATTTGTTCAATTGATCCTTTGTTCATTTGTTCATTTGTTCATTCGTTCATTTGCTCTTTTGTTCATTTGTACATTTGTTCATTTGTTCAATTGTTCAATTGTTCATTTGTTCATTTGTTCATTTGTTCATTTCTTCATTTCTTCATTTGTTCATTTGTTCATTTCTTCATTTGTTCATTTGTTAATTTGTTCCTTTGTTCATTTGTTCATCTGTTCATTTGTTCATTTCTTCATTTCTTCCATTCTTCATTTCTTCATTTGTTCATTTGTTCATTTGTTCATTTGTTAATTTGTTCATTTGTTCATTTGTTCATTTGTTCATTTGTTCATTTGTTCATTTGTTCATTTGTTCATTTGTTCATTTGTTCATTTGTTCATTTGTTCATTTGTTCATTTGTTCATTTGTTCATTTGTTCATTTGTTCATTTGTTCATTTGTTCATTTGTTCATTTGTTCATTTGTCCATTCGTTCGTTTGTTCATTTGTTCATTTGTTAATTTGTTCATTTGTACATTTGTTCATTTGTTCAATGGTTCATTTGTTCATTTGTTCATCTGTTCATTTCTTCATTTCTTCATTTCTTCATTTCTTCATTTCTTCATTTCTTCATTTCTTCATTTCTTCATTTCATCATTTCTTCATTTCTTCATTTCTTCATTTCTTCCTTTGTTCATTTGTTCATTTGTTAATTTGTTCATTTGTCCATTCGTTCGTTTGTTCATTTGTTCATTTGTTGATTTGTTGATTTGTTCATTTGTTCATTTGTTCATTTGTTCATTTGTTCATTTGTTAATTTGTTCAATTGATCCTTTGTTCATTTGTTCATTTGCTCATTTGTTCATTCGTTCCTTTGTTCATTTGTTCATTTGTTCCTTTGTTCATTTGTTCATTTGTTCATTTGTTCATTTGTTGATTTGATCATTTGTTGATTTGTTCATTTCTTCATTTGTTCATTTGTTCATCTGTTCATTTGTTCATTTCTTCATTTCTTCCTTTCTTCATTTCTTCATTTCTTCATTTGTTCATTTGTTCATTTGTTCATTTGTTCATTTGTTCATTTGTTCATTTGTTCATTTGTTCATTTGTTCATTTGTACTTGTGTTCATTTGTTCATTTGTCAATTTGTTCAATTGATCCTTTGTTCATTTGTTCATTTGTTCATTCGTTCACTTGTTCATTTGTTCATTTGTTCATTTGTTCATTTGTCCATTTGTTCATTTGTTCATTTGTTAATTTGTTCATTTGTCCATTCGTTCGTTTGTTCATTTGTTCATTTATTCATTTGTTCATTTGTTCATTTGTTCATTTGTTCATTTGTTCATTTGTTCATTTGTTCATTTGTTCATTTGTTCATTTGTTCACTTGTTCATTTTGTTCCTTTGTTCGTTTGTTCGTTTATAATTTGTTCATTTGTACATGTGTTCATTTGTTCATTTGTACATGTGTTCATTTGTTCATTTGTTCATTTGTTCAATTGATCCTTTGTTCATTTGTTCATTTGTTCATTCGTTCATTTGCTCTTTTGTTCATTTGTACATTTGTTCATTTGTTCAATTGTTCATTTGTTCATTTGTTCATTTCTTCATTTCTTCATTTGTTCATTTGTTCATTTGTTCATTTCTTCATTTGTTCATTTGTTAATTTGTTCATTTGTTCATTTGTTAATGTGTTCATTTGTACATTTGTTCATTTGTCCATTCGTTCGTTTGTTCATTTGTTCATTTGTTCATTTGTTCATTTGTTCATTTGTTCATTTGTTCATTTGTTCATTTGTTCATTTGTTCATTTGTTCATTTGTTCATTTGTTCATTTGTTCATTTGTTCATTTGTTCATTTCTTCATTTGTTCATTTGTTCATTTGTTCATTTGTTCATTTGTTCATTTGTCCATTCGTTCGTTTGTTCATTTGTTCATTTGTTAATTTGTTCATTTGTACATTTGTTCATTTGTTCAATGGTTCATTTGTTCATTTGTTCATCTGTTCATTTCTTCATTTCTTCATTTCTTCATTTCTTCATTTCTTCATTTCTTCATTTCTTCATTTCTTCATTTCATCATTTCTTCATTTCTTCATTTCTTCATTTCTTCCTTTGTTCATTTGTTCATTTGTTAATTTGTTCATTTGTCCATTCGTTCGTTTGTTCATTTGTTCATTTGTTGATTTGTTGATTTGTTCATTTGTTCATTTGTTCATTTGTTCATTTGTTAATTTGTTCAATTGATCCTTTGTTCATTTGTTCATTTGCTCATTTGTTCATTCGTTACTTTGTTCATTTGTTCATTTGTTCCTTTGTTCATTTGTTCATTTGTTCATTTGTTCATTTGTTGATTTGATCATTTGTTGATTTGTTCATTTCTTCATTTGTTCATTTGTTCATCTGTTCATTTGTTCATTTCTTCATTTCTTCCTTTCTTCATTTCTTCATTTCTTCATTTGTTCATTTGTTCATTTGTTCATTTGTTCATTTGTTCATTTGTTCATTTGTTCATTTGTTCATTTGTTCATTTGTACTTGTGTTCATTTGTTCATTTGTCAATTTGTTCAATTGATCCTTTGTTCATTTGTTCATTTGTTCATTCGTTCACTTGTTCATTTGTTCATTTGTTCATTTGTTCATTTGTCCATTTGTTCATTTGTTCATTTGTTAATTTGTTCATTTGTCCATTCGTTCGTTTGTTCATTTGTTCATTTATTCATTTGTTCATTTGTTCATTTGTTCATTTGTTCATTTGTTCATTTGTTCATTTGTTCATTTGTTCATTTGTTCATTTGTTCACTTGTTCATTTTGTTCCTTTGTTCGTTTGTTCGTTTATAATTTGTTCATTTGTACATGTGTTCATTTGTTCATTTGTACATGTGTTCATTTGTTCATTTGTTCATTTGTTCAATTGATCCTTTGTTCATTTGTTCATTTGTTCATTCGTTCATTTGCTCTTTTGTTCATTTGTACATTTGTTCATTTGTTCAATTGTTCATTTGTTCATTTGTTCATTTCTTCATTTCTTCATTTGTTCATTTGTTCATTTGTTCATTTCTTCATTTGTTCATTTGTTAATTTGTTCATTTGTTCATTTGTTAATGTGTTCATTTGTACATTTGTTCATTTGTCCATTCGTTCGTTTGTTCATTTGTTCGTTTGTTCATTTGTTCATTTGTTCATTTGTTCATTTGTTCATTTGTTCATTTGTTCATTTGTTCATTTGTTCATTTGTTCATTTGTTCATTTGTTCATTTGTTCATTTGTTCATTTGTTCATTTGTTCATTTGTTCATTTGTTCATTTGTTCATTTGTTCATTTGTTCATTTGTTCATTTGTTCACTTGACCATTCGTTCGTTTGTTCATTTTTTCATTTGTTCGTTTGTTCATTTGTTCATTTGTTCACTTGTTCATTTGTTCATTTGTTCATTTGTTCATTTGTTCATTTGTTCATTTGTTCATTTGTTCATTTGTTCATTTGTTCATTTGTTCAATTGATAATTCGTTCATTTGTTCATATGTTCATTTGAATGTTTCTTCATTCGTTCAATGGTTCATTTGTTCATTTGTTCATTTGTCTACTCGCTCGTTTGTTCATTTGTTCAATTGTTCAGATGTTAATTTGTCCATTTTTGGAAGTGTTCATTTCCTCAATTCTTCATTTCTTAAGTTGTTCATTTTTTCATTTGTCCATTTGTATATTTGTTCATTTGTTCATTTGTTCATTTGTTCATTTGTTCATTTGTTCATTTGTTCAGTTGTTCATTTGTTCATTTGTCCATTTGTTAATTTGTTCATTTGTTAATTTGTTCATTTGTCCATTCGTTCGTTTGTTCATTTGTTCATTTGTTAATTTGTTCATTTGTTCATTTGTTCATTTGTTCATTTGATCATTTTTTCATTTGTTCATTTGATCATTTTTTCATTTGTTCATTTGTTCATTTTTTCATTTGTTCATTTGTTCATTTGTTCATTTGTTCATTTGTTCACTTGTCCATTCGTTCGTTTGTTCATTCGTTCATTTGTTCGTTTGTTCATTTGTTCATTTGATCACTTGTTCATTTTGTTCCTTTGTTCGTTTGTTCGTTTATAATTTGTTCATTTGTACATGTGTTCATTTGTTCATTTGTACATGTGTTCATTTGTTCATTTGTTCATTTGTTCAATTGATCCTTTGTTCATTTGTTCATTTGTTCATTTGTTCATTCGTTCATTTGCTCTTTTGTTCATTTGTACATTTGTTCATTTGTTCAATTGTTCATTTGTTCATTTGTTCATTTGTTCATTTCTTCATTTCTTCATTTGTTCATTTGTTCATTTGTTCATTTCTTCATTTGTTCATTTGTTAATTTGTTCATTTGTTCATTTGTTAATGTGTTCATTTGTTCATTTGTTCATTTGTCCATTCGTTCGTTTGTTCATTTGTTCATTTGTTCATTTGTCCATTCGTTCGTTTGTTCATTTGTTCATTTGTTCATTTGTTCATTTGTTCATTTGTTCATTTGTTCGTTTGTTCATTTGTTCATTTGTTCATTTGTTCATTTGTTCATTTGTTCATTTGTTCAATTGATAATTCGTTCATTTGTTCATATGTTCATTTGAATGTTTCTTCATTCGTTCAATGGTTCATTTGTTCATTTGTTCATTTGTCTACTCGCTCGTTTGTTCATTTGTTCATTTGTTCAGATGTTAATTTGTCCATTTTTGGAAGTGTTCATTTCTTCAATTCTTCATTTCTTAAGTTGTTCATTTTTTCATTTGTCCATTTGTTTATTTGTTCATTTGTTCATATGTCCATTTGATTGTTTGTTCATTTCTCAACTTATTCATTTGTTCGTTTGTTCATTTGTCCATTTGTATATTTGTTCATTTGTTCATTTGTTCATTTGTTCATTTGTTCAGTTGTTCATTTGTTCATTTGTCCATTTGTTCATTTGTTCATTTGTTAATTTGTTCATTTGTCCATTCGTTCGTTTGTTCATTTGTTCATTTGTTAATTTGTTCATTTGTACATTTGTTCATTTGTTCAATGGTTCATTTGTTCATTTGTTCATCTGTTCATTTCTTCATTTCTTCATTTCTTCATTTCTTCATTTCTTCATTTCTTCATTTCTTCATTTCTTCATTTCATCATTTCTTCATTTCTTCATTTCTTCCTTTGTTCATTTGTTCATTTGTTAATTTGTTCATTTGTCCATTCGTTCGTTTGTTCATTTGTTCATTTGTTGATTTGTTGATTTGTTGATTTGTTGATTTGTTGATTTGTTGATTTGTTCATTTGTTCATTTGTTCATTTGTTCATTTGTTAATTTGTTCATTTGTTCATTTGTTCATTTGTTCATTTGTACTTGTGTTCATTTGTTCATTTGTTAATTTGTTCAATTGATCCTTTGTTCATTTGTTCATTTGTTCATTTGTTCATTTGTACATTTGTTCATTCGTTCATTTGTTCATTTGTTTATTTGTTTATTGGTTCATTTGTTCATTTGTTCATTCGTTCACTTGTTCATTTGTTCATTTGTTCATTTGTTCATTTGTTCATTTGTCCATTTGTTCATTTGTTCATTTGTTCATTTGTTAATTTGTTCATTTGTCCATTCGTTCGTTTGTTCATTTGTTCATTTAATCATTTGTTCATTTGTTCATTTGTTCATTTGTTCATTTGTTCATTTGTACATTTGTTCACTTGTTCATTTTGTTCCTTTGTTCGTTTGTTCGTTTATAATTTGTTCATTTGTACATGTGTTCATTTGTTCATTTGTACATGTGTTCATTTGTTCATATGTTCATTTGTTCAATTGATCCTTCGTTCATTTGTTCATTTGTTCATTCGTTCATTTGCTCTTTTGTTCATTTGTACATTTGTTCATTTGTTCAATTGTTCATTTGTTCATTTGTTCATTTGTTCATTTGTTCATTTGTTCATTTCTTCATTTCTTCATTTGTTCATTTGTTCATTTGTTCATTTCTTCATTTGTTCATTTGTTAATTTGTTCATTTGTTCATTTGTTCATTTGTTAATGTGTTCATTTGTTCATTTGTTCATTTGTCCATTCGTTCGTTTGTTCATTTGTTCATTTGTTCATTTGTTCATTTGTTCATTTGTTCATTTGTTCATTTGTTCATTTGTTCATTTGTTCATTTGTTCATTTGTTCATTTGTTCATTTGTTCATTTGTTCATTTGTTCATTTGTTCATTTGTTCATTTGTTCATTTGTTCATTTGTTCACTTGACCATTCGTTCGTTTGTTCATTTTTTCATTTGTTCGTTTGTTCATTTGTTCATTTGTTCACTTGTTCATTTGTTCATTTGTTCATTTGTTCATTTGTTCATTTGTTCATTTGTTCATTTGTTCATTTGTTCATTTGTTAAATTGATAATTCGTTCATTTGTTCATATGTTCATTTGAATGTTTCTTCATTCGTTCAATGGTTCATTTGTTCATTTGTTCATTTGTCTACTCGCTCGTTTGTTCATTTGTTCAATTGTTCAGATGTTAATTTGTCCATTTTTGGAAGTGTTCATTTCTTCAATTCTTCATATCTTAAGTTGTTCATTTTTTCATTTGTCCATTTGTATATTTGTTCATTTGTCATTTGTTCATTTGTTCATTTGTTCATTTGTTCATTTGTTCAGTTGTTCATTTGTTCATTTGTCCATTTGTTCATTTGTTCATTTGTTAATTTGTTCATTTGTCCATTCGTTCGTTTGTTCACTTGTTCATTTGTTAATTTGTTCATTTGTTCATTTGTTCATTTGATCATTTTTTCATTTGTTCATTTGATCATTTTTTCATTTGTTCATTTGTTCATTTTTTCATTTGTTCATTTGTTCATTTGTTCATTTGTTCATTTGTTCATTTGTTCACTTGTCCATTCGTTCGTTTGTTCATTTTTTCATTTGTTCGTTTGTTCATTTGTTCATTTGTTCATTTGTTCACTTGTCCATTCGTTCGTTTGTTCATTTTTTCATTTGTTCGTTTGTTCATTTGTTCATTTGTTCATTTGTTCATTTGTTCACTTGTCCATTCGTTCGTTTGTTCATTCGTTCATTTGTTCATTTGTTCAGTTGTTCATTTGTTCATTTGTCCATTTGTTCATTTGTTCATTTGTTAATTTGTTCATTTGTTAATTTGTTCATTTGTTAATTTGTTAATTTGTTAATTTGTTCATTTGTTCATTTGTTCATTTGTTCATTTGTTCATTTGTTCATTTGTTCATTTGTTCATTTGTTCATTTGTTCATTTGTTCATTTGTTCATTTGTTCATTTGTTCATTTGTTAATTTGTTCATTTGTTCATTTGTTCATTTGTTCATTTGTTCATTTGTTCATTTGTTCATTTGTTCGTTTGTTCATTTGTTAATGTGTCCATTTTTGGATGTGTTCATTTCTTCAATTCTTCATTTCTTAAGATGTTCATCTGCTCATTTGTCCATTTGTTTATTTGTTCATTTGTTCATATGTTCATTTGATTGTTTGTTCATTTCTCAACTTATTCATTTGTTCATTTGTTCATTTGTACATTTGTTCGTTTGTTCATTTGTTCATTTGTTTATTTGTTTATTGGTTCATTTGTTCATTTGTTCATTTGTTCATTTGTTCATTTGTCCATTCGTTCGTTTGTTCATTTGTTCATTTGTTAATTTGTTCATTTGTTCATTTGTTCATTTGTTCATTTGATCATTTGTTCATTTGTTCATTTCTTCATTTCTTCATTTGATCATTTTTTCATTTGTTCATTTGTTCATTTTTTCATTTGTTCATTTGTTCATTTGTTCATTTGTTCATTTGTTCATTTGTTCACTTGTCCATTCGTTCGTTTGTTCATTTCTTCATTTGTTCGTTTGTTCATTTGTTCATTTGTTCACTTGTTCATTTGTCTATTCGTTCGTTTGTTCATTTGTTCATTTATTCATTTGTTCATTTGTTCATTTGTTCATTTGTTCATTTGTTCATTTGTTCATTTGTTCATTTGATCACTTGTTCATTTTGTTCCTTTGTTCGTTTGTTCGTTTATAATTTGTTCATTTGTACATGTGTTCATTTGTTCATTTGTACATGTGTTCATTTGTTCATTTGTTCATTTGTTCAATTGATCCTTTGTTCATTTGTTCATTTGTTCATTTGTTCATTCGTTCATTTGCTCTTTTGTTCATTTGTACATGTGTTCATTTGTTCATTTGTTCATTTGTTCAATTGATCCTTTGTTCATTTGTTCATTTGTTCATTTGTTCATTTGTTCATTTGTTCATTACTTCATTTCTTCATTTGTTCATTTGTTCATTTGTTCATTTCTTCATTTGTTCATTTGTTAATTTGTTCATTTGTTCATGTGTTAATGTGTTCATTTGTTCATTTGTTCATTTGTCCATTCGTTCGTTTGTTCATTTGTTCATTTGTTCATTTGTCCATTCGTTCGTTTATTCATTTGTTCATTTGTTCATGTGTTCATTTGTTCATTTGTTCATTTGTTCATTTGTTCATTTGTTCGTTTGTTCATTTTTTCATTTGTCCATTTGTTTATTTGTTCATTTGTTCATATGTCCAGTTGATTGTTTGTTCATTTCTCAACTTATTCATTTGTTCGTTTGTTCATTTGTCCATTTGTATATTTGTTCATTTGTTCATTTGTTCATTTGTTCATTTGTTCATTTGTTCAGTTGTTCATTTGTTCATTTGTCCATTTGTTCATTTGTTCATTTGTTCATTTGTTCATTTGTTCCTTTGTTCATTTGTTCATTTGTTCATTTGTTCATTTGTTGATTTGATCATTTGTTGATTTGTTCATTTCTTCATTTGTTCATTTGTTCATCTGTTCATTTGTTCATTTGTTCATTTCTTCCTTTCTTCATTTCTTCATTTGTTCATTTGTTCATTTGTTCATTTGTTCATTTGTTCATTTGTACTTGTGTTCATTTGTTCATTTGTTAATTTGTTCAATTGATTCTTTGTTCATTTGTTCATTTGTTCATTTGTTCATTTGTTCATTTGTACATTTGTTCATTCGTTCATTTGTTCATTTGTTTATTTGTTTATTGGTTCATTTGTTCATTTGTTCATTCGTTCACTTGTTCATTTGTTCATTTGTTCATTTTTTCATTTGTCCATTTGTTCATTTGTTCATTTGTTAATTTGTTCATTTGTCCATTCGTTCGTTTGTTCATTTGTTCATTTATTCATTTGTTCATTTGTTCATTTGTTCATTTGTTCATTTGTTCATTTGTTCATTTGTTCACTTGTTCATTTTGTTCCTTTGTTCGTTTGTTCGTTTATAATTTGTTCATTTGTACATGTGTTCATTTGTTCATTTGTACATGTGTTCATTTGTTCATTTGTTCATTTGTTCAATTGATCCTTTGTTCATTTGTTCATTTGTTCATTCGTTCATTTGCTCTTTTGTTCATTTGTACATTTGTTCATTTGTTCAATTGTTCATTTGTTCATTTGTTCATTTGTTCATTTGTTCATTTCTTCATTTCTTCATTTGTTCATTTGTTCATTTGATCATTTCTTCATTTGTTCATTTGTTAATTTGTCCATTTGTTCATTTGTTAATGTGTTCATTTGTTCACTTGTTCATTTGTCCATTCGTTCGTTTGTTCATTTGTTCATTTGTTCATTTGTTCATTTGTTCATTTGTTCATTTGTTCATTTGTTCATTTCTTCATTTCTTCCTTTCTTCATTTCTTCATTTGTTCATTTGTTCATTTGTTCATTTGTTAATTTGTTCATTTGTTCATTTGTTCATTTGTTCATTTGTACTTGTGTTCATTTGTTCATTTGTTAATTTGTTCAATTGATCCTTTGTTCATTTGTTCATTTGTTCATTTGTTCATTTGTACATTTGTTCATTCGTTCTTTTGTTCATTTGTTTATTTGTTTATTGGTTCATTTGTTCATTTGTTCATTCGTTCACTTGTTCATTTGTTCATTTGTTCATTTGTTCATTTGTTCATTTGTTCATTTGTCCATTTGTTCATTTGTTCATTTGTTCATTTGTTCATTTGTTCCTTTGTTCATTTGTTCATTTGTTCATTTGTTCATTTGTTGATTTGATCATTTGTTGATTTGTTCATTTCTTCATTTGTTCATTTGTTCATCTGTTCATTTGTTCATTTGTTCATTTCTTCCTTTCTTCATTTCTTCATTTGTTCATTTGTTCATTTGTTCATTTGTTCATTTGTTCATTTGTACTTGTGTTCATTTGTTCATTTGTTAATTTGTTCAATTGATTCTTTGTTCATTTGTTCATTTGTTCATTTGTTCATTTGTTCATTTGTACATTTGTTCATTCGTTCATTTGTTCATTTGTTTATTTGTTTATTGGTTCATTTGTTCATTTGTTCATTCGTTCACTTGTTCATTTGTTCATTTGTTCATTTTTTCATTTGTCCATTTGTTCATTTGTTCATTTGTTAATTTGTTCATTTGTCCATTCGTTCGTTTGTTCATTTGTTCATTTATTCATTTGTTCATTTGTTCATTTGTTCATTTGTTCATTTGTTCATTTGTTCATTTGTTCACTTGTTCATTTTGTTCCTTTGTTCGTTTGTTCGTTTATAATTTGTTCATTTGTACATGTGTTCATTTGTTCATTTGTACATGTGTTCATTTGTTCATTTGTTCATTTGTTCAATTGATCCTTTGTTCATTTGTTCATTTGTTCATTCGTTCATTTGCTCTTTTGTTCATTTGTACATTTGTTCATTTGTTCAATTGTTCATTTGTTCATTTGTTCATTTGTTCATTTGTTCATTTCTTCATTTCTTCATTTGTTCATTTGTTCATTTGATCATTTCTTCATTTGTTCATTTGTTAATTTGTCCATTTGTTCATTTGTTAATGTGTTCATTTGTTCACTTGTTCATTTGTCCATTCGTTCGTTTGTTCATTTGTTCATTTGTTCATTTGTTCATTTGTTCATTTGTTCATTTGTTCATTTGTTCATTTCTTCATTTCTTCCTTTCTTCATTTCTTCATTTGTTCATTTGTTCATTTGTTCATTTGTTAATTTGTTCATTTGTTCATTTGTTCATTTGTTCATTTGTACTTGTGTTCATTTGTTCATTTGTTAATTTGTTCAATTGATCCTTTGTTCATTTGTTCATTTGTTCATTTGTTCATTTGTACATTTGTTCATTCGTTCTTTTGTTCATTTGTTTATTTGTTTATTGGTTCATTTGTTCATTTGTTCATTCGTTCACTTGTTCATTTGTTCATTTGTTCATTTGTTCATTTGTTCATTTGTTCATTTGTTCATTTGTTCATTTGTTCATTTGTTCATTTGTTCACTTGACCATTCGTTCGTTTGTTCATTTTTTCATTTGTTCGTTTGTTCATTTGTTCATTTGTTCACTTGTTCATTTGTTCATTTGTTCATTTGTTCATTTGTTCATTTGTTCATTTGTTCATTTGTTCATTTGTTCATTTGTTCATTTGTTCATTTGTTAAATTGATAATTCGTTCATTTGTTCATATGTTCATTTGAATGTTTCTTCATTCGTTCAATGGTTCATTTGTTCATTTGTTCATTTGTCTACTCGCTCGTTTGTTCATTTGTTCAATTGTTCAGATGTTAATTTGTCCATTTTTGGAAGTGTTCATTTCTTCAATTCTTCATATCTTAAGTTGTTCATTTTTTCATTTGTCCATTTGTATATTTGTTCATTTGTCATTTGTTCATTTGTTCATTTGTTCATTTGTTCATTTGTTCATTTGTTCAGTTGTTCATTTGTTCATTTGTCCATTTGTTCATTTGTTCATTTGTTAATTTGTTCATTTGTCCATTCGTTCGTTTGTTCACTTGTTCATTTGTTAATTTGTTCATTTGTTCATTTGTTCATTTGATCATTTTTTCATTTGTTCATTTGATCATTTTTTCATTTGTTCATTAGTTCATTTTTTCATTTGTTCATTTGTTCATTTGTTCATTTGTTCATTTGTTCATTTGTTCACTTGTCCATTCGTTCGTTTGTTCATTTTTTCATTTGTTCGTTTGTTCATTTGTTCATTTGTTCATTTGTTCATTTGTTCACTTGTCCATTCGTTCGTTTGTTCATTCGTTCATTTGTTCATTTGTTCAGTTGTTCATTTGTTCATTTGTCCATTTGTTCATTTGTTCATTTGTTAATTTGTTCATTTGTTAATTTGTTCATTTGTTAATTTGTTAATTTGTTCATTTGTTCATTTGTTCATTTGTTCATTTGTTCATTTGTTCATTTGTTCATTTGTTCATTTGTTCATTTGTTCATTTGTTCATTTGTTCATTTGTTCATTTGTTCATTTGTTCATTTGTTCATTTGTTCATTTGTTCATTTGTTAATGTGTCCATTTTTGGATGTGTTCATTTCTTCAATTCTTCATTTCTTAAGATGTTCATCTGCGCATTTGTCCATTTGTTTATTTGTTCATTTGTTCATATGTTCATTTGATTGTTTGTTCATTTCTCAACTTATTCATTTGTTCATTTGTTCATTTGTACATTTGTTCGTTTGTTCATTTGTTCATTTGTTTATTTGTTTATTGGTTCATTTGTTCATTTGTTCATTTGTTCATTTGTTCATTTGTCCATTCGTTCGTTTGTTCATTTGTTCATTTGTTAATTTGTTCATTTGTTCATTTGTTCATTTGTTCATTTGATCATTTGTTCATTTGTTCATTTCTTCATTTCTTCATTTGATCATTTTTTCATTTGTTCATTTGTTCATTTTTTCATTTGTTCATTTTTTCATTTGTTCATTTGTTCATTTGTTCATTTGTTCATTTGTTCATTTGTTCACTTGTCCATTCGTTCGTTTGTTCATTTCTTCATTTGTTCGTTTGTTCATTTGTTCATTTGTTCACTTGTTCATTTGTCTATTCGTTCGTTTGTTCATTTGTTCATTTATTCATTTGTTCATTTGTTCATTTGTTCATTTGTTCATTTGTTCATTTGTTCATTTGATCACTTGTTCATTTTGTTCCTTTGTTCGTTTGTTCGTTTATAATTTGTTCATTTGTACATGTGTTCATTTGTTCATTTGTACATGTGTTCATTTGTTCATTTGTTCATTTGTTCAATTGATCCTTTGTTCATTTGTTCATTTGTTCATTTGTTCATTCGTTCATTTGCTCTTTTGTTCATTTGTACATGTGTTCATTTGTTCATTTGTTCATTTGTTCAATTGATCCTTTGTTCATTTGTTCATTTGTTCATTTGTTCATTTGTTCATTTGTTCATTACTTCATTTCTTCATTTGTTCATTTGTTCATTTGTTCATTTCTTCATTTGTTCATTTGTTAATTTGTTCATTTGTTCATGTGTTAATGTGTTCATTTGTTCATTTGTTCATTTGTCCATTCGTTCGTTTGTTCATTTGTTCATTTGTTCATTTGTCCATTCGTTCGTTTATTCATTTGTTCATTTGTTCATGTGTTCATTTGTTCATTTGTTCATTTGTTCATTTGTTCATTTGTTCGTTTGTTCATTTTTTCATTTGTCCATTTGTTTATTTGTTCATTTGTTCATATGTCCAGTTGATTGTTTGTTCATTTCTCAACTTATTCATTTGTTCGTTTGTTCATTTGTCCATTTGTATATTTGTTCATTTGTTCATTTGTTCATTTGTTCATTTGTTCATTTGTTCAGTTGTTCATTTGTTCATTTGTCCATTTGTTCATTTGTTCATTTGTTCATTTGTTCATTTGTTCCTTTGTTCATTTGTTCATTTGTTCATTTGTTCATTTGTTCATTTGTTGATTTGATCATTTGTTGATTTGTTCATTTCTTCATTTGTTCATTTGTTCATCTGTTCATTTGTTCATTTGTTCATTTCTTCCTTTCTTCATTTCTTCATTTGTTCATTTGTTCATTTGTTCATTTGTTCATTTGTTCATTTGTTCATTTGTTCATTTGTTCATTTGTACTTGTGTTCATTTGTTCATTTGTTAATTTGTTCAATTGATTCTTTGTTCATTTGTTCATTTGTTCATTTGTTCATTTGTACATTTGTTCATTCGTTCATTTGTTCATTTGTTTATTTGTTTATTGGTTCATTTGTTCATTTGTTCATTCGTTCACTTGTTCATTTGTTCATTTGTTCATTTTTTCATTTGTCCATTTGTTCATTTGTTCATTTGTTAATTTGTTCATTTGTCCATTCGTTCGTTTGTTCATTTGTTCATTTATTCATTTGTTCATTTGTTCATTTGTTCATTTGTTCATTTGTTCATTTGTTCATTTGTTCACTTGTTCATTTTGTTCCTTTGTTCGTTTGTTCGTTTATAATTTGTTCATTTGTACATGTGTTCATTTGTTCATTTGTACATGTGTTCATTTGTTCATTTGTTCATTTGTTCAATTGATCCTTTGTTCATTTGTTCATTTGTTCATTCGTTCATTTGCTCTTTTGTTCATTTGTACATTTGTTCATTTGTTCAATTGTTCATTTGTTCATTTGTTCATTTGTTCATTTGTTCATTTCTTCATTTCTTCATTTGTTCATTTGTTCATTTGATCATTTCTTCATTTGTTCATTTGTTAATTTGTCCATTTGTTCATTTGTTAATGTGTTCATTTGTTCACTTGTTCATTTGTCCATTCGTTCGTTTGTTCATTTGTTCATTTGTTCATTTGTTCATTTGTTCATTTGTTCATTTGTTCATTTGTTCATTTGTTCATTTGTTCATTTGTTCATTTGTTCATTTGTTCATTTGTTCATTTGTTCATTTGTTCACTTGACCATTCGTTCGTTTGTTCATTTTTTCATTTGTTCGTTTGTTCATTTGTTCATTTGTTCACTTGTTCATTTGTTCATTTGTTCATTTGTTCATTTGTTCATTTGTTCATTTGTTCATTTGTTCATTTGTTCATTTGTTCATTTGTTCATTTGTTCAATTGATAATTCGTTCATTTGTTCATATGTTCATTTGAATGTTTCTTCATTCGTTCAATGGTTCATTTGTTCATTTGTTCATTTGTCTACTCGCTCGTTTGTTCATTTGTTCAATTGTTCAGATGTTAATTTGTCCATTTTTGGAAGTGTTCATTTCTTCAATTCTTCATTTCTTAAGTTGTTCATTTTTTCATTTGTCCATTTGTATATTTGTTCATTTGTTCATTTGTTCATTTGTTCATTTGTTCATTTGTTCATTTGTTCAGTTGTTCATTTGTTCATTTGTCCATTTGTTCATTTGTTCATTTGTTAATTTGTTCATTTGTCCATTCGTTCGTTTGTTCATTTGTTCATTTGTTAATTTGTTCATTTGTTCATTTGTTCATTTGTTCATTTGATCATTTTTTCATTTGTTCATTTGATCATTTTTTCATTTGTTCATTTGTTCATTTTTTCATTTGTTCATTTGTTCATTTGTTCATTTGTTCATTTGTTCATTTGTCCATTCGTTCGTTTGTTCATCTGTTCATTTGTTGATTTGTTGATTTGTTCATTTGTTCATTTGTTCATTTGTTCATTTGTTCATTTGTTCATTTGTTCATTTGTTAATTTGTTCAATTGATCCTTTGTTCATTTGTTCATTTGTTCATTTGTTCATTCGTTCCTTTGTTCATTTGTTCATTTGTTCCTTTGTTCATTTGTTCATTTGTTCATTTGTTCATTTGTTCATTTGTTGATTTGATCATTTGTTGATTTGTTCATTTCTTCATTTGTTCATTTGTTCATCTGTTCATTTGTTCATTTCTTCATTTCTTCCTTTCTTCATTTCTTCATTTGTTCATTTGTTCATTTGTTCATTTGTTAATTTGTTCATTTGTTCATTTGTTCATTTGTTCATTTGTACTTGTGTTCATTTGTTCATTTGTTAATTTGTTCAATTGATCCTTTGTTCATTTGTTCATTTGTTCATTTGTTCATTTGTACATTTGTTCATTCGTTCTTTTGTTCATTTGTTTATTTGTTTATTGGTTCATTTGTTCATTTGTTCATTCGTTCACTTGTTCATTTGTTCATTTGTTCATTTGTTCATTTGTTCATTTGTCCATTTGTTCATTTGTTCATTTGTTAATTTGTTCATTTGTCCATTCGTTCGTTTGTTCATTTGTTCATTTATTCATTTGTTCATTTGTTCATTTGTTCATTTGTTCATTTGTTCATTTGTTCATTTGTACATTTGTTCACTTGTTCATTTTGTTCCTTTGTTCGTTTGTTCGTTTATAATTTGTTCATTTGTACATGTGTTCATTTGTTCATTTGTACATGTGTTCATTTGTTCATTTGTACATGTATTCATTTGTTCATTTGTTCATTTGTTTAATTGATCCTTTGTTCATTTGTTCATTTGTTCATTCGTTCATTTGCTCTTTTGTTCATTTGTACATTTGTTCATTTGTTCAATTGTTCATTTGTTCATTTGTTCATTTGTTCATTTGTTCATTTCTTCATTTCTTCATTTGTTCATTTGTTCATTTGTTCATTTCTTCATTTGTTCATTTGTTAATTTGTTCATTTGTTCATTTGTTAATGTGTTCATTTGTTCATTTGTTCATTTGTCCATTCGTTCGTTTGTTCATTTGTTCATTTGTTCATTTGTTCATTTGTTCATTTGTTCATTTGTTCATTTGTTCATTTGTTCATTTGTTCATTTGTTCATTTGTTCATTTGTTCATTTGTTCATTTGTTCATTTGTTCATTTGTTCATTTGTTCATTTGTTCATTTGTTCATTTGTTCATTTGTTCATTTGTTCATTTGTTCATTTGTTCATTTGTTCATTTGTTCATTTGTTCATTTATTCATTTGTTCATTTGTTCATTTGTTCACTTGTTCATTTTGTTCCTTTGTTCGTTTGTTCGTTTATAATTTGTTCATTTGTACATGTGTTCATTTGTTCATTTGTACATGTGTTCATTTGTTCATTTGTTCATTTGTTCATTTGTTCATTTGTTCATTTGTTCAATTGATCCTTTGTTCATTTGTTCATTTGTTCATTCGTTCATTTGCTCTTTTGTTCATTTGTACATTTGTTCATTTGTTCAATTGTTCATTTGTTCATTTGTTCATTTGTTCATTTGTTCATTTCTTCATTTCTTCATTTCTTCATTTGTTCATTTGTTCATTTGATCATTTCTTCATTTGTTCATTTGTTAATTTGTTCATTTGTTCATTTGTTCATTTGTTCATTTGTCCATTCGTTCGTTTGTTCATTTGTTCATTTGTTCATTTGTTCATTTGTTCACTTGTTCATTTGTTCATTTGTTCATTTGTTCATTTGTTCATTTGTTCATTTGTTCATTTGTTCATTTGTTCAATTGATAATTCGTTCATTTGTTCATATGTTCATTTGAATGTTTCTTCATTCGTTCAATGGTTCATTTGTTCATTTGTTCATTTGTCTACTCGCTCGTTTGTTCATTTGTTCAATTGTTCAGATGTTAATTTGTCCATTTTTGGAAGTGTTCATTTCTTCAATTCTTCATTTCTTAAGTTGTTCATTTTTTCATTTGTCCATTTGTTTATTTGTCCATTTGTTCATATGTCCATTTGATTGTTTGTTCATTTCTCAACTTATTCATTTGTTCGTTTGTTCATTTGTCCATTTGTATATTTGTTCATTTGTTCATTTGTTCATTTGTTCATTTGTTCATTTGTTCAGTTGTTCTTTTGTTCATTTGTCCATTTGTTCATTTGTTCATTTGTTAATTTGTTCATTTGTCCATTCGTTCGTTTGTTCATTTGTTCATTTGTTAATTTGTTCATTTGTACATTTGTTCATTTGTTCAATGGTTCATTTGTTCATTTGTTCATCTGTTCATTTCTTCATTTCTTCATTTCTTCATTTCTTCATTTCTTCATTTCTTCATTTCTTCATTTCTTCATCTCATCATTTCTTCATTTCTTCATTTCTTCATTTCTTCCTTTGTTCATTTGTTCATTTGTTAATTTGTTCATTTGTCCATTCGTTCGTTTGTTCATTTGTTCATTTGTTCATTTGTTCATTTGTTCATTTGTTCATTTGTTGATTTGATCATTTGTTGATTTGTTCATTTCTTCATTTGTTCATCTGTTCATTTGTTCATTTCTTCATTTCTTCCTTTCTTCATTTCTTCATTTGTTCATTTGTTCATTTGTTCATTTGTTAATTTGTTCATTTGTTCATTTGTTCATTTGTTCATTTGTACTTGTGTTCATTTGTTCATTTGTTAATTTGTTCAATTGATCCTTTGTTCATTTGTTCATTTGTTCATTTGTTCATTTGTACATTTGTTCATTCGTTCATTTGTTCATTTGTTCATTTGTTCATTTGTTCATTTGTTCATTTGTTCATTTGTTAAATTGATAATTCGTTCATTTGTTCATATGTTCATTTGAATGTTTCTTCATTCGTTCAATGGTTCATTTGTTCATTTGTTCATTTGTCTACTCGCTCGTTTGTTCATTTGTTCAATTGTTCAGATGTTAATTTGTCCATTTTTGGAAGTGTTCATTTCTTCAATTCTTCATATCTTAAGTTGTTCATTTTTTCATTTGTCCATTTGTATATTTGTTCATTTGTCATTTGTTCATTTGTTCATTTGTTCATTTGTTCATTTGTTCAGTTGTTCATTTGTTCATTTGTCCATTTGTTCATTTGTTCATTTGTTAATTTGTTCATTTGTCCATTCGTTCGTTTGTTCACTTGTTCATTTGTTAATTTGTTCATTTGTTCATTTGTTCATTTGATCATTTTTTCATTTGTTCATTTGATCATTTTTTCATTTGTTCATTTGTTCATTTTTTCATTTGTTCATTTGTTCATTTGTTCATTTGTTCATTTGTTCATTTGTTCACTTGTCCATTCGTTCGTTTGTTCATTTTTTCATTTGTTCGTTTGTTCATTTGTTCATTTGTTCATTTGTTCACTTGTCCATTCGTTCGTTTGTTCATTTTTTCATTTGTTCGTTTGTTCATTTGTTCATTTGTTCATTTGTTCATTTGTTCACTTGTCCATTCGTTCGTTTGTTCATTCGTTCATTTGTTCATTTGTTCAGTTGTTCATTTGTTCATTTGTCCATTTGTTCATTTGTTCATTTGTTAATTTGTTCATTTGTTAATTTGTTCATTTGTTAATTTGTTAATTTGTTAATTTGTTCATTTGTTCATTTGTTCATTTGTTCATTTGTTCATTTGTTCATTTGTTCATTTGTTCATTTGTTCATTTGTTCATTTGTTCATTTGTTCATTTGTTCATTTGTTCATTTGTTAATTTGTTCATTTGTTCATTTGTTCATTTGTTCATTTGTTCATTTGTTCATTTGTTCATTTGTTCGTTTGTTCATTTGTTAATGTGTCCATTTTTGGATGTGTTCATTTCTTCAATTCTTCATTTCTTAAGATGTTCATCTGCTCATTTGTCCATTTGTTTATTTGTTCATTTGTTCATATGTTCATTTGATTGTTTGTTCATTTCTCAACTTATTCATTTGTTCATTTGTTCATTTGTACATTTGTTCGTTTGTTCATTTGTTCATTTGTTTATTTGTTTATTGGTTCATTTGTTCATTTGTTCATTTGTTCATTTGTTCATTTGTCCATTCGTTCGTTTGTTCATTTGTTCATTTGTTAATTTGTTCATTTGTTCATTTGTTCATTTGTTCATTTGATCATTTGTTCATTTGTTCATTTCTTCATTTCTTCATTTGATCATTTTTTCATTTGTTCATTTGTTCATTTTTTCATTTGTTCATTTGTTCATTTGTTCATTTGTTCATTTGTTCATTTGTTCACTTGTCCATTCGTTCGTTTGTTCATTTCTTCATTTGTTCGTTTGTTCATTTGTTCATTTGTTCACTTGTTCATTTGTCTATTCGTTCGTTTGTTCATTTGTTCATTTATTCATTTGTTCATTTGTTCATTTGTTCATTTGTTCATTTGTTCATTTGTTCATTTGTTCATTTGATCACTTGTTCATTTTGTTCCTTTGTTCGTTTGTTCGTTTATAATTTGTTCATTTGTACATGTGTTCATTTGTTCATTTGTACATGTGTTCATTTGTTCATTTGTTCATTTGTTCAATTGATCCTTTGTTCATTTGTTCATTTGTTCATTTGTTCATTCGTTCATTTGCTCTTTTGTTCATTTGTACATGTGTTCATTTGTTCATTTGTTCATTTGTTCAATTGATCCTTTGTTCATTTGTTCATTTGTTCATTTGTTCATTTGTTCATTTGTTCATTACTTCATTTCTTCATTTGTTCATTTGTTCATTTGTTCATTTCTTCATTTGTTCATTTGTTAATTTGTTCATTTGTTCATGTGTTAATGTGTTCATTTGTTCATTTGTTCATTTGTCCATTCGTTCGTTTGTTCATTTGTTCATTTGTTCATTTGTCCATTCGTTCGTTTATTCATTTGTTCATTTGTTCATGTGTTCATTTGTTCATTTGTTCATTTGTTCATTTGTTCATTTGTTCGTTTGTTCATTTTTTCATTTGTCCATTTGTTTATTTGTTCATTTGTTCATATGTCCAGTTGATTGTTTGTTCATTTCTCAACTTATTCATTTGTTCGTTTGTTCATTTGTCCATTTGTATATTTGTTCATTTGTTCATTTGTTCATTTGTTCATTTGTTCATTTGTTCAGTTGTTCATTTGTTCATTTGTCCATTTGTTCATTTGTTCATTTGTTCATTTGTTCATTTGTTCCTTTGTTCATTTGTTCATTTGTTCATTTGTTCATTTGTTGATTTGATCATTTGTTGATTTGTTCATTTCTTCATTTGTTCATTTGTTCATCTGTTCATTTGTTCATTTGTTCATTTCTTCCTTTCTTCATTTCTTCATTTGTTCATTTGTTCATTTGTTCATTTGTTCATTTGTTCATTTGTACTTGTGTTCATTTGTTCATTTGTTAATTTGTTCAATTGATTCTTTGTTCATTTGTTCATTTGTTCATTTGTTCATTTGTTCATTTGTACATTTGTTCATTCGTTCATTTGTTCATTTGTTTATTTGTTTATTGGTTCATTTGTTCATTTGTTCATTCGTTCACTTGTTCATTTGTTCATTTGTTCATTTTTTCATTTGTCCATTTGTTCATTTGTTCATTTGTTAATTTGTTCATTTGTCCATTCGTTCGTTTGTTCATTTGTTCATTTATTCATTTGTTCATTTGTTCATTTGTTCATTTGTTCATTTGTTCATTTGTTCATTTGTTCACTTGTTCATTTTGTTCCTTTGTTCGTTTGTTCGTTTATAATTTGTTCATTTGTACATGTGTTCATTTGTTCATTTGTACATGTGTTCATTTGTTCATTTGTTCATTTGTTCAATTGATCCTTTGTTCATTTGTTCATTTGTTCATTCGTTCATTTGCTCTTTTGTTCATTTGTACATTTGTTCATTTGTTCAATTGTTCATTTGTTCATTTGTTCATTTGTTCATTTGTTCATTTCTTCATTTCTTCATTTGTTCATTTGTTCATTTGATCATTTCTTCATTTGTTCATTTGTTAATTTGTCCATTTGTTCATTTGTTAATGTGTTCATTTGTTCACTTGTTCATTTGTCCATTCGTTCGTTTGTTCATTTGTTCATTTGTTCATTTGTTCATTTGTTCATTTGTTCATTTGTTCATTTGTTCATTTCTTCATTTCTTCCTTTCTTCATTTCTTCATTTGTTCATTTGTTCATTTGTTCATTTGTTAATTTGTTCATTTGTTCATTTGTTCATTTGTTCATTTGTACTTGTGTTCATTTGTTCATTTGTTAATTTGTTCAATTGATCCTTTGTTCATTTGTTCATTTGTTCATTTGTTCATTTGTACATTTGTTCATTCGTTCTTTTGTTCATTTGTTTATTTGTTTATTGGTTCATTTGTTCATTTGTTCATTCGTTCACTTGTTCATTTGTTCATTTGTTCATTTGTTCATTTGTTCATTTGTTCATTTGTTCATTTGTTCATTTGTTCATTTGTTCATTTGTTCACTTGACCATTCGTTCGTTTGTTCATTTTTTCATTTGTTCGTTTGTTCATTTGTTCATTTGTTCACTTGTTCATTTGTTCATTTGTTCATTTGTTCATTTGTTCATTTGTTCATTTGTTCATTTGTTCATTTGTTCATTTGTTCATTTGTTCATTTGTTCATTTGTTCATTTGTTAAATTGATAATTCGTTCATTTGTTCATATGTTCATTTGAATGTTTCTTCATTCGTTCAATGGTTCATTTGTTCATTTGTTCATTTGTCTACTCGCTCGTTTGTTCATTTGTTCAATTGTTCAGATGTTAATTTGTCCATTTTTGGAAGTGTTCATTTCTTCAATTCTTCATATCTTAAGTTGTTCATTTTTTCATTTGTCCATTTGTATATTTGTTCATTTGTCATTTGTTCATTTGTTCATTTGTTCATTTGTTCATTTGTTCATTTGTTCAGTTGTTCATTTGTTCATTTGTCCATTTGTTCATTTGTTCATTTGTTAATTTGTTCATTTGTCCATTCGTTCGTTTGTTCACTTGTTCATTTGTTAATTTGTTCATTTGTTCATTTGTTCATTTGATCATTTTTTCATTTGTTCATTTGATCATTTTTTCATTTGTTCATTAGTTCATTTTTTCATTTGTTCATTTGTTCATTTGTTCATTTGTTCATTTGTTCATTTGTTCACTTGTCCATTCGTTCGTTTGTTCATTTTTTCATTTGTTCGTTTGTTCATTTGTTCATTTGTTCATTTGTTCATTTGTTCACTTGTCCATTCGTTCGTTTGTTCATTCGTTCATTTGTTCATTTGTTCAGTTGTTCATTTGTTCATTTGTCCATTTGTTCATTTGTTCATTTGTTAATTTGTTCATTTGTTAATTTGTTCATTTGTTAATTTGTTAATTTGTTCATTTGTTCATTTGTTCATTTGTTCATTTGTTCATTTGTTCATTTGTTCATTTGTTCATTTGTTCATTTGTTCATTTGTTCATTTGTTCATTTGTTCATTTGTTCATTTGTTCATTTGTTCATTTGTTCATTTGTTCATTTGTTCATTTGTTCATTTGTTAATGTGTCCATTTTTGGATGTGTTCATTTCTTCAATTCTTCATTTCTTAAGATGTTCATCTGCGCATTTGTCCATTTGTTTATTTGTTCATTTGTTCATATGTTCATTTGATTGTTTGTTCATTTCTCAACTTATTCATTTGTTCATTTGTTCATTTGTACATTTGTTCGTTTGTTCATTTGTTCATTTGTTTATTTGTTTATTGGTTCATTTGTTCATTTGTTCATTTGTTCATTTGTTCATTTGTCCATTCGTTCGTTTGTTCATTTGTTCATTTGTTAATTTGTTCATTTGTTCATTTGTTCATTTGTTCATTTGATCATTTGTTCATTTGTTCATTTCTTCATTTCTTCATTTGATCATTTTTTCATTTGTTCATTTGTTCATTTTTTCATTTGTTCATTTTTTCATTTGTTCATTTGTTCATTTGTTCATTTGTTCATTTGTTCATTTGTTCACTTGTCCATTCGTTCGTTTGTTCATTTCTTCATTTGTTCGTTTGTTCATTTGTTCATTTGTTCACTTGTTCATTTGTCTATTCGTTCGTTTGTTCATTTGTTCATTTATTCATTTGTTCATTTGTTCATTTGTTCATTTGTTCATTTGTTCATTTGTTCATTTGATCACTTGTTCATTTTGTTCCTTTGTTCGTTTGTTCGTTTATAATTTGTTCATTTGTACATGTGTTCATTTGTTCATTTGTACATGTGTTCATTTGTTCATTTGTTCATTTGTTCAATTGATCCTTTGTTCATTTGTTCATTTGTTCATTTGTTCATTCGTTCATTTGCTCTTTTGTTCATTTGTACATGTGTTCATTTGTTCATTTGTTCATTTGTTCAATTGATCCTTTGTTCATTTGTTCATTTGTTCATTTGTTCATTTGTTCATTTGTTCATTACTTCATTTCTTCATTTGTTCATTTGTTCATTTGTTCATTTCTTCATTTGTTCATTTGTTAATTTGTTCATTTGTTCATGTGTTAATGTGTTCATTTGTTCATTTGTTCATTTGTCCATTCGTTCGTTTGTTCATTTGTTCATTTGTTCATTTGTCCATTCGTTCGTTTATTCATTTGTTCATTTGTTCATGTGTTCATTTGTTCATTTGTTCATTTGTTCATTTGTTCATTTGTTCGTTTGTTCATTTTTTCATTTGTCCATTTGTTTATTTGTTCATTTGTTCATATGTCCAGTTGATTGTTTGTTCATTTCTCAACTTATTCATTTGTTCGTTTGTTCATTTGTCCATTTGTATATTTGTTCATTTGTTCATTTGTTCATTTGTTCATTTGTTCATTTGTTCAGTTGTTCATTTGTTCATTTGTCCATTTGTTCATTTGTTCATTTGTTCATTTGTTCATTTGTTCCTTTGTTCATTTGTTCATTTGTTCATTTGTTCATTTGTTCATTTGTTGATTTGATCATTTGTTGATTTGTTCATTTCTTCATTTGTTCATTTGTTCATCTGTTCATTTGTTCATTTGTTCATTTCTTCCTTTCTTCATTTCTTCATTTGTTCATTTGTTCATTTGTTCATTTGTTCATTTGTTCATTTGTTCATTTGTTCATTTGTTCATTTGTACTTGTGTTCATTTGTTCATTTGTTAATTTGTTCAATTGATTCTTTGTTCATTTGTTCATTTGTTCATTTGTTCATTTGTACATTTGTTCATTCGTTCATTTGTTCATTTGTTTATTTGTTTATTGGTTCATTTGTTCATTTGTTCATTCGTTCACTTGTTCATTTGTTCATTTGTTCATTTTTTCATTTGTCCATTTGTTCATTTGTTCATTTGTTAATTTGTTCATTTGTCCATTCGTTCGTTTGTTCATTTGTTCATTTATTCATTTGTTCATTTGTTCATTTGTTCATTTGTTCATTTGTTCATTTGTTCATTTGTTCACTTGTTCATTTTGTTCCTTTGTTCGTTTGTTCGTTTATAATTTGTTCATTTGTACATGTGTTCATTTGTTCATTTGTACATGTGTTCATTTGTTCATTTGTTCATTTGTTCAATTGATCCTTTGTTCATTTGTTCATTTGTTCATTCGTTCATTTGCTCTTTTGTTCATTTGTACATTTGTTCATTTGTTCAATTGTTCATTTGTTCATTTGTTCATTTGTTCATTTGTTCATTTCTTCATTTCTTCATTTGTTCATTTGTTCATTTGATCATTTCTTCATTTGTTCATTTGTTAATTTGTCCATTTGTTCATTTGTTAATGTGTTCATTTGTTCACTTGTTCATTTGTCCATTCGTTCGTTTGTTCATTTGTTCATTTGTTCATTTGTTCATTTGTTCATTTGTTCATTTGTTCATTTGTTCATTTGTTCATTTGTTCATTTGTTCATTTGTTCATTTGTTCATTTGTTCATTTGTTCATTTGTTCACTTGACCATTCGTTCGTTTGTTCATTTTTTCATTTGTTCGTTTGTTCATTTGTTCATTTGTTCACTTGTTCATTTGTTCATTTGTTCATTTGTTCATTTGTTCATTTGTTCATTTGTTCATTTGTTCATTTGTTCATTTGTTCATTTGTTCATTTGTTCAATTGATAATTCGTTCATTTGTTCATATGTTCATTTGAATGTTTCTTCATTCGTTCAATGGTTCATTTGTTCATTTGTTCATTTGTCTACTCGCTCGTTTGTTCATTTGTTCAATTGTTCAGATGTTAATTTGTCCATTTTTGGAAGTGTTCATTTCTTCAATTCTTCATTTCTTAAGTTGTTCATTTTTTCATTTGTCCATTTGTATATTTGTTCATTTGTTCATTTGTTCATTTGTTCATTTGTTCATTTGTTCATTTGTTCAGTTGTTCATTTGTTCATTTGTCCATTTGTTCATTTGTTCATTTGTTAATTTGTTCATTTGTCCATTCGTTCGTTTGTTCATTTGTTCATTTGTTAATTTGTTCATTTGTTCATTTGTTCATTTGTTCATTTGATCATTTTTTCATTTGTTCATTTGATCATTTTTTCATTTGTTCATTTGTTCATTTTTTCATTTGTTCATTTGTTCATTTGTTCATTTGTTCATTTGTTCATTTGTCCATTCGTTCGTTTGTTCATCTGTTCATTTGTTGATTTGTTGATTTGTTCATTTGTTCATTTGTTCATTTGTTCATTTGTTCATTTGTTCATTTGTTCATTTGTTCATTTGTTCATTTGTTAATTTGTTCAATTGATCCTTTGTTCATTTGTTCATTTGTTCATTTGTTCATTCGTTCCTTTGTTCATTTGTTCATTTGTTCCTTTGTTCATTTGTTCATTTGTTCATTTGTTCATTTGTTCATTTGTTGATTTGATCATTTGTTGATTTGTTCATTTCTTCATTTGTTCATTTGTTCATCTGTTCATTTGTTCATTTCTTCATTTCTTCCTTTCTTCATTTCTTCATTTGTTCATTTGTTCATTTGTTCATTTGTTAATTTGTTCATTTGTTCATTTGTTCATTTGTTCATTTGTACTTGTGTTCATTTGTTCATTTGTTAATTTGTTCAATTGATCCTTTGTTCATTTGTTCATTTGTTCATTTGTTCATTTGTACATTTGTTCATTCGTTCTTTTGTTCATTTGTTTATTTGTTTATTGGTTCATTTGTTCATTTGTTCATTCGTTCACTTGTTCATTTGTTCATTTGTTCATTTGTTCATTTGTTCATTTGTCCATTTGTTCATTTGTTCATTTGTTAATTTGTTCATTTGTCCATTCGTTCGTTTGTTCATTTGTTCATTTATTCATTTGTTCATTTGTTCATTTGTTCATTTGTTCATTTGTTCATTTGTTCATTTGTACATTTGTTCACTTGTTCATTTTGTTCCTTTGTTCGTTTGTTCGTTTATAATTTGTTCATTTGTACATGTGTTCATTTGTTCATTTGTACATGTGTTCATTTGTTCATTTGTACATGTATTCATTTGTTCATTTGTTCATTTGTTTAATTGATCCTTTGTTCATTTGTTCATTTGTTCATTCGTTCATTTGCTCTTTTGTTCATTTGTACATTTGTTCATTTGTTCAATTGTTCATTTGTTCATTTGTTCATTTGTTCATTTGTTCATTTCTTCATTTCTTCATTTGTTCATTTGTTCATTTGTTCATTTCTTCATTTGTTCATTTGTTAATTTGTTCATTTGTTCATTTGTTAATGTGTTCATTTGTTCATTTGTTCATTTGTCCATTCGTTCGTTTGTTCATTTGTTCATTTGTTCATTTGTTCATTTGTTCATTTGTTCATTTGTTCATTTGTTCATTTGTTCATTTGTTCATTTGTTCATTTGTTCATTTGTTCATTTGTTCATTTGTTCATTTGTTCATTTGTTCATTTGTTCATTTGTTCATTTGTTCATTTGTTCATTTGTTCATTTGTTCATTTGTTCATTTGTTCATTTGTTCATTTGTTCATTTGTTCATTTATTCATTTGTTCATTTGTTCATTTGTTCACTTGTTCATTTTGTTCCTTTGTTCGTTTGTTCGTTTATAATTTGTTCATTTGTACATGTGTTCATTTGTTCATTTGTACATGTGTTCATTTGTTCATTTGTTCATTTGTTCATTTGTTCATTTGTTCATTTGTTCAATTGATCCTTTGTTCATTTGTTCATTTGTTCATTCGTTCATTTGCTCTTTTGTTCATTTGTACATTTGTTCATTTGTTCAATTGTTCATTTGTTCATTTGTTCATTTGTTCATTTGTTCATTTCTTCATTTCTTCATTTCTTCATTTGTTCATTTGTTCATTTGATCATTTCTTCATTTGTTCATTTGTTAATTTGTTCATTTGTTCATTTGTTCATTTGTTCATTTGTCCATTCGTTCGTTTGTTCATTTGTTCATTTGTTCATTTGTTCATTTGTTCACTTGTTCATTTGTTCATTTGTTCATTTGTTCATTTGTTCATTTGTTCATTTGTTCATTTGTTCATTTGTTCAATTGATAATTCGTTCATTTGTTCATATGTTCATTTGAATGTTTCTTCATTCGTTCAATGGTTCATTTGTTCATTTGTTCATTTGTCTACTCGCTCGTTTGTTCATTTGTTCAATTGTTCAGATGTTAATTTGTCCATTTTTGGAAGTGTTCATTTCTTCAATTCTTCATTTCTTAAGTTGTTCATTTTTTCATTTGTCCATTTGTTTATTTGTCCATTTGTTCATATGTCCATTTGATTGTTTGTTCATTTCTCAACTTATTCATTTGTTCGTTTGTTCATTTGTCCATTTGTATATTTGTTCATTTGTTCATTTGTTCATTTGTTCATTTGTTCATTTGTTCAGTTGTTCTTTTGTTCATTTGTCCATTTGTTCATTTGTTCATTTGTTAATTTGTTCATTTGTCCATTCGTTCGTTTGTTCATTTGTTCATTTGTTAATTTGTTCATTTGTACATTTGTTCATTTGTTCAATGGTTCATTTGTTCATTTGTTCATCTGTTCATTTCTTCATTTCTTCATTTCTTCATTTCTTCATTTCTTCATTTCTACATTTCTTCATTTCTTCATCTCATCATTTCTTCATTTCTTCATTTCTTCATTTCTTCCTTTGTTCATTTGTTCATTTGTTAATTTGTTCATTTGTCCATTCGTTCGTTTGTTCATTTGTTCATTTGTTCATTTGTTCATTTGTTCATTTGTTCATTTGTTGATTTGATCATTTGTTGATTTGTTCATTTCTTCATTTGTTCATCTGTTCATTTGTTCATTTCTTCATTTCTTCCTTTCTTCATTTCTTCATTTGTTCATTTGTTCATTTGTTCATTTGTTAATTTGTTCATTTGTTCATTTGTTCATTTGTTCATTTGTACTTGTGTTCATTTGTTCATTTGTTAATTTGTTCAATTGATCCTTTGTTCATTTGTTCATTTGTTCATTTGTTCATTTGTACATTTGTTCATTCGTTCATTTGTTCATTTGTTTATTTGTTTATTGGTTCATTTGTTCATTTGTTCATTCGTTCACTTGTTCATTTGTTCATTTGTTCATTTGTTCATTTGTTCATTTGTCCATTTGTTCATTTGTTCATTTGTTAATTTGTTCATTTGTCCATTCGTTCGTTTGTTCATTTGTTCATTTATTCATTTGTTCATTTGTTCATTTGTTCATTTGTTCATTTGTTCATTTGTACATTTGTTCACTTGTTCATTTTGTTCCTTTGTTCGTTTGTTCGTTTATAATTTGTTCATTTGTACATGTGTTCATTTGTTCATTTGTACATGTGTTCATTTGTTCATTTGTTCATTTGTTCAATTGATCCTTTGTTCATTTGTTCATTCGTTCATTTGCTCTTTTGTTCATTTGTACATTTGTTCATTTGTTCAATTGTTCATTTGTTCACTTGTTCATTTGTTCATTTGTTCATTTGTTCATTTCTTCATTTCTTCATTTGTTCATTTGTTCATTTGTTCATTTGTTCATTTCTTCATTTATTCATTTGTTAATTTGTTCATTTGTTCATTTGTTAATGTGTTCATTTGTTCATTTGTTCATTTGTCCATTCGTTCGTTTGTTCATTTGTTCATTTGTTCATTTGTTCATTTGTTCATTTGTTCATTTGTTCATTTGTTCATTTGTTCATTTGTTCATTTGTTCCTTTGTTCATTTGTTCATTTGTTCATTTGTTCATTTGTTCATTTGTTCATTTGTTCATTTGTTCATTTGTTCATTTGTTCATTTGTTCATTTGTTCATTTGTTCATTTGTTCATTTGTTCATTTGTTCATTTGTTCACTTGACCATTCGTTCGTTTGTTCATTTTTTCATTTGTTCGTTTGTCCATTCGTTCGTTTGTTCATTTGTTCATTTGTTAATTTGTTCATTTGTTCATTTGTTCATTTGTTCATTTGATCATTTTTTCATTTGTTCATTTGATCATTTTTTCATTTGTTCATTTGTTCATTTTTTCATTTGTTCATTTGTTCATTTTTTCATTTGTTCATTTGTTCATTTGTTCATTTGTTCATTTGTTCATTTGTTCACTTGTCCATTCGTTCGTTTGTTCATTCGTTCATTTGTTCGTTTGTTCATTTGTTCATTTGTTCACTTGTTCATTTGTTCATTTGTTCATTTGTTCATTTGTTCATTTGTTCATTTGTTCATTTGTTCATTTGTTCATTTGTTCATTTGTTCATTTGTTCATTTGTTCAGTTGTTCATTTGTTCATTTGTCCATTTGTTCATTTGTACATTTGTTAATTTGTTCATTTGTTAATTTGTTCATTTGTTCATTTGTTCATATGTTGATTTGTTCATTTGTTGATTTGTTCATTCGTTCATTTGTTCATTTGTTCATTTGTTCATTTGTTCATTTGTTCATTTGTTCATTTGTTCATTTGTTCATTTGTTCATTTGTTCATTTGTTCATTTGTTCATTTGTTCATTTGTTCATTTGTTCATTTGTTCATTTGTTCATTTGTTCATTTGTTCATTTGTTCATTTGTTCATTTGTTCATTTGTTCATTTGTTCATTTGTTCATTTGTTCATTTGTTCATTTGTTCATTTGTTAATGTGTCCATTTTTGGATGTGTTCATTTCTTCAATTCTTCATTTCTTAAGATGTTCATCTGCTCATTTGTCCATTTGTTTATTTGTTCATTTGTTCATATGTTCATTTGATTGTTTGTTCATTTCTCAACTTATTCATTTGTTCATTTGTTCATTTGTACATTTGTTCGTTTGTTCATTTGTTCATTTGTTTATTTGTTCATTTGTTCATTTGTTCATTTGTTCATTTGTTCATTTGTTCATTTGTTCATTTGTTCATTTGTTCATTTGTTCATTTGTTCATTTGTTCACTTGTTCATTTGTTCATTTGTCCATTTGTTCATTTGTTCATTTGTTCATTTGTTAATTTGTTCACTTGTCCATTCGTTCGATTGTTTATTTGTTCGTTTGTTCATTTGTTCATTTGTTCATTTGTTCATTTGTTCATTTGTTCATTTTTTCATTTGTTCACTTGTTCATTTGTTCATTTGTCCATTTGTTCATTTGTTCATTTGTTAATTTGTTCACTTGTCCATTCGTTCGATTGTTCATTTCTTCATTTGTTCGTTTGTTCATTTGTTCATTTGTTCATTTGTTCAATTGATAATTCGTTCATTTGTTCATATGTTCATTTGAATGTTTCTTCATTCGTTCAATGGTTCATTTGTTCATTTGTTCATTTGTCTACTCGCTCGTTTGTTCATTTGTTCATTTGTTCAGATGTTAATTTGTCCATTCTTGGATGTGTTCATTTCTTCAATTCTTCATTTCTTAAGTTGTTCATTTTTTCATTTGTCCATTTGTTTATTTGTTCATTTGTTCATATGTCCATTTGATTGTTTGTTCATTTCTCAACTTATTCATTTGTTCATTTGTTCATTTGTCCATTTGTATATTTGCTCATTTGTTCATTTGTTCATTTGTTCATTTGTTCATTTGTTCATTTGTTCAGTTGTTCATTTGTTCATTTGTCCATTTGTTCATTTGTTCATTTGTTAATTTGTTCATTTGTCCATTCGTTCGTTTGTTCATTTGTTCATTTGTTAATTTGTTCATTTGTTCATTTGTTCATTTGATCATTTTTCATTTGTTCATTTGATCATTTTTTCGTTTGTTCTTTTGTTCATTTTTTTATTTGTTCATTTGTTCATTTGTTCATTTGTTCATTTGTTCATTTGTTCATTTGTTCATTTGTTCATTTGTTCATTTGTTCATTTGTTCATTTGTTCATTTGTTCATTTGTTCATTTGTTCATTTGTTCATTTGTTCATTTGTTCATTTGTTCATTTGTTCATTTGTTCATTTGTTCATTTGTTCATTTGTTCATTTGTTCATTTGTTCATTTGTTCATTTGTTCATTTGTTCATTTGTTCATTTGTTCATTTGTTCATTTGTTCATTTGATCATTTGTTCATTTGTTCATTTGTTCATTTGTTCATTTGTTCATTTGTTCATTTGTTCATTTGTTCATTTGTTCATTTGATCATTTGTTCATTTGATCATTTGTTCATTTGTTCATTTGTTCATTTGTTCATTTATTCATTTGTTCATATATTAATTGATCCATTTTTGGATTTGTTCATTTCTTCAATTCTTCATTTCTTGAGTTGTTCATTTGTTCATTTGTTCGTTTGTGAATTTGTTCATTTGTTCATTCGATCAGTTGTTCATATGTTCATTTGATTGTTTGTTCATTTCTCAACTTATTCATTTGTTCATTTGTTCATTTGTTCATTTGATCAGTTGTTCATTTGATTGTTTGTTCATTTCTCAACTTATTCATTTGTTCATTTGTTCATTTGTTCATTTGTTCATTTGTCCATTTTTGGATTGGTTCATTTCTTCAATTCTTCATTTCTTATGTTGTTCATTCGTTCATTTGTTCATTTGTTCATTTGTTCATTTGTTCATTTGTTCATTTGTCCATTTGTTCATTTGTACATTTGTTCATTTGTTCATTTGTTCATTTGTCCATTCGTTCGTTTGTTCATTTGTTCATATGTTCATTTGTTCGTTTGTTCATTTGTTCGTTTGTTCACTTGTTCATTTGTTCATTTGTTCATTTGTTCATTTGTCCATTTGTTCATTTGTTCATTTGTTCATTTGTTCATTTGTTCATTTGTTCATTTGTTCATTTGTTCATGTGTTCATTTGTTCATTTGTTCATTTGTTCATTTTTTCATTTGTTCATTTGTTCATTTGTTCATTTGTTCATTTGTTCATTTGTTCATTTGTTCATTTGTTCATTTATAAATTTGTTCATATGTTAATTGATCCATTTTTGGATTTGTTCATTTCTTCAATTCTTCATTTCTTGAGTTGTTCATTTGTTCATTTGTTCGTTTGTCAATTTGTTCATTTGTTCATTTGATCAGTTGTTCATATGTTCATTTGATTGTTTGTTCATTTCTCAACTTATTCATTTGTTCATTTGTTCATTTGTTCATTTGTCCATTTTTGGATTTGTTCATTTCTTCAATTCTTCATTTCTTATGTTGTTCATTCGTTCATTTGTTCATTTGTTCATTTCTCCATTTGTTCATTTGTTCATTTTTTCATTTGTTCATTTGTTCATTTATTCATTTGTTCATTTGTTCATTTGTTCATTAGTACATTTGTTCATTTCTTCATTTGTTCATTTGTTCATCTGTTCATTTGTTCATTTCTTCATTTCATCATTTCTTCCTTTCTTCATTTCTTCATTTCTTCATTTGTTCATTTATTCATTTGTTCATTTGTTCATTTGTTCATTTGTTCATTTGTTCATTTGTTCATTTGTCATTTGTTCATTTGTTCATTTGTTCATTTGTTCATTTGTTCATTTGTTCATTTGTTCATTTGTTCATTTGTTCATTTGTTCATTTGTTCATTTGTTCATTTGTTCATTTGTTCATTTGTTCATTTGTTCATTTGTTCATTTGTTCATTTGTTCATTTGTTGATTTGTTCATTCGTTCATTTGTTCGTTTGTTCATTTGTTCATTAGTTCATTTGTTCATTTGTTCATTTGTTCATTTGTTCATTTGTTCATTTGTTCATTTGATCATTTGTTCATTTGTTCATTTGTTCATTTGTTCATTTGTTCATTTGTTCATTTGTTCATTTGTTCATTTGTTCATTTGTTCATTTGTTCATTTGTTCATTTGTTCATTTGTTCATTTGTTCATTTGTTCATTTGTTCATTTGTTCATTTGTTCATTTGTTCATTTGTTCATTTGTTCATTTGTTCATTTGTCTACTCGCTCGTTTGTTCATTTGTTCAATTGTTCAGATGTTAATTTGTCCATTTTTGGAAGTGTTCATTTCTTCAATTCTTCATTTCTTAAGTTGTTCATTTTTTCATTTGTCCATTTGTTTATTTGTCCATTTGTTCATATGTCCATTTGATTGTTTGTTCATTTCTCAACTTATTCATTTGTTCGTTTGTTCATTTGTCCATTTGTATATTTGTTCATTTGTTCATTTGTTCATTTGTTCATTTGTTCATTTGTTCAGTTGTTCTTTTGTTCATTTGTCCATTTGTTCATTTGTTCATTTGTTAATTTGTTCATTTGTCCATTCGTTCGTTTGTTCATTTGTTCATTTGTTAATTTGTTCATTTGTACATTTGTTCATTTGTTCAATGGTTCATTTGTTCATTTGTTCATCTGTTCATTTCTTCATTTCTTCATTTCTTCATTTCTTCATTTCTTCATTTCTTCATTTCTTCATTTCTTCATCTCATCATTTCTTCATTTCTTCATTTCTTCATTTCTTCCTTTGTTCATTTGTTCATTTGTTAATTTGTTCATTTGTCCATTCGTTCGTTTGTTCATTTGTTCATTTGTTCATTTGTTCATTTGTTCATTTGTTCATTTGTTGATTTGATCATTTGTTGATTTGTTCATTTCTTCATTTGTTCATTTGTTCATCTGTTCATTTGTTCATTTCTTCATTTCTTCCTTTCTTCATTTCTTCATTTGTTCATTTGTTCATTTGTTCATTTGTTAATTTGTTCATTTGTTCATTTGTTCATTTGTTCATTTGTACTTGTGTTCATTTGTTCATTTGTTAATTTGTTCAATTGATCCTTTGTTCATTTGTTCATTTGTTCATTTGTTCATTTGTACATTTGTTCATTCGTTCATTTGTTCATTTGTTTATTTGTTTATTGGTTCATTTGTTCATTTGTTCATTCGTTCACTTGTTCATTTGTTCATTTGTTCATTTGTTCATTTGTTCATTTGTCCATTTGTTCATTTGTTCATTTGTTAATTTGTTCATTTGTCCATTCGTTCGTTTGTTCATTTGTTCATTTATTCATTTGTTCATTTGTTCATTTGTTCATTTGTTCATTTGTTCATTTGTACATTTGTTCACTTGTTCATTTTGTTCCTTTGTTCGTTTGTTCGTTTATAATTTGTTCATTTGTACATGTGTTCATTTGTTCATTTGTACATGTGTTCATTTGTTCATTTGTTCATTTGTTCAATTGATCCTTTGTTCATTTGTTCATTCGTTCATTTGCTCTTTTGTTCATTTGTACATTTGTTCATTTGTTCAATTGTTCATTTGTTCATTTGTTCATTTGTTCATTTGTTCATTTGTTCATTTCTTCATTTCTTCATTTGTTCATTTGTTCATTTGTTCATTTGTTCATTTCTTCATTTATTCATTTGTTAATTTGTTCATTTGTTCATTTGTTAATGTGTTCATTTGTTCATTTGTTCATTTGTCCATTCGTTCGTTTGTTCATTTGTTCATTTGTTCATTTGTTCATTTGTTCATTTGTTCATTTGTTCATTTGTTCATTTGTTCATTTGTTCATTTGTTCCTTTGTTCATTTGTTCATTTGTTCATTTGTTCATTTGTTCATTTGTTCATTTGTTCATTTGTTCATTTGTTCATTTGTTCATTTGTTCATTTGTTCATTTGTTCATTTGTTCATTTGTTCATTTGTTCATTTGTTCACTTGACCATTCGTTCGTTTGTTCATTTTTTCATTTGTTCGTTTGTCCATTCGTTCGTTTGTTCATTTGTTCATTTGTTAATTTGTTCATTTGTTCATTTGTTCATTTGTTCATTTGATCATTTTTTCATTTGTTCATTTGATCATTTTTTCATTTGTTCATTTGTTCATTTTTTCATTTGTTCATTTGTTCATTTTTTCATTTGTTCATTTGTTCATTTGTTCATTTGTTCATTTGTTCATTTGTTCACTTGTCCATTCGTTCGTTTGTTCATTCGTTCATTTGTTCGTTTGTTCATTTGTTCATTTGTTCACTTGTTCATTTGTTCATTTGTTCATTTGTTCATTTGTTCATTTGTTCATTTGTTCATTTGTTCATTTGTTCATTTGTTCATTTGTTCATTTGTTCATTTGTTCAGTTGTTCATTTGTTCATTTGTCCATTTGTTCATTTGTACATTTGTTAATTTGTTCATTTGTTAATTTGTTCATTTGTTCATTTGTTCATATGTTGATTTGTTCATTTGTTGATTTGTTCATTCGTTCATTTGTTCATTTGTTCATTTGTTCATTTGTTCATTTGTTCATTTGTTCATTTGTTCATTTGTTCATTTGTTCATTTGTTCATTTGTTCATTTGTTCATTTGTTCATTTGTTCATTTGTTCATTTGTTCATTTGTTCATTTGTTCATTTGTTCATTTGTTCATTTGTTCATTTGTTCATTTGTTCATTTGTTCATTTGTTCATTTGTTCATTTGTTCATTTGTTCATTTGTTAATGTGTCCATTTTTGGATGTGTTCATTTCTTCAATTCTTCATTTCTTAAGATGTTCATCTGCTCATTTGTCCATTTGTTTATTTGTTCATTTGTTCATATGTTCATTTGATTGTTTGTTCATTTCTCAACTTATTCATTTGTTCATTTGTTCATTTGTACATTTGTTCGTTTGTTCATTTGTTCATTTGTTTATTTGTTCATTTGTTCATTTGTTCATTTGTTCATTTGTTCATTTGTTCATTTGTTCATTTGTTCATTTGTTCATTTGTTCATTTGTTCATTTGTTCACTTGTTCATTTGTTCATTTGTCCATTTGTTCATTTGTTCATTTGTTCATTTGTTAATTTGTTCACTTGTCCATTCGTTCGATTGTTTATTTGTTCGTTTGTTCATTTGTTCATTTGTTCATTTGTTCATTTGTTCATTTGTTCATTTTTTCATTTGTTCACTTGTTCATTTGTTCATTTGTCCATTTGTTCATTTGTTCATTTGTTAATTTGTTCACTTGTCCATTCGTTCGATTGTTCATTTCTTCATTTGTTCGTTTGTTCATTTGTTCATTTGTTCATTTGTTCAATTGATAATTCGTTCATTTGTTCATATGTTCATTTGAATGTTTCTTCATTCGTTCAATGGTTCATTTGTTCATTTGTTCATTTGTCTACTCGCTCGTTTGTTCATTTGTTCATTTGTTCAGATGTTAATTTGTCCATTCTTGGATGTGTTCATTTCTTCAATTCTTCATTTCTTAAGTTGTTCACTTTTTCATTTGTCCATTTGTTTATTTGTTCATTTGTTCATATGTCCATTTGATTGTTTGTTCATTTCTCAACTTATTCATTTGTTCATTTGTTCATTTGTCCATTTGTATATTTGCTCATTTGTTCATTTGTTCATTTGTTCATTTGTTCATTTGTTCATTTGTTCAGTTGTTCATTTGTTCATTTGTCCATTTGTTCATTTGTTCATTTGTTAATTTGTTCATTTGTCCATTCGTTCGTTTGTTCATTTGTTCATTTGTTAATTTGTTCATTTGTTCATTTGTTCATTTGATCATTTTTCATTTGTTCATTTGATCATTTTTTCGTTTGTTCTTTTGTTCATTTTTTTATTTGTTCATTTGTTCATTTGTTCATTTGTTCATTTGTTCATTTGTTCATTTGTTCATTTGTTCATTTGTTCATTTGTTCATTTGTTCATTTGTTCATTTGTTCATTTGTTCATTTGTTCATTTGTTCATTTGTTCATTTGTTCATTTGTTCATTTGTTCATTTGTTCATTTGTTCATTTGTTCATTTGTTCATTTGTTCATTTGTTCATTTGTTCATTTGTTCATTTGTTCATTTGTTCATTTGTTCATTTGTTCATTTGTTCATTTGTTCATTTGTTCATTTGATCATTTGTTCATTTGTTCATTTGTTCATTTGTTCATTTGTTCATTTGTTCATTTGTTCATTTGTTCATTTGTTCATTTGATCATTTGTTCATTTGTTCATTTGTTCATTTGTTCATTTATTCATTTGTTCATATATTAATTGATCCATTTTTGGATTTGTTCATTTCTTCAATTCTTCATTTCTTGAGTTGTTCATTTGTTCATTTGTTCGTTTGTGAATTTGTTCATTTGTTCATTCGATCAGTTGTTCATATGTTCATTTGATTGTTTGTTCATTTCTCAACTTATTCATTTGTTCATTTGTTCATTTGTTCATTTGATCAGTTGTTCATTTGATTGTTTGTTCATTTCTCAACTTATTCATTTGTTCATTTGTTCATTTGTTCATTTGTTCATTTGTCCATTTTTGGATTGGTTCATTTCTTCAATTCTTCATTTCTTATGTTGTTCATTCGTTCATTTGTTCATTTGTTCATTTGTTCATTTGTTCATTTGTTCATTTGTCCATTTGTTCATTTGTACATTTGTTCATTTGTTCATTTGTTCATTTGTCCATTCGTTCGTTTGTTCATTTGTTCATATGTTCATTTGTTCGTTTGTTCATTTGTTCGTTTGTTCACTTGTTCATTTGTTCATTTGTTCATTTGTTCATTTGTCCATTTGTTCATTTGTTCATTTGTTCATTTGTTCATTTGTTCATTTGTTCATTTGTTCATTTGTTCATGTGTTCATTTGTTCATTTGTTCATTTGTTCATTTTTTCATTTGTTCATTTGTTCATTTGTTCATTTGTTCATTTGTTCATTTGTTCATTTGTTCATTTGTTCATTTGTTCATTTGTTCATTTATAAATTTGTTCATATGTTAATTGATCCATTTTTGGATTTGTTCATTTCTTCAATTCTTCATTTCTTGAGTTGTTCATTTGTTCATTTGTTCGTTTGTCAATTTGTTCATTTGTTCATTTGATCAGTTGTTCATATGTTCATTTGATTGTTTGTTCATTTCTCAACTTATTCATTTGTTCATTTGTTCATTTGTTCATTTGTCCATTTTTGGATTTGTTCATTTCTTCAATTCTTCATTTCTTATGTTGTTCATTCGTTCATTTGTTCATTTGTTCATTTCTCCATTTGTTCATTTGTTCATTTTTTCATTTGTTCATTTGTTCATTTATTCATTTGTTCATTTGTTCATTTGTTCATTAGTACATTTGTTCATTTCTTCATTTGTTCATTTGTTCATCTGTTCATTTGTTCATTTCTTCATTTCATCATTTCTTCCTTTCTTCATTTCTTCATTTCTTCATTTGTTCATTTATTCATTTGTTCATTTGTTCATTTGTTCATTTGTTCATTTGTTCATTTGTTCATTTGTCATTTGTTCATTTGTTCATTTGTTCATTTGTTCATTTGTTCATTTGTTCATTTGTTCATTTGTTCATTTGTTCATTTGTTCATTTGTTCATTTGTTCATTTGTTCATTTGTTCATTTGTTCATTTGTTCATTTGTTCATTTGTTCATTTGTTCATTTGTTCATTTGTTCATTTGTTGATTTGTTCATTCGTTCATTTGTTCGTTTGTTCATTTGTTCATTAGTTCATTTGTTCATTTGTTCATTTGTTCATTTGTTCATTTGTTCATTTGTTCATTTGATCATTTGTTCATTTGTTCATTTGTTCATTTGTTCATTTGTTCATTTGTTCATTTGTTCATTTGTTCATTTGTTCATTTGTTCATTTGTTCATTTGTTCATTTGTTCATTTGTTCATTTGTTCATTTGTTCATTTGTTCATTTGTTCATTTGTTCATTTGTTCATTTGTTCATTTGTTCATTTGTTCATTTGATCATTTGTTCATTTGTTCATTTGTTCATTTGTTCATTTGTTCATTTGTTCATTTGTTCATTTGTTCATTTGTTCATTTGTTCATTTGTTCATTTGTTCATTTGTTCATTTGATCATTTGTTCATTTGTTCATTTGTTCATTTGTTCATTTATTCATTTGTTCATATGTTAATTGATCCATTTTTGGATTTGTTCATTTCTTCAATTCTTCATTTCTTGAGTTGTTCATTTGTTCATTTGTTCGTTTGTGAATTTGTTCATTTGTTCATTCGATCAGTTGTTCATATGTTCATTTGATTGTTTGTTCATTTCTCAACTTATTCATTTGTTCATTTGTTCATTTGTTCATTTGATCAGTTGTTCATTTGTTCATTTGATTGTTTGTTCATTTCTCAACTTATTCATTTGTTCATTTGTTCATTTGTTCATTTGTTCATTTGTTCATTTGTCCATTTTTGGATTGGTTCATTTCTTCAATTCTTCATTTCTTATGTTGTTCATTCGTTCATTTGTTCATTTGTTCATTTGTTCATTTGTTCATTTGTTCATTTGTCCATTTGTTCATCTGTACATTTGTTCATTTGTTCATTTGTTCATTTGTCCATTCGTTCGTTTGTTCATTTGTTCATATGTTCATTTGTTCGTTTGTTCATTTGTTCGTTTGTTCACTTGTTCATTTGTTCATTTGTTCATTTGTTCATTTGTCCATTTGTTCATTTGTTCATTTGTTCATTTGTTCATTTGTTCATTTGTTCATTTGTTCATTTGTTCATGTGTTCATTTGTTCATTTGTTCATTTGTTCATTTTTTCATTTGTTCATTTGTTCATTTGTTCATTTGTTCATTTGTTCATTTGTTCATTTGTTCATTTGTTCATTTGTTCATTTGTTCATTTGTTCATTTGTTCATTTGTTCATTTGTTCATTTGTTCATATGTTAATTGATCCATTTTTGGATTTGTTCATTTCTTCAATTCTTCATTTCTTGAGTTGTTCATTTGTTCATTTGTTCGTTTGTCAATTTGTTCATTCGTTCATTTGATCAGTTGTTCATATGTTCATTTGATTGTTTGTTCATTTCTCAACTTATTCATTTGTTCATTTGTTCATTTGTTCACTTGTTCACTTGTTCATTTGTTCATTTGTTCATTTGTTCTTTTGTTCATTTGTTCATTTGTTCATTTGTTCATTTGTTCATTTGTTCATTTCTCCATTTGTTCATTTGTTCATTTTTTTCATTTGTTCATTTCTTCATTTATTCATTTGTTCATTTGTTCATTTGTTCATTTGTCCATTTGTTCATTTGTACATTTGTTCATTTGTTCATTTGTTCATTTGTTTATTTGTTCATTGGTTCATTTGTTCATTTGTTCATTTGTTCATTTGTTCATTTGTTCATTTGTTCATTTGTTCATTTGTTCATTTGTTCGTTTGTTCATTTGTTCGTTTGTTCATTTGTTCGTTTGTTCATTTGTTCGTTTGTTCATTTGTTCGTTTGTTCATTTGTTCGTTTGTTCATTTGTTCGTTTGTTCATTTGTCGTTTGTTCATTTGTTCGTTTGTTCATTTGTTCGTTTGTTCATTTGTTCATTTGTTCATTTGTTCATTTGTTCATTTGTTCATTTGTTCATTTGTTCATTTGTTCATTTGTTCGGTTGTTCACTTGTTCATTTGTTCATTTGTTCATTTGTTCATTTGTTCATTTGTTCATTTGTTCATTTGTTCATTTGTTCATTTGTTCATTTGTTCATTTTCCATTTGTTCATTTGCTCATTTGTTCATTCGTTCATTTGTTCATTTGTTCATTTGTTCATTTGTTCATTTATTCATTTGTTCATTTGTTCATTTGTTCATTTGTCCATTTGTTCATTTGTTCATTTGTTCATTTGTTCATTTGTTCATTTGTTCATTTGTTCATTTTTTTATTTGTTTATTGGTTCATTTCTTCATTTCTTCATTTCTTCATTTCTTCATTTCTTCATTTCTTCATTTGTTCATTTGTTCATTTGTTCACTTGTTCATTTTGTTTCTTTGTTCATTTGTTCATTTGTACATTTGTTCATTTGTTCGTTTATTCATTTGTTCATTTGTAGATTTGTACATTTTTCAAATTGTTCATTTTGCAATTGATACTTTGTTCATTTGTACATTTGTTCATTTGTTCCTATGTTCATTTGTTCATTTGTTCATTTGTACATTTGTTCATTTGTTCATTTGTTCATTCGTTCATTTGTTCATTTGTTCAATCTTTCATTTTTTCATTTGTTCATTTGTTCATTTGTTCGTTTGTTCGTTTGTTCGCTTGTCCGTTTGTTCATTTGTTCATTTGTTCATTTGTTCATTTGTTCATTTGTTCATTTGTTCATTTGTTCATTTGTTCATTTGTTCATTTGTTCATTTGTTCATTTGTTCATTTATTCATTTGTTCATTTGTTCATTTGTTCATTTGCTCATTTGTTCATTTGTTCATTTGTTCATTTGTTCATTTGTTCATTTGTTCATTTGTTCATTTGTTCATTTGTTCATTTGTTCATTTGTTCATTTGTTCATTTGTACATTTGTTCATTTGTTCACTTGTTCATTTTGTTTCTTTGTTCATTTGTTCATTTGTACATTTGTTCATTTGTTCGTTTATTCATTTGTTCATTTGTAGATTTGTACATTTTTCAAATTGTTCATTTTGCAATTGATACTTTGTTCATTTGTACATTTGTTCATTTGTTCCTATGTTCATTTGTTCATTTGTTCATTTGTTCATTTGTTCATTTGTTCATTCGTTCATTTGTTCATTTGTTCAATCTTTCATTTTTTCATTTGTTCATTTGTTCATTTGTTCGTTTGTTCGTTTGTTCGCTTGTCCGTTTGTTCATTTGTTCATTTGTTCATTTGTTCATTTGTTCATTTGTTCATTTGTTCATTTGTTCATTTGTTCATTTGTTCATTTGTTCATTTGTTCATTTATTCATTTGTTCATTTGTTCATTTGTTCATTTGCTCATTTGTTCATTTGTTCATTTGTTCATTTGTTCATTTGTTCATTTGTTCATTTGTTCATTTGTTCATTTGTTCATTTGTTCATTTGTTCATTTGTACATTTGTTCATTTGTTCATATGTTCATTTGATTGTTTGTTCAATTCTCAACGTATTCATTTGTTCATTTGTTCATTTGTTCATTTGTTCATTTGTTCATTTGTTCATTTGTCCATTTCTTCATTTGTTCATTTGTTTGTTTGTTCATTTGTTCATTTGTTCATTTTTTTATTTGTTCATTTGTTCATTTGTTCATTTGTTCATTTGTTCATTTGTTCATTTGTTCATTTGTTCATTTGTTTATTTGTTCATTTGTTCATTTGTTCATTTGTTCATTTGTTCATTTGTACATTTGTTCATTTGTCCATTCGTTCGTTTGTTCATTTGTTCATATGTTCATTTGTTCGTTTGTTCATTTGTTCATTTGTTCATTTGTTCATTTGTTCATTTGTTCATATGTTCATTTGATTGTTTGTTCAATTCTCAACGCATTCATTTGTTCATTTGTTCATTTGTTCATTTGTTCATTTGTTCATTTGTTCATTTGTTCATTTGTTCATTTGTTCATTTGTTCATTTGTACATTTGTTCATTTGTCCATTCGTTCGTTTGTTCATTTGTTCATATGTTCATTTGTTCGTTTGTTCATTTGTTCATTTGTTCATTTGTTCATTTGTTCATTTGTTCATTTGTTCATATGTTCATTTGATTGTTTGTTCAATTCTCAACGCATTCATTTGTTCATTTGTTCATTTGTTCATTTGTTCATTTGTTCATTTGTTCATTTGTTCATTTGTTCATTTGTTCATTTGTTCATTTGTTCATTTGTTCATTTGTTCATTTGTTCATTTGTTCATTTGTTCATTTGTTCATTTGTTCATTTGTTCATTTGTTCATTTGTTCATTTGTTCATTTGTTCATTTGTTCATTTGTTCATTTGTACATTTGTTCATTTGTTCCTATGTTCATTTGTTCATTTGTTCATTTGTACATTTGTTCATTTGTTCATTTGTTCATTCGTTCATTTGTTCATTTGTTCAATCTTTCATTTTTTCATTTGTTCATTTGTTCATTTGTTCGTTTGTTCGTTTGTTCGCTTGTCCGTTTGTTCATTTGTTCATTTGTTCATTTGTTCATTTGTTCATTTGTTCATTTGTTCATTTGTTCATTTGTTCATTTGTTCATTTGTTCATTTGTTCATTTGTTCATTTATTCATTTGTTCATTTGTTCATTTGTTCATTTGCTCATTTGTTCATTTGTTCATTTGTTCATTTGTTCATTTGTTCATTTGTTCATTTGTTCATTTGTTCATTTGTTCATTTGTTCATTTGTTCATTTGTTCATTTGTACATTTGTTCATTTGTTCACTTGTTCATTTTGTTTCTTTGTTCATTTGTTCATTTGTACATTTGTTCATTTGTTCGTTTATTCATTTGTTCATTTGTAGATTTGTACATTTTTCAAATTGTTCATTTTGCAATTGATACTTTGTTCATTTGTACATTTGTTCATTTGTTCCTATGTTCATTTGTTCATTTGTTCATTTGTTCATTTGTTCATTTGTTCATTCGTTCATTTGTTCATTTGTTCAATCTTTCATTTTTTCATTTGTTCATTTGTTCATTTGTTCGTTTGTTCGTTTGTTCGCTTGTCCGTTTGTTCATTTGTTCATTTGTTCATTTGTTCATTTGTTCATTTGTTCATTTGTTCATTTGTTCATTTGTTCATTTGTTCATTTGTTCATTTGTTCATTTATTCATTTGTTCATTTGTTCATTTGTTCATTTGCTCATTTGTTCATTTGTTCATTTGTTCATTTGTTCATTTGTTCATTTGTTCATTTGTTCATTTGTTCATTTGTTCATTTGTTCATTTGTTCATTTGTACATTTGTTCATTTGTTCATATGTTCATTTGATTGTTTGTTCAATTCTCAACGTATTCATTTGTTCATTTGTTCATTTGTTCATTTGTTCATTTGTTCATTTGTTCATTTGTCCATTTCTTCATTTGTTCATTTGTTTGTTTGTTCATTTGTTCATTTGTTCATTTTTTTATTTGTTCATTTGTTCATTTGTTCATTTGTTCATTTGTTCATTTGTTCATTTGTTCATTTGTTCATTTGTTTATTTGTTCATTTGTTCATTTGTTCATTTGTTCATTTGTTCATTTGTACATTTGTTCATTTGTCCATTCGTTCGTTTGTTCATTTGTTCATATGTTCATTTGTTCGTTTGTTCATTTGTTCATTTGTTCATTTGTTCATTTGTTCATTTGTTCATATGTTCATTTGATTGTTTGTTCAATTCTCAACGCATTCATTTGTTCATTTGTTCATTTGTTCATTTGTTCATTTGTTCATTTGTTCATTTGTTCATTTGTTCATTTGTTCATTTGTTCATTTGTACATTTGTTCATTTGTCCATTCGTTCGTTTGTTCATTTGTTCATATGTTCATTTGTTCGTTTGTTCATTTGTTCATTTGTTCATTTGTTCATTTGTTCATTTGTTCATTTGTTCATATGTTCATTTGATTGTTTGTTCAATTCTCAACGCATTCATTTGTTCATTTGTTCATTTGTTCATTTGTTCATTTGTTCATTTGTTCATTTGTTCATTTGTTCATTTGTTCATTTGTTCATTTGTTCATTTGTTCATTTGTTCATTTGTTCATTTGTTCATTTGTTCATTTGTTCATTTGTTCATTTGTTCATTTGTTCATTTGTTCATTTGTTCATTTGTTCATTTGTTCATTTGTTCATTTGTTCATTTGTTCATTTGTTCATTTGTTCATTTGTTCGTTTGTTCATTTGTTCATTTGTTCATCTGTTCATTTGTTCATTTGTTCATTTGTTCATTTGTTCATTTGTTCATTTGTTCACTTGTTCATTTGTTCATTTGTTCATTTCTTCATTTGTTCATTTGTTCATTTGTTCATTTGATTGTTTGTTCATTTCTCAACTTATTCATTTGTTCATTTGTTCATTTGTTCATTTGTTCATTTGTCCATTTTTGGACTTGTTCATTTCTTCAATTCTTCATTTCTTATGTTGTTCATTCGTTCATTTGTTCATTTGTTCATTTGTTCATTTGTTCATTTGTTCATTTGTTCATTTGTTCATTTGTTCATTTGTTCATTTGTTCATTTGTTCATTTGTTCATTTGTTCATTTGTTCATTTGTACATTTGTTCATTTGTCCATTCGTTCGTTTGTTCATTTGTTCATATGTTCATTTGTTCATTTGTCCATTTCTTCATTTGTTCACTCGTTCGTTTGTTCATTTGTTCATTTGTTCATTTGTTCTCTTGTTCTCTTGTTCATTTGTTCATTTGTTCATTTGTTCATTTGTTCATTTGTTCATTTGTTCATTTGTTCGTTTGTTCATTTGTTCATTTGTTCATTTGTTCATTTGTTCATTTGTTCATTTGTTCATTTGTTCATTTGTTCATTTGTTCATTTGTTCATTTGTTCATTTGTTCGTTTTGTTCATTTGTTCGTTTTGTTCACTTGTTCATTTGTTCATTTGTTCATTTGTTCATTTGTTCATTTGTTCATTTGTTCATTTGTTCATTTGTTCATTTGTTCATTTGTTCATTTGTTCACTTGTTCACTTGTTCATTTGTTCATTTGTTCATTTGTTCTTTTGTTCATTTGTTCATTTGTTCATTTGTTCATTTGTTCATTTGTTCATTTGTTCATTTGTTCATTTGTTCATTTGTTCATTTGTTCATTTGTTCATTTGTTCATTTGTTCATTTGTTCATTTGATCATTTGTTCATTTGTTCATTTGTTCATTTGTTCATTTGTTCATTTGTTCATTTGTTCACTTGTTCATTTGTTCATTTGTTCATTTGTTCATTTGTTCATTTGTTCATTTGTTCATTTGTTCATTTGTTCATTTGTTCATTTGTTCATTTGTTCATTTGTTCATTTGTCCATTTGTTCGTTTGTGAATTTGTTCATTTGTTCATTTGATCAGTTGTTCATATGTTCATTTGATTGTTTGTTCATTTCTCAACTTATTCATTTGTTCATTTGTTCATTTGTTCATTTGATCAGTTGTTCATTTGTTCATTTGATTGTTTGTTCATTTCTCAACTTATTCATTTGTTCATTTGTTCATTTGTTCATTTGTCCATTTTTGGATTTGTTCATTTCTTCAATTCTTCATTTCTTATGTTGTTCATTCGTTCATTTGTTCATTTGTTCATTTGTTCATTTGTTCATTTGTCCATTTGTTCATTTGTACATTTGTTCATTTGTTCATTTGTTCATTTGTCCATTCGTTCGTTTGTTCATTTGTTCATATGTTCATTTGTTCGTTTGTTCGTTTGTTCACTTGTTCATTTGTTCATTTGTTCATTTGTCCATTTCTTCATTTGTTCATTTGTTTGTTTGTTCATTTGTTCATTTGTTCATTTTTTTATTTGTTCATTTGTTCATTTGTTCATTTGTTCATTTGTTCATTTGTTCATTTGTTCATTTGTTCATTTGTTCATTTGTTCATTTGTTCATTTGTTCATTTGTTCATTTGTTCATTTGTTCATTTGTTCATTTGTTCATTTGTTCATTTGTTCATTTGTTCATTTGTTCATTTGTTCATTTGTACATTTGTTCATTTGTCCATTCGTTCGTTTGTTCATTTGTTCATATGTTCATTTGTTCGTTTGTTCATTTGTTCGTTTGTTCACTCGTTCGTTTGTTCATTTGTTCATTTGTTCATTTGTTCTCTTGTTCATTTGTTCATTTGTTCATTTGTTCATTTGTTCATTTGTTCATTTGTTCGTTTGTTCATTTATTCATTTGTTCATTTGTTCATTTGTTCATTTGTTCATTTGTTCATTTGTTCATTTGTTCATTTGTTCATTTGTTCATTTGTTCATTTGTTCATTTGTTCATTTGTTCATTTGTTCATTTGTTCATTTGTTCATTTGTTCATTTGATCATTTGTTCATTTGTTCATTTGTTCATTTGTTCATTTGTTCGTTTGTTCACTTGTTCATTTGTTCATTTGTTCATTTGTTCATTGTTCATTTGTTCATTTGTTCACTTGTTCACTTGTTCATTTGTTCATTTGTTCATTTGTTCATTTGTTCATTTGTTCATTTGTTCATTTGTTCATTTGTTCATTTGTTCATTTGTTCATTTGTTCATTTGTTCATTTGTTCATTTGTTCATTTGTTCATTTGTTCATTTGTTCATTTGTTCATTTGTTCATTTGTTCATTTGTTCATTTGTTCATTTGTTCATTTGTTCATTTGTTCATTTGTTCATTTGTTCATTTATTCATTTGTTCATATGTTAATTGATCCATTTTTGGATTTGTTCATTTCTTCAATTCATCATTTCTTGAGTTGTTCATTTGTTCATTTGTTCGTTTGTTCATTTGATCAGTTGTTCATATGTTCATTTGATTGTTTGTTCATTTCTCAACTTATTCATTTGTTCATTTGTTCATTTGTTCATTTGTTCATTTGTTCATTTGTACACTTGTTCACTTGTTCATTTGTTCATTTGTTCATTTGTTCTTTTGTTCATTTGTTCATTTGTTCATTTGTTCATTTGTTCATTTGTTCATATGTTCATTTGTTCATTTGTTCATTTGTTCATTTGTTCATTTGTTCATTTGTTCATTTGTTCATTTGTTCATTTGTTCATTTGTTCATTTGTTCATTTGTTCATTTGTTCATTTGTTCATTTGTTCATTTGTTCATTTGTTCATTTGTTCATTTGTTCATTTGTTCATTTGTTCATTTGTTCATTTGTTCATTTGTTCATTTGTTCATTTATTCATTTGTTCATATGTTAATTGATCCATTTTTGGATTTGTTCATTTCTTCAATTCTTCATTTCTTGAGTTGTTCATTTGTTCATTTGTTCGTTTGTCCATTTGATCAGTTGTTCCTATGTTCATTTGATTGTTTGTACATTTCTCAACTTATTCATTTGTTCATTTGTTCATTTGTTCATTTGATCAGTTGTTCATTTGTTCATTTGATTGTTTGTTCATTTCTCAACTTATTCATTTGTTCATTTGTTCATTTGTTCATTTGTCCATTTTTGGATTTGTTCATTTCTTCAATTCTTCATTTCTTATGTTGTTCATTCGTTCATTTGTTCATTTGTTCATTTGTTCATTTGTTCATTTGTTCATTTGTTCATTTGTTCATTTGTTCATTTGTTCATTTGTTCATTTGTTCATTTGTTCATTTGTTCATTTGTTCATTTGTTCATTTGTTCATTTGTTCATTTGTTCATTTGTTCATTTGTTCATTTGTTCATTTGTTCATTTGTTCATTTGTTCATTTGTTCATTTGTTCATTTGTTCATTTGTTCATTTGTTCATTTGTTCATTTGTTCATTTGTTCATTTGTTCATTTGTTCATTTGTTCATTTGTTCATTTGTTCATTTGTTCATTTGTTCATTTGTTCATTTGTTCATTTGTTCATTTGTGCATTTGTTCGATTGTTCATTTGTTCGTTTGTTCATTTGTTCGTTTGTTCATTTGTTCGTTTGTTCATTTGTTCGTTTGTTCATTTGTTCGTTTGTTCATTTGTCGTTTGTTCATTTGTTCGTTTGTTCATTTGTTCGTTTGTTCATTTGTTCATTTGTTCATTTGTTCATTTGTTCATTTGTTCATTTGTTCATTTGTTCATTTGTTCATTTGTTCATTTGTTCATTTGTTCATTTGTTCGGTTGTTCACTTGTTCATTTGTTCATTTGTTCATTTGTTCATTTGTTCATTTGTTCATTTGTTCATTTGTTCATTTGTTCATTTGTTCATTTGTACACTTGTTCACTTGTTCATTTGTTCATTTGTTCATTTGTCCATTTGTTCATTTGTACATTTGTTCATTTGTTCATTTGTTCATTTGTTCATTTGTTTATTTGTTTATTGGTTCTTTTCTTCATTTCTTCATTTCTTCATTTCTTCATTTCTTCATTTGTTCATTTGTTCATTTGTTCATTTGTTCACTTGTTCATTTTGTTTCTTTGTTCATTTGTTCATTTGTACATTTGTTCATTTGTTCGTTTATTCATTTGTTCATTTGTAGATTTGTACATTTTTCAAATTGTTCATTTTGCAATTGATCCTTTGTTCATTTGTACATTTGTTCATTTGTTCATTTGTTCATTTTTTCATTTGTTCATTTGTTCATTTGTTCATTTGTTCATTTGTTCATTTGTTCATTTGTTCATTTGTTCATTTGTTCATTTGTTCATTTGTTCATTTGTTCATTTGTTCATTTGTTCATTTGTTCATTTGTTCATTTGTTCATTTGTTCATTTGTTCATTTGTTCATTTGTTCATTTGATCATTTGTTCATTTGTTCATTTGTTCATTTGTTCATTTATTCATTTGTTCATATGTTAATTGGTCCATTTTTGGATTTGTTCATTTCTTCAATTCTTCATTTCTTGAGTTGTTCATTTGTTCATTTGTTCGTTTGTGAATTTGTTCATTTGTTCATTTGATCAGTTGTTCATATGTTCATTTGATTGTTTGTTCATTTCTCAACTTATTCATTTGTTCATTTGTTCATTTGTTCATTTGTTCATTTGTTCATTTGTTCATTTTCCATTTGTTCATTTGCTCATTTGTTCATTCGTTCATTTGTTCATTTGTTCATTTGTTCATTTGTTCATTTATTCATTTGTTCATTTGTTCATTTGTTCATTTGTCCATTTGTTCATTTGTTCATTTGTTCATTTGTTCATTTGTTCATTTGTTCATTTGTTCATTTTTTTTATTTGTTTATTGGTTCATTTCTTCATTTCTTCATTTCTTCATTTCTTCATTTCTTCATTTCTTCATTTGTTCATTTGTTCATTTGTTCATTTGTTCACTTGTTCATTTTGTTTCTTTGTTCATTTGTTCATTTGTACATTTGTTCATTTGTTCGTTTATTCATTTGTTCATTTGTTCGTTTATTCATTTGTTCATTTGTAGATTTGTACATTTTTCAAATTGTACATTTTGCAATTGATACTTTGTTCATTTGTACATTTGTTCATTTGTTCCTATGTTCATTTGTTCATTTGTTCATTTGTTCATTTGTTCATTTGTTGATTTGTTCATTCGTTCATTTGTTCATTTGTTCAATCTTTCATTTTTTCATTTGTTCATTTGTTCATTTGTTCGTTTGTTCGTTTGTTCGCTTGTCCGTTTGTTCGCTTGTCCGTTTGTTCATTTGTTCATTTGTTCATTTGTTCATTTGTTCATTTGTTCATTTGTTCATTTGTTCATTTGTTCATTTGTTCATTTGTTCATTTGTTCATTTGTTCATTTGTTCATTTGTTCATTTGTTCATTTGTTCATTTGCTCATTTGTTCATTTGTTCATTTGTTCATTTGTTCATTTGTTCATTTGTTCATTTGTTCATTTGTTCATTTGTTCATTTGTTCATTTGTTCATTTGTTCATTTGTTCATTTGTTCATTTGTTCATTTGTTCATTTGTTCATTTGTTCATTTGTTCATTTGTTCATTTGTTCATTTGTTCATTTGTTCATTTGTTCATTTGTTCATTTGTTCATATGTTCATTTGATTGTTTGTTCAATTCTCAACGTATTCATTTGTTCATTTGTTCATTTGTTCATTTGTTCATTTGTTCATTTGTTCATTTGTCCATTTCTTCATTTGTTCATTTGTTTGTTTGTTCATTTGTTCATTTGTTCATTTTTTTATTTGTTCATTTGTTCATTTGTTCATTTGTTCATTTGTTCATTTGTTCATTTGTTCATTTGTTTATTTGTTCATTTGTTCATTTGTTCATTTGTTCATTTGTTCATTTGTTCATTTGTTCATTTGTACATTTGTTCATTTGTCCATTCGTTCGTTTGTTCATTTGTTCATATGTTCATTTGTTCGTTTGTTCATTTGTTCATTTGTTCATTTGTTCATTTGTTCATTTGTTCATATGTTCATTTGATTGTTTGTTCAATTCTCAACGCATTCATTTGTTCATTTGTTCATTTGTTCATTTGTTCATTTGTTCATTTGTTCATTTGTTCATTTGTTCATTTGTTCATTTGTTCATTTGTACATTTGTTCATTTGTTCATTTGATCATTTTTCATTTGTTCATTTGATCATTTTTTCATTTGTTCATTTGTTCATTTGTTCATTTGTTCATTTGTTCATTTGTTCATTTGTTCATTTGTTCATTTGTTCATTTGTTCATTTGTTCATTTGTTCATTTGTTCATTTGTTCATTTGTTCATTTGTTCATTTGTTCATTTGTTCATTTGTTCATTTGTTCATTTGTTCATTTGTTCATTTGTTCATTTGTTCATTTGTTCATTTGTTCATTTGTTCATTTGTTCATTTGTTCATTTGTTCATTTGTTCATTTGTTCATTTGTTCATTTGTTCATTTGTTCATTTGTTCATTTGTTCATTTGTTCATTTGTTCATTTGTTCATTTGTTCATTTGTTCATTTGTTCATTTGTTCATTTGTTCATTTGTACATATGTTAATTGATCCATTTTTGGATTTGTTCATTTCTTCAATTCTTCATTTCTTGAGTGTTTCATTTGTCCATTTGTTCGTTTGTGAATTTGTTCATTTGTTCATTTGATCAGTTGTTCATATGTTCATTTGATTGTTTGTTCATTTCTCAACTTATTCATTTGTTCATTTGTTCATTTGTTCATTTGATCAGTTGTTCATTTGTTCATTTGATTGTTTGTTCATTTCTCAACTTATTCATTTGTTCATTTGTTCATTTGTTCATTTGTTCATTTGTCCATTTTTGGACTTGTTCATTTCTTCAATTCTTCATTTCTTATGTTGTTCATTCGTTCATTTGTTCATTTGTTCATTTGTTCATTTGTTCATTTGTTCATTTGTTCATTTGTTCATTTGTTCATTTGTTCATTTGTTCATTTGTTCATTTGTTCATTTGTTCATTTGTTCATTTGTACATTTGTTCATTTGTCCATTCGTTCGTTTGTTCATTTGTTCATATGTTCATTTGTTCATTTGTCCATTTCTTCATTTGTTCACTCGTTCGTTTGTTCATTTGTTCATTTGTTCATTTGTTCTCTTGTTCTCTTGTTCATTTGTTCATTTGTTCATTTGTTCATTTGTTCATTTGTTCGTTTGTTCATTTGTTCATTTGTTCATTTGTTCATTTGTTCATTTGTTCATTTGTTCATTTGTTCATTTGTTCATTTGTTCATTTGTTCATTTGTTCATTTGTTCATTTGTTCATTTGTTCATTTGTTCATTTGTTCATTTGTTCATTTGTTCATTTGTTCATTTGTTCATTTGTTCATTTGTTCATTTGTTCATTTGTTCGTTTGTTCACTTGTTCATTTGTTCATTTGTTCATTTGTTCGTTTGTTCATTTTTTCATTTGTCCATTTGTTTATTTGTTCATTTGTTCATATGTCCAGTTGATTGTTTGTTCATTTCTCAACTTATTCATTTGTTCGTTTGTTCATTTGTCCATTTGTATATTTGTTCATTTGTTCATTTGTTCATTTGTTCATTTGTTCATTTGTTCATTTGTTCATTTGTTCATTTGTTCATTTGTTCATTTGTTCATTTGTTCATTTGTTCATTTGTTCATTTGTTCGTTTGTTCGTTTGTTCGCTTGTCCGTTTGTTCATTTGTTCATTTGTTCATTTGTTCATTTGATCATTTGTTCATTTGTTCATTTGTTCATTTGTTCATTTGTTCATTTGTTCACTTGTTCACTTGTTCATTTGTTCATTTGTTCATTTGTTCATTTGTTCATTTGTTCATTTGTTCATTTGTTCATTTGTTCATTTGTTCATTTGTTCATTTGTTCATTTGTTCATTTGTTCATTTGTTCATTTGTTCATTTGTTCATTTGTTCATTTGTTCATTTGTTCATTTGTTCGTTTTGTTCACTTGTTCATTTGTTCATTTGTTCATTTGTTCATTTGTTCATTTGTTCATTTGTTCATTTGTTCATTTGTTCATTTGTTCATTTGTTCACTTGTTCACTTGTTCATTTGTTCATTTGTTCATTTGTTCTTTTGTTCTTTTGTTCATTTGTTCATTTGTTCATTTGTCCATTTGTTCATTTGTACATTTGTTCATTTGTTCATTCGTTCATTTGTCCATTCGTTCGTTTGTTCATTTGTTCATATGTTCATTTGTTCGTTTGTTCGTTTGTTCACTTGTTCATTTGTTCATTTGTTCATTTGTCCATTTCTTCATTTGTTCATTTGTTTGTTTGTTCATTTGTTCATTTGTTCATTTTTTTATTTGTTCATTTGTTCATTTGTTCATTTGTTCATTTGTTCATTTGTTCATTTGTTCATTTGTTCATTTGTTCATTTGTACATTTGTTCATTTGTCCATTCGTTCGTTTGTTCATTTGTTCATATGTTCATTTGTTCGTTTGTTCATTTGTTCGTTTGTTCACTCGTTCGTTTGTTCATTTGTTCATTTGTTCATTTGTTCTCTTGTTCTCTTGTTCATTTGTTCATTTGTTCATTTGTTCATTTGTTCATTTGTTCGTTTGTTCATTTATTCATTTGTTCATTTGTTCATTTGTTCATTTGTTCATTTGTTCATTTGTTCATTTGTTCATTTGTTCATTTGTTCATTTGTTCATTTGTTCATTTGTTCATTTGTTCATTTGTTCATTTGTTCATTTGTTCATTTGTTCATTTGTTCATTTCATCATTTGTTCATTTGTTCATTTGTTCATTTGTTCATTTGTTCGTTTGTTCACTTGTTCATTTGTTCATTTGTTCATTTGTTCATTGTTCATTTGTTCATTTGTTCACTTGTTCACTTGTTCATTTGTTCATTTGTTCATTTGTTCTTTTGTTCATTTGTTCATTTGTTCATTTGTTCATTTGTTCATTTGTTCATTTGTTCATTTGTTCATTTGTTCATTTGTTCATTTGTTCATTTGTTCATTTGTTCATTTGTTCATTTGTTCATTTGTTCATTTGTTCATTTGTTCATTTGTTCATTTGTTCATTTGTTCATTTGTTCATTTGTTCATTTGTTCATTTGTTCATTTGTTCATTTGTTCATTTGTTCATTTGTTCATTTGTTCATTTGTTCATTTGTTCATTTGTTCATTTGTTCATTTGTTCATTTGTTCATTTGTTCATTTGTTCATTTGTTCATTTGTTCATTTGTTCATTTGTTCATTTGTTCATTTGTTCATTTGTTCATTTGTTCATTTGTTCATTTGTTCATTTGTTCATTTGTTCATTTGTTCATTTGTTCATTTGTTCATTTGTTCATTTGTTCATTTGTTCATTTGTTCATTTGTTCATTTGTTCATTTGTTCATTTGTTCATTTGTTCATTTGTTCATTTGTTCATTTGTTCATTTGTTCATTTGTTCATTTGTTCATTTGTTCATTTGTTCATTTGTTCATTTGTTCATTTGTTCATTTGTTCATTTGTTCATTTGTTCATTTGTTCATTTGTTCATTTGTTCATTTGTTCATTTGTTCATTTGTTCATTTGTTCATTTGTTCATTTGTTCATTTGTTCATTTGTTCATTTGTTCATTTGTTCATTTGTTCATTTGTTCATTTGTTCATTTGTTCATTTGTTCATTTGTTCATTTGTTCATTTGTTCATTTGTTCATTTGTTCATTTGTTCATTTGTTCATTTGTTCATTTGTTCATTTGTTCATTTGTTCATTTGTTCATTTGTTCATTTGTTCATTTGTTCATTTGTTCATTTGTTCATTTGTTCATTTGTTCATTTGTTCATTTATTCATTTGTTCATATGTTAATTGATCCATTTTTGGATTTGTTCATTTCTTCAATTCTTCATTTCTTGAGTTGTTCATTTGTCCATTTATTCGTTTGTAAATTTGTTCATTTGTTCATTTGATCAGTTGTTCATATGTTCATTTGATTGTTTGTTCATTTCTCAACTTATTCATTTGTTCATTTGTTCATTTGTTCATTTGATCAGTTGTTCCTATGTTCATTTGATTGTTTGTTCATTTCTCAACTTATTCATTTGTTCATTTGTTCATTTGATCAGTTGTTCATTTGTTCATTTGATTGTTTGTTCATTTCTCAACTTATTCATTTGTTCATTTGTTCATTTGTTCATTTGTTCATTTGTCCATTTTTGGATTTGTTCATTTCTTCAATTCTTCATTTCTTATGTTGTTCATTCGTTCATTTGTTCATTTGTTCATTTGTTCATTTGTTCATTTGTTCATTTGTTCATTTGTTCATTTGTTCATTTGTTCATTTGTTCATTTGTTCATTTGTTCATTTGTTCATTTGTTCATTTGTTCATTTGTTCATTTGTTCATTTGTTCATTTGTTCATTTGTTCATTTGTTCATTTGTTCATTTGTTCATTTGTTCATTTGTTCATTTGTTCATTTATTCATTTGTTCATATGTTAATTGATCCATTTTTGGATTTGTTCATTTCTTCAATTCTTCATTTCTTGAGTTGTTCATTTGTTCATTTGTTCGTTTGTTCATTTGATCAGTTGTTCATATGTTCATTTGATTGTTTGTTCATTTCTCAACTTATTCATTTGTTCATTTGTTCATTTGTTCATTTGATCAGTTGTTGATTTGTTCATTTGATTGTTTGTTCATTTCTCAACTTATTCATTTGTTCATTTGTTCATTTGTTCATTTGTCCATTTTTGGATTTGTTCATTTCATCAATTCTTCATTTCTTATGTTGTTCATTCGTTCATTTGTTCATTTGTTCATTTGTTCATTTGTTCATTTGTCCATTTGTTCATTTGTACATTTGTTCATTTGTTCATTTGTCCATTCGTTCGTTTGTTCATTTGTTCATATGTTCATTTGATCGTTTGTTCGTTTGTTCACTTGTTCATTTGTTCATTTGTTCATTTGTCCATTTCTTCATTTGTTCATTTGTTCATTTGTTCACTTGTTCATTTGTTCATTTGTTCATTTTTTCATTTTTTCATTTGTTCATTTGTTCATTTGTTCATTTGTTCATTTGTTCATTTGTTCATTTGTTCATTTGTTCATTTGTTCATTTGTTCATTTGTTCATTTGTTCATTTGTTCATTTGTTCATTTGTTCATTTGTTCATTTGTCCATTTTTGGATTGGTTCATTTCTTCAATTCTTCATTTCTTATGTTGTTCATTCGTTCATTTGTTCATTTGTTCATTTGTTCATTTGTTCATTTGTTCATTTGTTCATTTGTCCATTTGTTCATTTGTACATTTGTTCATTTGTTCATTTGTTCATTTGTCCATTCGTTCGTTTGTTCATTTGTTCATATGTTCATTTGTTCGTTTGTTCATTTGTTCGTTTGTTCACTTGTTCATTTGTTCATTTGTTCATTTGTTCATTTGTCCATTTGTTCATTTGTTCATTTGTTCATTTGTTCATTTGTTCATTTGTTCATTTGTTCATTTGTTCATTTATTCATGTGTTCATTTGTTCATTTGTTCATTTGTTCATTTTTTCATTTGTTCATTTGTTCATTTGTTCATTTGTTCATTTGTTCATTTGTTCATTTGTTCATTTATAAATTTGTTCATATGTTAATTGATCCATTTTTGGATTTGTTCATTTCTTCAATTCTTCATTTCTTGAGTTGTTCATTTGTTCATTTGATCGTTTGTCAATTTGTTCATTTGTTCATTTGATCAGTTGTTCATATGTTCATTTGATTGTTTGTTCATTTCTCAACTTATTCATTTGTTCATTTGTTCATTTGTTCATTTGTCCATTTTTGGATTTGTTCATTTCTTCAATTCTTCATTTCTTATGTTGTTCATTCGTTCATTTGTTCATTTGTTCATTTCTCCATTTGTTCATTTGTTCATTTTTTTCATTTGTTCATTTGTTCATTTATTCATTTGTTCATTTGTTCATTTGTTCATTTGTCCATTTGTTCATTTGTACATTTGTTCATTTGTTCATTTGTTCATTTGTTTATTTGTTCATTGGTTCATTTGTTCATTTGTTCATTTGTTCATTTGTTCATTTGTTCATTTGTTCATTTGTTCATTTGTTCATTTGTTCGTTTGTTCATTTGTTCGTTTGTTCATTTGTTCGTTTGTTCATTTGTTCGTTTGTTCATTTGTTCGTTTGTTCATTTGTTCGTTTGTTCATTTGTCGTTTGTTCATTTGTTCGTTTGTTCATTTGTTCGTTTGTTCATTTGTTCATTTGTTCATTTGTTCATTTGTTCATTTGTTCATTTGTTCATTTGTTCATTTGTTCATTTGTTCATTTGTTCATTTGTTCATTTGTTCATTTGTTCATTTGTTCGGTTGTTCACTTGTTCATTTGTTCATTTGTTCATTTGTTCATTTGTTCATTTGTTCATTTGTTCATTTGTTCATTTGTACACTTTTTCACTTGTTCATTTGTTCATTTGTTCATTTGTCCATTTGTTCATTTGTACATTTGTTCATTTGTTCATTTGTTCATTTGTTCATTTGTTTATTTGTTTATTAGTTCTTTTCTTCATTTCTTCATTTCTTCATTTCTTCATTTCTTCATTTGTTCATTTGTTCATTTGTTCATTTGTTCACTTGTTCATTTTGTTTCTTTGTTCATTTGTTCATTTGTACATTTGTTCATTTGTTCGTTTATTCATTTGTTCATTTGTAGATTTGTACATTTTTCAAATTGTTCATTTTGCAATTGATCCTTTGTTCATTTGTACATTTGTTCATTTGTTCATTTGTTCATTTGTTCATTTGTTCATTTGTTCATTTGTTCATTTGTTCATTTGTTCATTTGTTCATTTGTTCATTTGTTCATTTGTTCATTTGTTCATTTGTTCATTTGTTCATTTGTTCATTTGTTCATTTGTTCATTTGTTCATTTGTTCATTTGTTCATTTGTTCATTTGTTCATTTGTTCATTTGTTCATTTGATCATTTGTTCATTTGTTCATTTGTTCATTTGTTCATTTATTCATTTGTTCATATGTTAATTGGTCCATTTTTGGATTTGTTCATTTCTTCAATTCTTCATTTCTTGAGTTGTTCATTTGTTCATTTGTTCGTTTGTGAATTTGTTCATTTGTTCATTTGATCAGTTGTTCATATGTTCATTTGATTGTTTGTTCATTTCTCAACTTATTCATTTGTTCATTTGTTCATTTGTTCATTTGTTCATTTGTTCATTTGTTCATTTTCCATTTGTTCATTTGCTCATTTGTTCATTCGTTCATTTGTTCATTTGTTCATTTGTTCATTTGTTCATTTATTCATTTGTTCATTCGTTCATTTGTTCATTTGTTCAATCTTTCATTTTTTCATTTGTTCATTTGTTCATTTGTTCGTTTGTTCGTTTGTTCGCTTGTCCGTTTGTTCGCTTGTCCGTTTGTTCATTTGTTCATTTGTTCATTTGTTCATTTGTTCATTTGTTCATTTGTTCATTTGTTCATTTGTTCATTTGTTCATTTGTTCATTTGTTCATTTGTTCATTTGTTCATTTGTTCATTTGTTCATTTGTTCATTTGTTCATTTGCTCATTTGTTCATTTGTTCATTTGTTCATTTGTTCATTTGTTCATTTGTTCATTTGTTCATTTGTTCATTTGTTCATTTGTTCATTTGTTCATTTGTTCATTTGTTCATTTGTTCATTTGTTCATTTGTTCATTTGTTCATTTGTTCATTTGTTCATTTGTTCATATGTTCATTTGATTGTTTGTTCAATTCTCAACGTATTCATTTGTTCATTTGTTCATTTGTTCATTTGTTCATTTGTTCATTTGTTCATTTGTCCATTTCTTCATTTGTCCATTTGTTTGTTTGTTCATTTGTTCATTTGTTCATTTTTTTATTTGTTCATTTGTTCATTTGTTCATTTGTTCATTTGTTCATTTGTTCATTTGTTCATTTGTTCATTTGTTCATTTGTTTATTTGTTCATTTGTTCATTTGTTCATTTGTTCATTTGTACATTTGTTCATTTGTCCATTCGTTCGTTTGTTCATTTGTTCATATGTTCATTTGTTCGTTTGTTCATTTGTTCATTTGTTCATTTGTTCATTTGTTCATTTGTTCATTTGTTCATTTGTTCATTTGTTCATTTGTTCATTTGTTCATTTGTTCATTTGTTCATTTGTTCAGTTGTTCATTTGTTCATTTGTTCATTTGTTCATATGTTCATTTGATTGTTTGTTCAATTCTCAACGTATTGATTTGTTCATTTGTTCATTTGTTCATTTGTTCATTTGTTCATTTGTTCATTTGTTCATTTGTCCATTTCTTCATTTGTTCATTTGTTTGTTTGTTCATTTGTTCATTTGTTCATTTTTTTATTTGTTCATTTGTTCATTTGTTCATTTGTTCATTTGTTCATTTGTTCATTTGTTCATTTGTTCATTTGTTTATTTGTTCATTTGTTCATTTGTTCATTTGTTCATTTGTTCATTTGTACATTTGTTCATTTGTCCATTCGTTCGTTTGTTCATTTGTTCATATGTTCATTTGTTCGTTTGTTCATTTGTTCATTTGTTCATTTGTTCATTTGTTCATTTGTTCATATGTTCATTTGATTGTTTGTTCAATTCTCAACGCATTCATTTGTTCATTTGTTCATTTGTTCATTTGTTCATTTGTTCATTTGTTCATTTGTTCATTTGTACATTTGTTCATTTGTTCATTTGATCATTTTTTCATTTGTTCATTTGATCATTTTTTCATTTGTTCATTTGTTCATTTGTTCATTTGTTCATTTGTTCATTTGTACATTTGTTCATTTGTCCATTCGTTCGTTTGTTCATTTGTTCATATGTTCATTTGTTCGTTTGTTCATTTGTTCATTTGTTCATTTGTTCATTTGTTCATTTGTTCATATGTTCATTTGATTGTTTGTTCAATTCTCAACGCATTCATTTGTTCATTTGTTCATTTGTTCATTTGTTCATTTGTTCATTTGTTCATTTGTTCATTTGTTCATTTGTTCATTTGTTCATTTGTTCATTTGTTCATTTGTTCATTTGTACATTTGTTCATTTGTTCATTTGATCATTTTTTCATTTGTTCATTTGTTCATTTGTTCATTTGTACATTTGTTCATTTGTCCATTCGTTCGTTTGTTCATTTGTTCATATGTTCATTTGTTCGTTTGTTCATTTGTTCATTTGTTCATTTGTTCATTTGTTCATATGTTCATTTGATTGTTTGTTCAATTCTCAACGCATTCATTTGTTCATTTGTTCATTTGTTCATTTGTTCATTTGTTCATTTGTTCATTTGTTCATTTGTTCATTTGTTCATTTGTTCATTTGTTCATTTGTTCATTTGTTCATTTGTTCATTTGTACATTTGTTCATTTGTCCATTCGTTCGTTTGTTCATTTGTTCATATGTTCATTTGTTCGTTTGTTCATTTGTTCATTTGTTCATTTGTTCATTTGTTCATTTGTTCATATGTTCATTTGATTGTTTGTTCAATTCTCAACGCATTCATTTGTTCATTTGTTCATTTGTTCATTTGTTCATTTGTTCATTTGTTCATTTGTTCATTTGTTCATTTGTTCATTTGTTCATTTGTTCATTTGTTCATTTGTTCATTTGTTCATTTGTTCATTTGTTCATTTGTTCATTTGTTCATTTGTTCATTTGTTCATTTGTACATTTGTTCATTCGTTCTTTTGTTCATTTGTTTATTTGTTTATTGGTTCATTTGTTCATTTGTTCATTCGTTCACTTGTTCATTTGTTCATTTGTTCATTTGTTCATTTGTTCATTTGTCCATTTGTTCATTTGTTCATTTGTTAATTTGTTCATTTGTCCATTCGTTCGTTTGTTCATTTGTTCATTTATTCATTTGTTCATTTGTTCATTTGTTCATTTGTTCATTTGTTCATTTGTACATTTGTTCACTTGTTCATTTTGTTCCTTTGTTCGTTTGTTCGTTTATAATTTGTTCATTTGTACATGTGTTCATTTGTTCATTTGTACATGTGTTCATTTGTTCATTTGTACATGTGTTCATTTGTTCATTTGTTCATTTGTTTAATTGATCCTTTGTTCATTTGTTCATTTGTTCATTCGTTCATTTGCTCTTTTGTTCATTTGTACATTTGTTCATTTGTTCAATTGTTCATTTGTTCATTTGTTCATTTGTTCATTTGTTCATTTCTTCATTTCTTCATTTGTTCATTTGTTCATTTGTTCATTTCTTCATTTGTTAATTTGTTAATTTGTTCATTTGTTCATTTGTTAATGTGTTCATTTGTTCATTTGTTCATTTGTCCATTCGTTCGTTTGTTCATTTGTTCATTTGTTCATTTGTTCATTTGTTCATTTGTTCATTTGTTCATTTGTTCATTTGTTCATTTGTTCATTTGTTCATTTGTTCATTTGTTCATTTGTTCATTTGTTCATTTGTTCATTTGTTCATTTGTTCATTTGTTCATTTGTTCATTTGTTCATTTGTTCATTTGTTCATTTGTTCATTTATTCATTTGTTCATTTGTTCATTTGTTCACTTGTTCATTTTGTTCCTTTGTTCGTTTGTTCGTTTATAATTTGTTCATTTGTACATGTGTTCATTTGTTCATTTGTACATGTGTTCATTTGTTCATTTGTTCATTTGTTCATTTGTTCATTTGTTCATTTGTTCAATTGATCCTTTGTTCATTTGTTCATTTGTTCATTCGTTCATTTGCTCTTTTGTTCATTTGTACATTTGTTCATTTGTTCAATTGTTCATTTGTTCATTTGTTCATTTGTTCATTTGTTCATTTCTTCATTTCTTCATTTCTTCATTTGTTCATTTGTTCATTTGATCATTTCTTCATTTGTTCATTTGTTAATTTGTTCATTTGTTCATTTGTTCATTTGTTCATTTGTCCATTCGTTCGTTTGTTCATTTGTTCATTTGTTCATTTGTTCATTTGTTCACTTGTTCATTTGTTCATTTGTTCATTTGTTCATTTGTTCATTTGTTCATTTGTTCATTTGTTCATTTGTTCATTTGTTCAATTGATAATTCGTTCATTTGTTCATATGTTCATTTGAATGTTTCTTCATTCGTTCAATGGTTCATTTGTTCATTTGTTCATTTGTCTACTCGCTCGTTTGTTCATTTGTTCAATTGTTCAGATGTTAATTTGTCCATTTTTGGAAGTGTTCATTTCTTCAATTCTTCATTTCTTAAGTTGTTCATTTTTTCATTTGTCCATTTGTATATTTGTTCATTTGTTCATTTGTTCATTTGTTCATTTGTTCATTTGTTCAGTTGTTCATTTGTTCATTTGTCCATTTGTTCATTTGTTCATTTGTTAATTTGTTCATTTGTCCATTCGTTCGTTTGTTCATTTGTTCATTTGTTAATTTGTTCATTTGTTAATTTGTTCATTTGTTCATTTGTTCATTTGTTCATTTGATCATTTTTTCATTTGTTCATTTGATCATTTTTTCATTTGTTCATTTGTTCATTTTTTCATTTGTTCATTTGTTCATTTGTTCATTTGTTCATTTGTTCATTTGTTCACTTGTCCATTCGTTCGTTTGTTCATTCGTTCATTTGTTCGTTTGTTCATTTGTTCATTTGATCACTTGTTCATTTTGTTCCTTTGTTCGTTTGTTCGTTTATAATTTGTTCATTTGTACATGTGTTCATTTGTTCATTTGTACATGTGTTCATTTGTTCATTTGTTCATTTGTTCAATTGATCCTTTGTTCATTTGTTCATTTGTTCATTTGTTCATTCGTTCATTTGCTCTTTTGTTCATTTGTACATTTGTTCATTTGTTCAATTGTTCATTTGTTCATTTGTTCATTTGTTCATTTGTTCATTTGTTCATTTCTTCATTTCTTCATTTGTTCATTTGTTCATTTGTTCATTTCTTCATTTGTTCATTTGTTAATTTGTTCATTTGTTCATTTGTTAATGTGTTCATTTGTTCATTTGTTCATTTGTCCATTCGTTCGTTTGTTCATTTGTTCATTTGTTCATTTGTCCATTCGTTCGTTTGTTCATTTGTTCATTTGTTTATTTGTTCATTTGTTCATTTGTTCATTTGTTCATTTGTTCGTTTGTTCATTTGTTCATTTGTTCATTTGTTCATTTGTTCAATTGATAATTCGTTCATTTGTTCATATGTTCATTTGAATGTTTCTTCATTCGTTCAATGGTTCATTTGTTCATTTGTTCATTTGTCTACTCGCTCGTTTGTTCATTTGTTCATTTGTTCAGATGTTAATTTGTCCATTTTTGGAAGTGTTCATTTCTTCAATTCTTCATTTCTTAAGTTGTTCATTTTTTCATTTGTCCATTTGTTTATTTGTCCATTTGTTCATATGTCCATTTGATTGTTTGTTCATTTCTCAACTTATTCATTTGTTCGTTTGTTCATTTGTCCATTTGTATATTTGTTCATTTGTTCATTTGTTCATTTGTTCATTTGTTCATTTGTTCAGTTGTTCTTTTGTTCATTTGTCCATTTGTTCATTTGTTCATTTGTTAATTTGTTCATTTGTCCATTCGTTCGTTTGTTCATTTGTTCATTTGTTAATTTGTTCATTTGTACATTTGTTCATTTGTTCAATGGTTCATTTGTTCATTTGTTCATCTGTTCATTTCTTCATTTCTTCATTTCTTCATTTCTTCATTTCTTCATTTCTTCATTTCTTCATTTCTTCATTTCTTCATTTCTTCATCTCATCATTTCTTCATTTCTTCATTTCTTCATTTCTTCCTTTGTTCATTTGTTCATTTGTTAATTTGTTCATTTGTCCATTCGTTCGTTTGTTCATTTGTTCATTTGTTCATTTGTTCATTTGTTCATTTGTTCATTTGTTGATTTGATCATTTGTTGATTTGTTCATTTCTTCATTTGTTCATTTGTTCATCTGTTCATTTGTTCATTTCTTCATTTCTTCCTTTCTTCATTTCTTCATTTGTTCATTTGTTCATTTGTTCATTTGTTAATTTGTTCATTTGTTCATTTGTTCATTTGTTCATTTGTTCATTTGTACTTGTGTTCATTTGTTCATTTGTTAATTTGTTCAATTGATCCTTTGTTCATTTGTTCATTTGTTCATTTGTTCATTTGTACATTTGTTCATTCGTTCATTTGTTCATTTGTTTATTTGTTTATTGGTTCATTTGTTCATTTGTTCATTCGTTCACTTGTTCATTTGTTCATTTGTTCATTTGTTCATTTGTTCATTTGTCCATTTGTTCATTTGTTCATTTGTTAATTTGTTCATTTGTCCATTCGTTCGTTTGTTCATTTGTTCATTTATTCATTTGTTCATTTGTTCATTTGTTCATTTGTTCATTTGTTCATTTGTACATTTGTTCACTTGTTCATTTTGTTCCTTTGTTCGTTTGTTCGTTTATAATTTGTTCATTTGTACATGTGTTCATTTGTTCATTTGTACATGTGTTCATTTGTTCATTTGTTCATTTGTTCAATTGATCCTTTGTTCATTTGTTCATTCGTTCATTTGCTCTTTTGTTCATTTGTACATTTGTTCATTTGTTCAATTGTTCATTTGTTCATTTGTTCATTTGTTCATTTGTTCATTTGTTCATTTCTTCATTTCTTCATTTGTTCATTTGTTCATTTGTTCATTTGTTCATTTCTTCATTTGTTCATTTGTTAATTTGTTCATTTGTTCATTTGTTAATGTGTTCATTTGTTCATTTGTTCATTTGTCCATTCGTTCGTTTGTTCATTTGTTCATTTGTTCATTTGTTCATTTGTTCATTTGTTCATTTGTTCATTTGTTCATTTGTTCATTTGTTCATTTGTTCATTTGTTCCTTTGTTCATTTGTTCATTTGTTCATTTGTTCATTTGTTCATTTGTTCATTTGTTCATTTGTTCATTTGTTCATTTGTTCATTTGTTCATTTGTTCATTTGTTCATTTGTTCATTTGTTCATTTGTTCATTTGTTCATTTGTTCACTTGACCATTCGTTCGTTTGTTCATTTTTTCATTTGTTCGTTTGTCCATTCGTTCGTTTGTTCATTTGTTCATTTGTTAATTTGTTCATTTGTTCATTTGTTCATTTGTTCATTTGATCATTTTTTCATTTGTTCATTTGATCATTTGTTCATTTGTTCATTTGTTCATTTTTTCATTTGTTCATTTGTTCATTTGTTCATTTGTTCATTTGTTCATTTGTTCACTTGTCCATTCGTTCGTTTGTTCATTCGTTCATTTGTTCGTTTGTTCATTTGTTCATTTGTTCACTTGTTCATTTGTTCATTTGTTCATTTGTTCATTTGTTCATTTGTTCATTTGTTCATTTGTTCATTTGTTCATTTGTTCATTTGTTCATTTGTTCATTTGTTCATTTGTTCAGTTGTTCATTTGTTCATTTGTCCATTTGTTCATTTGTACATTTGTTAATTTGTTCATTTGTTAATTTGTTCATTTGTTCATTTGTTCATATGTTGATTTGTTCATTTGTTGATTTGTTCATTCGTTCATTTGTTCATTTGTTCATTTGTTCATTTGTTCATTTGTTCTTTGTTCATTTGTTCATTTGTTCATTTGTTCATTTGTTCATTTGTTCATTTGTTCATTTGTTCATTTGTTCATTTGTTCATTTGTTCATTTGTTCATTTGTTCATTTGTTCATTTGTTCATTTGTTCATTTGTTCATTTGTTCATTTGTTCATTTGTTCATTTGTTCATTTGTTCATTTGTTCATTTGTTCATTTGTTCATTTGTTCATTTGTTCATTTGTTAATGTGTCCATTTTTGGATGTGTTCATTTCTTCAATTCTTCATTTCTTAAGATGTTCATCTGCTCATTTGTCCATTTGTTTATTTGTTCATTTGTTCATATGTTCATTTGATTGTTTGTTCATTTCTCAACTTATTCATTTGTTCATTTGTTCATTTGTACATTTGTTCGTTTGTTCATTTGTTCATTTGTTTATTTGTTCATTTGTTCATTTGTTCATTTGTTCATTTGTTCATTTGTTCATTTGTTCATTTGTTCATTTGTTCATTTGTTCATTTGTTCACTTGTTCATTTGTTCATTTGTCCATTTGTTCATTTGTTCATTTGTTCATTTGTTAATTTGTTCACTTGTCCATTCGTTCGATTGTTTATTTGTTCGTTTGTTCATTTGTTCATTTGTTCATTTGTTCATTTGTTCATTTGTTCATTTTTTCATTTGTTCACTTGTTCATTTGTTCATTTGTCCATTTGTTCATTTGTTCATTTGTTAATTTGTTCACTTGTCCATTCGTACGATTGTTCATTTCTTCATTTGTTCGTTTGTTCATTTGTTCATTTGTTCATTTGTTCAATTGATAATTCGTTCATTTGTTCATATGTTCATTTGAATGTTTCTTCATTCGTTCAATGGTTCATTTGTTCATTTGTTCATTTGTCTACTCGCTCGTTTGTTCATTTGTTCATTTGTTCAGATGTTAATTTGTCCATTCTTGGATGTGTTCATTTCTTCAATTCTTCATTTCTTAAGTTGTTCATTTTTTCATTTGTCCATTTGTTTATTTGTTCATTTGTTCATATGTCCATTTGATTGTTTGTTCATTTCTCAACTTATTCATTTGTTCATTTGTTCATTTGTCCATTTGTATATTTGCTCATTTGTTCATTTGTTCATTTGTTCATTTGTTCATTTGTTCATTTGTTCAGTTGTTCATTTGTTCATTTGTCCATTTGTTCATTTGTTCATTTGTTAATTTGTTCATTTGTCCATTCGTTCGTTTGTTCATTTGTTCATTTGTTAATTTGTTCATTTGTTCATTTGTTCATTTGATCATTTTTTCATTTGTTCATTTGATCATTTTTTCGTTTGTTCTTTTGTTCATTTTTTTATTTGTTCATTTGTTCATTTGTTCATTTGTTCATTTGTTCATTTGTTCATTTGTTCATTTGTTCATTTGTTCATTTGTTCATTTGTTCATTTGTTCATTTGTTCATTTGTTCATTTGTTCATTTGTTCATTTGTTCATTTGTTCATTTGTTCATTTGTTCATTTGTTCATTTGTTCATTTGTTCATTTGTTCATTTGTTCATTTGTTCATTTGTTCATTTGTTCATTTGTTCATTTGATCATTTGTTCATTTGTTCATTTGTTCATTTGTTCATTTGTTCATTTGTTCACTTGTCCAATCGTTCGTTTGTTCATTTGTTCATTTGTTCGTTTGTTCATTTGTTCATTTGTTCATTTGTTCATTTGTTCATTTGTTCATTTGTTCATTTGTTCATTTGTTCAATTGATAATTCGTTCATTTGTTCATATGTTCATTTGAATGTTTCTTCATTCGTTCAATGGTTCATTTGTTCATTTGTTCATTTGTCTACTCGCTCGTTTGTTCATTTGTTCATTTGTTCAGATGTTAATTTGTCCATTCTTGGATGTGTTCATTTCTTCAATTCTTCATTTCTTAAGTTGTTCATTTTTTCATTTGTCCATTTGTTTATTTGTTCATTTGTTCATATGTCCATTTGATTGTTTGTTCATTTCTCAACTTATTCATTTGTTCAATTGTTCATTTGTCCATTTGTATATTTGTTCATTTTTTCATTTGTTCATTTGTTCATTTGTTCATTTGTTCATTTGTTCAGTTGTTCAGTTGTTCAGTTGTTCATTTGTTCATTTGTCCATTTGTTCATTTGTTCATTTGTTAATTTGTTCATTTGTCCATTCGTTCGTTTGTTCATTTGTTCATTTGTTAATTTGTTCATTTGTTCATTTGTTCATTTGTTCATTTGATCATTTTTTCATTTGTTCATTTGATCATTTTTTCATTTGTTCATTTGTTCATTTTTTCATTTGTTCATTTGTTCATTTGTTCATTTGTTCATTTGTTCATTTGTTCATTTGTTCATTTGTTCACTTGTCCATTCGTTCGTTTGTTCATTCGTTCATTTGTTCGTTTGTTCATTTGTTCCTTTGTTCACTTGTTCATTTGTTCATTTGTTCATTTGTTCATTTGTTCATTTGTTCATTTGTTCATTTGTTCATTTGTTCATTTGTTCATTTGTTCATTTGTTCATTTGTTCATTTGTTCATTTGTTCATTTGTTCATTTGTTCATTTGTTCATTTGTTCATTTGTTCATATGTTCATTTGTTCATTTGTTCATTTGTTCATTTGTTCATTTGTTCATTTGTTCATTTGTTCATTTGTTCATTTGTTCATTTGTTCATTTGTTCATTTGTTCATTTGTTCATTTGTTCATTTGTTCATTTGTTCATTTGTTCATTTGTTCATTTGTTCATTTGTTAATGTGTCCATTTTTGGATGTGTTCATTTCTTCAATTCTTCATTTCTTAAGATGTTCATCTGCTCATTTGTCCATTTGTTTATTTGTTCATTTGTTCATATGTTCATTTGATTGTTTGTTCATTTCTCAACTTATTCATTTGTTCATTTGTTCATTTGTTCATTTGTACATTTGTTCGTTTGTTCATTTGTTCATTTGTTTATTTGTTTATTGGTTCATTTGTTTATTTGTTTATTGGTTCATTTGTTCATTTGTTCATTTGTTCATTTGTTCATTTGTTCATTTGTTCATTTGTTCATTTGTTCATTTGTTCATTTGTTCATTTGTTCATTTGTTCATTTGTTCATTTGTTCATTTGTTCATTTGTTCATTTGTTCATTTGTTCATTTGTTCATTTGTTCATTTGTTCATTTGTTCATTTGTTCATTTGTTCATTTGTTCATTTGTTCATTTGTTCATTTGTTCATTTGTTCATTTGTTCATTTGTTCATTTGTTCATTTGTTCATTTGTTCATTTGTTCATTTGTTCATTTGTTCATTTGTTAATGTGTCCATTTTTGGATGTGTTCATTTCTTCAATTCTTCATTTCTTAAGATGTTCATCTGCTCATTTGTCCATTTGTTTATTTGTTCATTTGTTCATATGTTCATTTGATTGTTTGTTCATTTCTCAACTTATTCATTTGTTCATTTGTTCATTTGTTCATTTGTACATTTGTTCGTTTGTTCATTTGTTCATTTGTTTATTTGTTTATTGGTTCATTTGTTTATTTGTTTATTGGTTCATTTGTTCATTTGTTCATTTGTTCATTTGTTCATTTGTTCATTTGTTCATTTGTTCATTGGTTCATTTGTTCATTTTTTCATTTGTTCATTTGTTCACTTGTTCATTTGTTCATTTGTCCATTTGTTCATTTGTTCATTTGTTCATTTGTTAATTTGTTCACTTGTCCATTCGTTCGATTGTTTATTTGTTCATTTGTTCGTTTGTTCATTTGTTCATTTGTTCATTTGTTCATTTGTTAATTTGTTCACTTGTCCATTCGTTCGATTGTTCATTTGTTCATTTGTTCATTTGTTCATTTGTTCATTTGTTCATTTGTTCATTTGTTCATTTGTTCATTTGTTCATTTGTTCATTTGTTCATTTGTTCCTTTGTTCATTTGTTCATTTGTTCCTTTGTTCATTTGTTCATTTGTTCCTTTGTTCAGTTGTTCATTTGTTCATTTGTCCATTTGTTCATTTGTTCATTTGTTCATTTGTTAATTTGTTCATTTGTCCATTCGTTCGTTTGTTCATTTGTTCATTCGTTAATTTGTTCATTTGTTAATTTGTTCATTTGTTCATTTGTTCATTTGTTCATTTGTTCATTTGATCATTTGATCATTTTTTCATTTGTTCATTTGATCATTTTTTCATTTGTTCATTTGTTCATTTTTTCATTTGTTCATTTGTTCATTTGTTCACTTGTCCATTCGTTCGTTTGTTCATTTCTTCATTTGTTCGTTTGTTCATTTGTTCATTTGTTCACTTGTTCATTTGTCCATTCGTTCGTTTGTTCATTTGTTCATTTATTCATTTGTTCATTTGTTCATTTGTTCATTTGTTCATTTGTTCATTTGTTCATTTGTTCATTTGTTCATTTGTTCATTTGTTCATTTGTTCATTTGTTCATTTGTTCATTTGTTCATTTGATCATTTGTTCATTTGTTCAGTTCTTCATTTGTTCGTTTGTTCATTTGTTCATTTGTTCACTTGTTCATTTGTTCATTTGTTCATTTGTTCATTTGTTCATTTGTTCATTTGTTCATTTGTTCATTTGTTCATTTGTTCATTTGTTCATTTGTTCATTTGTTCATTTGTTCATTTGTTCATTTGTTCATTTGTTCATTTGTTCATTTGTTCATTTGTTCATTTGTTCATTTGTTCATTTGTTCATTTGTTCATTTGTTAATGTGTCCATTTTTGGATATGTTCATTTCTTCAATTCTTCATTTCTTAAGATGTTCATCTGCTCATTTGTCCATTTGTTTATTTGTTCATTTGTTCATATGTTCATTTGATTGTTTGTTCATTTCTCAACTTATTCATTTGTTCATTTGTTCATTTGTTCATTTGTACATTTGTTCGTTTGTTCATTTGTTCATTTGTTTATTGGTTCATTTGTTAATTTGTTCACTTGTCCATTCGTTCGATTGTTCATTTCTTCATTTGTTCGTTTGTTCATTTGTTCATTTGTTCACTTGTTCATTTGTTCATTTGTTCATTTGTACATTTGTTCATTTGTTCATTTGTTCATTTGTTCATTTGTTCATTTGTTCATTTGTTCATTTGTCCATTTGTCCATTTGTTCGTTTGTCCATTTGTTCGTTTGTTCATTTGTTCATTTGTTCATTTGTACATTTGTTCATTTGATCATTTGCTCATTTGTTCATTTGTTCATTTGTTCATTTGTTCACTTGTTCATTTGTTTATTTGTTCGATTGTTCATCTGTTCATTGATTCATTTGTCCATTTGTCCATTTGTTCGTTTGTTCATTTGTTCATTTGTTCATTTGTTCATTTGTTCATTTGTTCATTTGTTCATTTGTTCATTTGTTCATTTGTTCATTTGTTCATTTGTTCATTTGTTCATTTGTTCATTTGTTCATTTGTTCATTTGTTCATTTGTTCATTTGTTCATTTGTTCATTTGTTCATTTGTTCATTTGTTCATTTGTTCATTTGTTCATTTGTTCATTTGTTCATTTGTTCATTTGTACATTTGTTCATTTGATCATTTGCTCATTTGTTCATTTGTTCATTTGTTCATTTGTTCACTTGTTCATTTGTTTATTTGTTCGATTGTTCATCTGTTCATTGATTCATTTGTCCATTTGTTCATTTGTTCATTTGTTCCTTTGTTCATTTGTTCATTTGTTCATTTGTTGATTTGTTCATTTGTTGATTTGTTCATTCGTTCATTTGTTCATTTGTTCATTTGTACATTTGTTCATTTGTTCAATGGTTCATTTGTTCATTTGTTCATCTGTTCATTTCTTCATTTCTTCATTTCTTCATTTCTTCATTTCTTCATTTCTTCATTTCTTCATTTCATCATTTCTTCATTTCTTCATTTCTTCATTTCTTCATTTGTTCATTTGTTCATTTGTTCACTTGTTCATTTTGTTCCTTTGTTCGTTTGTTCGTTTGTTCGTTTGTTCATTTGTTCATTTGTACATGTATTCATTTGTTCATCTGTACATGTGTTCATTTGTTCATTTGTTCAATTGATCCTTTTTTCAGTTGTTCATTTGTTCATTTGTTCCTTTGTTCATTTGTTCATTTGTTGATTTGCTCATTTGTTGATTTGTTCATTCGTTCATTTGTTCATTTGTACATTTGTTTATTTGTTCATTTGTTCATTTGTTCATTTGTTCATTTGTTCATTTGTTCATTTGTTCATTTGTTCATTTGTTCATTTGTTCATTTGTTCATTTGTTCATTTGTTCATTTGTTCATTTGTACATGTGTTCATTTGTTCATTTGTTCATTTGTTCAATTGATCCTTTGTTCATTTGTTCATTTGTTGATTTGTTCATTCGTTCCTTTGTTCATTTGTTCATTTGTTCCTCTGTTCATTTGTTCATTTGTTGATTTGTTCATTTGTTGATTTGTTCATTAGTTCATTTGTTCATTTCTCCATTTGTTCATTTGTTCATCTGTTCATTTCTTCATTTCTTCATTTCTTCATTTCTTCATTTCTTCATTTCTTCCTTTCTTCATTTGTTCATTTGTTCATTTGTTCATTTCTTCATTTGTTCATTTGTTCATTTGTTCATTTGTTCATTTGTCATTTGTACATGTGTTCATTTGTTCATTTGTTAATTTGTTCAATTGATCCTTTGTTCATTTGTTCATTTGTTCATTTGTTCATTCGTTCCTTTGTTCATTTGTTCATTTGTTCCTTTGTTCCTTTGTTCATTTGTTGATTTGTTCATTTGTTGATTTGTTCATTAGTTCATTTGTTCATTTGTTCATTTGTTCATTTGTTCATCTGTTCATCTGTTCATTTGTTCATTTCTTCATTTCTTCCTTTCTTCATTTGTTCATTTGTCCATTTGTTCATTTGTTCATTTGTTCATTTGTTCATTTGATCATTTGTTCATATGTTCATTTGATTGTTTGTTCATTTCTCAACGTATTCATTTGTTCATTTGTTCATTTGTTCTTATTTCAGTTGTTCATTTGTTCATTTCTTCATTTGATCATTTGTTCATTTGTTCATTTGTTCATTTGTTCATTTTTTCATTTGTTCATTTGTTCACTTGTTCATTTGTTCATTTGTCCATTTGTTCAGTTGTTCATTTGTTTATTTGTTCATTCGTTCATTTCTTCATTTTTTCATTCGTTCATTTGTTCTTTCGTTCATTTGTTCATTTGTTCATTCGTTCATTTGTTCAATTGATAATTCGTTCATTTGTTCATTTGTTCATTTGTTCGTTTGTTCATTTTGTTCCTTTGTTCGTTTGTTCGTTTGTTCATTTGTTCGTTTGTTCATTTGTTCACACGTTCATTTGTACATTTGTTCATTTGTTGATTTGTTCATTTGTTCATTTGTTCATTTGTTCATTTGTTCATTTGTTGATTTGTTCATTTGTTCATTTGTTCATTTGTTCATTTGTTCATTTGTTCATTTGTTCATTTGTTCATTTGTTCATTTGTTCATGTGTTCATTTGTTCATTTGTTCATTTGTTCATTTTTTCATTTGTTCATTTGTTCATTTGTTCATTTGTTCATTTGTTCATTTGTTCATTTGTTCATTTGTTCATTTGTTCATTTATAAATTTGTTCATATGTTAATTGATCCATTTTTGGATTTGTTCATTTCTTCAATTCTTCATTTCTTGAGTTGTTCATTTGTTCATTTGTTCGTTTGTCAATTTGTTCATTTGTTCATTTGATCAGTTGTTCATATGTTCATTTGATTGTTTGTTCATTTCTCAACTTATTCATTTGTTCATTTGTTCATTTGTTCATTTGTCCATTTTTGGATTTGTTCATTTCTTCAATTCTTCATTTCTTATGTTGTTCATTCGTTCATTTGTTCATTTGTTCATTTCTCCATTTGTTCATTTGTTCATTTTTTCATTTGTTCATTTGTTCATTTATTCATTTGTTCATTTGTTCATTTGTTCATTTGTCCATTTGTTCATTTGTACATTTGTTCATTTGTTCATTTGTTCATTCGTTTATTTGTTCATTGGTTCATTTGTTCATTTGTTCATTTGTTCATTTGTTCATTTGTTCATTTGTTCATTTGTTCGTTTGTTCATTTGTTCGTTTGTTCATTTGTTCGTTTGTTCATTTGTTCGTTTGTTCATTTGTTCATTTGTTCATTTGTTCATTTGTTCATATGTTCATTTGATTGTTTGTTCAATTCTCAACGTATTCATTTGTTCATTTGTTCATTTGTTCATTTGTTCATTTGTTCATTTGTTCATTTGTCCATTTCTTCATTTGTTCATTTGTTTGTTTGTTCATTTGTTCATTTGTTCATTTTTTTATTTGTTCATTTGTTCATTTGTTCATTTGTTCATTTGTTCATTTGTTCATTTGTTCATTTGTTCATTTGTTTATTTGTTCATTTGTTCATTTGTTCATTTGTTCATTTGTTCATTTGTACATTTGTTCATTTGTCCATTCGTTCGTTTGTTCATTTGTTCATATGTTCATTTGTTCGTTTGTTCATTTGTTCATTTGTTCATTTGTTCATTTGTTCATTTGTTCATATGTTCATTTGATTGTTTGTTCAATTCTCAACGCATTCATTTGTTCATTTGTTCATTTGTTCATTTGTTCATTTGTTCATTTGTTCATTTGTTCATTTGTTCATTTGTTCATTTGTTCATTTGTTCATTTGTTCATTTGTTCATTTGTTCATTTGTTCATTTGTTCATTTGTTCATTTGTTCATTTATTCATTTGTTCATATGTTAATTGATCCATTTTTGGATTTGTTCATTTCTTCAATTCTTCATTTCTTGAGTTGTTCATTTGTTCATTTGTTCGTTTGTTCATTTGATCAGTTGTTCATATGTTCATTTGATTGTTTGTTCATTTCTCAACTTATTCATTTGTTCATTTGTTCATTTGTTCATTTGATCAGTTGTTGATTTGTTCATTTGATTGTTTGTTCATTTCTCAACTTATTCATTTGTTCATTTGTTCATTTGTTCATTTGTCCATTTTTGGATTTGTTCATTTCATCAATTCTTCATTTCTTATGTTGTTCATTTGTTCATTTGTTCATTTGTTCATTTGTTCATTTGTTCATTTGTTCATTTGTCCATTTGTTCATTTGTACATTTGTTCATTTGTTCATTTGTCCATTCGTTCGTTTGTTCATTTGTTCATATGTTCATTTGTTCGTTTGTTCGTTTGTTCACTTGTTCATTTGTTCATTTGTTCATTTGTCCATTTCTTCATTTGTTCATTTGTTCATTTGTTCACTTGTTCATTTGTTCATTTGTTCATTTTTTCATTTTTTCATTTGTTCATTTGTTCATTTGTTCATTTGTTCATTTGTTCATTTGTTCATTTGTTCATTTGTTCATTTGTTCATTTGTTCATTTGTTCATTTGTTCATTTGTTCATTTGTCCATTTGTTCATTTGTTCATTTGTTCATTTGTTCATTTGTTCATTTGTTCATTTGTTCATTTGTTCATTTGTTCATTTGTTCATTTGTTCATTTGTTCATTTGTTCATTTGTTCATTTGTTCATTTGTTCATTTGTTCATTTGTTCATTTGTTCATTTGTTCATTTGTCCATTTGTTCATTTGTACATTTGTTCATTTGTTCATTTGTTCATTTGTCCATTCGTTCGTTTGTTCATTTGTTCATATGTTCATTTGTTCGTTTGTTCGTTTGTTCACTTGTTCATTTGTTCATTTGTTCATTTGTTCATTTGTCCATTTCTTCATTTGTTCATTTGTTTGTTTGTTCATTTGTTCATTTTTTTATTTCTTCATTTGTTCATTTGTTCATTTGTTCATTTGTTCATTTGTTCATTTGTTCATTTGTTCATTTGTTCATTTGTTCATTTGTTCATTTGTTCATTTGTTCATTTGTTCATTTGTTCATTTGTACATTTGTTCATTTGTCCATTCGTTCGTTTGTTCATTTGTTCATATGTTCATTTGTTCGTTTGTTCATTTGTTCATTTGTTCATTTGTTCATTTGTTCATTTGTTCATTTGTTCATTTGTTCATTTGTTCATTTGTTCATTTGTTCATTTGTTCATTTGTTCATTTGTTCATTTGTTCATTTGTTCATTTGTTCATTTGTTCATTTGTTCATTTGTTCATTTGTTCATTTGTTCATTTGTTCATTTGTTCATTTGTTCATTTGTTCATTTGTCCATTTGTTCATTTGTACATTTGTTCATTTGTTCATTTGTCCATTCGTTCGTTTGTTCATTTGTTCATTTGTTCACTTGTTCACTTGTTCATTTGTTCACTTGTTCATTTGTTCATTTGTTCATTTGTCCATTTCTTCATTTGTTCATTTGTTCATTTGTTCACTTGTTCATTTGTTCATTTGTTCATTTTTTCATTTGTTCATTTCTTCATTTGTTCATTTGTTCATTTGTTCATTTGTTCATTTGTTCATTTGTTCATTTGTTCATTTGTACATTTGTTCATTTGTCCATTCGTTCGTTTGTTCATTTGTTCATATGTTCATTTGTTCGTTTGTTCATTTGTTCGTTTGTTCACTCGTTCGTTTGTTCATTTGTTCATTTGTTCATTTGTTCTCTTGTTCATTTGTTCATTTGTTCATTTGTTCATTTGTTCATTTGTTCATTTGTTCATTTGTTCATTTGTTCATTTGTTCGTTTGTTCATTTGTTCATTTGTTCATTTGTTCATTTGTTCATTTGTTCATTTGTTCATATGTTCATTTGTTCATTTGTTCATTTGTTCATTTGATCATTTGTTCATTTGTTCATTTGTTCATTTGTTCAATTGTTCATTTGTTCGTTTGTTCACTTGTTCATTTGTTCATTTGTTCATTTGTTCATTTGTTCATTTGTTCACTTGTTCACTTGTTCATTTGTTCATTTGTTCATTTGTTCTTTTGTTCATTTGTTCATTTGTTCATTTGTTCATTTGTTCATTTGTTCATTTGTTCATTTGTTCATTTGTTCATTTGTTCATTTGTTCATTTGTTCATTTGTTCATTTGTTCATTTGTTCATTTGTTCATTTGTTCATTTGTTCATTTGTTCATTTGTTCATTTGTTCATTTGTTCATTTGTTCATTTGTTCATTTGTTCATTTGTTCATTTGTTCATTTGTTCATTTGTTCATTTGTTCATTTGTTCATTTGTTCATTTGTTCATTTGTTCATTTGTTCATTTGTTCATTTGTTCATTTGTTCATTTGTTCATTTGTTCATTTGTTCATTTGTTCATTTGTTCATTTCTTCATTTCTTCATTTCTTCATTTGTTCATTTGTTCATTTGATCACTTGTTCATTTGTTCATTTGTTCCTTTGATCATTTGTTCATTTGTTCATTTGTTCATTTGTTCATTTGTTCATTTGTTCATTTGTTCATTTGTTCATTTGTTCATTTGTTCATTTGTTCATTTGTTCATTTGTTCATTTGTTCATATGTTCATTTGATTGTTTGTTCATTTCTCAACTTATTCATTTGTTCATTATTTCATTTGTTCATTTGATCAGTTGTTCATTTGTTCATTTGATTGTTTGTTCATTTCTCAACTTATTCATTTGTTCATTTGTTCATTTGTTCATTTGTTCATTTGTCCATTTTTGGATTTGTTCATTTCTTCAATTCTTCATTTCTTATGTTGTTCATTCGTTCATTTGTTCATTTGTTCATTTGTTCATTTGTTCATTTGTTCATTTGTTCATTTGTTCATTTGTTCATTTGTTCATTTGTTCATTTTTTTATTTGTTCATTTGTTCATTTGTTCATTTGTTCATTTGTTCATTTGTTCATTTGTTCATTTGTTCATTTGTTCATTTGTTCATTTGTTCATTTGTTCATTTGTTCATTTGTTCATTTGTTCATTTGTTCATTTGTTCATTTGTTCATTTGTTCATTTGTACATTTGTTCATTTGTCCATTCGTTCGTTTGTTCATTTGTTCATATGTTCATTTGTTCGTTTGTTCATTTGTTCATTTGTTCATTTGTTCATTTGTTCATTTGTTCATTTGTTCATTTGTTCATTTGTTCATTTGTTCATTTGTTCATTTGTTCATTTGTTCATTTGTTCATTTGTTCATTTGTTCATTTGTTCATTTGTTCATTTGTTCATTTGTTCATTTGTTCATTTCTTCATTTCTTCATTTCTTCATTTGTTCATTTGTTCATTTGATCACTTGTTCATTTGTTCATTTGTTCCTTTGATCATTTGTTCATTTGTTCATTTGTTCATTTGTTCATTTGTTCATTTGTTCATTTGTTCATTTGTTCATTTGTTCATTTGTTCATTTGTTCATTTGTTCATTTGTTCATTTGTTCATTTGTTCATATGTTCATTTGATTGTTTGTTCATTTCTCAACTTATTCATTTGTTCATTTGTTCATTTGTTCATTTGATCAGTTGTTCATTTGTTCATTTGATTGTTTGTTCATTTCTCAACTTATTCATTTGTTCATTTGTTCATTTGTTCATTTGTTCATTTGCCCATTTTTGGATTTGTTCATTTCTTCAATTCTTCATTTCTTATGTTGTTCATTCGTTCATTTGTTCATTTGTTCATTTGTTCATTTGTTCATTTGTTCATTTGTTCATTTGTCCATTTCTTCATTTGTTCATTTGTTTGTTTGTTCATTTGTTCATTTGTTCATTTGTTCATTTGTTCATTTGTTCATTTGTTCGTTTGTTCACTTGTTCATTTGTTCATTTGTTCATTTGTTCATTTGTTCATTTGTTCATTTGTTCATTTGTTCATTTGTTCATTTGTTCACTTGTTCATTTGTTCATTTGTTCATTTGTTCTTTTGTTCATTTGTTCATTTGTTCATTTGTTCATTTGTTCATTTGTTCATTTGTTCATTTGTTCATTTGTTCATTTGTTCATTTGTTCATTTGTTCATTTGTTCATTTGTTCATTTGTTCATTTGTTCATTTGATCATTTGTTCATTTGTTCATTTGTTCATTTGTTCATTTGTTCATTTGTTCATTTGTTCACTTGTTCATTTGTTCATTTGTTCATTTGTTCATTTGTTCATTTGTTCATTTGTTCATTTGTTCATTTGTTCATTTGTTCATTTGTTCATTTGTTCATTTGTTCATTTGTTCATTTGTTCATTTGTTCATTTGTCCATTTGTTCATTTGATCATTTGTTCATTTGTTCATATGTTCATTTGTTCATTTGTTCATTTGTTCATTTGTTCATTTGTTCATTTGTTCATTTGTTCATTTGTTCAATTGTTCATTTGTTCGTTTGTTCACTTGTTCATTTGTTCATTTGTTCATTTGTTCATTTGTTCATTTGTTCACTTGTTCACTTGTTCATTTGTTCATTTGTTCATTTGTTCTTTTGTTCATTTGTTCATTTGTTCATTTGTTCATTTGTTCATTTGTTCATTTGTTCATTTGTTCATTTGTTCATTTGTTCATTTGTTCATTTGTTCATTTGTTCATTTGTTCATTTGTTCATTTGTTCATTTGTTCATTTGTTCATTTGTTCATTTGTTCATTTGTTCATTTGTTCATTTGTTCATTTGTTCATTTGTTCATTTGTTCATTTGTTCATTTGTTCATTTGTTCATTTGTTCATTTGTTCATTTGTTCATTTGTTCATTTGTTCATTTGTTCATTTGTTCATTTGTTCATTTGTTCATTTGTTCATTTCTTCATTTCTTCATTTCTTCATTTGTTCATTTGTTCATTTGTTCACTTGTTCATTTGTTCATTTGTTCCTTTGATCATTTGTTCATTTGTTCATTTGTTCATTTGTTCATTTGTTCATTTGTTCATTTGTTCATTTGTTCATTTGTTCATTTGTTCATATGTTCATTTGATTGTTTGTTCATTTCTCAACTTATTCATTTGTTCATTTGTTCATTTGTTCATTTGATCAGTTGTTCATTTGTTCATTTGATTGTTTGTTCATTTCTCAACTTATTCATTTGTTCATTTGTTCATTTGTTCATTTGTTCATTTGTCCATTTTTGGATTTGTTCATTTCTTCAATTCTTCATTTCTTATGTTGTTCATTCGTTCATTTGTTCATTTGTTCATTTGTTCATTTGTTCATTTGTCCATTTGTTTATTTGTTCATTTGTTCATATGTTCATTTGATTGTTTGTTCATTTCTCAACTTATTCATTTGTTCATTTGTTCATTTGTACATTTGTTCGTTTGTTCATTTGTTCATTTGTTTATTTGTTCATTTGTTCATTTGTTCATTTGTTCATTTGTTCATTTGTTCATTTGTTCATTTGTTCATTTGTTCATTTGTTCATTTGTTCACTTGTTCATTTGTTCATTTGTCCATTTGTTCATTTGTTCATTTGTTCATTTGTTAATTTGTTCACTTGTCCATTCGTTCGATTGTTTATTTGTTCGTTTGTTCATTTGTTCATTTGTTCATTTGTTCATTTGTTCATTTGTTCATTTTTTCATTTGTTCACTTGTTCATTTGTTCATTTGTCCATTTGTTCATTTGTTCGTTTGTTCATTTGTTCATTTGTTCATTTGTTCATTTGTTCATTTGTTCATTTGTTCATTTGTTCATTTGTTCAATTGATAATTCGTTCATTTGTTCATATGTTCATTTGAATGTTTCTTCATTCGTTCAATGGTTCATTTGTTCATTTGTTCATTTGTCTACTCGCTCGTTTGTTCATTTGTTCATTTGTTCAGATGTTAATTTGTCCATTCTTGGATGTGTTCATTTCTTCAATTCTTCATTTCTTAAGTTGTTCATTTTTTCATTTGTCCATTTGTTTATTTGTTCATTTGTTCATATGTCCATTTGATTGTTTGTTCATTTCTCAACTTATTCATTTGTTCAATTGTTCATTTGTCCATTTGTATATTTGTTCATTTTTTCATTTGTTCATTTGTTCATTTGTTCATTTGTTCATTTGTTCAGTTGTTCAGTTGTTCAGTTGTTCATTTGTTCATTTGTCCATTTGTTCATTTGTTCATTTGTTAATTTGTTCATTTGTCCATTCGTTCGTTTGTTCATTTGTTCATTTGTTAATTTGTTCATTTGTTCATTTGTTCATTTGTTCATTTGATCATTTTTTCATTTGTTCATTTGATCATTTTTTCATTTGTTCATTTGTTCATTTTTTCATTTGTTCATTTGTTCATTTGTTCATTTGTTCATTTGTTCATTTGTTCATTTGTTCATTTGTTCACTTGTCCATTCGTTCGTTTGTTCATTCGTTCATTTGTTCGTTTGTTCATTTGTTCCTTTGTTCACTTGTTCATTTGTTCATTTGTTCATTTGTTCATTTGTTCATTTGTTCATTTGTTCATTTGTTCATTTGTTCATTTGTTCATTTGTTCATTTGTTCATTTGTTCATTTGTTCATTTGTTCATTTGTTCATTTGTTCATTTGTTCATTTGTTCATATGTTCATTTGTTCATTTGTTCATTTGTTCATTTGTTCATTTGTTCATTTGTTCATTTGTTCATTTGTTCATTTGTTCATTTGTTCATTTGTTCATTTGTTCATTTGTTCATTTGTTCATTTGTTCATTTGTTCATTTGTTCATTTGTTCATTTGTTCATTTGTTCATTTGTTCATTTGTTAATGTGTCCATTTTTGGATGTGTTCATTTCTTCAATTCTTCATTTCTTAAGATGTTCATCTGCTCATTTGTCCATTTGTTTATTTGTTCATTTGTTCATATGTTCATTTGATTGTTTGTTCATTTCTCAACTTATTCATTTGTTCATTTGTTCATTTGTTCATTTGTACATTTGTTCGTTTGTTCATTTGTTCATTTGTTTATTTGTTTATTGGTTCATTTGTTTATTTGTTTATTGGTTCATTTGTTCATTTGTTCATTTGTTCATTTGTTCATTTGTTCATTTGTTCATTTGTTCATTTGTTCATTTGTTCATTTGTTCATTTGTTCATTTGTTCATTTGTTCATTTGTTCATTTGTTCATTTGTTCATTTGTTCATTTGTTCATTTGTTCATTTGTTCATTTGTTCATTTGTTCATTTGTTCATTTGTTCATTTGTTCATTTGTTCATTTGTTCATTTGTTCATTTGTTCATTTGTTCATTTGTTCATTTGTTCATTTGTTCATTTGTTCATTTGTTCATTTGTTCATTTGTTCATTTGTTCATTTGTTAATGTGTCCATTTTTGGATGTGTTCATTTCTTCAATTCTTCATTTCTTAAGATGTTCATCTGCTCATTTGTCCATTTGTTTATTTGTTCATTTGTTCATATGTTCATTTGATTGTTTGTTCATTTCTCAACTTATTCATTTGTTCATTTGTTCATTTGTTCATTTGTACATTTGTTCGTTTGTTCATTTGTTCATTTGTTTATTTGTTTATTGGTTCATTTGTTTATTTGTTTATTGGTTCATTTGTTCATTTGTTCATTTGTTCATTTGTTCATTTGTTCATTTGTTCATTTGTTCATTGGTTCATTTGTTCATTTTTTCATTTGTTCATTTGTTCACTTGTTCATTTGTTCATTTGTCCATTTGTTCATTTGTTCATTTGTTCATTTGTTAATTTGTTCACTTGTCCATTCGTTCGATTGTTTATTTGTTCATTTGTTCGTTTGTTCATTTGTTCATTTGTTCATTTGTTCATTTGTTAATTTGTTCACTTGTCCATTCGTTCGATTGTTCATTTGTTCATTTGTTCATTTGTTCATTTGTTCATTTGTTCATTTGTTCATTTGTTCATTTGTTCATTTGTTCATTTGTTCATTTGTTCATTTGTTCCTTTGTTCATTTGTTCATTTGTTCCTTTGTTCATTTGTTCATTTGTTCCTTTGTTCAGTTGTTCATTTGTTCATTTGTCCATTTGTTCATTTGTTCATTTGTTCATTTGTTAATTTGTTCATTTGTCCATTCGTTCGTTTGTTCATTTGTTCATTCGTTAATTTGTTCATTTGTTAATTTGTTCATTTGTTCATTTGTTCATTTGTTCATTTGTTCATTTGATCATTTGATCATTTTTTCATTTGTTCATTTGATCATTTTTTCATTTGTTCATTTGTTCATTTTTTCATTTGTTCATTTGTTCATTTGTTCACTTGTCCATTCGTTCGTTTGTTCATTTCTTCATTTGTTCGTTTGTTCATTTGTTCATTTGTTCACTTGTTCATTTGTCCATTCGTTCGTTTGTTCATTTGTTCATTTATTCATTTGTTCATTTGTTCATTTGTTCATTTGTTCATTTGTTCATTTGTTCATTTGTTCATTTGTTCATTTGTTCATTTGTTCATTTGTTCATTTGTTCATTTGTTCATTTGTTCATTTGATCATTTGTTCATTTGTTCAGTTCTTCATTTGTTCGTTTGTTCATTTGTTCATTTGTTCACTTGTTCATTTGTTCATTTGTTCATTTGTTCATTTGTTCATTTGTTCATTTGTTCATTTGTTCATTTGTTCATTTGTTCATTTGTTCATTTGTTCATTTGTTCATTTGTTCATTTGTTCATTTGTTCATTTGTTCATTTGTTCATTTGTTCATTTGTTCATTTGTTCATTTGTTCATTTGTTCATTTGTTAATGTGTCCATTTTTGGATATGTTCATTTCTTCAATTCTTCATTTCTTAAGATGTTCATCTGCTCATTTGTCCATTTGTTTATTTGTTCATTTGTTCATATGTTCATTTGATTGTTTGTTCATTTCTCAACTTATTCATTTGTTCATTTGTTCATTTGTTCATTTGTACATTTGTTCGTTTGTTCATTTGTTCATTTGTTTATTGGTTCATTTGTTAATTTGTTCACTTGTCCATTCGTTCGATTGTTCATTTCTTCATTTGTTCGTTTGTTCATTTGTTCATTTGTTCACTTGTTCATTTGTTCATTTGTTCATTTGTACATTTGTTCATTTGTTCATTTGTTCATTTGTTCATTTGTTCATTTGTTCATTTGTTCATTTGTCCATTTGTCCATTTGTTCGTTTGTCCATTTGTTCGTTTGTTCATTTGTTCATTTGTTCATTTGTACATTTGTTCATTTGATCATTTGCTCATTTGTTCATTTGTTCATTTGTTCATTTGTTCACTTGTTCATTTGTTTATTTGTTCGATTGTTCATCTGTTCATTGATTCATTTGTCCATTTGTCCATTTGTTCGTTTGTTCATTTGTTCATTTGTTCATTTGTTCATTTGTTCATTTGTTCATTTGTTCATTTGTTCATTTGTTCATTTGTTCATTTGTTCATTTGTTCATTTGTTCATTTGTTCATTTGTTCATTTGTTCATTTGTTCATTTGTTCATTTGTTCATTTGTTCATTTGTTCATTTGTTCATTTGTTCATTTGTTCATTTGTTCATTTGTTCATTTGTTCATTTGTACATTTGTTCATTTGATCATTTGCTCATTTGTTCATTTGTTCATTTGTTCATTTGTTCACTTGTTCATTTGTTTATTTGTTCGATTGTTCATCTGTTCATTGATTCATTTGTCCATTTGTTCATTTGTTCATTTGTTCCTTTGTTCATTTGTTCATTTGTTCATTTGTTGATTTGTTCATTTGTTGATTTGTTCATTCGTTCATTTGTTCATTTGTTCATTTGTACATTTGTTCATTTGTTCAATGGTTCATTTGTTCATTTGTTCATCTGTTCATTTCTTCATTTCTTCATTTCTTCATTTCTTCATTTCTTCATTTCTTCATTTCTTCATTTCATCATTTCTTCATTTCTTCATTTCTTCATTTCTTCATTTGTTCATTTGTTCATTTGTTCACTTGTTCATTTTGTTCCTTTGTTCGTTTGTTCGTTTGTTCGTTTGTTCATTTGTTCATTTGTACATGTATTCATTTGTTCATCTGTACATGTGTTCATTTGTTCATTTGTTCAATTGATCCTTTTTTCAGTTGTTCATTTGTTCATTTGTTCCTTTGTTCATTTGTTCATTTGTTGATTTGCTCATTTGTTGATTTGTTCATTCGTTCATTTGTTCATTTGTACATTTGTTTATTTGTTCATTTGTTCATTTGTTCATTTGTTCATTTGTTCATTTGTTCATTTGTTCATTTGTTCATTTGTTCATTTGTTCATTTGTTCATTTGTTCATTTGTTCATTTGTTCATTTGTACATGTGTTCATTTGTTCATTTGTTCATTTGTTCAATTGATCCTTTGTTCATTTGTTCATTTGTTGATTTGTTCATTCGTTCCTTTGTTCATTTGTTCATTTGTTCCTCTGTTCATTTGTTCATTTGTTGATTTGTTCATTTGTTGATTTGTTCATTAGTTCATTTGTTCATTTCTCCATTTGTTCATTTGTTCATCTGTTCATTTCTTCATTTCTTCATTTCTTCATTTCTTCATTTCTTCATTTCTTCCTTTCTTCATTTGTTCATTTGTTCATTTGTTCATTTCTTCATTTGTTCATTTGTTCATTTGTTCATTTGTTCATTTGTCATTTGTACATGTGTTCATTTGTTCATTTGTTAATTTGTTCAATTGATCCTTTGTTCATTTGTTCATTTGTTCATTTGTTCATTCGTTCCTTTGTTCATTTGTTCATTTGTTCCTTTGTTCCTTTGTTCATTTGTTGATTTGTTCATTTGTTGATTTGTTCATTAGTTCATTTGTTCATTTGTTCATTTGTTCATTTGTTCATCTGTTCATCTGTTCATTTGTTCATTTCTTCATTTCTTCCTTTCTTCATTTGTTCATTTGTCCATTTGTTCATTTGTTCATTTGTTCATTTGTTCATTTGATCATTTGTTCATATGTTCATTTGATTGTTTGTTCATTTCTCAACGTATTCATTTGTTCATTTGTTCATTTGTTCTTATTTCAGTTGTTCATTTGTTCATTTCTTCATTTGATCATTTGTTCATTTGTTCATTTGTTCATTTGTTCATTTTTTCATTTGTTCATTTGTTCACTTGTTCATTTGTTCATTTGTCCATTTGTTCAGTTGTTCATTTGTTTATTTGTTCATTCGTTCATTTCTTCATTTTTTCATTCGTTCATTTGTTCTTTCGTTCATTTGTTCATTTGTTCATTCGTTCATTTGTTCAATTGATAATTCGTTCATTTGTTCATTTGTTCATTTGTTCGTTTGTTCATTTTGTTCCTTTGTTCGTTTGTTCGTTTGTTCATTTGTTCGTTTGTTCATTTGTTCACACGTTCATTTGTACATTTGTTCATTTGTTGATTTGTTCATTTGTTCATTTGTTCATTTGTTCATTTGTTCATTTGTTGATTTGTTCATTTGTTCATTTGTTCATTTGTTCATTTGTTCATTTGTTCATTTGTTCATTTGTTCATTTGTTCATTTGTTCATGTGTTCATTTGTTCATTTGTTCATTTGTTCATTTTTTCACTTGTTCATTTGTTCATTTGTTCATTTGTTCATTTGTTCATTTGTTCATTTGTTCATTTGTTCATTTGTTCATTTATAAATTTGTTCATATGTTAATTGATCCATTTTTGGATTTGTTCATTTCTTCAATTCTTCATTTCTTGAGTTGTTCATTTGTTCATTTGTTCGTTTGTCAATTTGTTCATTTGTTCATTTGATCAGTTGTTCATATGTTCATTTGATTGTTTGTTCATTTCTCAACTTATTCATTTGTTCATTTGTTCATTTGTTCATTTGTCCATTTTTGGATTTGTTCATTTCTTCAATTCTTCATTTCTTATGTTGTTCATTCGTTCATTTGTTCATTTGTTCATTTCTCCATTTGTTCATTTGTTCATTTTTTCATTTGTTCATTTGTTCATTTATTCATTTGTTCATTTGTTCATTTGTTCATTTGTCCATTTGTTCATTTGTACATTTGTTCATTTGTTCATTTGTTCATTCGTTTATTTGTTCATTGGTTCATTTGTTCATTTGTTCATTTGTTCATTTGTTCATTTGTTCATTTGTTCATTTGTTCGTTTGTTCATTTGTTCGTTTGTTCATTTGTTCGTTTGTTCATTTGTTCGTTTGTTCATTTGTTCATTTGTTCATTTGTTCATTTGTTCATATGTTCATTTGATTGTTTGTTCAATTCTCAACGTATTCATTTGTTCATTTGTTCATTTGTTCATTTGTTCATTTGTTCATTTGTTCATTTGTCCATTTCTTCATTTGTTCATTTGTTTGTTTGTTCATTTGTTCATTTGTTCATTTTTTTATTTGTTCATTTGTTCATTTGTTCATTTGTTCATTTGTTCATTTGTTCATTTGTTCATTTGTTCATTTGTTTATTTGTTCATTTGTTCATTTGTTCATTTGTTCATTTGTTCATTTGTACATTTGTTCATTTGTCCATTCGTTCGTTTGTTCATTTGTTCATATGTTCATTTGTTCGTTTGTTCATTTGTTCATTTGTTCATTTGTTCATTTGTTCATTTGTTCATATGTTCATTTGATTGTTTGTTCAATTCTCAACGCATTCATTTGTTCATTTGTTCATTTGTTCATTTGTTCATTTGTTCATTTGTTCATTTGTTCATTTGTTCATTTGTTCATTTGTTCATTTGTTCATTTGTTCATTTGTTCATTTGTTCATTTGTTCATTTGTTCATTTGTTCATTTATTCATTTGTTCATATGTTAATTGATCCATTTTTGGATTTGTTCATTTCTTCAATTCTTCATTTCTTGAGTTGTTCATTTGTTCATTTGTTCGTTTGTTCATTTGATCAGTTGTTCATATGTTCATTTGATTGTTTGTTCATTTCTCAACTTATTCATTTGTTCATTTGTTCATTTGTTCATTTGATCAGTTGTTGATTTGTTCATTTGATTGTTTGTTCATTTCTCAACTTATTCATTTGTTCATTTGTTCATTTGTTCATTTGTCCATTTTTGGATTTGTTCATTTCATCAATTCTTCATTTCTTATGTTGTTCATTTGTTCATTTGTTCATTTGTTCATTTGTTCATTTGTTCATTTGTTCATTTGTCCATTTGTTCATTTGTACATTTGTTCATTTGTTCATTTGTCCATTCGTTCGTTTGTTCATTTGTTCATATGTTCATTTGTTCGTTTGTTCGTTTGTTCACTTGTTCATTTGTTCATTTGTTCATTTGTCCATTTCTTCATTTGTTCATTTGTTCATTTGTTCACTTGTTCATTTGTTCATTTGTTCATTTTTTCATTTTTTCATTTGTTCATTTGTTCATTTGTTCATTTGTTCATTTGTTCATTTGTTCATTTGTTCATTTGTTCATTTGTTCATTTGTTCATTTGTTCATTTGTTCATTTGTTCATTTGTCCATTTGTTCATTTGTTCATTTGTTCATTTGTTCATTTGTTCATTTGTTCATTTGTTCATTTGTTCATTTGTTCATTTGTTCATTTGTTCATTTGTTCATTTGTTCATTTGTTCATTTGTTCATTTGTTCATTTGTTCATTTGTTCATTTGTTCATTTGTTCATTTGTCCATTTGTTCATTTGTACATTTGTTCATTTGTTCATTTGTTCATTTGTCCATTCGTTCGTTTGTTCATTTGTTCATATGTTCATTTGTTCGTTTGTTCGTTTGTTCACTTGTTCATTTGTTCATTTGTTCATTTGTTCATTTGTCCATTTCTTCATTTGTTCATTTGTTTGTTTGTTCATTTGTTCATTTTTTTATTTCTTCATTTGTTCATTTGTTCATTTGTTCATTTGTTCATTTGTTCATTTGTTCATTTGTTCATTTGTTCATTTGTTCATTTGTTCATTTGTTCATTTGTTCATTTGTTCATTTGTACATTTGTTCATTTGTCCATTCGTTCGTTTGTTCATTTGTTCATATGTTCATTTGTTCGTTTGTTCATTTGTTCATTTGTTCATTTGTTCATTTGTTCATTTGTTCATTTGTTCATTTGTTCATTTGTTCATTTGTTCATTTGTTCATTTGTTCATTTGTTCATTTGTTCATTTGTTCATTTGTTCATTTGTTCATTTGTTCATTTGTTCATTTGTTCATTTGTTCATTTGTTCATTTGTTCATTTGTTCATTTGTTCATTTGTTCATTTGTCCATTTGTTCATTTGTACATTTGTTCATTTGTTCATTTGTCCATTCGTTCGTTTGTTCATTTGTTCATTTGTTCACTTGTTCACTTGTTCATTTGTTCACTTGTTCATTTGTTCATTTGTTCATTTGTCCATTTCTTCATTTGTTCATTTGTTCATTTGTTCACTTGTTCATTTGTTCATTTGTTCATTTTTTCATTTGTTCATTTCTTCATTTGTTCATTTGTTCATTTGTTCATTTGTTCATTTGTTCATTTGTTCATTTGTTCATTTGTACATTTGTTCATTTGTCCATTCGTTCGTTTGTTCATTTGTTCATATGTTCATTTGTTCGTTTGTTCATTTGTTCGTTTGTTCACTCGTTCGTTTGTTCATTTGTTCATTTGTTCATTTGTTCTCTTGTTCATTTGTTCATTTGTTCATTTGTTCATTTGTTCATTTGTTCATTTGTTCATTTGTTCATTTGTTCATTTGTTCGTTTGTTCATTTGTTCATTTGTTCATTTGTTCATTTGTTCATTTGTTCATTTGTTCATATGTTCATTTGTTCATTTGTTCATTTGTTCATTTGATCATTTGTTCATTTGTTCATTTGTTCATTTGTTCAATTGTTCATTTGTTCGTTTGTTCACTTGTTCATTTGTTCATTTGTTCATTTGTTCATTTGTTCATTTGTTCACTTGTTCACTTGTTCATTTGTTCATTTGTTCATTTGTTCTTTTGTTCATTTGTTCATTTGTTCATTTGTTCATTTGTTCATTTGTTCATTTGTTCATTTGTTCATTTGTTCATTTGTTCATTTGTTCATTTGTTCATTTGTTCATTTGTTCATTTGTTCATTTGTTCATTTGTTCATTTGTTCATTTGTTCATTTGTTCATTTGTTCATTTGTTCATTTGTTCATTTGTTCATTTGTTCATTTGTTCATTTGTTCATTTGTTCATTTGTTCATTTGTTCATTTGTTCATTTGTTCATTTGTTCATTTGTTCATTTGTTCATTTGTTCATTTGTTCATTTGTTCATTTGTTCATTTGTTCATTTGTTCATTTGTTCATTTGTTCATTTGTTCATTTGTTCATTTCTTCATTTCTTCATTTCTTCATTTGTTCATTTGTTCATTTGATCACTTGTTCATTTGTTCATTTGTTCCTTTGATCATTTGTTCATTTGTTCATTTGTTCATTTGTTCATTTGTTCATTTGTTCATTTGTTCATTTGTTCATTTGTTCATTTGTTCATTTGTTCATTTGTTCATTTGTTCATTTGTTCATATGTTCATTTGATTGTTTGTTCATTTCTCAACTTATTCATTTGTTCATTATTTCATTTGTTCATTTGATCAGTTGTTCATTTGTTCATTTGATTGTTTGTTCATTTCTCAACTTATTCATTTGTTCATTTGTTCATTTGTTCATTTGTTCATTTGTCCATTTTTGGATTTGTTCATTTCTTCAATTCTTCATTTCTTATGTTGTTCATTCGTTCATTTGTTCATTTGTTCATTTGTTCATTTGTTCATTTGTTCATTTGTTCATTTGTTCATTTGTTCATTTGTTCATTTGTTCATTTTTTTATTTGTTCATTTGTTCATTTGTTCATTTGTTCATTTGTTCATTTGTTCATTTGTTCATTTGTTCATTTGTTCATTTGTTCATTTGTTCATTTGTTCATTTGTTCATTTGTTCATTTGTTCATTTGTTCATTTGTTCATTTGTTCATTTGTTCATTTGTACATTTGTTCATTTGTCCATTCGTTCGTTTGTTCATTTGTTCATATGTTCATTTGTTCGTTTGTTCATTTGTTCATTTGTTCATTTGTTCATTTGTTCATTTGTTCATTTGTTCATTTGTTCATTTGTTCATTTGTTCATTTGTTCATTTGTTCATTTGTTCATTTGTTCATTTGTTCATTTGTTCATTTGTTCATTTGTTCATTTGTTCATTTGTTCATTTGTTCATTTCTTCATTTCTTCATTTCTTCATTTGTTCATTTGTTCATTTGATCACTTGTTCATTTGTTCATTTGTTCCTTTGATCATTTGTTCATTTGTTCATTTGTTCATTTGTTCATTTGTTCATTTGTTCATTTGTTCATTTGTTCATTTGTTCATTTGTTCATTTGTTCATTTGTTCATTTGTTCATTTGTTCATTTGTTCATATGTTCATTTGATTGTTTGTTCATTTCTCAACTTATTCATTTGTTCATTTGTTCATTTGTTCATTTGATCAGTTGTTCATTTGTTCATTTGATTGTTTGTTCATTTCTCAACTTATTCATTTGTTCATTTGTTCATTTGTTCATTTGTTCATTTGCCCATTTTTGGATTTGTTCATTTCTTCAATTCTTCATTTCTTATGTTGTTCATTCGTTCATTTGTTCATTTGTTCATTTGTTCATTTGTTCATTTGTTCATTTGTTCATTTGTCCATTTCTTCATTTGTTCATTTGTTTGTTTGTTCATTTGTTCATTTGTTCATTTGTTCATTTGTTCATTTGTTCATTTGTTCGTTTGTTCACTTGTTCATTTGTTCATTTGTTCATTTGTTCATTTGTTCATTTGTTCATTTGTTCATTTGTTCATTTGTTCATTTGTTCACTTGTTCATTTGTTCATTTGTTCATTTGTTCTTTTGTTCATTTGTTCATTTGTTCATTTGTTCATTTGTTCATTTGTTCATTTGTTCATTTGTTCATTTGTTCATTTGTTCATTTGTTCATTTGTTCATTTGTTCATTTGTTCATTTGTTCATTTGATCATTTGTTCATTTGTTCATTTGTTCATTTGTTCATTTGTTCATTTGTTCATTTGTTCACTTGTTCATTTGTTCATTTGTTCATTTGTTCATTTGTTCATTTGTTCATTTGTTCATTTGTTCATTTGTTCATTTGTTCATTTGTTCATTTGTTCATTTGTTCATTTGTTCATTTGTTCATTTGTTCATTTGTCCATTTGTTCATTTGATCATTTGTTCATTTGTTCATATGTTCATTTGTTCATTTGTTCATTTGTTCATTTGTTCATTTGTTCATTTGTTCATTTGTTCATTTGTTCAATTGTTCATTTGTTCGTTTGTTCACTTGTTCATTTGTTCATTTGTTCATTTGTTCATTTGTTCATTTGTTCACTTGTTCACTTGTTCATTTGTTCATTTGTTCATTTGTTCTTTTGTTCATTTGTTCATTTGTTCATTTGTTCATTTGTTCATTTGTTCATTTGTTCATTTGTTCATTTGTTCATTTGTTCATTTGTTCATTTGTTCATTTGTTCATTTGTTCATTTGTTCATTTGTTCATTTGTTCATTTGTTCATTTGTTCATTTGTTCATTTGTTCATTTGTTCATTTGTTCATTTGTTCATTTGTTCATTTGTTCATTTGTTCATTTGTTCATTTGTTCATTTGTTCATTTGTTCATTTGTTCATTTGTTCATTTGTTCATTTGTTCATTTGTTCATTTCTTCATTTCTTCATTTCTTCATTTGTTCATTTGTTCATTTGTTCACTTGTTCATTTGTTCATTTGTTCCTTTGATCATTTGTTCATTTGTTCATTTGTTCATTTGTTCATTTGTTCATTTGTTCATTTGTTCATTTGTTCATTTGTTCATTTGTTCATATGTTCATTTGATTGTTTGTTCATTTCTCAACTTATTCATTTGTTCATTTGTTCATTTGTTCATTTGATCAGTTGTTCATTTGTTCATTTGATTGTTTGTTCATTTCTCAACTTATTCATTTGTTCATTTGTTCATTTGTTCATTTGTTCATTTGTCCATTTTTGGATTTGTTCATTTCTTCAATTCTTCATTTCTTATGTTGTTCATTCGTTCATTTGTTCATTTGTTCATTTGTTCATTTGTTCATTTGTTCATTTGTTCATTTGTTCATTTTTTTATTTGTTCATTTGTTCATTTGTTCATTTGTTCATTTGTTCATTTGTTCATTTGTTCATTTGTTCATTTGTTCATTTGTTCATTTGTTCATTTGTTCATTTGTTCATTTGTTCATTTGTTCATTTGTTCATTTGTTCATTTGTTCATTTGTTCATTTGTACATTTGTTCATTTGTCCATTCGTTCGTTTGTTCATTTGTTCATATGTTCATTTGTTCGTTTGTTCATTTGTTCATTTGTTCATTTGTTCATTTGTTCATTTGTTCATATGTTCATTTGATTGTTTGTTCAATTCTCAACGTATTCATTTGTTCATTTGTTCATTTGTTCATTTGTTCATTTGTTCATTTGTCCATTTCTTCATTTGTTCATTTGTTTGTTTGTTCATTTGTTCATTTGTTCATTTGTTCATTTGTTCATTTGTTCATTTGTTCATTTGTTCATTTGTTCGTTTGTTCATTTGTTCATTTGTTCATTTGTTCATTTGTTCATTTGTTCATTTGTTCATTTGTTCATTTGTTCATTTGTTCATTTGTTCATTTGTTCATTTGTTCATTTGTTCATTTGTTCATTTGTTCATTTGTTCATTTGTTCATTTGTTCATTTGTTCATTTGTTCATTTGTTCATTTGTTCATTTGTTCATTTGTTCATTTGTTCATTTGTTCATTTGTTCATTTGTTCGTTTGTTCACTTGTTCATTTGTTCATTTGTTCATTTGTTCATTTGTTCATTTGTTCATTTGTTCATTTGTTCATTTGTTCACTTGTTCATTTGTTCATTTGTTCATTTGTTCTTTTGTTCATTTGTTCATTTGTTCATTTGTTCATTTGTTCATTTGTTCATTTGTTCATTTGTTCATTTGTTCATTTGTTCATTTGTTCATTTGTTCATTTGTTCATTTGTTCATTTGTTCATTTGATCATTTGTTCATTTGTTCATTTGTTCATTTGTTCATTTGTTCATTTGTTCATTTGTTCACTTGTTCATTTGTTCATTTGTTCATTTGTTCATTTGTTCATTTGTTCATTTGTTTATTTGTTCATTTGTTCATTTGTTCATTTGTTCATTTGTTCATTTGTTCATTTGTTCATTTGTCCATTTGTTCGTTTGTGAATTTGTTCATTTGTTCATTTGATCAGTTGTTCATATGTTCATTTGATTGTTTGTTCATTTCTCAACTTATTCATTTGTTCATTTGTTCATTTGTTCATTTGATCAGTTGTTCATTTGTTCATTTGATTGTTTGTTCATTTCTCAACTTATTCATTTGTTCATTTGTTCATTTGTTCATTTGTCCATTTTTGGATTTGTTCATTTCTTCAATTCTTCATTTCTTATGTTGTTCATTCGTTCATTTGTTCATTTGTTCATTTGTTCATTTGTTCATTTGTTCATTTGTTCATTTGTCCATTTGTTCATTTGTACATTTGTTCATTTGTTCATTTGTTCATTTGTCCATTCGTTCGTTTGTTCATTTGTTCATATGTTCATTTGTTCGTTTGTTCGTTTGTTCACTTGTTCATTTGTTCATTTGTTCATTTGTTCATTTGTCCATTTCTTCATTTGTTCATTTGTTTGTTTGTTCATTTGTTCATTTTTTTATTTCTTCATTTGTTCATTTGTTCATTTGTTCATTTGTTCATTTGTTCATTTGTTCATTTGTTCATTTGTTCATTTGTTCATTTGTTCATTTGTTCATTTGTTCATTTGTTCATTTGTTCATTTGTTCATTTGTACATTTGTTCATTTGTCCATTCGTTCGTTTGTTCATTTGTTCATATGTTCATTTGTTCGTTTGTTCATTTGTTCATTTGTTCATTTGTTCATTTGTTCATTTGTTCATTTGTTCATATGTTCATTTGTTCATTTGTTCATTTGTTCATTTGATCATTTGATCATTTGTTCATTTGTACATTTGTTCAATTGTTCATTTGTTCGTTTGTTCACTTGTTCATTTGTTCATTTGTTCATTTGTTCATTTGTTCGTTTGTTCACTTGTTCATTTGTTCATTTGTTCATTTGTTCTTTTGTTCATTTGTTCATTTGTTCATTTGTTCATTTGTTCATTTGTTCATTTGTTCATTTGTTCATTTGTTCATTTGTTCATTTGTTCATTTGTTCATTTGTTCATTTGTTCATTTGTTCATTTGTTCATTTGTTCATTTGTTCATTTGTTCATTTGTTCATTTGTTCATTTGTTCATTTGTTCATTTGTTCATTTGTTCATTTGTTCATTTGTTCATTTGTTCATTTGTTCATTTGTTCATTTGTTCATTTGTTCATTTGTTCATTTGTTCATTTGTTCATTTGTTCATTTGTTCATTTGTTCATTTGTTCATTTGTTCATTTGTTCATTTGTTCATTTGTTCATTTGTTCATTTGTTCATTTGTTCATTTGTTCATTTGTTCATTTGTTCATTTGTTCATTTGTTCATTTGTTCATTTGTTCATTTGTTCATTTATTCATTTGTTCATATGTTAATTGATCCATTTTTGGATTTGTTCATTTCTTCAATTCTTCATTTCTTGAGTTGTTCATTTGTCCATTTGTTCGTTTGTGAATTTGTTCATTTGTTCATTTGATCAGTTGTTCATATGTTCATTTGATTGTTTGTTCATTTCTCAACTTATTCATTTGTTCATTTGTTCATTTGTTCATTTGTTCATTTGTCCATTTTTGGATTTGTTCATTTCTTCAATTCTTCATTTCTTATGTTGTTCATTCGTTCATTTGTTCATTTGTTCATTTGTTCATTTGTTCATTTGATCAGTTGTTCATTTGTTCATTTGATTGTTTGTTCATTTCTCAACTTATTCATTTGTTCATTTGTTCATTTGTCCATTTTTGGATTTGTTCATTTCTTCAATTCTTCATTTCTTATGTTGTTCATTCGTTCATTTGTTCATTTGTTCATTTGTTCATTTGTTCATTTGTTCATTTGTTCATTTGTTCATTTGTCCATTTGTTCATTTGTACATTTGTTCATTTGTTCATTTGTTCATTTGTCCATTCGTTCGTTTGTTCATTTGTTCATATGTTGATTTGTTCGTTTGTTCGTTTGTTCACTTGTTCATTTGTTCATTTGTACATTTGTTCATTTGTCCATTCGTTCGTTTGTTCATTTGTTCATATGTTCATTTGTTCGTTTGTTCATTTGTTCATTTGTTCATTTGTTCATTTGTTCATTTGTTCATATGTTCATTTGATTGTTTGTTCAATTCTCAACGCATTCATTTGTTCATTTGTTCATTTGTTCATTTGTTCATTTGTTCATTTGTTCATTTGTTCATTTGTTCATTTGTTCATTTGTACATTTGTTCATTTGTTCATTTGATCATTTTTTCATTTGTTCATTTGTTCATTTGTTCATTTGTACATTTGTTCATTTGTCCATTCGTTCGTTTGTTCATTTGTTCATATGTTCATTTGTTCATATGTTCATTTGTTCGTTTGTTCGTTTGTTCACTTGTTCATTTGTTCATTTGTTCATTTGTTCATTTGTTCATTTGTTCATTTGTTCATTTGTTCATTTGTTCATTTGTTCATTTATTCATTTGTTCATATGTTAATTGATCCATTTTTGGATTTGTTCATTTCTTCAATTCATCATTTCTTGAGTTGTTCATTTGTTCATTTGTTCGTTTGTTCATTTGATCAGTTGTTCATATGTTCATTTGATTGTTTGTTCATTTCTCAACTTATTCATTTGTTCATTTGTTCATTTGTTCATTTGTTCATTTGTTCATTTGTACACTTGTTCACTTGTTCATTTGTTCATTTGTTCATTTGTTCTTTTGTTCATTTGTTCATTTGTTCATTTGTTCATTTGTTCATTTGTTCATATGTTCATTTGTTCATTTGTTCATTTGTTCATTTGTTCATTTGTTCATTTGTTCATTTGTTCATTTGTTCATTTGTTCATTTGTTCATTTGTTCATTTGTTCATTTGTTCATTTGTTCATTTGTTCATTTGTTCATTTGTTCATTTGTTCATTTGTTCATTTGTTCATTTGTTCATTTGTTCATTTGTTCATTTGTTCATTTGTTCATTTGTTCATTTGTTCATTTGTTCATTTGTTCATTTGTTCATTTGTTCATTTGTTCATTTGTTCATTTGTTCATTTATTCATTTGTTCATATGTTAATTGATCCATTTTTGGATTTGTTCATTTCTTCAATTCTTCATTTCTTGAGTTGTTCATTTGTTCATTTGTTCGTTTGTCCATTTGATCAGTTGTTCCTATGTTCATTTGATTGTTTGTTCATTTCTCAACTTATTCATTTGTTCATTTGTTCATTTGTTCATTTGATCAGTTGTTCATTTGTTCATTTGATTGTTTGTTCATTTCTCAACTTATTCATTTGTTCATTTGTTCATTTGTTCATTTGTTCATTTGTTCATTTGTCCATTTTTGGATTTGTTCATTTCTTCAATTCTTCATTTCTTATGTTGTTCATTCGTTCATTTGTTCATTTGTTCATTTGTTCATTTGTACATTTGTTCATTTGTTCATTTGTTCATTTGTTCATTTGTTCATTTGTTCATTTGTTCATTTGTTCATTTGTTCATTTGTTCATTTGTTCATTTGTTCATTTGTTCATTTGTTCATTTGTTCATTTGTTCATTTGTTCATTTGTTCATTTGTTCATTTGTTCATTTGTTCATTTGTTCATTTGTTCATTTGTTCATTTGTTCATTTGTTCATTTGTTCATTTGTTCATTTGTTCATTTCTTCATTTCTTCATTTGTTCATTTGTTCATTTGTTCATTTGTTCATTTGTTCATTTGTTCATTTGTTCATTTGTTCATTTGTTCATTTATTCATTTGTTCATATGTTAATTGATCCATTTTTGGATTTGTTCATTTCTTCAATTCTTCATTTCATGAGTTGTTCATTTGTTCATTTGTTCGTTTGTTCATTTGATCAGTTGTTCATATGTTCATTTGATTGTTTGTTCATTTCTCAACTTATTCATTTGTTCATTTGTTCATTTGTTCATTTGATCAGTTGTTGATTTGTTCATTTGATTGTTTGTTCATTTCTCAACTTATTCATTTGTTCATTTGTTCATTTGTTCATTTGTCCATTTTTGGATTTGTTCATTTCATCAATTCTTCATTTCTTATGTTGTTCATTCGTTCATTTGTTCATTTGTTCATTTGTTCATTTGTTCATTTGTTCATTTGTCCATTTGTTCATTTGTACATTTGTTCATTTGTTCATTTGTCCATTCGTTCGTTTGTTCATTTGTTCATATGTTCATTTGTTCGTTTGTTCGTTTGTTCACTTGTTCATTTGTTCATTTGTTCATTTGTCCATTTCTTCATTTGTTCATTTGTTCATTTGTTCACTTGTTCATTTGTTCATTTGTTCATTTTTTCATTTTTTCATTTGTTCATTTGTTCATTTGTTCATTTGTTCATTTGTTCATTTGTTCATTTGTTCATTTGTTCATTTGTTCATTTGTTCATTTGTCCATTTGTTCATTTGTTCATTTGTTCATTTGTTCATTTGTTCATTTGTTCATTTGTTCATTTGTTCATTTGTTCATTTGTTCATTTGTTCATTTGTTCATTTGTTCATTTGTTCATTTGTTCATTTGTTCATTTGTTCATTTGTTCATTTGTTCATTTGTTCATTTGTTCATTTGTTCATTTATTCATTTGTTCATATGTTAATTGATCCATTTTTGGATTTGTTCATTTCTTCAATTCATCATTTCTTGAGTTGTTCATTTGTTCATTTGTTCGTTTGTTCATTTGATCAGTTGTTCATATGTTCATTTGATTGTTTGTTCATTTCTCAACTTATTCATTTGTTCATTTGTTCATTTGTACATTTGTTCAATTGTTCATTTGTTCGTTTGTTCACTTGTTCATTTGTTCATTTGTTCATTTGTTCATTTGTTCGTTTGTTCACTTGTTCATTTGTTCATTTGTTCATTTGTTCTTTTGTTCATTTGTTCATTTGTTCATTTGTTCATTTGTTCATTTGTTCATTTGTTCATTTGTTCATTTGTTCATTTGTTCATTTGTTCATTTGTTCATTTGTTCATTTGTTCATTTGTTCATTTGTTCATTTGTTCATTTGTTCATTTGTTCATTTGTTCATTTGTTCATTTGTTCATTTGTTCATTTGTTCATTTGTTCATTTGTTCATTTGTTCATTTGTTCATTTGTTCATTTGTTCATTTGTTCATTTGTTCATTTGTTCATTTGTTCATTTGTTCATTTGTTCATTTGTTCATTTGTTCATTTGTTCATTTGTTCATTTGTTCATTTGTTCATTTGTTCATTTGTTCATTTGTTCATTTGTTCATTTGTTCATTTGTTCATTTGTTCATTTGTTCATTTGTTCATTTGTTCATTTGTTCATTTGTTCATTTGTTCATTTATTCATTTGTTCATATGTTAATTGATCCATTTTTGGATTTGTTCATTTCTTCAATTCTTCATTTCTTGAGTTGTTCATTTGTCCATTTGTTCGTTTGTGAATTTGTTCATTTGTTCATTTGATCAGTTGTTCATATGTTCATTTGATTGTTTGTTCATTTCTCAACTTATTCATTTGTTCATTTGTTCATTTGTCCATTTTTGGATTTGTTCATTTCTTCAATTCTTCATTTCTTATGTTGTTCATTCGTTCATTTGTTCATTTGTTCATTTGTTCATTTGTTCATTTGATCAGTTGTTCATTTGTTCATTTGATTGTTTGTTCATTTCTCAACTTATTCATTTGTTCATTTGTTCATTTGTTCATTTGTTCATTTGTCCATTTTTGGATTTGTTCATTTCTTCAATTCTTCATTTCTTATGTTGTTCATTCGTTCATTTGTTCATTTGTTCATTTGTTCATTTGTTCATTTGTTCATTTGTTCATTTGTTCATTTGTCCATTTGTTCATTTGTACATTTGTTCATTTGTTCATTTGTTCATTTGTCCATTCGTTCGTTTGTTCATTTGTTCATATGTTGATTTGTTCGTTTGTTCGTTTGTTCACTTGTTCATTTGTTCATTTGTACATTTGTTCATTTGTCCATTCGTTCGTTTGTTCATTTGTTCATATGTTCATTTGTTCGTTTGTTCATTTGTTCATTTGTTCATTTGTTCATTTGTTCATTTGTTCATATGTTCATTTGATTGTTTGTTCAATTCTCAACGCATTCATTTGTTCATTTGTTCATTTGTTCATTTGTTCATTTGTTCATTTGTTCATTTGTTCATTTGTTCATTTGTTCATTTGTACATTTGTTCATTTGTTCATTTGATCATTTTTTCATTTGTTCATTTGTTCATTTGTTCATTTGTACATTTGTTCATTTGTCCATTCGTTCGTTTGTTCATTTGTTCATATGTTCATTTGTTCATATGTTCATTTGTTCGTTTGTTCGTTTGTTCACTTGTTCATTTGTTCATTTGTTCATTTGTTCATTTGTTCATTTGTTCATTTGTTCATTTGTTCATTTGTTCATTTGTTCATTTATTCATTTGTTCATATGTTAATTGATCCATTTTTGGATTTGTTCATTTCTTCAATTCATCATTTCTTGAGTTGTTCATTTGTTCATTTGTTCGTTTGTTCATTTGATCAGTTGTTCATATGTTCATTTGATTGTTTGTTCATTTCTCAACTTATTCATTTGTTCATTTGTTCATTTGTTCATTTGTTCATTTGTTCATTTGTACACTTGTTCACTTGTTCATTTGTTCATTTGTTCATTTGTTCTTTTGTTCATTTGTTCATTTGTTCATTTGTTCATTTGTTCATTTGTTCATATGTTCATTTGTTCATTTGTTCATTTGTTCATTTGTTCATTTGTTCATTTGTTCATTTGTTCATTTGTTCATTTGTTCATTTGTTCATTTGTTCATTTGTTCATTTGTTCATTTGTTCATTTGTTCATTTGTTCATTTGTTCATTTGTTCATTTGTTCATTTGTTCATTTGTTCATTTGTTCATTTGTTCATTTGTTCATTTGTTCATTTGTTCATTTGTTCATTTGTTCATTTGTTCATTTGTTCATTTGTTCATTTGTTCATTTGTTCATTTGTTCATTTGTTCATTTGTTCATTTGTTCATTTATTCATTTGTTCATATGTTAATTGATCCATTTTTGGATTTGTTCATTTCTTCAATTCTTCATTTCTTGAGTTGTTCATTTGTTCATTTGTTCGTTTGTCCATTTGATCAGTTGTTCCTATGTTCATTTGATTGTTTGTTCATTTCTCAACTTATTCATTTGTTCATTTGTTCATTTGTTCATTTGATCAGTTGTTCATTTGTTCATTTGATTGTTTGTTCATTTCTCAACTTATTCATTTGTTCATTTGTTCATTTGTTCATTTGTTCATTTGTTCATTTGTCCATTTTTGGATTTGTTCATTTCTTCAATTCTTCATTTCTTATGTTGTTCATTCGTTCATTTGTTCATTTGTTCATTTGTTCATTTGTACATTTGTTCATTTGTTCATTTGTTCATTTGTTCATTTGTTCATTTGTTCATTTGTTCATTTGTTCATTTGTTCATTTGTTCATTTGTTCATTTGTTCATTTGTTCATTTGTTCATTTGTTCATTTGTTCATTTGTTCATTTGTTCATTTGTTCATTTGTTCATTTGTTCATTTGTTCATTTGTTCATTTGTTCATTTGTTCATTTGTTCATTTGTTCATTTGTTCATTTGTTCATTTCTTCATTTCTTCATTTCTTCATTTGTTCATTTGTTCATTTGTTCATTTGTTCATTTGTTCATTTGTTCATTTGTTCATTTGTTCATTTATTCATTTGTTCATATGTTAATTGATCCATTTTTGGATTTGTTCATTTCTTCAATTCTTCATTTCATGAGTTGTTCATTTGTTCATTTGTTCGTTTGTTCATTTGATCAGTTGTTCATATGTTCATTTGATTGTTTGTTCATTTCTCAACTTATTCATTTGTTCATTTGTTCATTTGTTCATTTGATCAGTTGTTGATTTGTTCATTTGATTGTTTGTTCATTTCTCAACTTATTCATTTGTTCATTTGTTCATTTGTTCATTTGTCCATTTTTGGATTTGTTCATTTCATCAATTCTTCATTTCTTATGTTGTTCGTTCGTTCATTTGTTCATTTGTTCATTTGTTCATTTGTTCATTTGTTCATTTGTCCATTTGTTCATTTGTACATTTGTTCATTTGTTCATTTGTCCATTCGTTCGTTTGTTCATTTGTTCATATGTTCATTTGTTCGTTTGTTCGTTTGTTCACTTGTTCATTTGTTCATTTGTTCATTTGTCCATTTCTTCATTTGTTCATTTGTTCATTTGTTCACTTGTTCATTTGTTCATTTGTTCATTTTTTCATTTTTTCATTTGTTCATTTGTTCATTTGTTCATTTGTTCATTTGTTCATTTGTTCATTTGTTCATTTGTTCATTTGTTCATTTGTCCATTTGTTCATTTGTTCATTTGTTCATTTGTTCATTTGTTCATTTGTTCATTTGTTCATTTGTTCATTTGTTCATTTGTTCATTTGTTCATTTGTTCATTTGTTCATTTGTTCATTTGTTCATTTGTTCATTTGTTCATTTGTTCATTTGTTCATTTGTTCATTTGTTCATTTGTTCATTTATTCATTTGTTCATATGTTAATTGATCCATTTTTGGATTTGTTCATTTCTTCAATTCATCATTTCTTGAGTTGTTCATTTGTTCATTTGTTCGTTTGTTCATTTGATCAGTTGTTCATATGTTCATTTGATTGTTTGTTCATTTCTCAACTTATTCATTTGTTCATTTGTTCATTTGTTCATTTGTTCATTTGTACACTTGTTCACTTGTTCATTTGTTCATTTGTTCATTTGTTCTTTTGTTCATTTGTTCATTTGTTCATTTGTTCATTTGTTCATTTGTTCATATGTTCATTTGTTCATTTGTTCATTTGTTCATTTGTTCATTTGTTCATTTGTTCATTTGTTCATTTGTTCATTTGTTCATTTGTTCATTTGTTCATTTGTTCATTTGTTCATTTGTTCATTTGTTCATTTGTTCATTTGTTCATTTGTTCATTTGTTCATTTGTTCATTTGTTCATTTGTTCATTTGTTCATTTGTTCATTTGTTCATTTGTTCATTTGTTCATTTGTTCATTTGTTCATTTATTCATTTGTTCATATGTTAATTGATCCATTTTTGGATTTGTTCATTTCTTCAATTCTTCATTTCTTGAGTTGTTCATTTGTTCATTTGTTCGTTTGTCCATTTGATCAGTTGTTCCTATGTTCATTTGATTGTTTGTTCATTTCTCAACTTATTCATTTGTTCATTTGTTCATTTGTTCATTTGATCAGTTGTTCATTTGTTCATTTGATTGTTTGTTCATTTCTCAACTTATTCATTTGTTCATTTGTTCATTTGTTCATTTGTCCATTTTTGGATTTGTTCATTTCTTCAATTCTTCATTTCTTATGTTGTTCATTCGTTCATTTGTTCATTTGTTCATTTGTTCATTTGTTCATTTGTTCATTTGTTCATTTGTTCATTTGTTCATTTGTTCATTTGTCCATTTGTTCATTTGTCCATTTGTTCATTTGTTCATTTGTTCATTTGTTCATTTGTTCATTTGTTCATTTGTTCATTCGTTCATTTGTTCATTTGTTCATTTGTTCATTTGTTCATTTGTTCATTTGTTCATTTGTTCATTTGTTCATTTGTTCATTTGTTCATTTGTTCATTTGTTCATTTGTTCATTTGTTCATTTGTTCATTTGTTCATTTGTTCATTTGTTCATTTGTTCATTTGTTCATTTATTCATTTGTTCATATGTTAATTGATCCATTTTTGGATTTGTTCATTTCTTCAATTCTTCATTTCTTGAGTTGTTCATTTGTTCATTTGTTCGTTTGTTCATTTGATCAGTTGTTCATATGTTCATTTGATTGTTTGTTCATTTCTCAACTTATTCATTTGTTCATTTGTTCATTTGTTCATTTGATCAGTTGTTGATTTGTTCATTTGATTGTTTGTTCATTTCTCAACTTATTCATTTGTTCATTTGTTCATTTGTTCATTTGTCCATTTTTGGATTTGTTTATTTCATCAATTCTTCATTTCTTATGTTGTTCATTCGTTCATTTGTTCATTTGTTCATTTGTTCATTTGTTCATTTGTTCATTTGTCCATTTGTTCATTTGTACATTTGTTCATTTGTTCATTTGTCCATTCGTTCGTTTGTTCATTTGTTCATATGTTCATTTGTTCGTTTGTTCGTTTGTTCACTTGTTCATTTGTTCATTTGTTCATTTGTCCATTTCTTCATTTGTTCATTTGTTCATTTGTTCACTTGTTCATTTGTTCATTTGTTCATTTTTTCATTTGTTCATTTGTTCATTTGTTCATTTGTTCATTTGTTCATTTGTTCATTTGTTCATTTGTTCATTTGTACATTTGTTCATTTGTCCATTCGTTCGTTTGTTCATTTGTTCATATGTTCATTTGTTCGTTTGTTCATTTGTTCGTTTGTTCACTCGTTCGTTTGTTCATTTGTTCATTTGTTCATTTGTTCATTTGTTCTCTTGTTCATTTGTTCATTTGTTCATTTGTTCATTTGTTCATTTCTTCATTTGTTCATTTGTTCATTTGTTCATTTGTTCATTTGTTCGTTTGTTCATTTGTTCATTTGTTCATTTGTTCATTTGTTCATTTGTTCATTTGTTCATTTGTTCATATGTTCATTTGTTCATTTGTTCATTTGTTCATTTGATCATTTGTTCATTTGTTCATTTGTTCATTTGTTCAATTGTTCATTTGTTCGTTTGTTCACTTGTTCATTTGTTCATTTGTTCATTTGTTCATTTGTTCATTTGTTCACTTGTTCACTTGTTCATTTGTTCATTTGTTCATTTGTTCTTTTGTTCATTTGTTCATTTGTTCATTTGTTCATTTGTTCATTTGTTCATTTGTTCATTTGTTCATTTGTTCATTTGTTCATTTGTTCATTTGTTCATTTGTTCATTTGTTCATTTGTTCATTTGTTCATTTGTTCATTTGTTCATTTGTTCATTTGTTCATTTGTTCATTTGTTCATTTGTTCATTTGTTCATTTGTTCATTTGTTCATTTGTTCATTTGTTCATTTGTTCATTTGTTCATTTGTTCATTTGTTCATTTGTTCATTTGTTCATTTGTTCATTTGTTCATTTGTTCATTTCTTCATTTCTTCATTTCTTCATTTCTTCATTTGTTCATTTGTTCATTTGTTCACTTGTTCATTTGTTCATTTGTTCCTTTGATCATTTGTTCATTTGTTCATTTGTTCATTTGTTCATTTGTTCATTTGTTCATTTGTTCATTTGTTCATTTGTTCATTTGTTCATTTGTTCATTTGTTCATATGTTCATTTGATTGTTTGTTCATTTCTCAACTTATTCATTTGTTCATTTGTTCATTTGTTCATTTGATCAGTTGTTCATTTGTTCATTTGATTGTTTGTTCATTTCTCAACTTATTCATTTGTTCATTTGTTCATTTGTTCATTTGTCCATTTTTGGATTTGTTTATTTCATCAATTCTTCATTTCTTATGTTGTTCATTCGTTCATTTGTTCATTTGTTCATTTGTTCATTTGTTCATTTGTTCATTTGTCCATTTGTTCATTTGTACATTTGTTCATTTGTTCATTTGTCCATTCGTTCGTTTGTTCATTTGTTCATATGTTCATTTGTTCGTTTGTTCGTTTGTTCACTTGTTCATTTGTTCATTTGTTCATTTGTCCATTTCTTCATTTGTTCATTTGTTCATTTGTTCACTTGTTCATTTGTTCATTTGTTCATTTTTTCATTTGTTCATTTGTTCATTTGTTCATTTGTTCATTTGTTCATTTGTTCATTTGTTCATTTGTTCATTTGTACATTTGTTCATTTGTCCATTCGTTCGTTTGTTCATTTGTTCATATGTTCATTTGTTCGTTTGTTCATTTGTTCGTTTGTTCACTCGTTCGTTTGTTCATTTGTTCATTTGTTCATTTGTTCTCTTGTTCATTTGTTCATTTGTTCATTTGTTCATTTGTTCATTTCTTCATTTGTTCATTTGTTCATTTGTTCATTTGTTCATTTGTTCGTTTGTTCATTTGTTCATTTGTTCATTTGTTCATTTGTTCATTTGTTCATTTGTTCATTTGTTCATATGTTCATTTGTTCATTTGTTCATTTGTTCATTTGATCATTTGTTCATTTGTTCATTTGTTCATTTGTTCAATTGTTCATTTGTTCGTTTGTTCACTTGTTCATTTGTTCATTTGTTCATTTGTTCATTTGTTCATTTGTTCACTTGTTCACTTGTTCATTTGTTCATTTGTTCATTTGTTCTTTTGTTCATTTGTTCATTTGTTCATTTGTTCATTTGTTCATTTGTTCATTTGTTCATTTGTTCATTTGTTCATTTGTTCATTTGTTCATTTGTTCATTTGTTCATTTGTTCATTTGTTCATTTGTTCATTTGTTCATTTGTTCATTTGTTCATTTGTTCATTTGTTCATTTGTTCATTTGTTCATTTGTTCATTTGTTCATTTGTTCATTTGTTCATTTGTTCATTTGTTCATTTGTTCATTTGTTCATTTGTTCATTTGTTCATTTGTTCATTTGTTCATTTGTTCATTTGTTCATTTGTTCATTTGTTCATTTGTTCATTTGTTCATTTGTTCATTTGTTCATTTCTTCATTTCTTCATTTCTTCATTTCTTCATTTGTTCATTTGTTCATTTGTTCACTTGTTCATTTGTTCATTTGTTCCTTTGATCATTTGTTCATTTGTTCATTTGTTCATTTGTTCATTTGTTCATTTGTTCATTTGTTCATTTGTTCATTTGTTCGTTTGTTCATTTGTTCATTTGTTCATATGTTCATTTGATTGTTTGTTCATTTCTCAACTTATTCATTTGTTCATTTGTTCATTTGTTCATTTGATCAGTTGTTCATTTGTTCATTTGATTGTTTGTTCATTTCTCAACTTATTCATTTGTTCATTTGTTCATTTGTTCATTTGTTCATTTGTCCATTTTTGGATTTGTTCATTTCTTCAATTCTTCATTTCTTATGTGGTTCATTCGTTCATTTGTTCATTTGTTCATTTGTTCATTTGTTCATTTGTTCATTTGTTCATTTGTTCATTTTTTTATTTGTTCATTTGTTCATTTGTTCATTTGTTCATTTGTTCATTTGTTCATTTGTTCATTTGTTCATTTGTTCATTTGTTCATTTGTTCATTTGTTCATTTGTTCATTTGTTCATTTGTTCATTTGTTCATTTGTTCATTTGTTCATTTGTTCATTTGTTCATTTGTTCATTTGTACATTTGTTCATTTGTCCATTCGTTCGTTTGTTCATTTGTTCATATGTTCATTTGTTCGTTTGTTCATTTGTTCATTTGTTCATTTGTTCATTTGTTCATATGTTCATTTGATTGTTTGTTCAATTCTCAACGTATTCATTTGTTCATTTGTTCATTTGTTCATTTGTTCATTTGTTCATTTGTCCATTTCTTCATTTGTTCATTTGTTTGTTTGTTCATTTGTTCATTTGTTCATTTGTTCATTTGTTCATTTGTTCATTTGTTCATTTGTTCATTTGTTCGTTTGTTCATTTGTTCATTTGTTCATTTGTTCATTTGTTCATTTGTTCATTTGTTCATTTGTTCATTTGTTCATTTGTTCATTTGTTCATTTGTTCATTTGTTCATTTGTTCATTTGTTCATTTGTTCATTTGTTCATTTGTTCATTTGTTCATTTGTTCATTTGTTCATTTGTTCATTTGTTCATTTGTTCATTTGTTCGTTTGTTCACTTGTTCATTTGTTCATTTGTTCATTTGTTCATTTGTTCATTTGTTCATTTGTTCATTTGTTCATTTGTTCACTTGTTCATTTGTTCATTTGTTCATTTGTTCTTTTGTTCATTTGTTCATTTGTTCATTTGTTCATTTGTTCATTTGTTCATTTGTTCATTTGTTCATTTGTTCATTTGTTCATTTGTTCATTTGTTCATTTGTTCATTTGTTCATTTGTTCATTTGTTCATTTGTTCATTTGATCATTTGTTCATTTGTTCATTTGTTCATTTGTTCATTTGTTCATTTGTTCATTTGTTCACTTGTTCATTTGTTCATTTGTTCATTTGTTCATTTGTTCATTTGTTCATTTGTTCATTTGTTCATTTGTTCATTTGTTCATTTGTTCATTTGTTCATTTGTTCATTTGTCCATTTGTTCGTTTGTGAATTTGTTCATTTGTTCATTTGATCAGTTGTTCATATGTTCATTTGATTGTTTGTTCATTTCTCAACTTATTCATTTGTTCATTTGTTCATTTGTTCATTTGATCAGTTGTTCATATGTTCATTTGATTGTTTGTTCATTTCTCAACTTATTCATTTGTTCATTTGTTCAGTTGTCCATTTTTGGATTTGTTCATTTCTTCAATTCTTCATTTCTTATGTTGTTCATTCGTTCATTTGTTCATTTCTCCATTTGTTCATTTGTTCATTTTTTTTCATTTGTTCATTTGTTCATTTATTCATTTGTTCATTTGTTCATTTGTTCATTTGTCCATTTCTTCATTTGTTCATTTGTTTGTTTGTTCATTTGTTCATTTGTTTGTTTGTTCATTTGTTCATTTGTTCATTTGTTCATTTGTTCATTTGTTCATTTGTACATTTGTTCATTTGTTCGCTTGTTCATTTGTTCATTTGTTCATTTGTTCATTTGTTCATTTGTTCATTTGTTCATTTGTTCATTTGTTCATTTGTTCATTTGTTCATTTGTTCATTTGTTCATTTGTTCATTTGTTCATTTGTTCATTTGTTCATTTGTTCATTTGTTCATTTGTTCATTTGTTCATTTGTTCATTTGTTCATTTGTTCATTTGTCCATTTGTTCATTTTTTCATTTGTTCATTTGTTCATTTGTTCGTTTGTTCATTTGTTCGTTTGTTCATTTGTTCGTTTGTTCATTTGTTCGTTTGTTCATTTGTTCGTTTGTTCATTTGTTCGTTTGTTCATTTGTTCGTTTGTTCATTTGTTCGTTTGTTCATTTGTTCGTTTGTTCATTTGTTCCTTTGTTCATTTGTTCATTTGTTCATTTGTTCATTTGTTCATTTGTTCATTTGTTCATTTGTTCATTTGTTCATTTGTTCATTTGTTCATTTGTTCATTTGTTCATTTGTTCATTTGTTCATTTGTTCATTTGTTCATTTGTTCATTTGTTCATTTGTTCATTTGTCCATTTGTTCATTTGTTCATTTGTTCATTTGTTCATTTGTTCATTTGTTCATTTGTTCATTTGTTCATTTGTTCATTTGTTCATTTGTTCATTTGTTCATTTGTTCATTTGTTCATTTGTTCATTTGTTCATTTGTTCATTTGTTCATTTGTTCATTTGTTCATTTGTTCATTTGTTCATTTGTCCATTTGTTCATTTGTACATTTGTTCATTTGTCCATTCGTTCGTTTGTTCATTTGTTAACATGTTCATTTGTTCACATGTTCATTTGTTCGTTTGTTCATTTGTTCGTTTGTTCACTTGTTCCTTTGTTCATTTGTTCATTTGTTCATTTGTTCATTTGTTCATTTGTTCATTTGTTCACTTGTTCATTTGTTCATTTGTTCATTTGTTCATTTGTTCATTTGTTCATTTGTTCATTTGTTCATTTGTTCATTTGTTCATTTGTTCATTTGTTCATTTGTTCATTTGTTCATTTGTTCATTTGTTCGTTTGTTCATTTGTTCATTTGTTCATCTGTTCATTTCTTCATTTCTTCATTTGTTCATTTGTTCATTTGTTCACTTGTTCATTTGTTCATTTGTTCATTTCTTCATTTGTTCATTTGTTCATTTGTTCATTTGTTCATTTGTTCATTTGTTCATTTGTTCATTTGTTCATTTGTTCATTTCTTCATTTCTTCATTTCTTCATTTCTTCATTTCTTCATTTGTTCATTTGTTCATTTGTTCACTTGTTTATTTGTTCATTTGTTCACTTGTTCCTTTGATCATTTGTTCATTTGTTCATCTGTTAATTTGTTCATTTGTTCATTTGTTCATTTGTTCATTTGTTCATTTCTCAACGTATTCATTTGTGCATTTGTGCATTTGTGCTTTTGTTCATTTGTTCATTTGTTCATTTGTTCATTTGTTCATTTGATCATTTGTTCATTTGTTCATTTGTTCATTTGTTCATTTGTTCATTTGTTCATTTGTTCATTTGTTCATTTGTTCATTTTTTAATTTGATCATTTGTTCATTTTTTAATTTGTTCATTTGTTCACTTGTTCATTTGTTCATTTGTTCATTTGTTCATTTGTTCATTTGTTCATTTGTTCAGTTGTTCATTTGTTCATTTGTTCATTTGTCCATTCGTTTGTTTGTTCATTTGTTCATTTGTTCATTTGTTCATTTGTTCATTTGTTCATTTGTTCATTTGTTCATTTGTTCATTTGTTCATTTGTTCATTTGTTCATTTGTCCATTTGTTCATTTGTTCATTTGTTCATTTCTTCATTTGTTCGTTTGTTCCTTTGTTCATTTGTTCACTTGTTCATTTGTTCATTAGTTCATTTGTTCATTTGTTCACTTGTTCATTTTGTTCCTTTGTTCGTTTGTTCGTTTTTTCATTTGTTCATTTGTACATGTGTTCATTTGTTCATTTGTACATGTGTTCATTTGTTCATTTGTTCATTTGTTCAAGTGATCCTTTGTTCATTTGTTCATTTGTTGATTTGTTCCTTTGATCATTTGTTCATTTGTTCCTTTGTTCATTTGTTCATTTGTTCATTTGTTGATTGGTTCATTTGTTGATTTGTTCATTTGTTCTTTTGTTCATTCGTTCATTTGTTCATTTGTTCATTTGTTTATTTGTTCATTTGTTCATTCGTTCATTTGTTCATTTTTTCATTTGTTCATTTGTTCATTTGCTCATTTGTTAATTTGTTATTTGATCATTTGTTCATATGTTCATTTGATTGTTTGTTCATTTCTCAACGTATTCATTTGTTCATTTGTTCATTTGTACATTTGTTCATTTGTTCATTTGTTCATTTGTTTATTTGTTTATTGGTTCATTTGTTCATTTGTACATTTGTTCATTTGTTCATTTGTTCATTTGTTCATTTGTTCATTTGTTCATTTGTTCATTTGTTCATTTGTTCATTTGTTCATTTGTTCATTTGTTCATTTGTTCATTTGTTCATTTGTTCATTTGTTCATTTGTTCATTTGTTCATTTGTTCATTTGTTCATTTGTTCATTTGTTCATTTGTTCATTTGTCCATTCGTTCGTTTGTTCATTTGTTCATTTGTTCGTTTGTTCATTTGTTCATTTGTTCATTTGTCCATTCGTTCGTTTGTTCATTTGTTCATTTGTTCATTTGTTCGTTTGTTCATTTGTTCATTTGTTCATTTGTTCATTTGTTCATTTGTTCATCTGTTCATTTGTTCATTTCTTCATTTGTTCATTTGTTCATTTGTTCACTTGTTCATTTGTTCATTTGTTCATTTGTTCATTTGTTCATTTGTTCATTTGTTCATTTGTTCATTTGTTCATTTGTTCATTTGTTCATTTGTTCATTTGTTCATTTGTTCATTTGTTCATTTGTTCATTTCTTCATTTCTTCATTTGTTCATTTGTTCATTTGTTCATTTGTTTATTTGTTTATTGGTTCATTTGTTCATTTGTACATTTGTTCATTTGTTCATTTGTTCATTTGTTCATTTGTTCATTTGTTCATTTGTTCATTTGTTCATTTGTTCATTTGTTCATTTGTTCATTTGATCATTTGTTCATTTGTTCATTTGTTCATTTGTTCATTTGTTCATTTGTTCATTTGTTCACTTGTTCATTTGTTCATTTGTTCACTTGTTCATTTGTTCATTTGTTCATTTGTTCATTTGTTCATTTGTTCATTCGTTCATTTGTTCATTTGTTCATTTGTTCATTTGTTCATTTGTTCATTTGTTCATTTGTCCATTTGTTCATTTGTACATTTGTTCATTTGTTCATTTGTTCATTTGTCCATTCGTTCGTTTGTTCATTTGTTCATATGTTCATTTGTTCGTTTGTTCGTTTGTTCACTTGTTCATTTGTTCATTTGTTCATTTGTTCATTTGTCCATTTCTTCATTTGTTCATTTGTTTGTTTGTTCATTTGTTCATTTTTTTATTTCTTCATTTGTTCATTTGTTCATTTGTTCATTTGTTCATTTGTTCATTTGTTCATTTGTTCATTTGTTCATTTGTTCATTTGTTCATTTGTTCATTTGTTCATTTGTTCATTTGTTCATTTGTACATTTGTTCATTTGTCCATTCGTTCGTTTGTTCATTTGTTCATATGTTCATTTGTTCGTTTGTTCATTTGTTCATTTGTTCATTTGTTCATTTGTTCATTTGTTCATTTGTTCATATGTTCATTTGTTCATTTGTTCATTTGTTCATTTGATCATTTGATCATTTGTTCATTTGTACATTTGTTCAATTGTTCATTTGTTCGTTTGTTCACTTGTTCATTTGTTCATTTGTTCATTTGTTCATTTGTTCGTTTGTTCACTTGTTCATTTGTTCATTTGTTCATTTGTTCTTTTGTTCATTTGTTCATTTGTTCATTTGTTCATTTGTTCATTTGTTCATTTGTTCATTTGTTCATTTGTTCATTTGTTCATTTGTTCATTTGTTCATTTGTTCATTTGTTCATTTGTTCATTTGTTCATTTGTTCATTTGTTCATTTGTTCATTTGTTCATTTGTTCATTTGTTCATTTGTTCATTTGTTCATTTGTTCATTTGTTCATTTGTTCATTTGTTCATTTGTTCATTTGTTCATTTGTTCATTTGTTCATTTGTTCATTTGTTCATTTGTTCATTTGTTCATTTGTTCATTTGTTCATTTGTTCATTTGTTCATTTGTTCATTTGTTCATTTGTTCATTTGTTCATTTGTTCATTTGTTCATTTGTTCATTTGTTCATTTGTTCATTTGTTCATTTGTTCATTTGTTCATTTGTTCATTTGTTCATTTGTTCATTTATTCATTTGTTCATATGTTAATTGATCCATTTTTGGATTTGTTCATTTCTTCAATTCTTCATTTCTTGAGTTGTTCATTTGTCCATTTGTTCGTTTGTGAATTTGTTCATTTGTTCATTTGATCAGTTGTTCATATGTTCATTTGATTGTTTGTTCATTTCTCAACTTATTCATTTGTTCATTTGTTCATTTGTTCATTTGTTCATTTGTCCATTTTTGGATTTGTTCATTTCTTCAATTCTTCATTTCTTATGTTGTTCATTCGTTCATTTGTTCATTTGTTCATTTGTTCATTTGTTCATTTGATCAGTTGTTCATTTGTTCATTTGATTGTTTGTTCATTTCTCAACTTATTCATTTGTTCATTTGTTCATTTGTTCATTTGTTCATTTGTCCATTTTTGGATTTGTTCATTTCTTCAATTCTTCATTTCTTATGTTGTTCATTCGTTCATTTGTTCATTTGTTCATTTGTTCATTTGTTCATTTGTTCATTTGTTCATTTGTTCATTTGTCCATTTGTTCATTTGTACATTTGTTCATTTGTTCATTTGTTCATTTGTTCATTCGTTCGTTTGTTCATTTGTTCATATGTTGATTTGTTCGTTTGTTCGTTTGTTCATTTGTTCATTTGTACATTTGTTCATTTGTCCATTCGTTCGTTTGTTCATTTGTTCATATGTTCATTTGTTCGTTTGTTCATTTGTTCATTTGTTCATTTGTTCATTTGTTCATTTGTTCATATGTTCATTTGATTGTTTGTTCAATTCTCAACGCATTCATTTGTTCATTTGTTCATTTGTTCATTTGTTCATTTGTTCATTTGTTCATTTGTTCATTTGTTCATTTGTTCATTTGTTCATTTGTACATTTGTTCATTTGTTCATTTGATCATTTTTTCATTTGTTCATTTGTTCATTTGTTCATTTGTACATTTGTTCATTTGTCCATTCGTTCGTTTGTTCATTTGTTCATATGTTCATTTGTTCATATGTTCATTTGTTCGTTTGTTCGTTTGTTCACTTGTTCATTTGTTCATTTGTTCATTTGTTCATTTGTTCATTTGTTCATTTGTTCATTTGTTCATTTGTTCATTTGTTCATTTATTCATTTGTTCATATGTTAATTGATCCATTTTTGGATTTGTTCATTTCTTCAATTCATCATTTCTTGAGTTGTTCATTTGTTCATTTGTTCGTTTGTTCATTTGATCAGTTGTTCATATGTTCATTTGATTGTTTGTTCATTTCTCAACTTATTCATTTGTTCATTTGTTCATTTGTTCATTTGTTCATTTGTTCATTTGTACACTTGTTCACTTGTTCATTTGTTCATTTGTTCATTTGTTCTTTTGTTCATTTGTTCATTTGTTCATTTGTTCATTTGTTCATTTGTTCATATGTTCATTTGTTCATTTGTTCATTTGTTCATTTGTTCATTTGTTCATTTGTTCATTTGTTCATTTGTTCATTTGTTCATTTGTTCATTTGTTCATTTGTTCATTTGTTCATTTGTTCATTTGTTCATTTGTTCATTTGTTCATTTGTTCATTTGTTCATTTGTTCATTTGTTCATTTGTTCATTTGTTCATTTGTTCATTTGTTCATTTGTTCATTTGTTCATTTGTTCATTTGTTCATTTGTTCATTTGTTCATTTGTTCATTTGTTCATTTGTTCATTTGTTCATTTGTTCATTTATTCATTTGTTCATATGTTAATTGATCCATTTTTGGATTTGTTCATTTCTTCAATTCTTCATTTCTTGAGTTGTTCATTTGTTCATTTGTTCGTTTGTCCATTTGATCAGTTGTTCCTATGTTCATTTGATTGTTTGTTCATTTCTCAACTTATTCATTTGTTCATTTGTTCGTTTGTTCATTTGATCAGTTGTTCATTTGTTCATTTGATTGTTTGTTCATTTCTCAACTTATTCATTTGTTCATTTGTTCATTTGTTCATTTGTTCATTTGTTCATTTGTCCATTTTTGGATTTGTTCATTTCTTCAATTCTTCATTTCTTATGTTGTTCATTCGTTCATTTGTTCATTTGTTCATTTGTTCATTTGTACATTTGTTCATTTGTTCATTTGTTCATTTGTTCATTTGTTCATTTGTTCATTTGTTCATTTGTTCATTTGTTCATTTGTTCATTTGTTCATTTGTTCATTTGTTCATTTGTTCATTTGTTCATTTGTTCATTTGTTCATTTGTTCATTTGTTCATTTGTTCATTTGTTCATTTGTTCATTTGTTCATTTGTTCATTTGTTCATTTGTTCATTTGTTCATTTGTTCATTTGTTCATTTGTTCATTTGTTCATTTGTTCATTTCTTCATTTCTTCATTTGTTCATTTGTTCATTTGTTCATTTGTTCATTTGTTCATTTGTTCATTTGTTCATTTGTTCATTTGTTCATTTGTTCATTTATTCATTTGTTCATATGTTAATTGATCCATTTTTGGATTTGTTCATTTCTTCAATTCTTCATTTCATGAGTTGTTCATTTGTTCATTTGTTCGTTTGTTCATTTGATCAGTTGTTCATATGTTCATTTGATTGTTTGTTCATTTCTCAACTTATTCATTTGTTCATTTGTTCATTTGTTCATTTGATCAGTTGTTGATTTGTTCATTTGATTGTTTGTTCATTTCTCAACTTATTCATTTGTTCATTTGTTCATTTGTTCATTTGTCCATTTTTGGATTTGTTCATTTCATCAATTCTTCATTTCTTATGTTGTTCATTCGTTCATTTGTTCATTTGTTCATTTGTTCATTTGTTCATTTGTTCATTTGTCCATTTGTTCATTTGTACATTTGTTCATTTGTTCATTTGTCCATTCGTTCGTTTGTTCATTTGTTCATATGTTCATTTGTTCGTTTGTTCGTTTGTTCACTTGTTCATTTGTTCATTTGTTCATTTGTCCATTTCTTCATTTGTTCATTTGTTCATTTGTTCACTTGTTCATTTGTTCATTTGTTCATTTTTTCATTTTTTCATTTGTTCATTTGTTCATTTGTTCATTTGTTCATTTGTTCATTTGTTCATTTGTTCATTTGTTCATTTGTTCATTTGTTCATTTGTCCATTTGTTCATTTGTTCATTTGTTCATTTGTTCATTTGTTCATTTGTTCATTTGTTCATTTGTTCATTTGTTCATTTGTTCATTTGTTCATTTGTTCATTTGTTCATTTGTTCATTTGTTCATTTGTTCATTTGTTCATTTGTTCATTTGTTCATTTGTTCATTTGTTCATTTATTCATTTGTTCATATGTTAATTGATCCATTTTTGGATTTGTTCATTTCTTCAATTCATCATTTCTTGAGTTGTTCATTTGTTCATTTGTTCGTTTGTTCATTTGATCAGTTGTTCATATGTTCATTTGATTGTTTGTTCATTTCTCAACTTATTCATTTGTTCATTTGTTCATTTGTTCATTTGTTCATTTGTTCATTTGTACACTTGTTCACTTGTTCATTTGTTCATTTGTTCATTTGTTCTTTTGTTCATTTGTTCATTTGTTCATTTGTTCATTTGTTCATTTGTTCATATGTTCATTTGTTCATTTGTTCATTTGTTCATTTGTTCATTTGTTCATTTGTTCATTTGTTCATTTGTTCATTTGTTCATTTGTTCATTTGTTCATTTGTTCATTTGTTCATTTGTTCATTTGTTCATTTGTTCATTTGTTCATTTGTTCATTTGTTCATTTGTTCATTTGTTCATTTGTTCATTTGTTCATTTGTTCATTTGTTCATTTGTTCATTTGTTCATTTGTTCATTTGTTCATTTGTTCATTTGTTCATTTATTCATTTGTTCATATGTTAATTGATCCATTTTTGGATTTGTTCATTTCTTCAATTCTTCATTTCTTGAGTTGTTCATTTGTTCATTTGTTCGTTTGTCCATTTGATCAGTTGTTCCAATGTTCATTTGATTGTTTGTTCATTTCTCAACTTATTCATTTGTTCATTTGTTCATTTGTTCATTTGATCAGTTGTTCATTTGTTCATTTGATTGTTTGTTCATTTCTCAACTTATTCATTTGTTCATTTGTTCATTTGTTCATTTGTCCATTTTTGGATTTGTTCATTTCTTCAATTCTTCATTTCTTATGTTGTTCATTCGTTCATTTGTTCATTTGTTCATTTGTTCATTTGTTCATTTGTTCATTTGTTCATTTGTTCATTTGTTCATTTGTTCATTTGTCCATTTGTTCATTTGTCCATTTGTTCATTTGTTCATTTGTTCATTTGTTCATTTGTTCATTTGTTCATTTGTTCATTCGTTCATTTGTTCATTTGTTCATTTGTTCATTTGTTCATTTGTTCATTTGTTCATTTGTTCATTTGTTCATTTGTTCATTTGTTCATTTGTTCATTTGTTCATTTGTTCATTTGTTCATTTGTTCATTTGTTCATTTGTTCATTTGTTCATTTGTTCATTTGTTCATTTATTCATTTGTTCATATGTTAATTGATCCATTTTTGGATTTGTTCATTTCTTCAATTCTTCATTTCTTGAGTTGTTCATTTGTTCATTTGTTCGTTTGTTCATTTGATCAGTTGTTCATATGTTCATTTGATTGTTTGTTCATTTCTCAACTTATTCATTTGTTCATTTGTTCATTTGTTCATTTGATCAGTTGTTGATTTGTTCATTTGATTGTTTGTTCATTTCTCAACTTATTCATTTGTTCATTTGTTCATTTGTTCATTTGTCCATTTTTGGATTTGTTTATTTCATCAATTCTTCATTTCTTATGTTGTTCATTCGTTCATTTGTTCATTTGTTCATTTGTTCATTTGTTCATTTGTTCATTTGTCCATTTGTTCATTTGTACATTTGTTCATTTGTTCATTTGTCCATTCGTTCGTTTGTTCATTTGTTCATATGTTCATTTGTTCGTTTGTTCGTTTGTTCACTTGTTCATTTGTTCATTTGTTCATTTGTCCATTTCTTCATTTGTTCATTTGTTCATTTGTTCACTTGTTCATTTGTTCATTTGTTCATTTTTTCATTTGTTCATTTGTTCATTTGTTCATTTGTTCATTTGTTCATTTGTTCATTTGTTCATTTGTTCATTTGTACATTTGTTCATTTGTCCATTCGTTCGTTTGTTCATTTGTTCATATGTTCATTTGTTCGTTTGTTCATTTGTTCGTTTGTTCACTCGTTCGTTTGTTCATTTGTTCATTTGTTCATTTGTTCTCTTGTTCATTTGTTCATTTGTTCATTTGTTCATTTGTTCATTTCTTCATTTGTTCATTTGTTCATTTGTTCATTTGTTCATTTGTTCGTTTGTTCATTTGTTCATTTGTTCATTTGTTCATTTGTTCATTTGTTCATTTGTTCATTTGTTCATATGTTCATTTGTTCATTTGTTCATTTGTTCATTTGATCATTTGTTCATTTGTTCATTTGTTCATTTGTTCAATTGTTCATTTGTTCGTTTGTTCACTTGTTCATTTGTTCATTTGTTCATTTGTTCATTTGTTCATTTGTTCACTTGTTCACTTGTTCATTTGTTCATTTGTTCATTTGTTCTTTTGTTCATTTGTTCATTTGTTCATTTGTTCATTTGTTCATTTGTTCATTTGTTCATTTGTTCATTTGTTCATTTGTTCATTTGTTCATTTGTTCATTTGTTCATTTGTTCATTTGTTCATTTGTTCATTTGTTCATTTGTTCATTTGTTCATTTGTTCATTTGTTCATTTGTTCATTTGTTCATTTGTTCATTTGTTCATTTGTTCATTTGTTCATTTGTTCATTTGTTCATTTGTTCATTTGTTCATTTGTTCATTTGTTCATTTGTTCATTTGTTCATTTGTTCATTTGTTCATTTGTTCATTTGTTCATTTGTTCATTTGTTCATTTGTTCATTTGTTCATTTCTTCATTTCTTCATTTCTTCATTTCTTCATTTGTTCATTTGTTCATTTGTTCACTTGTTCATTTGTTCATTTGTTCCTTTGATCATTTGTTCATTTGTTCATTTGTTCATTTGTTCATTTGTTCATTTGTTCATTTGTTCATTTGTTCATTTGTTCATTTGTTCATATGTTCATTTGATTGTTTGTTCATTTCTCAACTTATTCATTTGTTCATTTGTTCATTTGTTCATTTGATCAGTTGTTCATTTGTTCATTTGATTGTTTGTTCATTTCTCAACTTATTCATTTGTTCATTTGTTCATTTGTTCATTTGTCCATTTTTGGATTTGTTTATTTCATCAATTCTTCATTTCTTATGTTGTTCATTCGTTCATTTGTTCATTTGTTCATTTGTTCATTTGTTCATTTGTTCATTTGTCCATTTGTTCATTTGTACATTTGTTCATTTGTTCATTTGTCCATTCGTTCGTTTGTTCATTTGTTCATATGTTCATTTGTTCGTTTGTTCGTTTGTTCACTTGTTCATTTGTTCATTTGTTCATTTGTCCATTTCTTCATTTGTTCATTTGTTCATTTGTTCACTTGTTCATTTGTTCATTTGTTCATTTTTTCATTTGTTCATTTGTTCATTTGTTCATTTGTTCATTTGTTCATTTGTTCATTTGTTCATTTGTTCATTTGTTCATTTGTACATTTGTTCATTTGTCCATTCGTTCGTTTGTTCATTTGTTCATATGTTCATTTGTTCGTTTGTTCATTTGTTCGTTTGTTCACTCGTTCGTTTGTTCATTTGTTCATTTGTTCATTTGTTCTCTTGTTCATTTGTTCATTTGTTCATTTGTTCATTTGTTCATTTCTTCATTTGTTCATTTGTTCATTTGTTCATTTGTTCATTTGTTCGTTTGTTCATTTGTTCATTTGTTCATTTGTTCATTTGTTCATTTGTTCATTTGTTCATATGTTCATTTGTTAATTTGTTCATTTGTTCATTTGATCATTTGTTCATTTGTTCATTTGTTCATTTGTTCAATTGTTCATTTGTTCGTTTGTTCACTTGTTCATTTGTTCATTTGTTCATTTGTTCATTTGTTCATTTGTTCACTTGTTCACTTGTTCATTTGTTCATTTGTTCATTTGTTCTTTTGTTCATTTGTTCATTTGTTCATTTGTTCATTTGTTCATTTGTTCATTTGTTCATTTGTTCATTTGTTCATTTGTTCATTTGTTCATTTGTTCATTTGTTCATTTGTTCATTTGTTCATTTGTTCATTTGTTCATTTGTTCATTTGTTCATTTGTTCATTTGTTCATTTGTTCATTTGTTCATTTGTTCATTTGTTCATTTGTTCATTTGTTCATTTGTTCATTTGTTCATTTGTTCATTTGTTCATTTGTTCATTTGTTCATTTGTTCATTTGTTCATTTGTTCATTTGTTCATTTGTTCATTTGTTCATTTGTTCATTTGTTCATTTCTTCATTTCTTCATTTCTTCATTTCTTCATTTGTTCATTTGTTCATTTGTTCACTTGTTCATTTGTTCATTTGTTCCTTTGATCATTTGTTCATTTGTTCATTTGTTCATTTGTTCATTTGTTCATTTGTTCATTTGTTCATTTGTTCATTTGTTCGTTTGTTCATTTGTTCATTTGTTCATATGTTCATTTGATTGTTTGTTCATTTCTCAACTTATTCATTTGTTCATTTGTTCATTTGTTCATTTGATCAGTTGTTCATTTGTTCATTTGATTGTTTGTTCATTTCTCAACTTATTCATTTGTTCATTTGTTCATTTGTTCATTTGTTCATTTGTCCATTTTTGGATTTGTTCATTTCTTCAATTCTTCATTTCTTATGTGGTTCATTCGTTCATTTGTTCATTTGTTCATTTGTTCATTTGTTCATTTGTTCATTTGTTCATTTGTTCATTTTTTTATTTGTTCATTTGTTCATTTGTTCATTTGTTCATTTGTTCATTTGTTCATTTGTTCATTTGTTCATTTGTTCATTTGTTCATTTGTTCATTTGTTCATTTGTTCATTTGTTCATTTGTTCATTTGTTCATTTGTTCATTTGTTCATTTGTTCATTTGTTCATTTGTACATTTGTTCATTTGTCCATTCGTTCGTTTGTTCATTTGTTCATATGTTCATTTGTTCGTTTGTTCATTTGTTCATTTGTTCATTTGTTCATTTGTTCATATGTTCATTTGATTGTTTGTTCAATTCTCAACGTATTCATTTGTTCATTTGTTCATTTGTTCATTTGTTCATTTGTTCATTTGTCCATTTCTTCATTTGTTCATTTGTTTGTTTGTTCATTTGTTCATTTGTTCATTTGTTCATTTGTTCATTTGTTCATTTGTTCATTTGTTCATTTGTTCATTTGTTCGTTTGTTCATTTGTTCATTTGTTCATTTGTTCATTTGTTCATTTGTTCATTTGTTCATTTGTTCATTTGTTCATTTGTTCATTTGTTCATTTGTTCATTTGTTCATTTGTTCATTTGTTCATTTGTTCATTTGTTCATTTGTTCATTTGTTCATTTGTTCATTTGTTCATTTGTTCGTTTGTTCACTTGTTCATTTGTTCATTTGTTCATTTGTTCATTTGTTCATTTGTTCATTTGTTCATTTGTTCATTTGTTCACTTGTTCATTTGTTCATTTGTTCATTTGTTCTTTTGTTCATTTGTTCATTTGTTCATTTGTTCATTTGTTCATTTGTTCATTTGTTCATTTGTTCATTTGTTCATTTGTTCATTTGTTCATTTGTTCATTTGTTCATTTGTTCATTTGTTCATTTGTTCATTTGTTCATTTGATCATTTGTTCATTTGTTCATTTGTTCATTTGTTCATTTGTTCATTTGTTCATTTGTTCACTTGTTCATTTGTTCATTTGTTCATTTGTTCATTTGTTCATTTGTTCATTTGTTCATTTGTTCATTTGTTCATTTGTTCATTTGTTCATTTGTTCATTTGTTCATTTGTTCATTTGTCCATTTGTTCGTTTGTGAATTTGTTCATTTGTTCATTTGATCAGTTGTTCATATGTTCATTTGATTGTTTGTTCATTTCTCAACTTATTCATTTGTTCATTTGTTCATTTGTTCATTTGATCAGTTGTTCATTTGTTCATTTGATTGTTTGTTCATTTCTCAACTTATTCATTTGTTCATTTGTTCATTTGTTCATTTGTCCATTTTTGGATTTGTTCATTTCTCAACTTATTCATTTGTTCATTTGTTCATTTGTTCATTTGTCCATTTTTGGATTTGTTCATTTCTTCAATTCTTCATTTCTTATGTTGTTCATTCGTTCATTTGTTCATTTGTTCATTTGTTCATTTGTTCATTTGTTCATTTGTTCATTTGTTCATTTGTCCATTTGTTCATTTGTACATTTGTTCATTTGTTCATTTGTTCATTTGTCCATTCGTTCGTTTGTTCATTTGTTCACATGTTCATTTGTTCGTTTGTTCGTTTGTTCACTTGTTCATTTGTTCATTTGTTCATTTGTTCATTTGTCCATTTCTTCATTTGTTCATTTGTTTGTTTGTTCATTTGTTCATTTTTTTATTTCTTCATTTGTTCATTTGTTCATTTGTTCATTTGTTCATTTGTTCATTTGTTCATTTGTTCATTTGTTCATTTGTTCATTTGTTCATTTGTTCATTTGTTCATTTGTTCATTTGTTCATTTGTTCATTTGTTCATTTGTACATTTGTTCATTTGTCCATTCGTTCGTTTGTTCATTTGTTCATATGTTCATTTGTTCGTTTGTTCATTTGTTCATTTGTTCATTTGTTCATTTGTTCATTTGTTCATTTGTTCATTTGTTCATTTGTTCATATGTTCATTTGTTCATTTGTTCATTTGTTCATTTGATCATTTGATCATTTGTTCATTTGTACATTTGTTCAATTGTTCATTTGTTCGTTTGTTCACTTGTTCATTTGTTCATTTGTTCATTTGTTCATTTGTTCATTTGTTCATTTGTTCACTTGTTCACTTGTTCATTTGTTCATTTGTTCATTTGTTCTTTTGTTCATTTGTTCATTTGTTCATTTGTTCATTTGTTCATTTGTTCATTTGTTCATTTGTTCATTTGTTCATTTGTTCATTTGTTCATTTGTTCATTTGTTCATTTGTTCATTTGTTCATTTGTTCATTTGTTCATTTGTTCATTTGTTCATTTGTTCATTTGTTCATTTGTTCATTTGTTCATTTGTTCATTTGTTCATTTGTTCATTTGTTCATTTGTTCATTTGTTCATTTGTTCATTTGTTCATTTGTTCATTTGTTCATTTGTTCATTTGTTCATTTGTTCATTTGTTCATTTGTTCATTTGTTCATTTGTTCATTTGTTCATTTGTTCATTTGTTCATTTGTTCATTTGTTCATTTGTTCATTTGTTCATTTGTTCATTTATTCATTTGTTCATATGTTAATTGATCCATTTTTGGATTTGTTCATTTCTTCAATTCTTCATTTCTTGAGTTGTTCATTTGTCCATTTGTTCGTTTGTGAATTTGTTCATTTGTTCATTTGATCAGTTGTTCATATGTTCATTTGATTGTTTGTTCATTTCTCAACTTATTCATTTGTTCATTAGTTCATTTGTTCATTTGTTCATTTGTTCATTTGTTCATTTGTTCATTTGTTCATTTGTCCATTCGTTCGTTTGTTCATTTGTTCATATGTTGATTTGTTCGTTTGTTCGTTTGTTCACTTGTTCACTTGTTCATTTGTTCATTTGTTTATTTGTTCATTTGTTCATTTGTTCATTTGTTCATTTGTTCATTAGTTCATTTGTTCATTTGTTCATTTATTCATTTGTTCATTTGTTCATTTGTTCATTTGTTCATTTGTTCATTTGTTCATTTGTTCATTTGTTCATTTGTTCATTTGTTCATTTGTTCATTTGTTCATTTGTTCATTTGTTCATTTGTTCATTTGTTCATTTGATCAGTTGTTCATATGTTCAATTGATTGTTTGTTCATTTCTCAACTTATTCATTTGTTCATTTGTTCATTTGTTCATTTGATCAGTTGTTCATATGTTCATTTGATTGTTTGTTCATTTCTCAACTTATTCATTTGTTCATTTGTTCAGTTGTCCATTTTTGGATTTGTTCATTTCTTCAATTCTTCATTTCTTATGTTGTTCATTCGTTCATTTGTTCATTTCTCCATTTGTTCATTTGTTCATTTTTTTTCATTTGTTCATTTGTTCATTTATTCATTTGTTCATTTGTTCATTTGTTCATTTGTCCATTTCTTCATTTGTTCATTTGTTTGTTTGTTCATTTGTTCATTTGTTTGTTTGTTCATTTGTTCATTTGTTCATTTGTTCATTTGTTCATTTGTTCATTTGTACATTTGTTCATTTGTTCGCTTGTTCATTTGTTCATTTGTTCATTTGTTCATTTGTTCATTTGTTCATTTGTTCATTTGTTCATTTGTTCATTTGTTCATTTGTTCATTTGTTCATTTGTTCATTTGTTCATTTGTTCATTTGTTCATTTGTTCATTTGTTCATTTGTTCATTTGTTCATTTGTTCATTTGTCCATTTGTTCATTTTTTCATTTGTTCATTTGTTCATTTGTTCGTTTGTTCATTTGTTCGTTTGTTCATTTGTTCGTTTGTTCATTTGTTCGTTTGTTCATTTGTTCGTTTGTTCATTTGTTCGTTTGTTCATTTGTTCGTTTGTTCATTTGTTCGTTTGTTCATTTGTTCGTTTGTTCATTTGTTCGTTTGTTCATTTGTTCCTTTGTTCATTTGTTCATTTGTTCATTTGTTCATTTGTTCATTTGTTCATTTGTTCATTTGTTCATTTGTTCATTTGTTCATTTGTTCATTTGTTCATTTGTTCATTTGTTCATTTGTTCATTTGTTCATTTGTTCATTTGTTCATTTGTTCATTTGTTCATTTGTCCATTTGTTCATTTGTTCATTTGTTCATTTGTTCATTTGTTCATTTGTTCATTTGTTCATTTGTTCATTTGTTCATTTGTTCATTTGTTCATTTGTTCATTTGTTCATTTGTTCATTTGTTCATTTGTTCATTTGTTCATTTGTTCATTTGTTCATTTGTTCATTTGTTCATTTGTTCATTTGTTCATTTGTCCATTTGTTCATTTGTACATTTGTTCATTTGTCCATTCGTTCGTTTGTTCATTTGTTAACATGTTCATTTGTTCACATGTTCATTTGTTCGTTTGTTCATTTGTTCGTTTGTTCACTTGTTCCTTTGTTCATTTGTTCATTTGTTCATTTGTTCATTTGTTCATTTGTTCATTTGTTCACTTGTTCATTTGTTCATTTGTTCATTTGTTCATTTGTTCATTTGTTCATTTGTTCATTTGTTCATTTGTTCATTTGTTCATTTGTTCATTTGTTCATTTGTTCATTTGTTCATTTGTTCATTTGTTCATTTGTTCGTTTGTTCATTTGTTCATTTGTTCATCTGTTCATTTGTTCATTTCTTCATTTGTTCATTTGTTCATTTGTTCACTTGTTCATTTGTTCATTTGTTCATTTCTTCATTTGTTCATTTGTTCATTTGTTCATTTGTTCATTTGTTCATTTGTTCATTTGTTCATTTGTTCATTTGTTCATTTGTTCATTTGTTCATTTCTTCATTTCTTCATTTGTTCATTTGTTCATTTGTTCACTTGTTTATTTGTTCATTTGTTCACTTGTTCCTTTGATCATTTGTTCATTTGTTCATCTGTTAATTTGTTCATTTGTTCATTTGTTCATTTGTTCATTTGTTCATTTCTCAACGTATTCATTTGTGCATTTGTGCATTTGTGCTTTTGTTCATTTGTTCATTTGTTCATTTGTTCATTTGTTCATTTGATCATTTGTTCATTTGTTCATTTGTTCATTTGTTCATTTGTTCATTTGTTCATTTGTTCATTTTTTAATTTGATCATTTGTTCATTTTTTAATTTGTTCATTTGTTCACTTGTTCATTTGTTCATTTGTTCATTTGTTCATTTGTTCATTTGTTCATTTGTTCAGTTGTTCATTTGTTCATTTGTTCATTTGTCCATTCGTTTGTTTGTTCATTTGTTCATTTGTTCATTTGTTCACTTGTTCATTTGTTCATTTGTTCATTTGTTCATTTGTTCATTTGTTCATTTGTTCATTTGTTCATTTGTTCATTTGTTCATTTGTTCATTTGTCCATTTGTTCATTTGTTCATTTGTTCATTTCTTCATTTGTTCGTTTGTTCCTTTGTTCATTTGTTCACTTGTTCATTTGTTCATTAGTTCATTTGTTCATTTGTTCACTTGTTCATTTTGTTCCTTTGTTCGTTTGTTCGTTTTTTCATTTGTTCATTTGTACATGTGTTCATTTGTTCATTTGTACATGTGTTCATTTGTTCATTTGTTCATTTGTTCAAGTGATCCTTTGTTCATTTGTTCATTTGTTGATTTGTTCCTTTGATCATTTGTTCATTTGTTCCTTTGTTCATTTGTTCATTTGTTCATTTGTTGATTGGTTCATTTGTTGATTTGTTCATTTGTTCTTTTGTTCATTCGTTCATTTGTTCATTTGTTCATTTGTTTATTTGTTCATTTGTTCATTCGTTCATTTGTTCATTTTTTCATTTGTTCATTTGTTCATTTGCTCATTTGTTAATTTGTTATTTGATCATTTGTTCATATGTTCATTTGATTGTTTGTTCATTTCTCAACGTATTCATTTGTTCATTTGTTCATTTGTACATTTGTTCATTTGTTCATTTGTTCATTTGTTTATTTGTTTATTGGTTCATTTGTTCATTTGTACATTTGTTCATTTGTTCATTTGTTCATTTGTTCATTTGTTCATTTGTTCATTTGTTCATTTGTTCATTTGTTCATTTGTTCATTTGTTCATTTGTTCATTTGTTCATTTGTTCATTTGTTCATTTGTTCATTTGTTCATTTGTTCATTTGTTCATTTGTTCATTTGTTCATTTGTTCATTTGTTCATTTGTTCATTTGTCCATTCGTTCGTTTGTTCATTTGTTCATTTGTTCGTTTGTTCATTTGTTCATTTGTTCATTTGTCCATTCGTTCGTTTGTTCATTTGTTCATTTGTTCATTTGTTCGTTTGTTCATTTGTTCATTTGTTCATTTGTTCATTTGTTCATTTGTTCATCTGTTCATTTGTTCATTTCTTCATTTGTTCATTTGTTCATTTGTTCACTTGTTCATTTGTTCATTTGTTCATTTGTTCATTTGTTCATTTGTTCATTTGTTCATTTGTTCATTTGTTCATTTGTTCATTTGTTCATTTGTTCATTTGTTCATTTGTTCATTTGTTCATTTGTTCATTTCTTCATTTCTTCATTTGTTCATTTGTTCATTTGTTCATTTGTTTATTTGTTTATTGGTTCATTTGTTCATTTGTACATTTGTTCATTTGTTCATTTGTTCATTTGTTCATTTGTTCATTTGTTCATTTGTTCATTTGTTCATTTGTTCATTTGTTCATTTGTTCATTTGTTCATTTGTTCATTTGTTCATTTGTTCATTTGTTCATTTGTCCATTCGTTCGTTTGTTCATTTGTTCATTTGTTCGTTTGTTCATTTGTTCATTTGTTCATTTGTCCATTCGTTCGTTTGTTCATTTGTTCATTTGTTCATTTGTTCGTTTGTTTATTTGTTCATTTGTTCATTTGTTCATTTGTTCATTTGTTCATCTGTTCATTTGTTCATTTCTTCATTTGTTCATTTGTTCATTTGTTCACTTGTTCATTTGTTCATTTGTTCATTTGTTCATTTGTTCATTTGTTCATTTGTTCATTTGTTCATTTGTTCATTTGTTCATTTGTTCATTTGTTCATTTGTTCATTTGTTCATTTCTTCATTTCTTCATTTGTTCATTTGTTCATTTGTTCACTTGTTCATTTGTACATTTGTTCATTTGTTCATTTGTTCATTTGTTTATTTGTTTATTGGTTCATTTGTTCATTTGTACATTTGTTCATTTGTTCATTTGTGCATTTGTTCATTTGTTCATTTGTTCATTTGTTCATTTGTTCATTTGTTCATTTGTTCATTTGTTCATTTGTTCATTTGTTCATTTGTTCATTTGTTCATTTGTTCATTTGTCCATTCGTTCGTTTGTTCATTTGTTCATTTGTTCATTTGTTCGTTTGTTCATTTGTTCATTTGTTCATTTGTCCATTCGTTCGTTTGTTCATTTGTTCATTTGTTCATTTGTTCGTTTGTTCATTTGTTCATTTGTTCATTTGTTCATTTGTTCATCTGTTCATTTGTTCATTTCTTCATTTGTTCATTTGTTCATTTGTTCACTTGTTCATTTGTTCATTTGTTCATTTGTTCATTTGTTCATTTGTTCATTTGTTCATTTGTTCATTTGTTCATTTGTTCATTTGTTCATTTGTTCATTTGTTCATTTCTTCATTTCTTCATTTCTTCATTTCTTCATTTGTTCATTTGTTCATTTGTTCACTTGTTCATTTGTTCATTTGTTCCTTTGATCATTTGTTCATTTGTTCATTTGTTCATTTGTTCATTTGTTCATTTTTTCATTTCTCAACGTATTCATTTGTGCATTTGTGCATTTGTGCTTTTGTTCATTTGTTCATTTGTTCATTTGTTCATTTGTTCATTTGTTCATTTGTTCATTTGTTCATTTGTTCATTTGTTCATTTGTTCATTTGTTCATTTGTTCATTTGTTCATTTGTTCATTTGTTCATTTGTTCATTTGTTCATTTGTTCATTTTTTAATTTGATCATTTGTTCATTTTTTAATTTGTTCATTTGTTCACTTGTTCATTTGTTCATTTGTTCATTTGTTCATTTGTTCAGTTGTTCATTTGTTCATTTGTTCATTTGTCCATTCGTTCGTTTGTTCATTTGTTCATTTGTTCATTTGTTCGTTTGTTCATTTGTTCATTTGTACATTTGTTCATTTGTTCATTTGTTCATTTGTTCATTTGTTCACTTGTACATTTGTTCATTTGTTCATTTGTTCATTTGTTCATTTGTTCATTTGTTCATTTGTTCATTTGTTCATTTGTTCATTTGTTCATTTGTTCATTTGTTCATTTCTTCATTTGTTCATTTGTTCATTTGTTCATTTGTTCATCTGTTCATTTGTTCATTTCTTCATTTGTTCATTTGTTCATTTGTTCACTTGTTCATTTGTTCATTTGTTCATTTGTTCATTTGTTCATTTGTTCATTTGTTCATTTGTTCATTTGTTCATTTGTTCATTTGTTCATTTGTTCATTTGTTCATTTGTTCATTTGTTCATTTCTTCATTTGTTCATTTGTTCATTTGTTCACTTGTTCATTTGTTCATTTGTTCATTTGTTCCTTTGATCATTTGTTCATTTGTTCATTTGTTCATGTGTTCATTTGTTCATTTGTTCATTTGTTCATTTGTTCATTTGTTCATTTGTTCATTTGTTCATTTGTTCATTTCTCAACGTATTCATTTGTGCATTTGTGCATTTGTGCTTTTGTTCATTTGTTCATTTGTTCATTTGTTCATTTGTTCATTTGTTCATTTGTCCATTTGTTCATTTGTTCATTTTTTAATTTGATCATTTTTTAATTTGTTCATTTGTTCACTTGTTCATTTGTTCATTTGTTCATTTGTTCATTTGTTCATTTGTTCATTTGTTCAGTTGTTCATTTGTTCATTTGTTCATTTGTCCATTCGTTCGTTTGTTCATTTGTTCATTTGTTCATTTGTTCGTTTGTTCATTTGTTCATTTGTACATTTGTTCATTTCTTCATTTGTTCATTTGTTCATTTGTTCACTTGTTCATTTGTTCATTTGTTCATTTGTTCATTTGTTCACTTGTTCATTTGTTCATTTGTTCATTTGTTCATTTGTTCATTTGTTCATTTGTCCATTCGTTCGTTTGTTCATTTGTTCATTTGTTCGTTTGTTCATTTGTTCATTTGTTTATTTGTTTTTTGGTTCATTTGTTCATTTGTTCATTCGTTCATTTGTTCATTTGTTCATTTGTTCATTTGTTTATTTGTGCATTTGTTCATTCGTTCATTTGTTCATTTTTTCATTTGTTCATTTGTTCATTTGCTCATTTGTTAATTTGTTATTTGATCATTTGTTCATATGTTCATTTGATTGTTTGTTCATTTCTCAACGTATTCATTTGTTCATTTGTTCATTTGTACATTTGTTCATTTGTTCATTTGTTCATTTGTTTATTTGTTTATTGGTTCATTTGTTCATTTGGACATTTGTTCATTTGATCATTTGTTCATTTTTTCATTTGTTCATTTGTTCATTTGTTCATTTGTTCATTTGTTCATTTGTTCATTTGTTCATTTGTTCATTTGTTCATTTGTTCATTTGTTCATTTGTTCATTTGTTCATTTGTCCATTCGTTCGTTTGTTCATTTGTTCATTTGTTCGTTTGTTCATTTGTTCACTCGTTCATTTGTTCATTTGTACATGTGTTCATTTGTTCATTTGTACATGTGTTCATTTGTTCATTTGTTCATTTGTTCATTTGTTCAATTGATCCTTTGTTCATTTGTTCATTTGTTCATTTGTTCATTTGTTCCTTTGATCATTTGTTCATTTGTTCATTTGTTCACTTGTTCATTTGTTCATTTGTTCATTTGTTCATTTGTTCATTTGTTCATTTGTTCATTTGTCCAATCGTTCGTTTGTTCATTTGTTCATTTGTTCGTTTGTTCATTTGTTCACTTGTCCATTTGTTCATTTGTTCATTTGTTCATTTGTTCATTTGTTCATTTGTTCATTTGTTCATTCGTTCATTTGTTCATTTTTTCATTTGTTCATTTGTTCATTTGTTCATTTGTTTATTTGTTTTTTGGTTCATTTGTTCATTTGTTCATTTGTTCATTTGTTCATTTGTTTATTTGTTCATTTGTTTATTTGTCCATTTGTTCATTCGTTCATTTGTTCATTTTTCATTTGTTCATTTGTTCATTTGCTCATTTGTTAATTTGTTATTTGATCATTTGTTCATATGTTCATTTGATTGTTTGTTCATTTCTCAACGTATTCATTTGTTCATTTGTTCATTTGTACATTTGTTCATTTGTTCATTTGTTCATTTGTTCATTTGTTCATTTGTTCATTTGTTCATTTGTTCATTTGTTCATTTGTTCATTTGTCCATTCGTTCGTTTGTTCATTTGTTCATTTGTTCGTTTGTTCATTTGTTCATTTGTTCACTTGTTCATTTGTTCATTTGTTCGTTTGTTCATTTGTTCATTTGTTCATTTGTTCACTTGTTCATTTTGTTCCTTTGTTCGTTTGTTCGTTTGTTCATTTGTTCATTTGTACATGTGTTCATTTGTTCATTTGTTCATTTGTTCATTTGTTCATTTGTTCTTTTGTTCATTTGTTCATTTGTTCATTTGTTCATTTGTTCATTCGTTCGTTTGTTCATTTGTTCATTTGTTCATTCGTTCATTTGTTCATTTGTTCATGTGTTCATTTGTTCATTTGTTCATTTGTTCATTTGTTCATTTGTTCACTTGTTCATTTTGTTCCTTTGTTTGTTTGTTCGTTTGTTCATTTGTTCATTTGTACATGTGTTCATTTGTTCATTTGTACATGAGTTCATTTGTTCATTTGTTCTTTTGTTCATTCGTTCATTTGTTCATTTGTTCATTTGTTTATTTGTTCATTTGTTCATTCGTTCATTTGTTCATTTTTTCATTTGTTCATTTGTTCATTTGCTCATTTGTTAATTTGTTATTTGATCATTTGTTCATATGTTCATTTGATTGTTTGTTCATTTCTCAACGTATTCATTTGTTCATTTGTTCATTTGTACATTTGTTCATTTGTTCATTTGTTCATTTGTTTATTTGTTTATTGGTTCATTTGTTCATTTGTACATTTGTTCATTTGTTCATTTGTTCATTTGTTCATTTGTTCATTTGTTCATTTGTTCATTTGTTCATTTGTTCATTTGTTCATTTGTTCATTTGTTCATTTGTTCATTTGTTCATTTGTTCATTTGTTCATTTGTTCATTTGTTCATTTGTTCATTTGTTCATTTGTTCATTTGTTCATTTGTTCATTTGTCCATTCTTTCGTTTGTTCATTTGTTCATTTGTTCGTTTGTTCATTTGTTCATTTGTTCACTTGTTCATTTGTTCATTTGTTCATTTGTTCATTTGTTCATTTGTTCATTTGTTCATTTGTTCATTTGTTCATTTGTTCATATGTTCAATTGATCCTTTGTTCATTTGTTCATTTGTTCATTTGTTCATTTGTCCCTTTGTTCATTTGTTCATTTGTTCCTTTGATCATTTGTTCATTTGTTCCTTTGTTCATTTGTTCATTTGTTCATTTGTTGATTTGTTCATTTGTTGTTTTGTTCATTCGTTCATTTGTTCATTTGTTGATTTGTTCATTTGTTGATTTGTTCATTCGTTCATTTGTTCATTTGTTCATTTGTTCATTTGTTCATTTGTTCATTTGTTCATTTGTTCATTTGTTCATATGTTCATTTGTTCATTTGTTCATTTGTTCATTTGTTCATTTGTTCATCTGTTCATTTCTTCATTTCTTCATTTCTTCATTTCTTCATTTCTTCATTTCTTCATTTCTTCCTTTCTTCATTTGTTCATTTGTTCATTTGTTCATTTTTTCATGTGTTCAATTGTTCATTTGTTCATTTGTTCATTTGTTCATTTGTCCATTTGTTCATTTGTTCATTTGTTCATTTGTTCATTTGTTCGTTTGTTCATTTGTTCGTTTGTTCACTTGTTCATTTGTTCATTAGTTCATTTGTTCATTTGTTCATTTGTTCATTTGTTCACTTGTTCATTTTGTTCCTTTGTTCGTTTGTTCGTTTGTTCATTTGTTCATTTGTTCATTTGTTCATTTGTTCATTTGTTCATTTGTTCATTTGTTCATTAGTTCATTAGTTCACTTGTTCATTTGTTCATTTGTTCATTTGTTCATTTGTTCACTTGTTCATTTGTTCATTTGTTCATATGTACATTTGTGCATCTTTTCATTTGTTCATTCGTCCATTTGTACATTTGTCCATTTGTTCAAATGATAATTCGTTCACTTGTTCATATGTTCATTTGATTGTTTCTTCATTCGTTAAATGGTTCATTTGACCATTTGTTCATTTGTCTACCCGCTCATTTGTTCATTTGTTCATTTGTTCATATGTTAATTTGTCCATTTTTGGATTTGTTCATTTCTTCAATTCTTCATTTCTTAAGTTGTTCATTTGTTCATTTGTCCATTTGTTTATTTGTTCATTTGTTCATATGTTCATTTGATTGTTTGTACAATTCTCAACATATTCATTTGTTCATTTGTTCATTTGTACATGTGTTCATTTGTTCATTTGTTAATTTGTTCATTTGTACATTTGTTCATTTGTTAATTTGTTCATTTGTACATTTGTTCATTTGTTCATTTTTTCATTTGTTCATTTGTTCAATTGTTCATTTGTTCATTTGTTCATTTGATCATTTGTACATTTGTTCATTTGTTCATTTGTCCATTTGTCCATTCGTTCGTTTGTTCATTTGTTCATTGGTTCATTTGTTCATTTGTTCACTTGTTCATTTGTTCATTTGTTCACTTGTTCATTTTGTTCCTTTGTTCGTTTGTTCGTTTGTTCATTTGTTCATTTGTACATGTGTTCATTTGTTCATTTGAACGTGTGTTCATTTGTTCATTTGTTCATTTGTTCAATTGATCCTTTGTTCATTTGTTCATTCGTTCGTTTGTTCATTTGTTCATTTGTTCATTTGTTCGTTTGTTCAATTGTTCATTTGTTCACTTGTTCATTTGTTCATTTGTTCATTTGTTAATTTGTTCATTTGTTCATTTGTTCATTTGTTCATTTGTTCATTTGTACATTTGTTCATTTGTTCATTTGTTTATTTGTTTATTGGTTCATTTGTTCATTTGTTCATTTGTTCATTTGTTCATTTTTTCATTTTTTTCATTTGTTCATTTGTTCATTTGTTCATTTGTTCATTTGTTCATTTGTTCATCTGTTCATTTGTTCATTTGTTCATTTGTTCATTTGTTCATCTGTTCATTTGTTCATTTGTTCATTTGTTCATCTGTTCATTTCTTCATTTCTTCATTTCTTCATTTCTTCATTTCTTCATTTCTTCCTTTCTTCATTTGTTCATTTGTTCATTTGTTCATTCGTTCATTTGTTCATTTGTTCATTTGTTCATTTGTTCATTTGTTCATTTGTTCATTTGTTCATTTGTTCATTTGTTCATGTGTTCATTTGTTCATTTGTTCATTTGTTCATATCTTCATTTGTTCATTTGTTCATTTGTTCATTTGTTCATTTGTTCATTTGTTCATTTGTTCATCTGTTCATTTCTTCATTTCTTCATTTCTTCATTTCTTCATTTGTTCATTTGTTCATTTGTTCATTTCTTCATTTGTTCATTTGTTCATTTGTTCATTTGTTCATTTGTTCATTTGTTCATTTGTTCATTTGTCCATTTGTTCATTTGTTCATTTGTTCATTTGTTCATTTGTTCAATTGATCCTTTGTTCATTTGTTCATTTGTTGATTTGTTCCTTTGAACATTTGTTCATTTGTTCCTTTGTTCATTTGTTCATTTGTTCATTTGTTCATTTGTTGATTTGTTCATTTGTTGATTTGTACATTTGTTCTTTTGTTCATTCGTTCATTTGTTCATTTGTTCATTTGTTTATTTGTTCATTTGTTCATTCCTTCATTTGTTCATTTTTTCATTTGTTCATTTGTTCACTTGTTCATTTTGTTCCTTTGTTCGTTTGTTCGTTTGTTCATTTGTTCATTTGTTCATTTGTACATGTGTTCATTTGTTCATTTGTACATGTGTTCATTTGTTCATTTGTTCATTTGTTCAATTGATCCTTTGTTCATTTGTTCATTTGTTGATTTGTTCCTTTGATCATTTGTTCATTTGTTCCTTTGTTCATTTGTTCATTTGTTCATTTGTTGATTTGTTCATTTGTTGATTTGATCATTTGTTCTTTTGTTCATTCGTTCATTTGTTCATTTGTTCATTTGTTCATTTGTTCATTCGTTCATTTGTTCATTTTTTCATTTGTTCATTTGTTCATTTGATCATTTGCTAATTTGTTATTTGATCATTTGTTCATATGTTCATTTGATTGTTTGTTCATTTCGCAACGTATTCATTTGTTCATTTGTTCATTTGTTCATTTGTACATTTGTTCATTTGTTCATTTGTTCATTTGTTTATTTGTTTATTGGTTCGTTTGTTCATTTGTACATTTGTTCATTTGTTCATTTGTTCATTTGTTCATTTGTTCATTTGTTCATTTGTTCATTTGTCCATTCGTTCGTTTGTTCATTTGTTCATTTGTTCGTTTGTTCATTTGTTCATTTGTTCATTTGTTCATTTGTTCATTTGTTCATTTGTTCATTTTTTCATTTTTTCATTTTTTCATTTGTTCATTTGTTCATTTGTTCGTTTGTTCGTTTGTTCATTTGTTCATTTGTACATGTGTTCATTTGTTCATTTGTACATGTGTTCATTTGTTCATTTGTTCATTTGTTCATTTGTTCATTTGTTCATTTGTTCATTTGTTCATTTGGTCATTTGTTCATTTGTTCATTTGTTCATTTGTTCATTTGTTCATTTGTTCATTAGTTCACTTGTTCATTTGTTCATTTGTTCATTTGTTCATTTGTTCATTTATTCATTTGTTCATTTGTTCATTTGTTCATTTGTTCATATGTACATTTGTGCATCTTTTCATTTTTTCATTCGTCCATTTGTACATTTGTCCATTTGTTCAAATGATAATTCGTTCACTTGTTCATATGTTTATTTGATTGTTTCTTCATTCGTTAAATGGTTCATTTGACCATTTGTTCATTTGTCTACCCGCTCATTTGTTCATTTGTTCATTTGTTCATATGTTAATTTGTCCATTTTTGGATTTGTTCATTTCTTCAATTCTTCATTTCTTAACTTCTTCATTTGTTCATTTGTCCATTTGTTTATTTGTTCATTTATTCATATGTTCATTTGATTGTTTGTACAATTCTCAACATATTCATTTGTTCATTTGTTCATTTGTACATGTGTTCATTTGTTCATTTGTTAATTTGTTCAATTGATCCTTTGTTCATTTGTACATTTGTTCATTTGTTCATTTTTTCATTTGTTCATTTGTTCAATTGTTCATTTGTTCATTTGTTCATTTGATCATTTGTTCATTTGTTCATTTGTTCATTTGTTCATTTGTCCATTCGTTCGTTTGTTCATTTGTTCATTTGTTCATTTGTTCATTTGTTCACTTGTTCATTTTGTTCCTTTGATCGTTTGTTCGTTTGTTCATTTGTTCATTTGTACATGTGTTCATTTTTTCATTTGTACATGTGTTCATTTGTTCATTTGTTCATTTGTTCATTTGTTCGTTTGTTCAATTGTTCATTTGTTCACTTGTTCATTTGTTCATTTGTTCATTTGTTCATTTGTTCATTTGTTCATTCGTCCATTTGTACATTTGTTCATTTGTTCAATTGATAATTCGTTCATTTGTTCATATGTTCATTTGAATGTTTCTTCATTCGTTCAATGGTTCATTTGTTCATTTGTTCATTTGTCTACTCGCTCGTTTGTTCATTTGTTCATTTGTTTATTTGTTTATTGGTTCATTTGTTCATTTCTCGACTTATTCACTTGTGCATTTGTTCATTTGTTCATTTGTTAATTTTTTCGTTTGTTCATTTGTTCATTTGTTCACTTGTTCATTTGTTCATTTGTTCATTTGTTCATTTGTTCATTTGTTCATTTGTTCATTTGTTCATTTGTTCATTTGTTCATTTGTTCATTTGTTCATTTGTTCATTTGTTCATTTGTTCATTTGTTCATTTGTTCATTTGTTCATTTGTTCATTTGTTCATTTGTTCATTTGTTCATTTGTTCATCTGTTCATTTGTTCATTTCTTCATTTCTTCATTTCTTCATTTCTTCACTTCTTCATTTGTTCATTTGTTCATTTGTTCATTTGTTCATTTGTTCATTTGTTCATTTGTTCATTTGTTCATTTGTTCATTTGTTTATTTGGTCATTTTTTCATTTGTTCACTTGTTCATTTGTTCATTTGTTGATTTGTTCATTCGGTCATTTGTTCATTTGTTGATTTGTTCATTTGTTGATTTGTTCATTCGTTCATTTGTTCATTTGTTCATTTGTTCATTTGTTCATTTGTTCATTTGTTCATTTGTTCATTTGTTCATTTGTTCATTTGTTCATTTGTTCATTTGTTCATTTGTTCATTTGTTCATTTGTTCATTTGTTCATTTGTTCATTTGTTCATTTGTTCATTTGTTCATTTGTTCATTTGTTCATTTGTTCATTTGTTCATTTGTTCATTTGTTCATTTGTTCATTTGTTCATTTGTTCATCTGTTCATTTGTTCATTTCTTCATTTCTTCATTTCTTCATTTGTTCATTTGTTCATTTGTTCATTTGTAAATTTGTTCATTTGTTCATTTGTTCATTTGTTCATTTGTTCATTTGTTCATTTGTTCATTTGTTCATTTGTTCATTTGTTCATTTGTTCATTTGTTCATTTGTTCATTTGGTCATTTGTTCATTTGTTCATTTGTTCATTTGTTCATTTGTTCATTTGTTCATTAGTTCACTTGTTCGTTTGTTCATTTGTTCATTTGTTCATTTGTTCATTTGTTCATTTGTTCATATGTACATTTGTGCATCTTTTCATTTGTTCATTCGTCCATTTGTACATTTGTTCATTTGTTCAATTGATAATTCGTTCATTTGTTCATATGTTCATTTGAATGTTTCTTCATTCGTTCAATGGTTCATTTGTTCATTTGTTCATTTGTCTACTCGCTCGTTTGTTCATTTGTTCATTTGTTCATTTGTTTATTTGTTTATTGGTTCATTTGTTCATTTCTCGACTTATACACTTGTGCATTTGTTCATTTGATCATTTGTTAATTTGTTTGTTTGTTCATTTGTTCATTTGTTCACTTGTTCATTTGTTCATTTGTTCATTTGTTCATTTGTTCATTTGTTCATTTGTTCATTTGTTCATTTGTTCATTTGTTCATTTGTTCATTTGTCCATTCGTTCGTTTGTTCATTTGTTCACTTGTTCATTTGTTCATTTGTTCATTTGTTCATTTGTTCATTTGTTCATTTGTTCATTTGTTCATTTGTTCATTTGTTCATTTGTTCATTTGTTCATTTGTTCATTTGTTCATTTGTTCAATTGTACATTTGTTCATTTGTTCATATGTACATTTGTGCATCTTTTCATTTGTTCATTCGTCCATTTGTACATTTGTTCATTTGTACAATTGATAATTCGTTCATTTGTTCATATGTTCATTTGAATGTTTCTTCATTCGTTCAATGGTTCATTTGTTCATTTGTTCATTTGTCTACTCGCTCGTTTGTTCATTTGTTCATTTGTTCATTTGTTCATTTGTTCATTTGTTCATTTGTTCATTTGTTCATTTGTTCATTTGTTCATTTGTTCATTTGTTCATTTGTTCATTTGTTCATTTGTTCAATTGTACATTTGTTCATTTGTTCATATGTACATTTGTGCATCTTTTCATTTGTTCATTCGTCCATTTGTACATTTGTTCATTTGTTCATTTGTTCATTTGTTCATTTGTTCATTTGTTCATTTGTTCATTTGTTCATTTGTTCAATTGTACATTTGTTCATTTGTTCATATGTACATTTGTGCATCTTTTCATTTGTTCATTCGTCCATTTGTACATTTGTTCATTTGTTCAATTGATAATTCGTTCATTTGTTCATATGTTCATTTGAATGTTTCTTCATTCGTTCAATGGTTCATTTGTTCATTTGTTCATTTGTCTACTCGCTCGTTTGTTCATTTGTTCATTTGTTCATTTGTTTATTTGTTTATTGGTTCATTTGTTCATTTCTCGACTTATTCACTTGTGCATTTGTTCATTTGATCATTTGTTCATTTGTTCATTTGTTAATTTGTTCGTTTGTTCATTTGTTCATTTGTTCACTTGTTCATTTGTTCATTTGTTCATTTGTTCATTTGTTCATTTGTTCATTTGTTCATTTGTTCATTTGTTCATTTGTTCATTTGTTCATTTGTTCATTTGTCCATTTGTCCATTCGTTCGTTTGTTCATTTGTTCACTTGTTCATTTGTTCATTTGTTCATTTGTTCATTTGTTCATTTGTTCATTTGTTCATTTGTTCATTTGTCCATTCGTTCGTTTGTTCATTTGTTCATTTGTTCATTTGTTCGTTTGTTCATTTGTTCATTTGTACATTTGTTCATTTGTTCATTTGTACATTTGTTCATTTGTTCATTTGTTCATTTGTTCATTTGTTCATTTGTTCATTTGTTCATTTGTTAATTTGGTCATTTTTTCATTTGTTCACTTGTTCATTTGTTCATTTGTTCTTTTGTTCATTTGTTCATTTGTTCATTTGTTCATTTGTCCATTCGTTCGTTTGTTCATTTGTTAATTTGTTCGTTTGTTCATTTGTTCATTTGTTCACTTGTTCATTTGTTCATTTGTTCATTTGTTCATTTGTTAATTTGTTCGTTTGTTCATTTGTTCATTTGTTCACTTGTTCATTTGTTCATTTGTTCATTTGTTCATTTGTTCATTTGTTCATTTGTTCATTTGTTCATTTGTTCATTTGTTCATTTGTTCATTTGTTCATTTGTTCATTTGTTCATTTGTTCATTTGTTCATTTGTTCATTTGTTCATTTGTTCATTTGTTCATTTGTCCATTCGTTCGTTTGTTCATTTGTTCATTGGTTCATTTGTTCATTTGTTCACTTGTTCATTTTGTTCCTTTGTTCGTTTGTTCGTTTGTTCATTTGTTCATTTGTACATGTGTTCATTTGTTCATTTGTACGTGTGTTCATTTGTTCATTTGTTCAATTGATCCTTTGTTCATTTGTTCATTCGTTCGTTTGTTCATTCGTTCGTTTGTTCATTTGTTCACTTGTTCATTTGTTCATTTGTTCATTTGTTCATTTGTTCATTTGTTCATTTGTTCATTTGTTCATTTGTTCATTTGTACATTTGTTCATTTGTTCATTTGTTTATTTGTTTATTGGTTCATTTGTTCATTTGTTCATTTGTTCATTTGTTCATTTGTTCATTTTTTCATTTTTTCATTTGTTCACTTGTTCATTTGTTCATTTGTTCATTTGTTCATTTGTTCATTTGTTCATTTTTTCATTTTTTCATTTGTTCATTTGTTCATTTGTTCATTTGTTCATCTGTTCATTTGTTCATTTGTTCTTTTGTTCATTTCTTCATTTGTTCATTTGTTCATTTGTTCATTTGTTCATTTGTAAATTTGTTCATTTGTTCATTTGTTCATTTGTTCATTTGTTCATTTGTTCATTTGTTCATTTGTTCATTTGTTCATTTGTTCATTTGGTCATTTGTTCATTTGTTCATTTGTTCATTTGTTCATTTGTTCATTAGTTCACTTGTTCATTTGTTCATTTGTTCATTTGTTCATTTGTTCATTTGTTCATTTGTTCATATGTACATTTGTGCATCTTTTCATTTTTTCATTCGTCCATTTGTACATTTGTCCATTTGTTCAAATGATAATTCGTTCACTTGTTCATATGTTTATTTGATTGTTTCTTCATTCGTTAAATGGTTCATTTGACCATTTGTTCATTTGTCTACCCGCTCATTTGTTCATTTGTTCATTTGTTCATATGTTAATTTGTCCATTTTTGGATTTGTTCATTTCTTCAATTCTTCATTTCTTAACTTCTTCATTTGTTCATTTGTCCATTTGTTTATTTGTTCATTTATTCATATGTTCATTTGATTGTTTGTACAATTCTCAACATATTCATTTGTTCATTTGTTCATTTGTACATGTGTTCATTTGTTCATTTGTTAATTTGTTCAATTGATCCTTTGTTCATTTGTACATTTGTTCATTTGTTCATTTTTTCATTTGTTCATTTGTTCAATTGTTCATTTGTTCATTTGTTCATTTGATCATTTGTTCATTTGTTCATTTGTTCATTTGTTCATTTGTCCATTCGTTCGTTTGTTCATTTGTTCATTTGTTCATTTGTTCATTTGTTCACTTGTTCATTTTGTTCCTTTGTTCGTTTGTTCGTTTGTTCATTTGTTCATTTGTACATGTGTTCATTTGTTCATTTGTACATGTGTTCATTTGTTCATTTGTTCATTTGTTCATTTGTTCAATTGATCGTTTGTTCATTTGTTCATTCGTTCGTTTGTTCATTTGTTCGTTTGTTCATTTGTTCGTTTGTTCAATTGTTCATTTGTTCACTTGTTCATTTGTTCATTTGTTCATTTGTTCATTTGTTCATTTGTTCATTTGATCATTTGTTCATTTGTTCATTTGTTTACTTGTTCATTTTGTTCCTTTGTTCGTTTGTTCGTTTGTTCATTTGTTCATTTGTTCATTTGTTCATTTGTTCATTTGTTCATTTGTTCATTTGTTCATTTGTTCATTTGTTCATTTGTTCATTTGTTCACTTGTTCATTTGTTCAATTGTACATTTGTTCATTTGTTCATATGTACATTTGTGCATCTTTTAATTTGTTCATTCGTCCATTTGTACATTTGTTCATTTGTTCATTTGTTCATTTGTTCATTTGTTCATTTGTTCATTTGTTCATTTGTTCATTTGTTCATTTGTTCATTTGTTCATTTGTTCATTTGTTCAATTGTACATTTGTTCATTTGTTCATATGTACATTTGTGCATCTTTTCATTTGTTCATTCGTCCATTTGTACATTTGTTCATTTGTTCAATTGATAATTCGTTCATTTGTTCATATGTTCATTTGAATGTTTCTTCATTCGTTCAAAGGTTCATTTGTTCATTTGTTCATTTGTCTACTCGCTCGTTTGTTCATTTGTTCATTTGTTCATTTGTTCATTTGTTCATTTGTTCATTTGTTCATTTGTTCATTTGTTCATTTGTTCATTTGTTCATTTGTTCATTTGTTCATTTGTTCATTTGTTCATTTGTTCATTTGTTCATTTGTTCATTTGTTCATTTGTTCATTTGTTCATTTGTTCAATTGTACATTTGTTCATTTGTTCATATGTACATTTGTGCATCTTTTCATTTGTTCATTCGTCCATTTGTACATTTGTTCATTTGTTCATTTGTTCATTTGTTCATTTGTTCATTTGTTCATTTGTTCATTTGTTCATTTGTTCATTTGTTCATTTGTTCATTTGTTCAATTGTACATTTGTTCATTTGTTCATATGTACATTTGTGCATCTTTTCATTTGTTCATTCGTCCATTTGTACATTTGTTCATTTGTTCAATTGATAATTCGTTCATTTGTTCATATGTTCATTTGAATGTTTCTTCATTCGTTCAATGGTTCATTTGTTCATTTGTTCATTTGTCTACTCGCTCGTTTGTTCATTTGTTCATTTGTTCATTTGTTTATTTGTTTATTGGTTCATTTGTTCATTTCTCGACTTATTCACTTGTGCATTTGTTCATTTGATCATTTGTTCATTTGTTCATTTGTTAATTTGTTCGTTTGTTCATTTGTTCATTTGTTCACTTGTTCATTTGTTCATTTGTTCATTTGTTCATTTGTTCATTTGTTCATTTGTTCATTTGTTCATTTGTTCATTTGTTCATTTGTCCATTCGTTCGTTTGTTCATTAGTTCACTTGTTCATTTGTTCATTTGTTCATTTGTTCATTTGTTCATTTGTTCATTTGTTCATTTGTTCATTTGTTCATTTGTTCATTTGTCCATTCGTTCGTTTGTTCATTTGTTCATTTGATCATTTGTTCGTTTGTTCATTTGTTCATTTGTACATTTGTTCATTTGTTCATTTGTACATTTGTTCATTTGTTCATTTGTTCATTTGTTCATTTGTTCATTTGTTCATTTGTTCATTTGTTCATTTGTTCATTTGTTCATTTGTTAATTTGGTCATTTTTTCATTTGTTCACTTGTTCATTTGTTCATTTGTTCTTTTGTTCATTTTTTCATTTGTTCATTTGTTCATTTGTCCATTCGTTCGTTTGTTCATTTGTTAATTTGTTCGTTTGTTCATTTGTTCATTTGTTCACTTGTTCATTTGTTCATTTGTTCATTTGTTCATTTGTTAATTTGTTCGTTTGTTCATTTGTTCATTTGTTCACTTGTTCATTTGTTCATTTGTTCATTTGTTCATTTGTTCATTTGTTCATTTGTTCATTTGTTCATTTGTTCATTTGTTCATTTGTTCATTTGTTCATTTGTTCATTTGTTCATTTGTTCATTTGTTCATTTGTTCATTTGTTCATTTGTCCATTCGTTCGTTTGTTCATTTGTTCATTGGTTCATTTGTTCATTTGTTCACTTGTTCATTTTGTTCCTTTGTTCGTTTGTTCGTTTGTTCATTTGTTCATTTGTACATGTGTTCATTTGTTCATTTGTACGTGTGTTCATTTGTTCATTTGTTCAATTGATCCTTTGTTCATTTGTTCATTCGTTCGTTTGTTCATTTGTTCATTTGTTCATTTGTTCGTTTGTTCAATTGTTCATTTGTTCACTTGTTCATTTGTTCATTTGTTCATTTGTTCATTTGTTCATTTGTTAATTTGTTCATTTGTTAATTTGTTCATTTGTTCATTTGTTCATTTGTTCATTTGTTCATTTGTTCATTTGTACATTTGTTCATTTGTTCATTTGTTTATTTGTTTATTGGTTCATTTGTTCATTTGTTCATTTGTTCATTTGTTCATTTGTTCATTTGTTCATTTTTTCATTTTTTCATTTGTTCACTTGTTCATTTGTTCATTTGTTCATTTGTTCATTTGTTCATTTGTTCATTTGTTCATTTGTTCATTTGTTCATTTGTTCATTTGTTCATTTGTTCATTTGTTCATTTGTTCATTTGTTCATTTGTTCATCTGTTCATTTGTTCATTTGTTCTTTTGTTCATTTCTTCATTTGTTCATTTGTTCATTTGTTCATTTGTTCATTTGTAAATTTGTTCATTTGTTCATTTGTTCATTTGTTCATTTGTTCATTTGTTCATTTGTTCATTTGTTCATTTGTTCATTTGTTCATTTGTTCATTTGTTCATTTGGTCATTTGTTCATTTGTTCATTTGTTCATTTGTTCATTTGTTCATTAGTTCACTTGTTCATTTGTTCATTTGTTCATTTGTTCATTTGTTCATTTGTTCATTTGTTCATATGTACATTTGTGCATCTTTTCATTTTTTCATTCGTCCATTTGTACATTTGTCCATTTGTTCAAATGATAATTCGTTCACTTGTTCATATGTTTATTTGATTGTTTCTTCATTCGTTAAATGGTTCATTTGACCATTTGTTCATTTGTCTACCCGCTCATTTGTTCATTTGTTCATATGTTAATTTGTCCATTTTTGGATTTGTTCATTTCTTCAATTCTTCATTTCTTAACTTCTTCATTTGTTCATTTGTCCATTTGTTTATTTGTTCATTTATTCATATGTTCATTTGATTGTTTGTACAATTCTCAACAAATTCATTTGTTCATTTGTTCATTTGTACATGTGTTCATTTGTTCATTTGTTAATTTGTTCAATTGATCCTTTGTTCATTTGTACATTTGTTCATTTGTTCATTTTTTCATTTGTTCATTTGTTCAATTGTTCATTTGTTCATTTGTTCATTTGATCATTTGTTCATTTGTTCATTTGTTCATTTGTTCATTTGTCCATTCGTTCGTTTGTTCATTTGTTCATTTGTTCATTTGTTCATTTGTTCACTTGTTCATTTTGTTCCTTTGTTCGTTTGTTCGTTTGTTCATTTGTTCATTTGTACATGTGTTCATTTGTTCATTTGTACATGTGTTCATTTGTTCATTTGTTCATTTGTTCATTTGTTCAATTGATCGTTTGTTCATTTGTTCATTCGTTCGTTTGTTCATTTGTTCATTTGTTCATTTGTTCGTTTGTTCAATTGCTCATTTGTTCACTTGTTCATTTGTTCATTTGTTCATTTGTTCATTTGTTCATTTGTTCATTTGTTCATTTGTTCATTTGATCATTTGTTCATTTGTTCATTTGTTCACTTGTTCATTTTGTTCCTTTGTTCGTTTGTTCGTTTGTTCATTTGTTCATTTGTTCATTAGTTCACTTGTTCATTTGTTCATTTGTTCATTTGTTCATTTGTTCATTTGTTCATTTGTTCATTTGTTCATATGTACATTTGTGCATCTTTTCATTTTTTCATTCGTCCATTTGTACATTTGTCCATTTGTTCAAATGATAATTCGTTCACTTGTTCATATGTTTATTTGATTGTTTCTTCATTCGTTAAATGGTTCATTTGACCATTTGTTCATTTGTCTACCCGCTCATTTGTTCATTTGTTCATTTGTTCATATGTTAATTTGTCCATTTTTGGATTTGTTCATTTCTTCAATTCTTCATTTCTTAACTTCTTCATTTGTTCATTTGTCCATTTGTTTATTTGTTCATTTATTCATATGTTCATTTGATTGTTTGTACAATTCTCAACAAATTCATTTGTTCATTTGTTCATTTGTACATGTGTTCATTTGTTCATTTGTTAATTTGTTCAATTGATCCTTTGTTCATTTGTACATTTGTTCATTTGTTCATTTTTTCATTTGTTCATTTGTTCAATTGTTCATTTGTTCATTTGTTCATTTGATCATTTGTTCATTTGTTCATTTGTTCATTTGTTCATTTGTCCATTCGTTCGTTTGTTCATTTGTTCATTTGTTCATTTGTTCATTTGTTCACTTGTTCATTTTGTTCCTTTGTTCGTTTGTTCGTTTGTTCATTTGTTCATTTGTACATGTGTTCATTTGTTCATTTGTACATGTGTTCATTTGTTCATTTGTTCATTTGTTCATTTGTTCAATTGATCGTTTGTTCATTTGTTCATTCGTTCGTTTGTTCATTTGTTCATTTGTTCATCTGTTCGTTTGTTCAATTGTTCATTTGTTCACTTGTTCATTTGTTCATTTGTTCATTTGTTCATTTGTTCATTTGTTCATTTGTTCATTTGTTCATTTGATCATTTGTTCATTTGTTCATTTGTTCACTTGTTCATTTTGTTCCTTTGTTCGTTTGTTCGTTTGTTCATTTGTTCATTTGTTCATTTGTTCATTTGTTCATTTGTTCATTTGTTCATTTGTTCATTTGTTCATTTGTTCATTTGTTCTTTTGTTCATTTGTTCATTTGTTCATTTGTTCATTTGTTCATTTGTTCATTTGTTCATTTGTTCATTTGTTCATTTGTTCATTTGTTCGTTTGTTCAATTGTTCATTTGTTCACTTGTTCATTTGTTCATTTGTTCATTTGTTCATTTGTTCATTTGTTCATTTGTTCATTTGTTCATTTGTTCATTTGTTCATTTGTTCATTTGTTCATTTGTTCATTTGTTCATTTGTTCATTTGTTAATTTTTTCGTTTGTTCATTTGTTCATTTGTTCACTTGTTCATTTGTTCATTTGTTCATTTGTTCATTTGTTCATTTGTTCATTTGTTCATTTGTTCATTTGTTCATTTGTTCATTTGTTCATTTGTTCATTTGTTCATTTGTTCATTTGTTCATTTGTTCATTTGTTCATTTGTTCATTTGTTCATATGTACATTTGTGCATCTTTTCATTTGTTCATTCGTCCATTTGTACATTTGTCCATTTGTTCAAATGATAATTCGTTCACTTGTTCATATGTTCATTTGATTGTTTCTTCATTCGTTAAATGGTTCATTTGACCATTTGTTCATTTGTCTACCCGCTCATTTGTTCATTTGTTCATTTGTTCATATGTTAATTTGTCCATTTTTGGATTTGTTCATTTCTTCAATTCTTCATTTCTTAAGTTGTTCATTTGTTCATTTGTCCATTTGTTTATTTATTCATTTGTTCATATGTTCATTTGATTGTTTGTACAATTCTCAACATATTCATTTGTTCATTTGTTCATTTGTACATGTGTTCATTTGTTCATTTGTTAATTTGTTCAATTGATCCTTTGTTCATTTGTACATTTGTTCATTTGTTCATTTTTTCATTTGTTCATTTGTTCAATTGTTCATTTGTTCACTTGTTCATTTGATCATTTGTTCATTTGTTCATTTGTTCATTTGTTCATTTGTCCATTCGTTCGTTTGTTCATTTGTTCATTTGTTCATTTGTTCATTTGTTCACTTGTTCAGTTTGTTCCTTTGTTCTTTTGTTCGTTTGTTCATTTGTTCATTTGTTCATTTGTTCATTTGTTCATTTGTTCATTTGTTCATTTGTTCATTTGTTCATTTGTCCATTCGTTCGTTTGTTCATTTGTTCAATTGATTCTTTGTTGATTTGTTCATTTGTTCATTTGTTCATTTGTTCATTTGTTCAATTGTACATTTGTTCATTTGTTCATATGTACATTTGTGCATCTTTTCATTTGTTCATTCGTCCATTTGTACATTTGTTCATTTGTTCAATTGATAATTCGTTCATTTGTTCATATGTTCACTTGAATGTTTCTTCATTCGTTCAATGGTTCATTTGTTCATTTGTTCATTTGTCTACTCGCTCGTTTGTTCATTTGTTCATTTGTTCATTTGTTTATTTGTTTATTGGTTCATTTGTTCATTTCTCGACTTATTCACTTGTGCATTTGTTCATTTGATCATTTGTTCATTTGTTCATTTGTTAATTTGTTCGTTTGTTCATTTGTTCATTTGTTCACTTGTTCATTTGTTCATTTGTTCATTTGTTCATTTGTTCATTTGTTCATTTGTTCATTTGTTCATTTGTTCATTTGTTCATTTGTTCATTTGTTCATTTGTTCATTTGTTCATTTGTCCATTCGTTCGTTTGTTCATTTGTTCACTTGTTCATTTGTTCATTTGTTCATTTGTTCATTTGTTCATTTGTTCATTTGTTCATTTGTTCATTTGTCCATTCGTTCGTTTGTTCATTTGTTCATTTGTTCGTTTGTTCATTTGTTCATTTGTACATTTGTTCATTTGTTCATTTGTACATTTGTTCATTTGTTCATTTGTTCATTTGTTAATTTGGTCATTTTTTCATTTGTTCACTTGTTCATTTGTTCATTTGTTCTTTTGTTCATTTGTTCATTTGTTCATTTGTTCATTTGTTCATTTGTCCATTCGTTCGTTTGTTCATTTGTTAATTTGTTCGTTTGTTCATTTGTTCATTTGTTCACTTGTTCATTTGTTCATTTGTTCATTTGTTCATTTGTTAATTTGTTCGTTTGTTCATTTGTTCATTTGTTCACTTGTTCATTTGTTCATTTGTTCATTTGTTCATTTGTTCATTTGTTCATTTGTTCATTTGTTCATTTGTTCATTTGTTCATTTGTTCCTTTGTTCATTTGTTCATTTGTTCATTTGTCCATTCGTTCGTTTGTTCATTTGTTCACTTGTTCATTTTGTTCCTTTGTTCGTTTGTTCGTTTGTTCATTTGTTCATTTGTACATGTGTTCATTTGTTCATTTGTACATGTGTTCATTTGTTCATTTGTACGTGTGTTCATTTGTTCATTTGTTCATTTGTTCAATTGATCCTTTGTTCATTTGTTCATTCGTTCGTTTGTTCATTTGTTCATTTGTTCATTTGTTCGTTTGTTCAATTGTTCATTTGTTCACTTGTTCATTTGTTCATTTGTTCATTTGTTCATTTGTTCATTTGTTCATTTGTTAATTTGTTCATTTGTTCATTTGTTCATTTGTTCATTTGTTCATTTGTACATTTGTTCATTTGTTCATTTGTTTATTTGTTTATTGGTTCATTTGTTCATTTGTTCATTTGTTCATTTGTTCATTTGTTCATTTTTTCATTTTTTCATTTTTTCATTTGTTCATTTGTTCATTTGTTCATTTGTTCATTTGTTCATTTGTTCATTTGTTCATTTGTTCATTTGTTCATTTGTTCATTTGTTCATTTGTTCATTTGTTCATTTGTTCATTTGTTCATTTGTTCATTTGTTCATTTGTTCATTTGTTCATTTGTTCATTTGTTCATTTGTTCATTTGTTCATTTGTTCATATGTAAATTTGTGCATCTTTTCATTTGTTCATTCGTCCATTTGTACAATTGTCCATTTGTTCAAATGATAATTCGTTCACTTGTTCATATGTTCATTTGATTGTTTCTTCATTCGTTAAATGGTTCATTTGACCATTTGTTCATTTGTCTACCCGCTCATTTGTTCATTTGTTCATTTGTTCATATGTTAATTTGTCCATTTTTGGATTTGTTCATTTCTTCAATTCTTCATTTCTTAAGTTGTTCATTTGTTCATTTGTCCATTTGTTTATTTGTTCATTTGTTCATATGTTCATTTGATTGTTTGTACAATTCTCAACATATTCATTTGTTCATTTGTTCATTTGTACATGTGTTCATTTGTTCATTTGTTAATTTGTTCAATTGATCCTTTGTTCATTTGTACATTTGTTCATTTGTTCATTTTTTCATTTGTTCATTTGTTCAATTGTTCATTTGTTCATTTGTTCATTTGATCATTTGTTCATTTGTTCATTTGTTCATTTGTTCATTTGTTCATTTGTTCAATTGATCCTTTGTTCATTTGTTCATTTGTTCATTTGTTCATTTGTTCAATTGATCCTTTGTTCATTTGTTCATTCGTTCGTTTGTTCATTTGTTCATTTGTTCGTTTGTTCAATTGTTCATTTGTTCACTTGTTCATTTGTTCATTTGTTCATTTGTTCATTTGTTCATTTGTTCATTTGTTCATTTGTTCATTTGTTCATTTGATCATTTGTTCATTTGTTCATTTGTTCACTTGTTCATTTTGTTCCTTTGTTCGTTTGTTCGTTTGTTCATTTGTTCATTTGTTCATTAGTTCACTTGTTCATTTGTTCATTTGTTCATTTGTTCATTTGTTCATTTGTTCATTTGTTCATATGTACATTTGTGCATCTTTTCATTTTTTCATTCGTCCATTTGTACATTTGTCCATTTGTTCAAATGATAATTCGTTCACTTGTTCATATGTTTATTTGATTGTTTCTTCATTCGTTAAATGGTTCATTTGACCATTTGTTCATTTGTCTACCCGCTCATTTGTTCATTTGTTCATTTGTTCATATGTTAATTTGTCCATTTTTGGATTTGTTCATTTCTTCAATTCTTCATTTCTTAACTTCTTCATTCGTTCATTTGTCCATTTGTTTATTTGTTCATTTATTCATATGTTCATTTGATTGTTTGTACAATTCTCAACAAATTCATTTGTTCATTTGTTCATTTGTACATGTGTTCATTTGTTCATTTGTTAATTTGTTCAATTGATCCTTTGTTCATTTGTTCATTTGTTCATTTGTTCATTTGTTCATTTGTTCATTTGTTAATTTTTTCGTTTGTTCATTTGTTCATTTGTTCACTTGTTCATTTGTTCATTTGTTCATTTGTTCATTTGTTCATTTGTTCATTTGTTCATTTGTTCATTTGTTCATTTGTTCATTTGTTCATTTGTTCATTTGTTCATTTGTTCATTTGTTCATTTGTTCATTTGTTCATTTGTTCATATGTACATTTGTGCATCTTTTCATTTGTTCATTCGTCCATTTGTACATTTGTCCATTTGTTCAAATGATAATTCGTTCACTTGTTCATATGTTCATTTGATTGTTTCTTCATTCGTTAAATGGTTCATTTGACCATTTGTTCATTTGTCTACCCGCTCATTTGTTCATTTGTTCATTTGTTCATATGTTAATTTGTCCATTTTTGGATTTGTTCATTTCTTCAATTCTTCATTTCTTAAGTTGTTCATTTGTTCATTTGTCCATTTGTTTATTTATTCATTTGTTCATATGTTCATTTGATTGTTTGTACAATTCTCAACATATTCATTTGTTCATTTGTTCATTTGTACATGTGTTCATTTGTTCATTTGTTAATTTGTTCAATTGATCCTTTGTTCATTTGTACATTTGTTCATTTGTTCATTTTTTCATTTGTTCATTTGTTCAATTGTTCATTTGTTCACTTGTTCATTTGATCATTTGTTCATTTGTTCATTTGTTCATTTGTTCATTTGTCCATTCGTTCGTTTGTTCATTTGTTCATTTGTTCATTTGTTCATTTGTTCACTTGTTCAGTTTGTTCCTTTGTTCTTTTGTTCGTTTGTTCATTTGTTCATTTGTTCATTTGTTCATTTGTTCATTTGTTCATTTGTTCATTTGTTCATTTGTTCATTTGTTCATTTGTTCATTTGTTCATTTGTCCATTCGTTCGTTTGTTCATTTGTTCAATTGATTCTTTGTTGATTTGTTCATTTGTTCATTTGTTCATTTGTTCATTTGTTCAATTGTACATTTGTTCATTTGTTCATATGTACATTTGTGCATCTTTTCATTTGTTCATTCGTCCATTTGTACATTTGTTCATTTGTTCAATTGATAATTCGTTCATTTGTTCATATGTTCATTTGAATGTTTCTTCATTCGTTCAATGGTTCATTTGTTCATTTGTTCATTTGTCTACTCGCTCGTTTGTTCATTTGTTCATTTGTTCATTTGTTTATTTGTTTATTGGTTCATTTGTTCATTTCTCGACTTATTCACTTGTGCATTTGTTCATTTGATCATTTGTTCATTTGTTCATTTGTTAATTTGTTCGTTTGTTCATTTGTTCATTTGTTCACTTGTTCATTTGTTCATTTGTTCATTTGTTCATTTGTTCATTTGTTCATTTGTTCATTTGTTCATTTGTTCATTTGTTCATTTGTTCATTTGTTCATTTGTTCATTTGTCCATTCGTTCGTTTGTTCATTTGTTCACTTGTTCATTTGTTCATTTGTTCATTTGTTCATTTGTTCATTTGTTCATTTGTTCATTTGTTCATTTGTCCATTCGTTCGTTTGTTCATTTGTTCATTTGTTCGTTTGTTCATTTGTTCATTTGTACATTTGTTCATTTGTTCATTTGTACATTTGTTCATTTGTTCATTTGTTCATTTGTTAATTTGGTCATTTTTTCATTTGTTCACTTGTTCATTTGTTCATTTGTTCTTTTGTTCATTTGTTCATTTGTTCATTTGTTCATTTGTTCATTTGTCCATTCGTTCGTTTGTTCATTTGTTAATTTGTTCGTTTGTTCATTTGTTCATTTGTTCACTTGTTCATTTGTTCATTTGTTCATTTGTTCATTTGTTAATTTGTTCGTTTGTTCATTTGTTCATTTGTTCACTTGTTCATTTGTTCATTTGTTCATTTGTTCATTTGTTCATTTGTTCATTTGTTCATTTGTTCATTTGTTCATTTGTTCATTTGTTCATTTGTTCATTTGTTCATTTGTTCCTTTGTTCATTTGTTCATTTGTTCATTTGTCCATTCGTTCGTTTGTTCATTTGTTCATTTGTCCATTCGTTCGTTTGTTCATTTGTTCACTTGTTCATTTTGTTCCTTTGTTCGTTTGTTCGTTTGTTCATTTGTTCATTTGTACATGTGTTCATTTGTTCATTTGTACATGTGTTCATTTGTTCATTTGTACGTGTGTTCATTTGTTCATTTGTTCATTTGTTCAATTGATCCTTTGTTCATTTGTTCATTCGTTCGTTTGTTCATTTGTTCATTTGTTCATTTGTTCGTTTGTTCAATTGTTCATTTGTTCACTTGTTCATTTGTTCATTTGTTCATTTGTTCATGTGTTCATTTGTTAATTTGTTCATTTGTTCATTTGTTCATTTGTTCATTTGTTCATTTGTACATTTGTTCATTTGTTCATTTGTTTATTTGTTTATTGGTTCATTTGTTCATTTGTTCATTTGTTCATTTGTTCATTTGTTCATTTTTTCATTTTTTCATTTTTTCATTTGTTCATTTGTTCATTTGTTCATTTGTTCATTTGTTCATTTGTTCATTTGTTCATTTGTTCATTTGTTCATTTGTTCATTTGTTCATTTGTTCATTTGTTCATTTGTTCATTTGTTCATTTGTTCATTTGTTCATTTGTTCATTTGTTCATTTGTTCATTTGTTCATTTGTTCATTTGTTCATTTGTTCATATGTACATTTGTGCATCTTTTCATTTGTTCATTCGTCCATTTGTACAATTGTCCATTTGTTCAAATGATAATTCGTTCACTTGTTCATATGTTCATTTGATTGTTTCTTCATTCGTTAAATGGTTCATTTGACCATTTGTTCATTTGTCTACCCGCTCATTTGTTCATTTGTTCATTTGTTCATATGTTAATTTGTCCATTTTTGGATTTGTTCATTTCTTCAATTCTTCATTTCTTAAGTTGTTCATTTGTTCATTTGTCCATTTGTTTATTTGTTCATTTGTTCATATGTTCATTTGATTGTTTGTACAATTCTCAACATATTCATTTGTTCATTTGTTCATTTGTACATGTGTTCATTTGTTCATTTGTTAATTTGTTCAATTGATCCTTTGTTCATTTGTACATTTGTTCATTTGTTCATTTTTTCATTTGTTCATTTGTTCAATTGTTCATTTGTTCATTTGTTCATTTGATCATTTGTTCATTTGTTCATTTGTTCATTTGTTCATTTGTTCATTTGTTCAATTGATCCTTTGTTCATTTGTTCATTTGTTCATTTGTTCATTTGTTCAATTGATCCTTTGTTCATTTGTTCATTCGTTCGTTTGTTCATTTGTTCATTTGTTCATTTGTTCGTTTGTTCAATTGTTCATTTGTTCACTTGTTCATTTGTTCATTTGTTCATTTGTTCATTTGTTCATTTGTTCATTTGTTCATTTGTTCATTTGTTCATTTGATCATTTGTTCATTTGTTCATTTGTTCACTTGTTCATTTTGTTCCTTTGTTCGTTTGTTCGTTTGTTCATTTGTTCATTTGTTCATTAGTTCACTTGTTCATTTGTTCATTTGTTCATTTGTTCATTTGTTCATTTGTTCATTTGTTCATTTGTTCATATGTACATTTGTGCATCTTTTCATTTTTTCATTCGTCCATTTGTACATTTGTCCATTTGTTCAAATGATAATTCGTTCACTTGTTCATATGTTTATTTGATTGTTTCTTCATTCGTTAAATGGTTCATTTGACCATTTGTTCATTTGTCTACCCGCTCATTTGTTCATTTGTTCATTTGTTCATATGTTAATTTGTCCATTTTTGGATTTGTTCATTTCTTCAATTCTTCATTTCTTAACTTCTTCATTTGTTCATTTGTCCATTTGTTTATTTGTTCATTTATTCATATGTTCATTTGATTGTTTGTACAATTCTCAACAAATTCATTTGTTCATTTGTTCATTTGTACATGTGTTCATTTGTTCATTTGTTAATTTGTTCAATTGATCCTTTGTTCATTTGTACATTTGTTCATTTGTTCATTTTTTCATTTGTTCATTTGTTCAATTGTTCATTTGTTCATTTGTTCATTTGATCATTTGTTCATTTGTTCAATTGTTCATTTGTTCATTTGTTCATTTGATCATTTGTTCATTTGTTCATTTGTTCATTTGTTCATTTGTTCATTTGTTCAATTGATCCTTTGTTCATTTGTTCATTTGTTCATTTGTTCATTTGTTCAATTGATCCTTTGTTCATTTGTTCATTCGTTCGTTTGTTCATTTGTTCATTTGTTCATTTGTTCGTTTGTTCAATTGTTCATTTGTTCACTTGTTCATTTGTTCATTTGTTCATTTGTTCATTTGTTCATTTGTTCATTTGTTCATTTGTTCATTTGATCATTTGTTCATTTGTTCATTTGTTCACTTGTTCATTTTGTTCCTTTGTTCGTTTGTTCGTTTGTTCATTTGTTCATTTGTTCATTAGTTCACTTGTTCATTTGTTCATTTGTTCATTTGTTCATTTGTTCCTTTGTTCGTTTGTTCGTTTGTTCATTTGTTCATTTGTACATGTGTTCATTTGTTCATTTGTACACGTGTTCATTTGTTCATTTGTTCATTTGTTAATTTGTTCAATTGATCCTTTGTTCATTTGTTCATTTGTTCATTTGTTCATTTGTTCATTTGTTCATTTGTTCATTTGTTCATTCGTTCATTTGTTCATTTTTTCATTTGTTCATTTGTTCATTTGTTCATTTGTTTATTTGTTTTTTGGTTCATTTGTTCATTTGTTCATTTGTTCATTTGTTCATTTGTTTATTTGTTCATTTGTTTATTTGTCCATTTGTTCATTCGTTCATTTGTTCATTTTTCATTTGTTCATTTGTTCATTTGCTCATTTGTTAATTTGTTATTTGATCATTTGTTCATATGTTCATTTGATTGTTTGTTCATTTCTCAACGTATTCATTTGTTCATTTGTTCATTTGTACATTTGTTCATTTGTTCATTTGTTCATTTGTTTATTTGTTTATTGGTTCATTTGTTCATTTGTACATTTGTTCATTTGATCATTTGTTCATTTTTTCATTTGTTCATTTGTTCATTTGTTCATTTGTTCATTTGTTCATTTGTTCATTTGTTCATTTGTTCATTTGTTCATTTGTTCATTTGTTCATTTGTTCATTTGTCCATTCGTTCGTTTGTTCATTTGTTCGTTTGTTCATTTGTTCACTTGTTCATTTGTTCATTTGTTCATTTGTTCATTTGTTCATTTGTTCATTTGTTCATTTGTTCATTTGTTCATTTGTTCATTTGTTCACTTGTTCATTTTGTTCCTTTGTTCGTTTGTTCGTTTGTTCATTTGTTCATTTGTACATGTGTTCATTTGTTCATTTGTACATGTGTTCATTTGTTCATTTGTTCATTTGTTCATTTGTTCAATTGTTCAATTGATCCTTTGTTCATTTGTTCATTTGTTCATTTGTTCATTTGTTCCTTTGATCATTTGTTCATTTGTTCATTTGTTCATTTGTTCATTTGTTCATTTGTTTATTTGTTCATTTGTCCATTCGTTCGTTTGTTCATTTGTTCACTTGTTCATTTGTTCATTTGTTCATTTGTTCATTTGTTCATTTGTTCATTTGTTCATTTGTTCATTTGTTCATTTGTTCATTTGTGCATTTGTTAATTTGGTCATTTTTTCATTTGTTCACTTGTTCATTTGTTCATTTGTTCTTTTGTTCATTTGTTCATTTGTTCATTTGTTCATTTGTCCATTCGTTCGTTTGTTCATTTGTTCATTTGTTCATTCGTTCATTTGTTCATTTGTTCATGTGTTCATTTGTTCATTTGTTCATTTGTTCATTTGTTCACTTGTTCATTTTGTTCCTTTGTTTGTTTGTTCGTTTGTTCATTTGTTCATTTGTACATGTGTTCATTTGTTCATTTGTACATGAGTTCATTTGTTCATTTGTTCATTTGTTCATTTGTTCATTTGTTCATTTGTTCATTTGTTCATTTGTTCATTTGTTCATCTGTTCATTTCTTCATCTCCCCATTTCTTCATTTCTTCATTTCTTCATTTCTTCCTTTCTTCATTTGTTCATTTGTTCATTTGTTCATTTGTTCATTTGTTCATTTGTTCATTTGTTCATTTGTTCATTTGTTCATTTGTTCATTTGTTCATGTGTTCATTTGTTCATTTGTTCATATGTTCATTTGTTCATTTGTTCATTTGTTCATTTGTTCATTTGTTCATCTGTTCATTTCTTCATCTCCCCATTTCTTCATTTCTTCATTTCTTCATTTCTTCCTTTCTTCATTTGTTCATTTGTTCATTTGTTCATTTGTTCATTTGTTCATTTGTTCATTTGTTCATTTGTTCATTTGTTCATTTGTTCATTTGTTCATTTGTCCATTTGTTCATTTGTTCATTTGTTCATTTCTTCATTTGTTCGTTTGTTCATTTGTTCATTTGTTCACTTGTTCATTTGTTCATTAGTTCATTTGTTCATTTGTTCATTTGTTCATTTGTTCACTTGTTCATTTTGTTCCTTTGTTCGTTTGTTCGTTTTTTCATTTGTTCATTTGTACATGTGTTCATTTGTTCATTTGTACATGTGTTCATTTGTTCATTTGTTCATTTGTTCAATTGATCCTTTGTTCATTTGTTCATTTGTTGATTTGTTCCTTTGACCATTTGTTCATTCGTTCCTTTGTTCATTTGTTCATTTGTTCATTTGTTGATTTGTTCATTTGTGGATTTGTTCATTTGTTCCTTTGTTCATTCGTTCATTTGTTCATTTGTTCATTTGTTTATTTGTTCATTTGTTCATTCGTTCATTTGTTCATTTTTTCATTTGTTCATTTGTTCATTTGCTCATTTGTTAATTTGTTATTTGATCATTTGTTCATATGTTCATTTGATTGTTTGTTCATTTCTCAACGTATTCATTTGTTCATTTGTTCATTTGTACATTTGTTCATTTGTTCATTTGTTCATTTGTTCATTTCTTCATTTTTTAATTTGTTCATTTGTTCACTTGTTCATTTGTTCACTTGTTCATTTGTTCATTTGTTCATTTGTTCATTTGTTCACTTGTTCATTTGTTCATTAGTTCATTTGTTCATTTGTTCATTTGTTCATTTGCTCATTTGTTAATTTGTTATTTGATCATTTGTTCATATGTTCATTTGATTGTTTGTTCATTTCTCAACGTATTCATTTGTTCATTTGTTAATTTGTACATTTGTTCATTTGTTCATTTGTTCATTTGTTTATTTGTTTATTGGATCATTTGTTCATTTGTACATTTGTTCATTTGATAATTTGTTCATTTTTTCATTTGTTCATTTGTTCATTTGTTCATTTGTTCATTTGTTCATTTGTTCATTTGTTCATTTGTTCATTTGTTAATTTGTTCATTTGTCCATTCGTTCGTTTGTTCATTTGTTCATTTGTTCGTTTGTTCATTTGTTCATTTGTTCACTTGTTCATTTGTTCATTTGTTCGTTTGTTCATTTGTTCATTTGTTCATTTGTTCACTTGTTCATTTTGTTCCTTTGTTCGTTTGTTCGTTTGTTCATTTGTTCATTTGTACATGTGTTCATTTGTTCATTTGTTCATTTGTTCATTTGTTCATTTGTTCTTTTGTTCATTTGTTCATTTGTTCATTTGTTCATTTGTTCATTTGTCCATTTGTTCATTTGTTCATTTGTTCATTTCTTCATTTGTTCGTTTGTTCATTTGTTCATTTGTTCACTTGTTCATTTGTTCATTAGTTCATTTGTTCATTTGCTCATTTGTTCACTTGTTCATTTTGTTCCTTTGTTCGTTTGTTCGTTTTTTCATTTGTTCATTTGTACATGTGTTCATTTGTTCATTTGTACATGTGTTCATTTGTTCATTTGTTCATTTGTTCAATTGATCCTTTGTTCATTTGTTCATTTGTTGATTTGTTCCTTTGATCATTTGTTCATTTGTTCCTTTGTTCATTTGTTCATTTGTTCATTTGTTGATTTGTTCATTTGTTGATTTGCTCATTTGTTCTTTTGTTCATTCGTTCATTTGTTCATTTGTTCATTTGTTTATTTGTTCATTTGTTCATTCGTTCATTTGTTCATTTTTTCATTTGTTCATTTGTTCATTTGCTCATTTGTTAATTTGTTATTTGATCATTTGTTCATATGTTCATTTGATTGTTTGTTCATTTCTCAACGTATTCATTTGTTCATTTGTTCATTTGTACATTTGTTCATTTGTTCATTTGTTCATTTGTTTATTTGTTTATTGGTTCATTTGTTCATTTGTACATTTGTTCATTTGTTCATTTGTTCATTTGTTCATTTGTTCATTTGTTCATTTGTTCATTTGTTCATTTGTTCATTTGTTCATTTGTTCATTTGTTCATTTGTTCATTTGTTCATTTGTTCATTTGTTCATTTGTTCATTTGTTCATTTGTTCATTTGTTCATTTGTTCATTTGTTCATTTGTTCATTTGTTCATTTGTCCATTCGTTCGTTTGTTCATTTGTTCATTTGTTCGTTTGTTCATTTGTTCATTTGTTCACTTGTTCATTTGTTCATTTGTTCATTTGTTCATTTGTTCATTTGTTCATTTGTTCATTTGTTCATTTTGTTCATTTTGTTCCTTTGTTCGTTTGTTCGTTTGTTCATTTGTTCATTTGTACATGTGTTCATTTGTTCATTTGTACATGTGTTTATTTGTTCATTTGTTCATTTGTTCATACGTTCAATTGATCCTTTGTTCATTTGTTCATTTGTTCATTTGTTCATTTGTCCCTTTGTTCATTTGTTCATTTGTTCCTTTGATCATTTGTTGATTTGTTCCTTTGTTCATTTGTTCATTTGTTCATTTGTTGATTTGTTCATTTGTTGTTTTGTTCATTCGTTCATTTGTTCATTTGTTGATTTGTTCATTTGTTGATTTGTTCATTCGTTCATTTGTTCATTTGTTCATTTGTTCATTTGTTCATTTGTTCATTTGTTCATTTGTTCATTTGTTCATTTGTTCATATGTTCATTTGTTCATTTGTTCATTTGTTCATTTGTTCATTTGTTCATCTGTTCATTTCTTCATTTCTTCATTTCTTCATTTCTTCATTTCTTCATTTCTTCATTTCTTCATTTCTTCATTTCTTCCTTTCTTCATTTGTTCATTTGTTCATTTGTTCATTTTTTCATTTGTTCAATTGTTCATTTGTTCATTTGTTCATTTGTTCATTTGTCCATTTGTTCATTTGTTCATTTGTTCATTTGTTCATTTGTTCGTTTGTTCATTTGTTCGTTTGTTCACTTGTTCATTTGTTCATTAGTTCATTTGTTCATTTGTTCATTTGTTCATTTGTTCACTTGTTCATTTTGTTCCTTTGTTCGTTTGTTCGTTTGTTCATTTGTTCATTTGTTCATTTGTTCATTTGTTCATTTGTTCATTTGTTCATTTGTTCATTAGTTCATTAGTTCACTTGTTCATTTGTTCATTTGTTCATTTGTTCATTTGTTCACTTGTTCATTTGTTCATTTGTTCATATGTACATTTGTGCATCTTTTCATTTGTTCATTCGTCCATTTGTACATTTGTCCATTTGTTCAAATGATAATTCGTTCACTTGTTCATATGTTCATTTGATTGTTTCTTCATTCGTTAAATGGTTCATTTGACCATTTGTTCATTTGTCTACCCGCTCATTTGTTCATTTGTTCATTTGTTCATATGTTAATTTGTCCATTTTTGGATTTGTTCATTTCTTCAATTCTTCATTTCTTAAGTTGTTCATTTGTTCATTTGTCCATTTGTTTATTTGTTCATTTGTTCATATGTTCATTTGATTGTTTGTACAATTCTCAACATATTCATTTGTTCATTTGTTCATTTGTACATGTGTTCATTTGTTCATTTGTTAATTTGTTCATTTGTACATTTGTTCATTTGTTCATTTTTTCATTTGTTCATTTGTTCAATTGTTCATTTGTTCATTTGTTCATTTGATCATTTGTACATTTGTTCATTTGTTCATTTGTCCATTTGTCCATTCGTTCGTTTGTTCATTTGTTCATTGGTTCATTTGTTCATTTGTTCACTTGTTCATTTGTTCATTTGTTCACTTGTTCATTTTGTTCCTTTGTTCGTTTGTTCGTTTGTTCATTTGTTCATTTGTACATGTGTTCATTTGTTCATTTGAACGTGTGTTCATTTGTTCATTTGTTCATTTGTTCAATTGATCCTTTGTTCATTTGTTCATTCGTTCGTTTGTTCATTTGTTCATTTGTTCATTTGTTCGTTTGTTCAATTGTTCATTTGTTCACTTGTTCATTTGTTCATTTGTTCATTTGTTAATTTGTTCATTTGTTCATTTGTTCATTTGTTCATTTGTTCATTTGTACATTTGTTCATTTGTTCATTTGTTTATTTGTTTATTGGTTCATTTGTTCATTTGTTCATTTGTTCATTTGTTCATTTGTTCATTTGTTCATTTGTTCATTTGTTCATTTGTTCATTTGTTCATTTGTTCATTTGTTCATTTGTTCATTTGTTCATTTGTTCATTTGTTCATCTGTTCATTTGTTCATTTGTTCATTTGTTCATCTGTTCATTTCTTCATTTCTTCATTTCTTCATTTCTTCATTTCTTCATTTCTTCCTTTCTTCATTTGTTCATTTGTTCATTTGTTCATTCGTTCATTTGTTCATTTGTTCATTTGTTCATTTGTTCATTTGTTCATTTGTTCATTTGTTCATTTGTTCATTTGTTCATTTGTTCATTTGTTCATGTGTTCATTTGTTCATTTGTTCATTTGTTCATATCTTCATTTGTTCATTTGTTCATTTGTTCATTTGTTCATTTGTTCATTTGTTCATTTGTTCATCTGTTCATTTCTTCATTTCTTCATTTCTTCATTTCTTCATTTGTTCATTTGTTCATTTGTTCATTTCTTCATTTGTTCATTTGTTCATTTGTTCATTTGTTCATTTGTTCATTTGTTCATTTGTCCATTTGTTCATTTGTTCATTTGTTCATTTGTTCATTTGTTCATTTGTTCGTTTGTTCATTTGTTCATTTGTTCACTTGTTCATTTGTTCATTAGTTCATTTGTTCATTTGTTCATTTGTTCACTTGTTCATTTTGTTCCTTTGTTCGTTTGTTCGTTTGTTCATTTGTTCATTTGTACATGTGTTCATTTGTTCATTTGTACATGTGTTCATTTGTTCATTTGTTCATTTGTTCAATTGATCCTTTGTTCATTTGTTCATTTGTTGATTTGTTCCTTTGAACATTTGTTCATTTGTTCCTTTGTTCATTTGTTCATTTGTTCATTTGTTCATTTGTTGATTTGTTCATTTGTTGATTTGTACATTTGTTCTTTTGTTCATTCGTTCATTTGTTCATTTGTTCATTTGTTTATTTGTTCATTTGTTCATTAATTCATTTGTTCATTTTTTCATTTGTTCATTTGTTCACTTGTTCATTTTGTTCCTTTGTTCATTTGTACATGTGTTCATTTGTTCATTTGTTCATTTGTACATGTGTTCATTTGTTCATTTGTACATGTGTTCATTTGTTCATTTGTTCATTTGTTCAATTGATCCTTTGTTCATTTGTTCATTTGTTGATTTGTTCCTTTGATCATTTGTTCATTTGTTCCTTTGTTCATTTGTTCATTTGTTCATTTGTTGATTTGTTCATTTGTTGATTTGTTCATTTGTTCTTTTGTTCATTCGTTCATTTGTTCATTTGTTCATTTGTACATTTGTTCATTTGTTCAATTGATAATTCGTTCATTTGTTCATATGTTCATTTGAATGTTTCTTCATTCGTTCAATGGTTCATTTGTTCATTTGTTCATTTGTCTACTCGCTCGTTTGTTCATTTGTTCATTTGTTCATTTGTTCATTTGTTCATTTGTTCATTTGTTCATTTGTTCATTTGTTCATTTGTTCATTTGTTCATTTGTTCATTTGTTCATTTGTTCATTTGTTCATTTGTTCATTTGTTCATTTGTTCATTTGTTCATTTGTTCATTTGTTCAATTGTACATTTGTTCATTTGTTCATATGTACATTTGTGCATCTTTTCATTTGTTCATTCGTCCATTTGTACATTTGTTCATTTGTTCATTTGTTCATTTGTTCATTTGTTCATTTGTTCATTTGTTCATTTGTTCATTTGTTCATTTGTTCATTTGTTCAATTGTACATTTGTTCATTTGTTCATATGTACATTTGTGCATCTTTTCATTTGTTCATTCGTCCATTTGTACATTTGTTCATTTGTTCAATTGATAATTCGTTCATTTGTTCATATGTTCATTTGAATGTTTCTTCATTCGTTCAATGGTTCATTTGTTCATTTGTTCATTTGTCTACTCGCTCGTTTGTTCATTTGTTCATTTGTTCATTTGTTTATTTGTTTATTGGTTCATTTGTTCATTTCTCGACTTATTCACTTGTGCATTTGTTCATTTGATCATTTGTTCATTTGTTCATTTGTTAATTTGTTCGTTTGTTCATTTGTTCATTTGTTCACTTGTTCATTTGTTCATTTGTTCATTTGTTCATTTGTTCATTTGTTCATTTGTTCATTTGTTCATTTGTTCATTTGTTCATTTGTCCATTCGTTCGTTTGTTCATTAGTTCACTTGTTCATTTGTTCATTTGTTCATTTGTTCATTTGTTCATTTGTTCATTTGTTCATTTGTTCATTTGTTCATTTGTTCATTTGTCCATTCGTTCGTTTGTTCATTTGTTCATTTGATCATTTGTTCGTTTGTTCATTTGTTCATTTGTACATTTGTTCATTTGTTCATTTGTACATTTGTTCATTTGTTCATTTGTTCATTTGTTCATTTGTTCATTTGTTCATTTGTTCATTTGTTCATTTGTTCATTTGTTAATTTGGTCATTTTTTCATTTGTTCACTTGTTCATTTGTTCATTTGTTCTTTTGTTCATTTTTTCATTTGTTCATTTGTTCATTTGTCCATTCGTTCGTTTGTTCATTTGTTAATTTGTTCGTTTGTTCATTTGTTCATTTGTTCACTTGTTCATTTGTTCATTTGTTCATTTGTTCATTTGTTAATTTGTTCGTTTGTTCATTTGTTCATTTGTTCACTTGTTCATTTGTTCATTTGTTCATTTGTTCATTTGTTCATTTGTTCATTTGTTCATTTGTTCATTTGTTCATTTGTTCATTTGTTCATTTGTTCATTTGTTCATTTGTTCATTTGTTCATTTGTTCATTTGTTCATTTGTTCATTTGTCCATTCGTTCGTTTGTTCATTTGTTCATTGGTTCATTTGTTCATTTGTTCACTTGTTCATTTTGTTCCTTTGTTCGTTTGTTCGTTTGTTCATTTGTTCATTTGTACATGTGTTCATTTGTTCATTTGTACGTGTGTTTATTTGTTCATTTGTTCAATTGATCCTTTGTTCATTTGTTCATTCGTTCGTTTGTTCATTTGTTCATTTGTTCATTTGTTCGTTTGTTCAATTGTTCATTTGTTCACTTGTTCATTTGTTCATTTGTTCATTTGTTCATTTGTTCATTTGTTAATTTGTTCATTTGTTCATTTGTTCATTTGTTCATTTGTTCATTTGTTCATTTGTACATTTGTTCATTTGTACATTTGTTCATTTGTTCATTTGTTTATTTGTTTATTGGTTCATTTGTTCATTTGTTCATTTGTTCATTTGTTCATTTGTTCATTTTTTCATTTTTTCATTTGTTCACTTGTTCATTTGTTCATTTGTTCATTTGTTCATTTGTTCATTTGTTCATTTGTTCATTTGTTCATTTGTTCATTTGTTCATTTGTTCATTTGTTCATTTGTTCATTTGTTCATCTGTTCATTTGTTCATTTGTTCTTTTGTTCATTTCTTCATTTGTTCATTTGTTCATTTGTTCATTTGTAAATTTGTTCATTTGTTCATTTGTTCATTTGTTCATTTGTTCATTTGTTCATTTGTTCATTTGTTCATTTGTTCATTTGTTCATTTGTTCATTTGGTCATTTGTTCATTTGTTCATTTGTTCATTTGTTCATTTGTTCATTAGTTCACTTGTTCATTTGTTCATTTGTTCATTTGTTCATTTGTTCATTTGTTCATTTGTTCATTTGTTCATTTGTTCATTTGTTCATTTGTCCATTCGTTCGTTTGTTCATTTGTTCATTGGTTCATTTGTTCATTTGTTCACTTGTTCATTTTGTTCCTTTGTTCGTTTGTTCGTTTGTTCATTTGTTCATTTGTACATGTGTTCATTTGTTCATTTGTACGTGTGTTCATTTGTTCATTTGTTCAATTGATCCTTTGTTCATTTGTTCATTCGTTCGTTTGTTCATTCGTTCGTTTGTTCATTTGTTCACTTGTTCATTTGTTCATTTGTTCATTTGTTCATTTGTTCATTTGTTCATTTGTTCATTTGTTCATTTGTTCATTTGTACATTTGTTCATTTGTTCATTTGTTTATTTGTTTATTGGTTCATTTGTTCATTTGTTCATTTGTTCATTTGTTCATTTGTTCATTTTTTCATTTTTTCATTTGTTCACTTGTTCATTTGTTCATTTGTTCATTTGTTCATTTGTTCATTTGTTCATTTTTTCATTTTTTCATTTGTTCATTTGTTCATTTGTTCATTTGTTCATTTGTTCATTTGTTCATTTGTTCATCTGTTCATTTGTTCATTTGTTCTTTTGTTCATTTCTTCATTTGTTCATTTGTTCATTTGTTCATTTGTTCATTTGTAAATTTGTTCATTTGTTCATTTGTTCATTTGTTCATTTGTTCATTTGTTCATTTGTTCATTTGTTCATTTGTTCATTTGTTCATTTGTTCATTAGTTCATTAGTTCACTTGTTCATTTGTTCATTTGTTCATTTGTTCATTTGTTCGTTTGTTCATTTGTTCATTTGTTCATTTGTTCACTTGTTCATTTTGTTCCTTTGTTCGTTTGTTCGTTTGTTCATTTGTTCATTTGTACATGTGTTCATTTGTTCATTTGTTCATTTGTTCATTTGTTCATTTGTTCTTTTGTTCATTTGTTCATTTGTTCATTTGTTCATTTGTTCATTTGTCCATTTGTTCATTTGTTCATTTGTTCATTTCTTCATTTGTTCGTTTGTTCATTTGTTCATTTGTTCACTTGTTCATTTGTTCATTAGTTCATTTGTTCATTTGCTCATTTGTTCACTTGTTCATTTTGTTCCTTTGTTCGTTTGTTCGTTTTTTCATTTGTTCATTTGTACATGTGTTCATTTGTTCATTTGTACATGTGTTCATTTGTTCATTTGTTCATTTGTTCAATTGATCCTTTGTTCATTTGTTCATTTGTTGATTTGTTCCTTTGATCATTTGTTCATTTGTTCCTTTGTTCATTTGTTCATTTGTTCATTTGTTGATTTGTTCATTTGTTGATTTGCTCATTTGTTCTTTTGTTCATTCGTTCATTTGTTCATTTGTTCATTTGTTTATTTGTTCATTTGTTCATTCGTTCATTTGTTCATTTTTTCATTTGTTCATTTGTTCATTTGCTCATTTGTTAATTTGTTATTTGATCATTTGTTCATATGTTCATTTGATTGTTTGTTCATTTCTCAACGTATTCATTTGTTCATTTGTTCATTTGTACATTTGTTCATTTGTTCATTTGTTCATTTGTTTATTTGTTTATTGGTTCATTTGTTCATTTGTACATTTGTTCATTTGTTCATTTGTTCATTTGTTCATTTGTTCATTTGTTCATTTGTTCATTTGTTCATTTGTTCATTTGTTCATTTGTTCATTTGTTCATTTGTTCATTTGTTCATTTGTTCATTTGTTCATTTGTTCATTTGTTCATTTGTTCATTTGTTCATTTGTTCATTTGTTCATTTGTTCATTTGTTCATTTGTTCATTTGTCCATTCGTTCGTTTGTTCATTTGTTCATTTGTTCGTTTGTTCATTTGTTCATTTGTTCACTTGTTCATTTGTTCATTTGTTCATTTGTTCATTTGTTCATTTGTTCATTTGTTCATTTGTTCATTTTGTTCATTTTGTTCCTTTGTTCGTTTGTTCGTTTGTTCATTTGTTCATTTGTACATGTGTTCATTTGTTCATTTGTACATGTGTTTATTTGTTCATTTGTTCATTTGTTCATACGTTCAATTGATCCTTTGTTCATTTGTTCATTTGTTCATTTGTTCATTTGTCCCTTTGTTCATTTGTTCATTTGTTCCTTTGATCATTTGTTCATTTGTTCCTTTGTTCATTTGTTCATTTGTTCATTTGTTGATTTGTTCATTTGTTGTTTTGTTCATTCGTTCATTTGTTCATTTGTTGATTTGTTCATTTGTTGATTTGTTCATTCGTTCATTTGTTCATTTGTTCATTTGTTCATTTGTTCATTTGTTCATTTGTTCATTTGTTCATTTGTTCATTTGTTCATATGTTCATTTGTTCATTTGTTCATTTGTTCATTTGTTCATTTGTTCATCTGTTCATTTCTTCATTTCTTCATTTCTTCATTTCTTCATTTCTTCATTTCTTCATTTCTTCATTTCTTCCTTTCTTCATTTGTTCATTTGTTCATTTGTTCATTTTTTCATTTGTTCAATTGTTCATTTGTTCATTTGTTCATTTGTTCATTTGTCCATTTGTTCATTTGTTCATTTGTTCATTTGTTCATTTGTTCGTTTGTTCATTTGTTCGTTTGTTCACTTGTTCATTTGTTCATTAGTTCATTTGTTCATTTGTTCATTTGTTCATTTGTTCACTTGTTCATTTTGTTCCTTTGTTCGTTTGTTCGTTTGTTCATTTGTTCATTTGTTCATTTGTTCATTTGTTCATTTGTTCATTTGTTCATTTGTTCATTAGTTCATTAGTTCACTTGTTCATTTGTTCATTTGTTCATTTGTTCATTTGTTCACTTGTTCATTTGTTCATTTGTTCATATGTACATTTGTGCATCTTTTCATTTGTTCATTCGTCCATTTGTACATTTGTCCATTTGTTCAAATGATAATTCGTTCACTTGTTCATATGTTCATTTGATTGTTTCTTCATTCGTTAAATTTTTCATTTGACCATTTGTTCATTTGTCTACCCGCTCATTTGTTCATTTGTTCATTTGTTCATATGTTAATTTGTCCATTTTTGGATTTGTTCATTTCTTCAATTCTTCATTTCTTAAGTTGTTCATTTGTTCATTTGTCCATTTGTTTATTTGTTCATTTGTTCATATGTTCATTTGATTGTTTGTACAATTCTCAACATATTCATTTGTTCATTTGTTCATTTGTACATGTGTTCATTTGTTCATTTGTTAATTTGTTCATTTGTACATTTGTTCATTTGTTCATTTTTTCATTTGTTCATTTGTTCAATTGTTCATTTGTTCATTTGTTCATTTGATCATTTGTACATTTGTTCATTTGTTCATTTGTCCATTTGTCCATTCGTTCGTTTGTTCATTTGTTCATTGGTTCATTTGTTCATTTGTTCACTTGTTCATTTGTTCATTTGTTCACTTGTTCATTTTGTTCCTTTGTTCGTTTGTTCGTTTGTTCATTTGTTCATTTGTACATGTGTTCATTTGTTCATTTGAACGTGTGTTCATTTGTTCATTTGTTCATTTGTTCAATTGATCCTTTGTTCATTTGTTCATTCGTTCGTTTGTTCATTTGTTCATTTGTTCATTTGTTCGTTTGTTCAATTGTTCATTTGTTCACTTGTTCATTTGTTCATTTGTTCATTTGTTAATTTGTTCATTTGTTCATTTGTTCATTTGTTCATTTGTTCATTTGTACATTTGTTCATTTGTTCATTTGTTTATTTGTTTATTGGTTCATTTGTTCATTTGTTCATTTGTTCATTTGTTCATTTGTTCATTTTTTCATTTTTTCATTTGTTCATTTGTTCATTTGTTCATTTGTTCATTTGTTCATTTGTTCATTTGTTCATTTGTTCATTTGTTCATTTGTTCATTTGTTCATTTGTTCATTTGTTCATTTGTTCATTTGTTCATTTGTTCATTTGTTCATCTGTTCATTTGTTCATTTGTTCATTTGTTCATCTGTTCATTTCTTCATTTCTTCATTTCTTCATTTCTTCATTTCTTCATTTCTTCCTTTCTTCATTTGTTCATTTGTTCATTTGTTCATTCGTTCATTTGTTCATTTGTTCATTTGTTCATTTGTTCATTTGTTCATTTGTTCATTTGTTCATTTGTTCATTTGTTCATTTGTTCATTTGTTCATGTGTTCATTTGTTCATTTGTTCATTTGTTCATATCTTCATTTGTTCATTTGTTCATTTGTTCATTTGTTCATTTGTTCATTTGTTCATTTGTTCATCTGTTCATTTCTTCATTTCTTCATTTCTTCATTTCTTCATTTGTTCATTTGTTCATTTGTTCATTTCTTCATTTGTTCATTTGTTCATTTGTTCATTTGTTCATTTGTTCATTTGTTCATTTGTCCATTTGTTCATTTGTTCATTTGTTCATTTGTTCATTTGTTCATTTGTTCGTTTGTTCATTTGTTCATTTGTTCACTTGTTCATTTGTTCATTAGTTCATTTGTTCATTTGTTCATTTGTTCACTTGTTCATTTTGTTCCTTTGTTCGTTTGTTCGTTTGTTCATTTGTTCATTTGTACATGTGTTCATTTGTTCATTTGTACATGTGTTCATTTGTTCATTTGTTCATTTGTTCAATTGATCCTTTGTTCATTTGTTCATTTGTTGATTTGTTCCTTTGAACATTTGTTCATTTGTTCCTTTGTTCATTTGTTCATTTGTTCATTTGTTCATTTGTTGATTTGTTCATTTGTTGATTTGTACATTTGTTCTTTTGTTCATTCGTTCATTTGTTCATTTGTTCATTTGTTTATTTGTTCATTTGTTCATTAATTCATTTGTTCATTTTTTCATTTGTTCATTTGTTCACTTGTTCATTTTGTTCCTTTGTTCGTTTGTTCGTTTGTTCATTTGTTCATTTGTTCATTTGTACATGTGTTCATTTGTTCATTTGTACATGTGTTCATTTGTTCATTTGTTCATTTGTTCAATTGATCCTTTGTTCATTTGTTCATTTGTTGATTTGTTCCTTTGATCATTTGTTCATTTGTTCCTTTGTTCATTTGTTCATTTGTTCATTTGTTGATTTGTTCATTTGTTGATTTGTTCATTTGTTCTTTTGTTCATTCGTTCATTTGTTCATTTGTTCATTTGTACATTTGTTCATTTGTTCAATTGATAATTCGTTCATTTGTTCATATGTTCATTTGAATGTTTCTTCATTCGTTCAATGGTTCATTTGTTCATTTGTTCATTTGTCTACTCGCTCGTTTGTTCATTTGTTCATTTGTTCATTTGTTCATTTGTTCATTTGTTCATTTGTTCATTTGTTCATTTGTTCATTTGTTCATTTGTTCATTTGTTCATTTGTTCATTTGTTCATTTGTTCATTTGTTCATTTGTTCATTTGTTCATTTGTTCATTTGTTCATTTGTTCATTTGTTCATTTGTTCAATTGTACATTTGTTCATTTGTTCATATGTACATTTGTGCATCTTTTCATTTGTTCATTCGTCCATTTGTACATTTGTTCATTTGTTCATTTGTTCATTTGTTCATTTGTTCATTTGTTCATTTGTTCATTTGTTCATTTGTTCATTTGTTCATTTGTTCAATTGTACATTTGTTCATTTGTTCATATGTACATTTGTGCATCTTTTCATTTGTTCATTCGTCCATTTGTACATTTGTTCATTTGTTCAATTGATAATTCGTTCATTTGTTCATATGTTCATTTGAATGTTTCTTCATTCGTTCAATGGTTCATTTGTTCATTTGTTCATTTGTCTACTCGCTCGTTTGTTCATTTGTTCATTTGTTCATTTGTTTATTTGTTTATTGGTTCATTTGTTCATTTCTCGACTTATTCACTTGTGCATTTGTTCATTTGATCATTTGTTCATTTGTTCATTTGTTAATTTGTTCGTTTGTTCATTTGTTCATTTGTTCACTTGTTCATTTGTTCATTTGTTCATTTGTTCATTTGTTCATTTGTTCATTTGTTCATTTGTTCATTTGTTCATTTGTTCATTTGTCCATTCGTTCGTTTGTTCATTAGTTCACTTGTTCATTTGTTCATTTGTTCATTTGTTCATTTGTTCATTTGTTCATTTGTTCATTTGTTCATTTGTTCATTTGTTCATTTGTCCATTCGTTCGTTTGTTCATTTGTTCATTTGATCATTTGTTCGTTTGTTCATTTGTTCATTTGTACATTTGTTCATTTGTTCATTTGTACATTTGTTCATTTGTTCATTTGTTCATTTGTTCATTTGTTCATTTGTTCATTTGTTCATTTGTTCATTTGTTCATTTGTTCATTTGTTAATTTGGTCATTTTTTCATTTGTTCACTTGTTCATTTGTTCATTTGTTCTTTTGTTCATTTTTTCATTTGTTCATTTGTTCATTTGTCCATTCGTTCGTTTGTTCATTTGTTAATTTGTTCGTTTGTTCATTTGTTCATTTGTTCACTTGTTCATTTGTTCATTTGTTCATTTGTTCATTTGTTAATTTGTTCGTTTGTTCATTTGTTCATTTGTTCACTTGTTCATTTGTTCATTTGTTCATTTGTTCATTTGTTCATTTGTTCATTTGTTCATTTGTTCATTTGTTCATTTGTTCATTTGTTCATCTGTTCATTTGTTCATTTGTTCATTTGTTCATTTGTTCATTTGTTCATTTGTTCATTTGTTCATTTGTCCATTCGTTCGTTTGTTCATTTGTTCATTGGTTCATTTGTTCATTTGTTCACTTGTTCATTTTGTTCCTTTGTTCGTTTGTTCGTTTGTTCATTTGTTCATTTGTACATGTGTTCATTTGTTCATTTGTACGTGTGTTTATTTGTTCATTTGTTCAATTGATCCTTTGTTCATTTGTTCATTCGTTCGTTTGTTCATTTGTTCATTTGTTCATTTGTTCGTTTGTTCAATTGTTCATTTGTTCACTTGTTCATTTGTTCATTTGTTCATTTGTTCATTTGTTCATTTGTTAATTTGTTCATTTGTTCATTTGTTCATTTGTTCATTTGTTCATTTGTTCATTTGTACATTTGTTCATTTGTACATTTGTTCATTTGTTCATTTGTTTATTTGTTTATTGGTTCATTTGTTCATTTGTTCATTTGTTCATTTGTTCATTTGTTCATTTTTTCATTTTTTCATTTGTTCACTTGTTCATTTGTTCATTTGTTCATTTGTTCATTTGTTCATTTGTTCATTTGTTCATTTGTTCATTTGTTCATTTGTTCATTTGTTCATTTGTTCATTTGTTCATTTGTTCATCTGTTCATTTGTTCATTTGTTCTTTTGTTCATTTCTTCATTTGTTCATTTGTTCATTTGTTCATTTGTTCATTTGTAAATTTGTTCATTTGTTCATTTGTTCATTTGTTCATTTGTTCATTTGTTCATTTGTTCATTTGTTCATTTGTTCATTTGTTCATTTGTTCATTTGTTCATTTGGTCATTTGTTCATTTGTTCATTTGTTCATTTGTTCATTTGTTCATTAGTTCACTTGTTCATTTGTTCATTTGTTCATTTGTTCATTTGTTCATTTGTTCATTTGTTCATTTGTTCATTTGTTCATTTGTTCATTTGTCCATTCGTTCGTTTGTTCATTTGTTCATTGGTTCATTTGTTCATTTGTTCACTTGTTCATTTTGTTCCTTTGTTCGTTTGTTCGTTTGTTCATTTGTTCATTTGTACATGTGTTCATTTGTTCATTTGTACGTGTGTTCATTTGTTCATTTGTTCAATTGATCCTTTGTTCATTTGTTCATTCGTTCGTTTGTTCATTCGTTCGTTTGTTCATTTGTTCACTTGTTCATTTGTTCATTTGTTCATTTGTTCATTTGTTCATTTGTTCATTTGTTCATTTGTTCATTTGTACATTTGTTCATTTGTTCATTTGTTTATTTGTTTATTGGTTCATTTGTTCATTTGTTCATTTGTTCATTTGTTCATTTGTTCATTTTTTCATTTTTTCATTTGTTCACTTGTTCATTTGTTCATTTGTTCATTTGTTCATTTGTTCATTTGTTCATTTTTTCATTTTTTCATTTGTTCATTTGTTCATTTGTTCATTTGTTCATTTGTTCATTTGTTCATTTGTTCATTTGTTCATCTGTTCATTTGTTCATTTGTTCTTTTGTTCATTTCTTCATTTGTTCATTTGTTCATTTGTTCATTTGTTCATTTGTAAATTTGTTCATTTGTTCATTTGTTCATTTGTTCATTTGTTCATTTGTTCATTTGTTCATTTGTTCATTTGTTCATTTGTTCATTTGTTCATTAGTTCATTAGTTCACTTGTTCATTTGTTCATTTGTTCATTTGTTCATTTGTTCACTTGTTCATTTGTTCATTTGTTCATATGTACATTTGTGCATCTTTTCATTTGTTCATTCGTCCATTTGTACATTTGTCCATTTGTTCAAATGATAATTCGTTCACTTGTTCATATGTTCATTTGATTGTTTCTTCATTCGTTAAATGGTTCATTTGACCATTTGTTCATTTGTCTACCCGCTCATTTGTTCATTTGTTCATTTGTTCATATGTTAATTTGTCCATTTTTGGATTTGTTCATTTCTTCAATTCTTCATTTCTTAAGTTGTTCATTTGTTCATTTGTCCATTTGTTTATTTGTTCATTTGTTCATATGTTCATTTGATTGTTTGTACAATTCTCAACATATTCATTTGTTCATTTGTTCATTTGTACATGTGTTCATTTGTTCATTTGTTAATTTGTTCAATTGATCCTTTGTTCATTTGTACATTTGTTCATTTGTTCATTTTTTCATTTGTTCATTTGTTCAATTGTTCATTTGTTCATTTGTTCATTTGATCATTTGTTCATTTGTTCATTTGTTCATTTGTTCATTTGTTCATTTGTTCAATTGATCCTTTGTTCATTTGTTCATTTGTTCATTTGTTCATTTGTTCAATTGATCCTTTGTTCATTTGTTCATTCGTTCGTTTGTTCATTTGTTCATTTGTTCATTTGTTCGTTTGTTCAATTGTTCATTTGTTCACTTGTTCATTTGTTCATTTGTTCATTTGTTCATTTGTTCATTTGTTCATTTGTTCATTTGTTCATTTGTTCATTTGATCATTTGTTCATTTGTTCATTTGTTCACTTGTTCATTTTGTTCCTTTGTTCGTTTGTTCGTTTGTTCATTTGTTCATTTGTTCATTAGTTCACTTGTTCATTTGTTCATTTGTTCATTTGTTCATTTGTTCATTTGTTCATTTGTTCATATGTACATTTGTGCATCTTTTCATTTTTTCATTCGTCCATTTGTACATTTGTCCATTTGTTCAAATGATAATTCGTTCACTTGTTCATATGTTTATTTGATTGTTTCTTCATTCGTTAAATGGTTCATTTGACCATTTGTTCATTTGTCTACCCGCTCATTTGTTCATTTGTTCATTTGTTCATTTGTTCATTTGTTCATTTGTTCATTTGTTCATTTGTTCATTTGTTCATTTGTTCATTTGTACGTGTGTTCATTTGTTCATTTGTTCATTTGTTCAATTGATCCTTTGTTCATTTGTTCATTTGTTCATTTGTTCACTTGTTCATTTTGTTCCTTTGTTCGTTTGTTCGTTTGTTCATTTGTTCATTTGTACATGTGTTCATTTGTTCATTTGAACGTGTGTTCATTTGTTCATTTGTTCATTTGTTCAATTGATCCTTTGTTCATTTGTTCATTCGTTCGTTTGTTCATTTGTTCATTTGTTCATTTGTTCGTTTGTTCAATTGTTCATTTGTTCACTTGTTCATTTGTTCATTTGTTCATTTGTTAATTTGTTCATTTGTTCATTTGTTCATTTGTTCATTTGTTCATTTGTACATTTGTTCATTTGTTCATTTGTTTATTTGTTTATTGGTTCATTTGTTCATTTGTTCATTTGTTCATTTGTTCATTTGTTCATTTTTTCATTTTTTCATTTGTTCATTTGTTCATTTGTTCATTTGTTCATTTGTTCATTTGTTCATTTGTTCATTTGTTCATTTGTTCATTTGTTCATTTGTTCATTTGTTCATTTGTTCATTTGTTCATTTGTTCATCTGTTCATTTGTTCATTTGTTCATTTGTTCATCTGTTCATTTCTTCATTTCTTCATTTCTTCATTTCTTCATTTCTTCATTTCTTCCTTTCTTCATTTGTTCATTTGTTCATTCGTTCATTTGTTCATTTGTTCATTTGTTCATTTGTTCATTTGTTCATTTGTTCATTTGTTCATTTGTTCATTTGTTCATTTGTTCATGTGTTCATTTGTTCATTTGTTCATTTGTTCATATCTTCATTTGTTCATTTGTTCATTTGTTCATTTGTTCATTTGTTCATTTGTTCATTTGTTCATTTGTTCATTTGTTCATTTGTTCATCTGTTCATTTCTTCATTTCTTCATTTCTTCATTTCTTCATTTGTTCATTTGTTCATTTGTTCATTTCTTCATTTGTTCATTTGTTCATTTGTTCATTTGTTCATTTGTTCATTTGTTCATTTGTCCATTTGTTCATTTGTTCATTTGTTCATTTGTTCATTTGTTCATTTGTTCGTTTGTTCATTTGTTCATTTGTTCACTTGTTCATTTGTTCATTAGTTCATTTGTTCATTTGTTCATTTGTTCACTTGTTCATTTTGTTCCTTTGTTCGTTTGTTCGTTTGTTCATTTGTTCATTTGTACATGTGTTCATTTGTTCATTTGTACATGTGTTCATTTGTTCATTTGTTCATTTGTTCAATTGATCCTTTGTTCATTTGTTCATTTGTTGATTTGTTCATTTGTTCAATTGATCCTTTGTTCATTTGTTCATTTGTTGATTTGTTCCTTTGAACATTTGTTCATTTGTTCCTTTGTTCATTTGTTCATTTGTTCATTTGTTCACTTGTTGATTTGTTCATTTGTTGATTTGTACATTTGTTCTTTTGTTCATTCGTTCATTTGTTCATTTGTTTATTTGTTCATTTGTTCATTCCTTCATTTGTTCATTTTTTCATTTGTTCATTTGTTCACTTGTTCATTTTGTTCCTTTGTTCGTTTGTTCGTTTGTTCATTTGTTCATTTGTTCATTTGTACATGTGTTCATTTGTTCATTTGTACATGTGTTCATTTGTTCATTTGTTCATTTGTTCAATTGATCCTTTGTTCATTTGTTCATTTGTTGATTTGTTCCTTTGATCATTTGTTCATTTGTTCCTTTGTTCATTTGTTCATTTGTTCATTTGTTGATTTGTTCATTTGTTGATTTGTTCATTTGTTCTTTTGTTCATTCGTTCATTTGTTCATTTGTTCATTTGTTCATTTGTTCATTCGTTCATTTGTTCATTTTTTCATTTGTTCATTTGTTCATTTGATCATTTGCTAATTTGTTATTTGATCATTTGTTCATATGTTCATTTGATTGTTTGTTCATTTCGCAACGTATTCATTTGTTCATTTGTTCATTTGTTCATTTGTACATTTGTTCATTTGTTCATTTGTTCATTTGTTTATTTGTTTATTGGTTCGTTTGTTCATTTGTACATTTGTTCATTTGTTCATTTGTTCATTTGTTCATTTGTTCATTTGTTCATTTGTTCATTTGTCCATTCGTTCGTTTGTTCATTTGTTCATTTGTTCGTTTGTTCATTTGTTCATTTGTTCATTTGTTCATTTGTTCATTTGTTCATTTGTTCATTTTTTCATTTTTTCATTTTTTCATTTGTTCATTTGTTCATTTGTTCGTTTGTTCGTTTGTTCATTTGTTCATTTGTACATGTGTTCATTTGTTCATTTGTACATGTGTTCATTTGTTCATTTGTTCATTTGTTCATTTGTTCATTTGTTCATTTGTTCATTTGTTCATTTGGTCATTTGTTCATTTGTTCATTTGTTCATTTGTTCATTTGTTCATTTGTTCATTAGTTCACTTGTTCATTTGTTCATTTGTTCATTTGTTCATTTGTTCATTTGTTCATTTGTTCATTTGTTCATTTGTTCATTTGTTCATATGTACATTTGTGCATCTTTTCATTTTTTCATTCGTCCATTTGTACATTTGTCCATTTGTTCAAATGATAATTCGTTCACTTGTTCATATGTTTATTTGACTGTTTCTTCATTCGTTAAATGGTTCATTTGACCATTTGTTCATTTGTCTACCCGCTCATTTGTTCATTTGTTCATTTGTTCATATGTTAATTTGTCCATTTTTGGATTTGTTCATTTCTTCAATTCTTCATTTCTTAACTTCTTCATTTGTTCATTTGTCCATTTGTTTATTTGTTCATTTATTCATATGTTCATTTGATTGTTTGTACAATTCTCAACATATTCATTTGTTCATTTGTTCATTTGTACATGTGTTCATTTGTTCATTTGTTAATTTGTTCAATTGATCCTTTGTTCATTTGTACATTTGTTCATTTGTTCATTTTTTCATTTGTTCATTTGTTCAATTGTTCATTTGTTCATTTGTTCATTTGATCATTTGTTCATTTGTTCATTTGTTCATTTGTTCATTTGTCCATTCGTTCGTTTGTTCATTTGTTCATTTGTTCATTTGTTCATTTGTTCACTTGTTCATTTTGTTCCTTTGATCGTTTGTTCGTTTGTTCATTTGTTCATTTGTACATGTGTTCATTTTTTCATTTGTACATGTGTTCATTTGTTCATTTGTTCATTTGTTCATTTGTTCGTTTGTTCAATTGTTCATTTGTTCACTTGTTCATTTGTTCATTTGTTCATTTGTTCATTTGTTCATTCGTCCATTTGTACATTTGTTCATTTGTTCAATTGATAATTCGTTCATTTGTTCATATGTTCATTTGAATGTTTCTTCATTCGTTCAATGGTTCATTTGTTCATTTGTTCATTTGTCTACTCGCTCGTTTGTTCATTTGTTCATTTGTTTATTTGTTTATTGGTTCATTTGTTCATTTCTCGACTTATTCACTTGTGCATTTGTTCATTTGTTCATTTGTTAATTTTTTCGTTTGTTCATTTGTTCATTTGTTCACTTGTTCATTTGTTCATTTGTTCACTTGTTCATTTGTTCATTTGTTCATTTGTTCATTTGTTCATTTGTTCATTTGTTCATTTGTTCATTTGTTCATTTGTTCATTTGTTCATTTGTTCATTTGTTCATTTGTTCATTTGTTCATTTGTTCACTTGTTCATTTGTTCATTTGTTCATTTGTTCATTTGTTCATTTGTTCATTTGTTCATTTGTTCATTTGTTCATTTGTTCATTTGTTCATTTGTTCATTTGTTCATTTGTTCATTTGTTCATTTGTTCATTTGTTCATTTGTTCATTTGTTCATTTGTTCATTTGTTTATTTGGTCATTTTTTCATTTGTTCACTTGTTCATTTGTTCATTTGTTGATTTGTTCATTCGGTCATTTGTTCATTTGTTGATTTGTTCATTTGTTGATTTGTTCATTCGTTCATTTGTTCATTTGTTCATTTGTTCATTTGTTCATTTGTTCATTTGTTCATTTGTTCATTTGTTCATTTGTTCATTTGTTCATTTGTTCATTTGTTCATTTGTTCATTTGTTCATTTGTTCATTTGTTCATTTGTTCATTTGTTCATTTGTTCATTTGTTCATTTGTTCATTTGTTCATTTGTTCATTTGTTCATTTGTTCATCTGTTCATTTGTTCATTTGTTCATTTCTTCATTTCTTCATTTGTTCATTTGTTCATTTGTTCATTTGTAAATTTGTTCATTTGTTCATTTGTTCATTTGTTCATTTGTTCATTTGTTCATTTGTTCATTTGTTCATTTGTTCATTTGTTCATTTGTTCATTTGGTCATTTGTTCATTTGTTCATTTGTTCATTTGTTCACTTGTTCATTTGTTCATTAGTTCACTTGTTCGTTTGTTCATTTGTTCATTTGTTCATTTGTTCATTTGTTCATATGTACATTTGTGCATCTTTTCATTTGTTCATTCGTCCATTTGTACATTTGTTCATTTGTTCAATTGATAATTCGTTCATTTGTTCATATGTTCATTTGAATGTTTCTTCATTCGTTCAATGGTTCATTTGTTCATTTGTTCATTTGTCTACTCGCTCGTTTGTTCATTTGTTCATTTGTTCATTTGTTTATTTGTTTATTGGTTCATTTGTTCATTTCTCGACTTATTCACTTGTGCATTTGTTCATTTGATCATTTGTTAATTTGTTTGTTTGTTCATTTGTTCATTTGTTCACTTGTTCATTTGTTCATTTGTTCATTTGTTCATTTGTTCATTTGTTCATTTGTTCATTTGTTCATTTGTTCATTTGTCCATTCGTTCGTTTGTTCATTTGTTCACTTGTTCATTTGTTCATTTGTTCATTTGTTCATTTGTTCATTTGTTCATTTGTTCATTTGTTCATTTGTTCATTTGTTCATTTGTTCATTTGTTCATTTGTTCATTTGTTCATTTGTTCATTTGTTCAATTGTACATTTGTTCATTTGTTCATATGTACATTTGTGCATCTTTTCATTTGTTCATTCGTCCATTTGTACATTTGTTCATTTGTTCAATTGATAATTCGTTCATTTGTTCATATGTTCATTTGAATGTTTCTTCATTCGTTCAATGGTTCATTTGTTCATTTGTTCATTTGTCTACTCGCTCGTTTGTTCATTTGTTCATTTGTTCATTTGTTCATTTGTTCATTTGTTCATTTGTTCATTTGTTCATTTGTTCATTTGTTCATTTGTTCATTTGTTCATTTGTTCATTTGTTCATTTGTTCATTTGTTCATTTGTTCAATTGTACATTTGTTCATTTGTTCATATGTACATTTGTGCATCTTTTCATTTGTTCATACGTCCATTTGTACATTTGTTCATTTGTTCAATTGATAATTCGTTCATTTGTTCATATGTTCATTTGAATGTTTCTTCATTCGTTCAATGGTTCATTTGTTCATTTGTTCATTTGTCTACTCGCTCGTTTGTTCATTTGTTCATTTGTTCATTTGTTCATTTGTTCATTTGTTCATTTGTTCATTTGTTCATTTGTTCATTTGTTCATTTGTTCATTTGTTCATTTGTTCATTTGTTCATTTGTTCATTTGTTCAATTGTACATTTGTTCATTTGTTCATATGTACATTTGTGCATCTTTTCATTTGTTCATTCGTCCATTTGTACATTTGTTCATTTGTTCATTTGTTCATTTGTTCATTTGTTCATTTGTTCATTTGTTCATTTGTTCATTTGTTCAATTGTACATTTGTTCATTTGTTCATATGTACATTTGTGCATCTTTTCATTTGTTCATTCGTCCATTTGTACATTTGTTCATTTGTTCAATTGATAATTCGTTCATTTGTTCATATGTTCATTTGAATGTTTCTTCATTCGTTCAATGGTTCATTTGTTCATTTGTTCATTTGTCTACTCGCTCGTTTGTTCATTTGTTCATTTGTTCATTTGTTTATTTGTTTATTGGTTCATTTGTTCATTTCTCGACTTATTCACTTGTGCATTTGTTCATTTGATCATTTGTTCATTTGTTCATTTGTTAATTTGTTCGTTTGTTCATTTGTTCATTTGTTCACTTGTTCATTTGTTCATTTGTTCATTTGTTCATTTGTTCATTTGTTCATTTGTTCATTTGTTCATTTGTTCATTTGTTCATTTGTCCATTTGTCCATTCGTTCGTTTGTTCATTTGTTCACTTGTTCATTTGTTCATTTGTTCATTTGTTCATTTGTTCATTTGTTCATTTGTTCATTTGTTCATTTGTCCATTCGTTCGTTTGTTCATTTGTTCATTTGTTCATTTGTTCGTTTGTTCATTTGTTCATTTGTACATTTGTTCATTTGTTCATTTGTACATTTGTTCATTTGTTCATTTGTTCATTTGTTCATTTGTTCATTTGTTCATTTGTTCATTTGTTAATTTGGTCATTTTTTCATTTGTTCACTTGTTCATTTGTTCATTTGTTCTTTTGTTCATTTGTTCATTTGTTCATTTGTTCATTTGTCCATTCGTTCGTTTGTTCATTTGTTAATTTGTTCGTTTGTTCATTTGTTCATTTGTTCACTTGTTCATTTGTTCATTTGTTCATTTGTTCATTTGTTAATTTGTTCGTTTGTTCATTTGTTCATTTGTTCACTTGTTCATTTGTTCATTTGTTCATTTGTTCATTTGTTCATTTGTTCATTTGTTCATTTGTTCATTTGTTCATTTGTTCATTTGTTCATTTGTTCATTTGTTCATTTGTTCATTTGTTCATTTGTCCATTCGTTCGTTTGTTCATTTGTTCATTGGTTCATTTGTTCATTTGTTCACTTGTTCATTTTGTTCCTTTGTTCGTTTGTTCGTTTGTTCATTTGTTCATTTGTACATGTGTTCATTTGTTCATTTGTACGTGTGTTCATTTGTTCATTTGTTCAATTGATCCTTTGTTCATTTGTTCATTCGTTCGTTTGTTCATTCGTTCGTTTGTTCATTTGTTCACTTGTTCATTTGTTCATTTGTTCATTTGTTCATTTGTTCATTTGTTCATTTGTTCATTTGTTCATTTGTTCATTTGTACATTTGTTCATTTGTTCATTTGTTTATTTGTTTATTGGTTCATTTGTTCATTTGTTCATTTGTTCATTTGTTCATTTGTTCATTTTTTCATTTTTTCATTTGTTCACTTGTTCATTTGTTCATTTGTTCATTTGTTCATTTGTTCATTTGTTCATTTTTTCATTTTTTCATTTGTTCATTTGTTCATTTGTTCATTTGTTCATTTGTTCATTTGTTCATTTGTTCATTTGTTCATCTGTTCATTTGTTCATTTGTTCTTTTGTTCATTTCTTCATTTGTTCATTTGTTCATTTGTTCATTTGTTCATTTGTAAATTTGTTCATTTGTTCATTTGTTCATTTGTTCATTTGTTCATTTGTTCATTTGTTCATTTGTTCATTTGTTCATTTGTTCATTTGTTCATTTGGTCATTTGTTCATTTGTTCATTTGTTCATTTGTTCATTTGTTCATTAGTTCACTTGTTCATTTGTTCATTTGTTCATTTGTTCATTTGTTCATTTGTTCATTTGTTCATATGTACATTTGTGCATCTTTTCATTTTTTCATTCGTCCATTTGTACATTTGTCCATTTGTTCAAATGATAATTCGTTCACTTGTTCATATGTTTATTTGATTGTTTCTTCATTCGTTAAATGGTTCATTTGACCATTTGTTCATTTGTCTACCCGCTCATTTGTTCATTTGTTCATTTGTTCATATGTTAATTTGTCCATTTTTGGATTTGTTCATTTCTTCAATTCTTCATTTCTTAACTTCTTCATTTGTTCATTTGTCCATTTGTTTATTTGTTCATTTATTCATATGTTCATTTGATTGTTTGTACAATTCTCAACATATTCATTTGTTCATTTGTTCATTTGTACATGTGTTCATTTGTTCATTTGTTAATTTGTTCAATTGATCCTTTGTTCATTTGTACATTTGTTCATTTGTTCATTTTTTCATTTGTTCATTTGTTCAATTGTTCATTTGTTCATTTGTTCATTTGATCATTTGTTCATTTGTTCATTTGTTCATTTGTTCATTTGTCCATTCGTTCGTTTGTTCATTTGTTCATTTGTTCATTTGTTCATTTGTTCACTTGTTCATTTTGTTCCTTTGTTCGTTTGTTCGTTTGTTCATTTGTTCATTTGTACATGTGTTCATTTGTTCATTTGTACATGTGTTCATTTGTTCATTTGTTCATTTGTTCATTTGTTCAATTGATCGTTTGTTCATTTGTTCATTCGTTCGTTTGTTCATTTGTTCGTTTGTTCATTTGTTCGTTTGTTCAATTGTTCATTTGTTCACTTGTTCATTTGTTCATTTGTTCATTTGTTCATTTGTTCATTTGTTCATTTGATCATTTGTTCATTTGTTCATTTGTTTACTTGTTCATTTTGTTCCTTTGTTCGTTTGTTCGTTTGTTCATTTGTTCATTTGTTCATTTGTTCATTTGTTCATTTGTTCATTTGTGCATTTGTTCATTTGTTCATTTGTTCATTTGTTCATTTGTTCATTTGTTCATTTGTTCATTTGTTCATTTGTTCAATTGTACATTTGTTCATTTGTTCATATGTACATTTGTGCATCTTTTAATTTGTTCATTCGTCCATTTGTACATTTGTTCATTTGTTCATTTGTTCATTTGTTCATTTGTTCATTTGTTCATTTGTTCATTTGTTCATTTGTTCATTTGTTCATTTGTTCATTTGTTCAATTGTACATTTGTTCATTTGTTCATATGTACATTTGTGCATCTTTTCATTTGTTCATTCGTCCATTTGTACATTTGTTCATTTGTTCAATTGATAATTCGTTCATTTGTTCATATGTTCATTTGAATGTTTCTTCATTCGTTCAATGGTTCATTTGTTCATTTGTTCATTTGTCTACTCGCTCGTTTGTTCATTTGTTCATTTGTTCATTTGTTCATTTGTTCATTTGTTCATTTGTTCATTTGTTCATTTGTTCATTTGTTCATTTGTTCATTTGTTCATTTGTTCATTTGTTCAATTGTACATTTGTTCATTTGTTCATATGTACATTTGTGCATCTTTTCATTTGTTCATTCGTCCATTTGTACATTTGTTCATTTGTTCATTTGTTCATTTGTTCATTTGTTCATTTGTTCATTTGTTCATTTGTTCATTTGTTCATTTGTTCATTTGTTCAATTGTACATTTGTTCATTTGTTCATATGTACATTTGTGCATCTTTTCATTTGTTCATTCGTCCATTTGTACATTTGTTCATTTGTTCAATTGATAATTCGTTCATTTGTTCATATGTTCATTTGAATGTTTCTTCATTCGTTCAATGGTTCATTTGTTCATTTGTTCATTTGTCTACTCGCTCGTTTGTTCATTTGTTCATTTGTTCATTTGTTCATTTGTTTATTTGTTTATTGGTTCATTTGTTCATTTCTCGACTTATTCACTTGTGCATTTGTTCATTTGATCATTTGTTCATTTGTTCATTTGTTAATTTGTTCGTTTGTTCATTTGTTCATTTGTTCACTTGTTCATTTGTTCATTTGTTCATTTGTTCATTTGTTCATTTGTTCATTTTTTCATTTGTTCATTTGTTCATTTGTTCATTTGTCCATTCGTTCGTTTGTTCATTAGTTCACTTGTTCATTTGTTCATTTGTTCATTTGTTCATTTGTTCATTTGTTCATTTGTTCATTTGTTCATTTGTTCATTTGTCCATTCGTTCGTTTGTTCATTTGTTCATTTGATCATTTGTTCGTTTGTTCATTTGTTCATTTGTACATTTGTTCATTTGTTCATTTGTACATTTGTTCATTTGTTCATTTGTTCATTTGTTCATTTGTTCATTTGTTCATTTGTTCATTTGTTCATTTGTTCATTTGTTCATTTGTTAATTTGGTCATTTTTTCATTTGTTCACTTGTTCATTTGTTCATTTGTTCTTTTGTTCATTTTTTCATTTGTTCATTTGTTCATTTGTCCATTCGTTCGTTTGTTCATTTGTTAATTTGTTCGTTTGTTCATTTGTTCATTTGTTCACTTGTTCATTTGTTCATTTGTTCATTTGTTCATTTGTTAATTTGTTCGTTTGTTCATTTGTTCATTTGTTCACTTGTTCATTTGTTCATTTGTTCATTTGTTCATTTGTTCATTTGTTCATTTGTTCATTTGTTCATTTGTTCATTTGTTCATTTGTTCATTTGTTCATTTGTTCATTTGTTCATTTGTTCATTTGTCCATTCGTTCGTTTGTTCATTTGTTCATTGGTTCATTTGTTCATTTGTTCACTTGTTCATTTTGTTCCTTTGTTCGTTTGTTCGTTTGTTCATTTGTTCATTTGTACATGTGTTCATTTGTTCATTTGTACGTGTGTTCATTTGTTCATTTGTTCAATTGATCCTTTGTTCATTCGTTCATTCGTTCGTTTGTTCATTTGTTCATTTGTTCATTTGTTCGTTTGTTCAATTGTTCATTTGTTCACTTGTTCATTTGTTCATTTGTTCATTTGTTCATTTGTTCATTTGTTAATTTGTTCATTTGTTCATTTGTTCATTTGTTCATTTGTTCATTTGTTCATTTGTACATTTGTTCATTTGTTCATTTGTTTATTTGTTTATTGGTTCATTTGTTCATTTGTTCATTTGTTCATTTGTTCATTTTTTCATTTTTTCATTTGTTCACTTGTTCATTTGTTCATTTGTTCATTTGTTCATTTGTTCATTTGTTCATTTGTTCATTTGTTCATTTGTTCATTTGTTCATTTGTTCATTTGTTCATTTGTTCATTTGTTCATTTGTTCATTTGTTCATCTGTTCATTTGTTCATTTGTTCTTTTGTTCATTTCTTCATTTGTTCATTTGTTCATTTGTTCATTTGTTCATTTGTAAATTTGTTCATTTGTTCATTTGTTCATTTGTTCATTTGTTCATTTGTTCATTTGTTCATTTGTTCATTTGTTCATTTGTTCATTTGTTCATTTGTTCATTTGGTCATTTGTTCATTTGTTCATTTGTTCATTTGTTCATTTGTTCATTAGTTCACTTGTTCATTTGTTCATTTGTTCATTTGTTCATTTGTTCATTTGTTCATTTGTTCATATGTACATTTGTGCATCTTTTCATTTTTTCATTCGTCCATTTGTACATTTGTCCATTTGTTCAAATGATAATTCGTTCACTTGTTCATATGTTTATTTGATTGTTTCTTCATTCGTTAAATGGTTCATTTGACCATTTGTTCATTTGTCTACCCGCTCATTTGTTCATTTGTTCATTTGTTCATATGTTAATTTGTCCATTTTTGGATTTGTTCATTTCTTCAATTCTTCATTTCTTAACTTCTTCATTTGTTCATTTGTCCATTTATTCATATGTTCATTTGATTGTTTGTACAATTCTCAACAAATTCATTTGTTCATTTGTTCATTTGTACATGTGTTCATTTGTTCATTTGTTAATTTGTTCAATTGATCCTTTGTTCATTTGTACATTTGTTCATTTGTTCATTTTTTCATTTGTTCATTTGTTCAATTGTTCATTTGTTCATTTGTTCATTTGATCATTTGTTCATTTGTTCATTTGTTCATTTGTTCATTTGTCCATTCGTTCGTTTGTTCATTTGTTCATTTGTTCATTTGTTCATTTGTTCATTTGTTCACTTGTTCATTTTGTTCCTTTGTTCGTTTGTTCGTTTGTTCATTTGTTCATTTGTACATGTGTTCATTTGTTCATTTGTACATGTGTTCATTTGTTCATTTGTTCATTTGTTCATTTGTTCAATTGATCGTTTGTTCATTTGTTCATTCGTTCGTTTGTTCATTTGTTCATTTGTTCATTTGTTCGTTTGTTCAATTGTTCATTTGTTCACTTGTTCATTTGTTCATTTGTTCATTTGTTCATTTGTTCATTTGTTCATTTGTTCATTTGTTCATTTGTTCATTTGATCATTTGTTCATTTGTTCATTTGTTCACTTGTTCATTTTGTTCCTTTGTTCGTTTGTTCGTTTGTTCATTTGTTCATTTGTTCATTAGTTCACTTGTTCATTTGTTCATTTGTTCATTTGTTCATTTGTTCATTTGTTCATTTGTTCATTTGTTCATATGTACATTTGTGCATCTTTTCATTTTTTCATTCGTCCATTTGTACATTTGTCCATTTGTTCAAATGATAATTCGTTCACTTGTTCATATGTTTATTTGATTGTTTCTTCATTCGTTAAATGGTTCATTTGACCATTTGTTCATTTGTCTACCCGCTCATTTGTTCATTTGTTCATTTGTTCATATGTTAATTTGTCCATTTTTGGATTTGTTCATTTCTTCAATTCTTCATTTCTTAACTTCTTCATTTGTTCATTTGTCCATTTGTTTATTTGTTCATTTATTCATATGTTCATTTGATTGTTTGTACAATTCTCAACAAATTCATTTGTTCATTTGTTCATTTGTACATGTGTTCATTTGTTCATTTGTTAATTTGTTCAATTGATCCTTTGTTCATTTGTACATTTGTTCATTTGTTCATTTTTTCATTTGTTCATTTGTTCAATTGTTCATTTGTTCATTTGTTCATTTGATCATTTGTTCATTTGTTCATTTGTTCATTTGTTCATTTGTCCATTCGTTCGTTTGTTCATTTGTTCATTTGTTCATTTGTTCATTTGTTCACTTGTTCATTTTGTTCCTTTGTTCGTTTGTTCGTTTGTTCATTTGTTCATTTGTACATGTGTTCATTTGTTCATTTGTACATGTGTTCATTTGTTCATTTGTTCATTTGTTCATTTGTTCAATTGATCGTTTGTTCATTTGTTCATTCGTTCGTTTGTTCATTTGTTCATTTGTTCATTTGTTCGTTTGTTCAATTGTTCATTTGTTCACTTGTTCATTTGTTCATTTGTTCATTTGTTCATTTGTTCATTTGTTCATTTGTTCATTTGTTCATTTGATCATTTGTTCATTTGTTCATTTGTTCACTTGTTCATTTTGTTCCTTTGTTCGTTTGTTCGTTTGTTCATTTGTTCATTTGTTCATTTGTTCATTTGTTCATTTGTTCATTTGTTCATTTGTTCATTTGTTCATTTGTTCATTTGTTCATTTGTTCATTTGTTCATTTGTTCATTTGTTCATTTGTTCATTTGTTCATTTGTTCATTTGTTCATTTGTTCATTTGTTCGTTTGTTCAATTGTTCATTTGTTCATTTGTTCACTTGTTCATTTGTTCATTTGTTCATTTGTTCATTTGTTCATTTGTTCATTTGTTCATTTGTTCATTTGTTCATTTGTTCATTTGTTCATTTGTTCATTTGTTCATTTGTTCATTTGTTCATTTGTTCATTTGTTAATTTTTTCGTTTGTTCATTTGTTCATTTGTTCACTTGTTCATTTGTTCATTTGTTCATTTGTTCATTTGTTCATTTGTTCATTTGTTCATTTGTTCATTTGTTCATTTGTTCATTTGTTCATTTGTTCATTTGTTCATTTGTTCATTTGTTCATTTGTTCATTTGTTCATTTGTTCATTTGTTCATTTGTTCATATGTACATTTGTGCATCTTTTCATTTGTTCATTCGTCCATTTGTACATTTGTCCATTTGTTCAAATGATAATTCGTTCACTTGTTCATATGTTCATTTGATTGTTTCTTCATTCGTTAAATGGTTCATTTGACCATTTGTTCATTTGTCTACCCGCTCATTTGTTCATTTGTTCATTTGTTCATATGTTAATTTGTCCATTTTTGGATTTGTTCATTTCTTCAATTCTTCATTTCTTAAGTTGTTCATTTGTTCATTTGTCCATTTGTTTATTTATTCATTTGTTCATATGTTCATTTGATTGTTTGTACAATTCTCAACATATTCATTTGTTCATTTGTTCATTTGTACATGTGTTCATTTGTTCATTTGTTAATTTGTTCAATTGATCCTTTGTTCATTTGTACATTTGTTCATTTGTTCATTTTTTCATTTGTTCATTTGTTCAATTGTTCATTTGTTCACTTGTTCATTTGATCATTTGTTCATTTGTTCATTTGTTCATTTGTTCATTTGTCCATTCGTTCGTTTGTTCATTTGTTCATTTGTTCATTTGTTCATTTGTTCACTTGTTCAGTTTGTTCCTTTGTTCTTTTGTTCGTTTGTCCATTTGTTCATTTGTTCATTTGTTCATTTGTTCATTTGTTCATTTGTTCATTTGTTCATTTGTTCATTTGTTCATTTGTTCATTTGTTCATTTGTCCATTCGTTCGTTTGTTCATTTGTTCAATTGATTCTTTGTTGATTTGTTCATTTGTTCATTTGTTCATTTGTTCATTTGTTCAATTGTACATTTGTTCATTTGTTCATATGTACATTTGTGCATCTTTTCATTTGTTCATTCGTCCATTTGTACATTTGTTCATTTGTTCAATTGATAATTCGTTCATTTGTTCATATGTTCATTTGAATGTTTCTTCATTCGTTCAATGGTTCATTTGTTCATTTGTTCATTTGTCTACTCGCTCGTTTGTTCATTTGTTCATTTGTTCATTTGTTTATTTGTTTATTGGTTGATTTGTTCATTTCTCGACTTATTCACTTGTGCATTTGTTCATTTGATCATTTGTTCATTTGTTCATTTGTTAATTTGTTCGTTTGTTCATTTGTTCATTTGTTCACTTGTTCATTTGTTCATTTGTTCATTTGTTCATTTGTTCATTTGTTCATTTGTTCATTTGTTCATTTGTTCATTTGTTCATTTGTTCATTTGTTCATTTGTTCATTTGTCCATTCGTTCGTTTGTTCATTTGTTCACTTGTTCATTTGTTCATTTGTTCATTTGTTCATTTGTTCATTTGTTCATTTGTTCATTTGTTCATTTGTCCATTCGTTCGTTTGTTCATTTGTTCATTTGTTCGTTTGTTCATTTGTTCATTTGTACATTTGTTCATTTGTTCATTTGTACATTTGTTCATTTGTTCATTTGTTCATTTGTTAATTTGGTCATTTTTTCATTTGTTCACTTGTTCATTTGTTCATTTGTTCTTTTGTTCATTTGTTCATTTGTTCATTTGTTCATTTGTTCATTTGTCCATTCGTTCGTTTGTTCATTTGTTAATTTGTTCGTTTGTTCATTTGTTCATTTGTTCACTTGTTCATTTGTTCATTTGTTCATTTGTTCATTTGTTAATTTGTTCGTTTGTTCATTTGTTCATTTGTTCACTTGTTCATTTGTTCATTTGTTCATTTGTTCATTTGTTCATTTGTTCATTTGTTCATTTGTTCATTTGTTCATTTGTTCCTTTGTTCATTTGTTCATTTGTTCATTTGTCCATTCGTTCGTTTTTTCATTTGTTCATTTGTCCATTCGTTCGTTTGTTCATTTGTTCATTTTTTCATTTTTTCATTTTTTCATTTGTTCATTTGTTCATTTGTTCATTTGTTCATTTGTTCATTTGTTCATTTGTTCATTTGTTCATTTGTTCATTTGTTCATTTGTTCATTTGTTCATTTGTTCATTTGTTCATTTGTTCATTTGTTCATTTGTTCATTTGTTCATTTGTTCATTTGTTCATTTGTTCATATGTACATTTGTGCATCTTTTCATTTGTTCATTCGTCCATTTGTACAATTGTCCATTTGTTCAAATGATAATTCGTTCACTTGTTCATATGTTCATTTGATTGTTTCTTCATTCGTTAAATGGTTCATTTGACCATTTGTTCATTTGTCTACCCGCTCATTTGTTCATTTGTTCATTTGTTCATATGTTAATTTGTCCATTTTTGGATTTGTTCATTTCTTCAATTCTTCATTTCTTAAGTTGTTCATTTGTTCATTTGTCCATTTGTTTATTTGTTCATTTGTTCATATGTTCATTTGATTGTTTGTACAATTCTCAACATATTCATTTGTTCATTTGTTCATTTGTACATGTGTTCATTTGTTCATTTGTTAATTTGTTCAATTGATCCTTTGTTCATTTGTACATTTGTTCATTTGTTCATTTTTTCATTTGTTCATTTGTTCAATTGTTCATTTGTTCATTTGTTCATTTGATCATTTGTTCATTTGTTCATTTGTTCATTTGTTCATTTGTTCATTTGTTCAATTGATCCTTTGTTCATTTGTTCATTTGTTCATTTGTTCATTTGTTCAATTGATCCTTTGTTCATTTGTTCATTCGTTCGTTTGTTCATTTGTTCATTTGTTCATTTGTTCGTTTGTTCAATTGTTCATTTGTTCACTTGTTCATTTGTTCATTTGTTCATTTGTTCATTTGTTCATTTGTTCATTTGTTCATTTGTTCATTTGTTCATTTGATCATTTGTTCATTTGTTCATTTGTTCACTTGTTCATTTTGTTCCTTTGTTCGTTTGTTCGTTTGTTCATTTGTTCATTTGTTCATTAGTTCACTTGTTCATTTGTTCATTTGTTCATTTGTTCATTTGTTCATTTGTTCATTTGTTCATATGTACATTTGTGCATCTTTTCATTTTTTCATTCGTCCATTTGTACATTTGTCCATTTGTTCAAATGATAATTCGTTCACTTGTTCATATGTTTATTTGATTGTTTCTTCATTCGTTAAATGGTTCATTTGACCATTTGTTCATTTGTCTACCCGCTCATTTGTTCATTTGTTCATTTGTTCATTTGTTCATTTGTTCATTTGTTCATTTGTTCATTTGTTCATTTGTCCATTCGTTCGTTTGTTCATTTGTTCACTTGTTCATTTGTTCATTTGTTCATTTGTTCATTTGTTCATTTGTTCATTTGTTCATTTGTTCATTTGTCCATTCGTTCGTTTGTTCATTTGTTAATTTGTTCGTTTGTTCATTTGTTCATTTGTTCACTTGTTCATTTGTTCATTTGTTCATTTGTTCATTTGTTAATTTGTTCGTTTGTTCATTTGTTCATTTGTTCACTTGTTCATTTGTTCATTTGTTCATTTGTTCATTTGTTCATTTGTTCATTTGTTCATTTGTTCATTTGTTCATTTGTTCATTTGTTCATTTGTTCCTTTGTTCATTTGTTCATTTGTTCATTTGTCCATTCGTTCGTTTGTTCATTTGTTCATTTGTCCATTCGTTCGTTTGTTCATTTGTTCACTTGTTCATTTTGTTCCTTTGTTCGTTTGTTCGTTTGTTCATTTGTTCATTTGTACATGTGTTCATTTGTTCATTTGTACATGTGTTCATTTGTTCATTTGTACGTGTGTTCATTTGTTCATTTGTTCATTTGTTCAATTGATCCTTTGTTCATTTGTTCATTCGTTCGTTTGTTCATTTGTTCATTTGTTCATTTGTTCGTTTGTTCAATTGTTCATTTGTTCACTTGTTCATTTGTTCATTTGTTCATTTGTTCATTTGTTCATTTGTTAATTTGTTCATTTGTTCATTTGTTCATTTGTTCATTTGTTCATTTGTACATTTGTTCATTTGTTCATTTGTTTATTTGTTTATTGGTTCATTTGTTCATTTGTTCATTTGTTCATTTGTTCATTTGTTCATTTGTTCATTTTTTCATTTTTTCATTTTTTCATTTGTTCATTTGTTCATTTGTTCATTTGTTCATTTGTTCATTTGTTCATTTGTTCATTTGTTCATTTGTTCATTTGTTCATTTGTTCATTTGTTCATTTGTTCATTTGTTCATTTGTTCATTTGTTCATTTGTTCATATGTACATTTGTGCATCTTTTCATTTGTTCATTCGTCCATTTGTACAATTGTCCATTTGTTCAAATGATAATTCGTTCACTTGTTCATATGTTCATTTGATTGTTTCTTCATTCGTTAAATGGTTCATTTGACCATTTGTTCATTTGTCTACCCGCTCATTTGTTCATTTGTTCATTTGTTCATATGTTAATTTGTCCATTTTTGGATTTGTTCATTTCTTCAATTCTTCATTTCTTAAGTTGTTCATTTGTTCATTTGTCCATTTGTTTATTTGTTCATTTGTTCATATGTTCATTTGATTGTTTGTACAATTCTCAACATATTCATTTGTTCATTTGTTCATTTGTACATGTGTTCATTTGTTCATTTGTTAATTTGTTCAATTGATCCTTTGTTCATTTGTACATTTGTTCATTTGTTCATTTTTTCATTTGTTCATTTGTTCAATTGTTCATTTGTTCATTTGTTCATTTGATCATTTGTTCATTTGTTCATTTGTTCATTTGTTCATTTGTTCAATTGATCCTTTGTTCATTTGTTCATTTGTTCATTTGTTCATTTGTTCATTTGTTCAATTGATCCTTTGTTCATTTGTTCATTCGTTCGTTTGTTCATTTGTTCATTTGTTCATTTGTTCGTTTGTTCAATTGTTCATTTGTTCACTTGTTCATTTGTTCATTTGTTCATTTGTTCATTTGTTCATTTGTTCATTTGTTCATTTGTTCATTTGTTCATTTGATCATTTGTTCATTTGTTCATTTGTTCACTTGTTCATTTTGTTCCTTTGTTCGTTTGTTCGTTTGTTCATTTGTTCATTTGTTCATTAGTTCACTTGTTCATTTGTTCATTTGTTCATTTGTTCATTTGTTCATTTGTTCATTTGTTCATATGTACATTTGTGCATCTTTTCATTTTTTCATTCGTCCATTTGTACATTTGTCCATTTGTTCAAATGATAATTCGTTCACTTGTTCATATGTTTATTTGATTGTTTCTTCATTCGTTAAATGGTTCATTTGACCATTTGTTCATTTGTCTACCCGCTCATTTGTTCATTTGTTCATTTGTTCATATGTTAATTTGTCCATTTTTGGATTTGTTCATTTCTTCAATTCTTCATTTCTTAACTTCTTCATTTGTTCATTTGTCCATTTGTTTATTTGTTCATTTATTCATATGTTCATTTGATTGTTTGTACAATTCTCAACAAATTCATTTGTTCATTTGTTCATTTGTACATGTGTTCATTTGTTCATTTGTTAATTTGTTCAATTGATCCTTTGTTCATTTGTACATTTGTTCATTTGTTCATTTTTTCATTTGTTCATTTGTTCAATTGTTCATTTGTTCATTTGTTCATTTGTTCATTTGTTCATTTGTTCATTTATTCACTTGTTCATTTGTTCATTTGTTCGTTTGATCATTTGTTCATTTGTTCAATTGTTCATTTGTTCATTTGTTCATTTGATCATTTGTTCATTTGTTCATTTGTTCATTTGTTCATTTGTTCATTTGTTCAATTGATCCTTTGTTCATTTGTTCATTTGTTCATTTGTTCATTTGTTCAATTGATCCTTTGTTCATTTGTTCATTCGTTCGTTTGTTCATTTGTTCATTTGTTCATTTGTTCGTTTGTTCATTTGTTCACTTGTTCATTTGTTCATTTGTTCATTTGTTCATTTGTTCATTTGTTCATTTGTTCATTTGTTCATTTGATCATTTGTTCATTTGTTCATTTGTTCACTTGTTCATTTTGTTCCTTTGTTCGTTTGTTCGTTTGTTCATTTGTTCATTTGTTCATTAGTTCACTTGTTCATTTGTTCATTTGTTCATTTGTTCCTTTGTTCGTTTGTTCGTTTGTTCATTTGTTCATTTGTACATGTGTTCATTTGTTCATTTGTACACGTGTTCATTTGTTCATTTGTTCATTTGTTAATTTGTTCAATTGATCCTTTGTTCATTTGTTCATTTGTTCATTTGTTCATTTGTTCCCTTGTTCATTTGTTCATTTGTTCATTTGTTCATTTGTTATTTGATCATTTGTTCATATGTTCATTTGATTGTTTGTTCATTTCTCAACGTATTCATTTGTTCATTTGTTCATTTGTTTATTTGTACATTTGTTCATTTGTTCATTTGTTTATTTGTTTATTGGTTCATTTCTTCATTTGTTCATTTGTTCATTTGTTCATTTGTTCATTTGTTCATTTGTTCATTTGTTCATTTGTTCATTTGTTCATTTGTTCATTTGTTCATTTGTTCATTTGTTCATTTGTTCATTTGTTCACTTGTTCATTTGTTCATTTGTTCATTTGTTCATTTGTTCATTTTTTTATTTGTTCATTTGTTCATTTGTTCATTTGTTCATTTGTTCATTTGTTCATTTGTTCATTTGTTCATTTGTTCATTTGTTCATTTGTTCATTTGTTCATTTGTTCATTTGTTCATTTGTTCATTTGTTCATTTGTTCATTTGTTCATTTGTTCATTTGTACATTTGTTCATTTGTTCATTTGTTCATTTGTTCATTTGTTCATTTGTTTATTTGTTCATTTGTTCATTTGTTCATTTGTTCATTTGTTCATTTGTTCATTTGTTCATTTGTTCATTTGTTCATTTGTTCATTTGTTCATTTGTTCATTTGTTCATTTGTTCATTTGTTCATTTGTTCATTTGTTCATTTGTTCATTTGTTCATTTGTTCATTTGTTCATTTGTTCATATGTTCATTTGTTCATTTGTTCATTTGTTCATTTGTTCATCTGTTCATTTCTTCATTTCTTCATTTCTTCATTTCTTCATTTCTTCATTTCTTCCTTTCTTCATTTGTTCATTTGTTCATTTGTTCATTCGTTCATTTGTTCATTCGTTCATTTGTTCATTTGTTCATTTGTTCATTTGTTCATTTGTTCATTTGTTCATTTGTTCATTTGTTCATTTGTTCATGTGTTCATTTGTTCATTTGTTCATTTGTTCATCTGTTCATTTCTTCATTTCTTCATTTCGTCATTTCTTCATTTCTTCATTTCTTCCTTTCTTCATTTGTTCATTTGTTCATTTGTTCATTTGTTCATTTGTTCATTTGTTCATTTGTTCATTTGTTCATTTGTTCATTTGTCCATTTGATCATTTGTTCATTTGTTCATTTGTTCATTTGTTCGTTTGTTCATTTGTTCATTTCTTCACTTGTTCATTTGTTCATTAGTTCATTTGTTCATTTGTTCATTTGTTCACTTGTTCATTTTGTTCCTTTGTTCTTTTGTTCGTTTGTTCATTTGTTCATTTGTACATGTGTTCATTTGTTCATTTGTACATGTGTTCATTTGTTCATTTGTTCATTTGTTCAATTGATCCTTTGTTCATTTGTTCATTTGTTGATTTGTTCCTTTGAACATTTGTTCATTTGTTCCTTTGTTCATTTGTTGATTTGTTCATTTGTTGATTTGTTCATTTGTTCTTTTGTTCATTCGTTCATTCGTTCATTTGTTCATTTGTTCATTTGTTTATTTGTTCATTTGTTCATTCCTTCATTTGTTCATTTTTTCATTTGTTCATTTGTTCACTTGTTCATTTTGTTCCTTTGTTCGTTTGTTCGTTTGTTCATTTGTTCATTTGTTCATTTGTTCATTTGTTCATTTGTTCATTTGTTCATTTGTTGATTTGTTCATTTGTTGTTTTGTTCATTCGTTCATTTGTTCATTTGTTGATTTGTTCATTCGTTCATTTGTTCATTTGTTCATTTGTTCATTTGTTCATTTGTTCATTTGTTCATTTGTTCATTTGTTCATTTGTTCATTTGTTCATATGTTCATTTGTTCATTTGTTCATTTGTTCATTTGTTCATTTGTTCATCTGTTCATTTCTTCATTTCTTCATTTCTTCATTTCTTCATTTCTTCATTTCTTCCTTTCTTCATTTGTTCATTTGTTCATTTGTTCATTTGTTCATTTTTTCATTTGTTCATTTGTTCATTTGTTCATTTGTTCATTTGTTCATTTGTTCATTTGTTCATTTGTCCATTTGTTCATTTGTTCATTTGTTCATTTGTTCATTTGTTCGTTTGTTCATTTGTTCGTTTGTTCACTTGTTCATTTGTTCATTAGTTCATTTGTTCATTTGTTCATTTGTTCATTTGTTCAATTGTTCATTTGTTCACTTGTTCATTTTGTTCCTTTGTTCGCTTGTTCGTTTGTTCATTTGTTCATTTGTTCATTTGTTCATTTGTTCATTTGTTCATTAGTTCATTAGTTCACTTGTTCATTTGTTCATTTGTTCATTTGTTCATTTGTTCATTTGTTCATTTGTTCATTTGTTCATATGTACATTTGTGCATCTTTTCATTTGTACATTCGTCCATTTGTACATTTGTCCATTTGTTCAAATGATAATTCGTTCACTTGTTCATATGTTCATTTGATTGTTTCTTCATTCGTTAAATGGTTCATTTGACCATTTGTTCATTTGTCTACCCGCTCATTTGTTCCTTTGTTCATTTGTTCATATGTTAATTTGTCCATTTTTGGATTTGTTCATTTCTTCAATTCTTCATTTCTTAAGTTGTTCATTTGTTCATTTGTCCATTTGTTTATTTGTTCATTTGTTCATATGTTCATTTGATTGTTTGTACAATTCTCAACATATTCATTTGTTCATTTGTTCATTTGTACATGTGTTCATTTGTTAATTTGTTCAATTGATCCTTTGTTCCTTTTGTACATTTGTTCATTTGTTCATTTTTTCATTTGTTCATTTGTTCAATTGTTCATTTGTTCATTTGTTCATTTGATCATTTGTACATTTGTTCATTTGTTCATTTGTTCATTTGTCCATTCGTTCGTTTGTTCATTTGTTCATTGGTTCATTTGTTCATTTGTTCACTTGTTCATTTTGTTCCTTTGTTCGTTTGTTCGTTTGTTCGTTTGTTCATTCGTTCATTTGTACATGTGTTCATTTGTTCATTCGTACGTGTGTTCATTTGTTCATTTGTTCATTTGTTCAATTGATCCTTTGTTCATTTGTTCATTCGTTCGTTTGTTCATTTGTTCATTTGTTCATTTGTTCGTTTGTTCAATTGTTCATTTGTTCACTTGTTCATTTGTTCATTTGTTCATTTGTTCATTTGTTCATTTGTTCATTTGTTCATTTGTTAATTTGTTCATTTGTTCATTTGTTCATTTGTTCATTTGTTAATTTGTTCATTTGTTCATTTGTTCATTTGTTCATTTGTTCATTTGTTCATTTGTACATTTGTTCATTTGTTCATTTGTTCATTTGTTCATTTGTTCATTTGTTCATTTGTTCATATGTTAATTTGTCCATTTTTGGATTTGTTCATTTCTTCAATTCTTCATTTCTTAAGTTGTTCATTTGTTCATTTGTACATGTGTTCATTTGTTCATATGTTCATTTGATTGTTTGTACAATTCTCAACATATTCATTTGTTCATTTGTTCATTTGTATATGTGTTCATTTGTTCATTTGTTAATTTGTTCAATTGATCCTTTGTTCATTTGTACATTTGTTCATTTGTTCATTTTTTCATTTGTTCATTTGTTCAATTGTTCATTTGTTCATTTGTTCATTTGATCATTTGTTCATTTGTTCATTTGTTCATTTGTCCATTCGTTCGTTTGTTCATTTGTTCAATTGTTCATTTGTTCACTTGTTCATTTGTTCATTTGTTCATTTGTTCATTTGTTCATTTGTTAATTTGTTCATTTGTTCATTTGTTCATTTGTTCATTTGTTCATTTGTACATTTGTTCATTTGTTCATTTGTTTATTTGTTTATTGGTTCATTTGTTCATTTGTTCATTTGTTCATTTGTTCATTTGTTCATTTTTTCATTTTTTCATTTTTTCATTTGTTCATTTGTTCATTTGTTCATTTGTTCATTTGTTCATTTGTTCATTTGTTCATTTGTTCATTTGTTCATTTGTTCATTTGTTCATTTGTTCATTTGTTCATTTGTTCATTTGTTCATTTGTTCATTTGTTCATATGTACATTTGTGCATCTTTTCATTTGTTCATTCGTCCATTTGTACAATTGTCCATTTGTTCAAATGATAATTCGTTCACTTGTTCATATGTTCATTTGATTGTTTCTTCATTCGTTAAATGGTTCATTTGACCATTTGTTCATTTGTCTACCCGCTCATTTGTTCATTTGTTCATTTGTTCATATGTTAATTTGTCCATTTTTGGATTTGTTCATTTCTTCAATTCTTCATTTCTTAAGTTGTTCATTTGTTCATTTGTCCATTTGTTTATTTGTTCATTTGTTCATATGTTCATTTGATTGTTTGTACAATTCTCAACATATTCATTTGTTCATTTGTTCATTTGTACATGTGTTCATTTGTTCATTTGTTAATTTGTTCAATTGATCCTTTGTTCATTTGTACATTTGTTCATTTGTTCATTTTTTCATTTGTTCATTTGTTCAATTGTTCATTTGTTCATTTGTTCATTTGATCATTTGTTCATTTGTTCATTTGTTCATTTGTTCATTTGTTCATTTGTTCAATTGATCCTTTGTTCATTTGTTCATTTGTTCATTTGTTCATTTGTTCAATTGATCCTTTGTTCATTTGTTCATTCGTTCGTTTGTTCATTTGTTCATTTGTTCATTTGTTCGTTTGTTCAATTGTTCATTTGTTCACTTGTTCATTTGTTCATTTGTTCATTTGTTCATTTGTTCATTTGTTCATTTGTTCATTTGTTCATTTGTTCATTTGATCATTTGTTCATTTTGTTCGTTTGTTCATTTGTTCATTTGTTCATTAGTTCACTTGTTCATTTGTTCATTTGTTCATTTGTTCATTTGTTCATTTGTTCATTTGTTCATATGTACATTTGTGCATCTTTTCATTTTTTCATTCGTCCATTTGTACATTTGTCCATTTGTTCAAATGATAATTCGTTCACTTGTTCATATGTTTATTTGATTGTTTCTTCATTCGTTAAATGGTTCATTTGACCATTTGTTCATTTGTCTACCCGCTCATTTGTTCATTTGTTCATTTGTTCATATGTTAATTTGTCCATTTTTGGATTTGTTCATTTCTTCAATTCTTCATTTCTTAACTTCTTCATTTGTTCATTTGTCCATTTGTTTATTTGTTCATTTATTCATATGTTCATTTGATTGTTTGTACAATTCTCAACAAATTCATTTGTTCATTTGTTCATTTGTACATGTGTTCATTTGTTCATTTGTTAATTTGTTCAATTGATCCTTTGTTCATTTGTACATTTGTTCATTTGTTCATTTTTTCATTTGTTCATTTGTTCAATTGTTCATTTGTTCATTTGTTCATTTGTTCATTTGTTCATTTGTTCATTTATTCACTTGTTCATTTGTTCATTTGTTCATTTGATCATTTGTTCATTTGTTCAATTGTTCATTTGTTCATTTGTTCATTTGATCATTTGTTCATTTGTTCATTTGTTCATTTGTTCATTTGTTCATTTGTTCAATTGATCCTTTGTTCATTTGTTCATTTGTTCATTTGTTCATTTGTTCAATTGATCCTTTGTTCATTTGTTCATTCGTTCGTTTGTTCATTTGTTCATTTGTTCATTTGTTCGTTTGTTCATTTGTTCACTTGTTCATTTGTTCATTTGTTCATTTGTTCATTTGTTCATTTGTTCATTTGTTCATTTGTTCATTTGATCATTTGTTCATTTGTTCATTTGTTCACTTGTTCATTTTGTTCCTTTGTTCGTTTGTTCGTTTGTTCATTTGTTCATTTGTTCATTAGTTCACTTGTTCATTTGTTCATTTGTTCATTTGTTCCTTTGTTCGTTTGTTCGTTTGTTCATTTGTTCATTTGTACATGTGTTCATTTGTTCATTTGTACACGTGTTCATTTGTTCATTTGTTCATTTGTTAATTTGTTCAATTGATCCTTTGTTCATTTGTTCATTTGTTCATTTGTTCATTTGTTCCCTTGTTCATTTGTTCATTTGTTCATTTGTTCATTTGTTATTTGATCATTTGTTCATATGTTCATTTGATTGTTTGTTCATTTCTCAACGTATTCATTTGTTCATTTGTTCATTTGTTTATTTGTACATTTGTTCATTTGTTCATTTGTTTATTTGTTTATTGGTTCATTTCTTCATTTGTTCATTTGTTCATTTGTTCATTTGTTCATTTGTTCATTTGTTCATTTGTTCATTTGTTCATTTGTTCATTTGTTCATTTGTTCATTTGTTCACTTGTTCATTTGTTCATTTGTTCATTTGTTCATTTGTTCATTTTTTTATTTGTTCATTTGTTCATTTGTTCATTTGTTCATTTGTTCATTTGTTCATTTGTTCATTTGTTCATTTGTTCATTTGTTCATTTGTTCATTTGTTCATTTGTTCATTTGTTCATTTGTTCATTTGTTCATTTGTTCATTTGTTCATTTGTACATTTGTTCATTTGTTCATTTGTTCATTTGTTCATTTGTTCATTTGTTTATTTGTTCATTTGTTCATTTGTTCATTTGTTCATTTGTTCATTTGTTCATTTGTTCATTTGTTCATTTGTTCATTTGTTCATTTGTTCATTTGTTCATTTGTTCATTTGTTCATTTGTTCATTTGTTCATTTGTTCATTTGTTCATTTGTTCATTTGTTCATTTGTTCATTTGTTCATATGTTCATTTGTTCATTTGTTCATTTGTTCATTTGTTCATCTGTTCATTTCTTCATTTCTTCATTTCTTCATTTCTTCATTTCTTCATTTCTTCATTTCTTCCTTTCTTCATTTGTTCATTTGTTCATTTGTTCATTCGTTCATTTGTTCATTCGTTCATTTGTTCATTTGTTCATTTGTTCATTTGTTCATTTGTTCATTTGTTCATTTGTTCATTTGTTCATTTGTTCATGTGTTCATTTGTTCATTTGTTCATTTGTTCATCTGTTCATTTCTTCATTTCTTCATTTCGTCATTTCTTCATTTCTTCATTTCTTCCTTTCTTCATTTGTTCATTTGTTCATTTGTTCATTTGTTCATTTGTTCATTTGTTCATTTGTTCATTTGTTCATTTGTTCATTTGTCCATTTGATCATTTGTTCATTTGTTCATTTGTTCATTTGTTCGTTTGTTCATTTGTTCATTTCTTCACTTGTTCATTTGTTCATTAGTTCATTTGTTCATTTGTTCATTTGTTCACTTGTTCATTTTGTTCCTTTGTTCTTTTGTTCGTTTGTTCATTTGTTCATTTGTACATGTGTTCATTTGTTCATTTGTACATGTGTTCATTTGTTCATTTGTTCATTTGTTCAATTGATCCTTTGTTCATTTGTTCATTTGTTGATTTGTTCCTTTGAACATTTGTTCATTTGTTCCTTTGTTCATTTGTTGATTTGTTCATTTGTTGATTTGTTCATTTGTTCTTTTGTTCATTCGTTCATTCGTTCATTTGTTCATTTGTTCATTTGTTTATTTGTTCATTTGTTCATTCCTTCATTTGTTCATTTTTTCATTTGTTCATTTGTTCACTTGTTCATTTTGTTCCTTTGTTCGTTTGTTCGTTTGTTCATTTGTTCATTTGTTCATTTGTTCATTTGTTCATTTGTTCATTTGTTCATTTGTTCATTTGTTGATTTGTTCATTTGTTGTTTTGTTCATTCGTTCATTTGTTCATTTGTTGATTTGTTCATTCGTTCATTTGTTCATTTGTTCATTTGTTCATTTGTTCATTTGTTCATTTGTTCATTTGTTCATTTGTTCATTTGTTCATTTGTTCATATGTTCATTTGTTCATTTGTTCATTTGTTCATTTGTTCATTTGTTCATCTGTTCATTTCTTCATTTCTTCATTTCTTCATTTCTTCATTTCTTCATTTCTTCCTTTCTTCATTTGTTCATTTGTTCATTTGTTCATTTGTTCATTTTTTCATTTGTTCATTTGTTCATTTGTTCATTTGTTCATTTGTTCATTTGTTCATTTGTTCATTTGTCCATTTGTTCATTTGTTCATTTGTTCATTTGTTCATTTGTTCGTTTGTTCATTTGTTCGTTTGTTCACTTGTTCATTTGTTCATTAGTTCATTTGTTCATTTGTTCATTTGTTCATTTGTTCAATTGTTCATTTGTTCACTTGTTCATTTTGTTCCTTTGTTCGCTTGTTCGTTTGTTCATTTGTTCATTTGTTCATTTGTTCATTTGTTCATTTGTTCATTAGTTCATTAGTTCACTTGTTCATTTGTTCATTTGTTCATTTGTTCATTTGTTCATTTGTTCATTTGTTCATTTGTTCATATGTACATTTGTGCATCTTTTCATTTGTACATTCGTCCATTTGTACATTTGTCCATTTGTTCAAATGATAATTCGTTCACTTGTTCATATGTTCATTTGATTGTTTCTTCATTCGTTAAATGGTTCATTTGACCATTTGTTCATTTGTCTACCCGCTCATTTGTTCCTTTGTTCATTTGTTCATATGTTAATTTGTCCATTTTTGGATTTGTTCATTTCTTCAATTCTTCATTTCTTAAGTTGTTCATTTGTTCATTTGTCCATTTGTTTATTTGTTCATTTGTTCATATGTTCATTTGATTGTTTGTACAATTCTCAACATATTCATTTGTTCATTTGTTCATTTGTACATGTGTTCATTTGTTAATTTGTTCAATTGATCCTTTGTTCCTTTTGTACATTTGTTCATTTGTTCATTTTTTCATTTGTTCATTTGTTCAATTGTTCATTTGTTCATTTGTTCATTTGATCATTTGTACATTTGTTCATTTGTTCATTTGTTCATTTGTCCATTCGTTCGTTTGTTCATTTGTTCATTGGTTCATTTGTTCATTTGTTCACTTGTTCATTTTGTTCCTTTGTTCGTTTGTTCGTTTGTTCGTTTGTTCATTCGTTCATTTGTACATGTGTTCATTTGTTCATTCGTACGTGTGTTCATTTGTTCATTTGTTCATTTGTTCAATTGATCCTTTGTTCATTTGTTCATTCGTTCGTTTGTTCATTTGTTCATTTGTTCATTTGTTCGTTTGTTCAATTGTTCATTTGTTCACTTGTTCATTTGTTCATTTGTTCATTTGTTCATTTGTTCATTTGTTCATTTGTTCATTTGTTAATTTGTTCATTTGTTCATTTGTTCATTTGTTCATTTGTTCATTTGTTCATTTGTACATTTGTTCATTTGTTCATTTGTTCATTTGTTCATTTGTTCATTTGTTCATTTGTTCATATGTTAATTTGTCCATTTTTGGATTTGTTCATTTCTTCAATTCTTCATTTCTTAAGTTGTTCATTTGTTCATTTGTACATGTGTTCATTTGTTCATATGTTCATTTGATTGTTTGTACAATTCTCAACATATTCATTTGTTCATTTGTTCATTTGTATATGTGTTCATTTGTTCATTTGTTAATTTGTTCAATTGATCCTTTGTTCATTTGTACATTTGTTCATTTGTTCATTTTTTCATTTGTTCATTTGTTCAATTGTTCATTTGTTCATTTGTTCATTTGATCATTTGTTCATTTGTTCATTTGTTCATTTGTCCATTCGTTCGTTTGTTCATTTGTTCATTTGTTCATTTGTTCATTTGTTCACTTGTTCATTTTGTTCCTTTGTTCGTTTGTTCGTTTGTTCGTTTGTTCATTTGTACATGTGTTCATTTGTTCATTTGTACGTGTGTTCATTTGTTCATTTGTTCATTTGTTCATTTGTTCAATTGATCCTTTGTTCATTTGTTCATTCGTTCGTTTGTTCATTTGTTCATTTGTTCGTTTGTTCAATTGTTCATTTGTTCACTTGTTCATTTGTTCATTTGTTCATTTGTTCATTTGTTCATTTGTTAATTTGTTCATTTGTTCATTTGTTCATTTGTTCATTTGTTCATTTGTTCATTTGTTCATTTGTTCATTTGTACATGTGTTCATTTGTTCATTTGTTCATTTGTTCATTTGTTCAATTGATCGTTTGTTCATTTGTTCATTCGTTCGTTTGTTCATTTGTTCATTTGTTCGTTTGTTCATTTGTACACGTGTTCATTTGTTCATTTGTTCATTTGTTAATTTGTTCAATTGATCCTTTGTTCATTTGTTCATTTGTTCCTTTGTTCATTTGTTCATTTGTTCATTTGTTCATTTGTTATCTGATCATTTGTTCATATGTTCATTTGATTGTTTGTTCATTTCTCAACGTATTCATTTGTTCATTTGTTCATTTTTTCATTTGTTCACTTGTTCATTTGTTCATTTGTTGATTTGTTCATTTGTTGATTTGTTCATTTGTTCTTTTGTTCATTCGTTCATTTGTTCATTTGTTGATTTGTTCATTTGTTGATTTGTTTATTCGTTCATTTGTTCATTTGTTCATTTGTTCATTTGTTCATTTGTTCATTTGTTCATTTGTTCATTTGTTCATTTGTTCATTTGTTCATTTGTTCATTTGTTCATTTGTTCATTTGTTCATTTGTTCATCTGTTCATTTTTTCATTTCTCCATTTCTTCATTTCTTCATTTCTTCATTTGTTCATTTGTTCATTTGTAAATTTGTTCATTTGATCATTTGTTCATTTGTTCATTTGTTCATTTGTTCATTTGTTCATTTGTTCATTTGTTCATTTGGTCATTTGTCCATTTGTTCATTTGTCCATTTGTTCATTTGTTCATTTGTTCATTAGTTCACTTGTTCATTTGTTCATTTGTTCATTTGTTCATTTGTTCATTTGTTCATTTGTGCATCTTTTCATTTGTTCATTCGTCCATTTGTACATTTGTCCATTTGTTCAAATGATAATTCGTTCACTTGTTCATATGTTCACTTGATTGTTTCTTCATTCGTTAAATGGTTCATTTGACCAGTTGTTCATTTGTCTACCCGCTCATTTGTTCATTTGTTCATTTGTTCATTTGTTCGTTTGTTCAATTGTTCATTTGTTCACTTGTTCATTTGTTCATTTGTTCATTTGTTCATTTGTTCATTTGTTAATTTGTTCATTTGTTCATTTGTACATTTGTTCATTTGTTCATTTGTTCATTTGTACATTTGTTCATTTGTTCATTTGTTTATTTGTTTATTGGTTCATTTGTTCATTTGTTCATTTGTTCATTTGTTCATTTGTTCATTTTTTCATTTTTTCATTTGTTCATTTGTTCATTTGTTCATTTGTTCATTTGTTCATTTTTTCATTTTTTCATTTGTTCATTTGTTCATTTGTTCATTTGTTCATTTGTTCATTTGTTCATTTGTTCATTTGTACATTTGTTCATTTGTTCATTTGTTTATTTGTTTATTGGTTCATTTGTTCATTTGTTCATTTGTTCATTTGTTCATTTGTTCATTTTTTCATTTTTTCATTTGTTCATTTGTTCATTTGTTCATTTGTTCATTTGTTCATTTGTTCATTTGTTCATTTGTTCATTTGTTCATTTGTTCATTTGTTCATTTGTTCATTTGTTCATTTGTTCATTTGTTCATTTGTTCATTTGTTCATCTGTTCATTTGTTCATTTGTTCTTTTGTTCATTTCTTCATTTGTTCATTTGTTCATTTGTTCATTTGTTCATTTGTTCATTTGTAAATTTGTTCATTTGTTCATTTGTTCATTTGTTCATTTGTTCATTTGTTCATTTGTTCATTTGTTCATTTGTTCATTTGTTCATTTGTTCATTTGTTCATTTGTTCATTTGTTCATTTGTTCATTTGTTCATTTGTTCATTTGTTCATTTGTTCATTTGTTCATTTGTTCATTTGTTGATTTGTTCATTTGTTGTTTTGTTCATTCGTTCATTTGTTCATTTGTTGATTTGTTCATTTGTTGATTTGTTCATTCGTTCATTTGTTCATTTGTTCATTTGTTCATTTGTTCATTTGTTCATTTGTTCATTTGTTCATTTGTTCATTTGTTCATATGTTCCTTTGTTCGCTTGTTCGTTTGTTCATTTGTTCATTTGTTCATTTGTTCATTTGTTCATTTGTTCATTAGTTCATTAGTTCACTTGTTCATTTGTTCATTTGTTCATTTGTTCATTTGTTCATTTGTTCATTTGTTCATTTGTTCATTTGTTCATATGTACATTTGTGCATCTTTTCATTTGTACATTCGTCCATTTGTACATTTGTCCATTTGTTCAAATGATAATTCGTTCACTTGTTCATATGTTCATTTGATTGTTTCTTCATTCGTTAAATGGTTCATTTGACCATTTGTTCATTTGTCTACCCGCTCATTTGTTCATTTGTTCATTTGTTCATATGTTAATTTGTCCATTTTTGGATTTGTTCATTTCTTCAATTCTTCATTTCTTAAGTTGTTCATTTGTTCATTTGTCCATTTGTTTATTTGTTCATTTGTTCATATGTTCATTTGATTGTTTGTACAATTCTCAACATATTCATTTGTTCATTTGTTCATTTGTACATGTGTTCATTTGTTCATTTGTTAATTTGTTCAATTGATCCTTTGTTCCTTTTGTACATTTGTTCATTTGTTCATTTTTTCATTTGTTCATTTGATCAATTGTTCATTTGTTCATTTGTTCATTTGATCATTTGTACATTTGTTCATTTGTTCATTTGTTCATTTGTCCATTCGTTCGTTTGTTCATTTGTTCATTGGTTCATTTGTTCATTTGTTCACTTGTTCATTTTGTTCCTTTGTTCGTTTGTTCGTTTGTTCATTTGTTCATTTGTACATGTGTTCATTTGTTCATTTGTACGTGTGTTCATTTGTTCATTTGTTCATTTGTTCAATTGATCCTTTGTTCATTTGTTCAGTCGTTCGTTTGTTCATTTGTTCATTTGTTCATTTGTTCGTTTGTTCAATTGTTCATTTGTTCACTTGTTCATTTGTTCATTTGTTCATTTGTTCATTTGTTCATTTGTTAATTTGTTAATTTGTTAATTTGTTCATTTGTTCATTTGTTCATTTGTTCATTTGTACATTTGTTCATTTGTTCATTTGTTTATTTGTTTATTGGTTCATTTGTTCATTTGTTCATTTGTTCATTTGTTCATTTGTTCATTTTTTCATTTGTTCATTTGTTCATTTGTTCATTTGTTCATTTGTTCATTTGTTCATTTGTTCATTTGTTCATTTGTTCATTTGTTCATTTGTTCATTTGTTCATTTGTTCATTTGTTCATTTGTTCATTTGTTCATTTGTTCATCTGTTCATTTGTTCATTTGTTCTTTTGTTCATTTCTTCATTTGTTCATTTGTTCATTTGTTCATTTGTTCATTTGTAAATTTGTTCATTTGTTCATTTGTTCATTTGTTCATTTGTTCATTTGTTCATTTGTTCATTAGTTCATTTGTTCATTTGTTCATTTGTTCATTTGTTCATTTGTTCATTTGTTCATTTGTTCATTTGTTCATTTGTTCATTTGTTCATTTGTTCATTTGTTCATTTGGTCATTTGTTCATTTGTTCATTTGTTCATTTGTTCATTTGTTCATTTGTTCATTTGTTCATTTGTTCATTAGTTCATTAGTTCACTTGTTCATTTGTTCATTTGTTCATTTGTTCATTTGTTCATTTGTTCATATGTACATTTGTGCATCTTTTCATTTGTTCATTCGTCCATTTGTACATTTGTCCATTTATTCAAATGATAATTCGTTCACTTGTTCATATGTTCATTTGATTATTTCTTCATTCGTTAAATGGTTCATTTGACCATTTGTTCATTTGTCTACCCGCTCATTTGTTCATTTGTTCATTTGTTCATATGTTAATTTGTCCATTTTTGGATTTGTTCATTTCTTCAATTCTTCATTTCTTAAGTTGTTCATTTGTTCATTTGTACATGTGTTCATTTGTTCATATGTTCATTTGATTGTTTGTACAATTCTCAACATATTCATTTGTTCATTTGTTCATTTGTATATGTGTTCATTTGTTCATTTGTTAATTTGTTCAATTGATCCTTTGTTCATTTGTACATTTGTTCATTTGTTCATTTTTTCATTTGTTCATTTGTTCAATTGTTCATTTGTTCATTTGTTCATTTGATCATTTGTTCATTTGTTCATTTGTTCATTTGTCCATTCGTTCGTTTGTTCATTTGTTCATTTGTTCATTTGTTCATTTGTTCACTTGTTCATTTTGTTCCTTTGTTCGTTTGTTCGTTTGTTCATTTGTTCATTTGTACATGTGTTCATTTGTTCATTTGTACGTGTGTTCATTTGTTCATTTGTTCATTTGTTCATTTGTTCAATTGATCCTTTGTTCATTTGTTCATTCTTTCGTTTGTTCATTTGTTCATTTGTTCGTTTGTTCAATTGTTCATTTGTTCACTTGTTCATTTGTTCATTTGTTCATTTGTTCATTTGTTCATTTGTTAATTTGTTCATTTGTTCATTTGTTCATTTGTTCATTTGTTCATTTGTTCATTTGTTCATTTGTTAATTTGTTCATTTGTTCATTTGTTCATTTGTTCATTTGTTCATTTGTTCACTTGTTCATTTTGTTCCTTTGTTCGTTTGTTCGTTTGTTCATTTGTTCATTTGTACATGTGTTCATTTGTTCATTTGTACACGTGTTCATTTGTTCATTTGTTCATTTGTTAATTTGTTCAATTGATCCTTTGTTCATTTGTTCATTTGTTCCTTTGTTCATTTGTTCATTTGTTCATTTGTTAATTTGTTATCTGATCATTTGTTCATATGTTCATTTGATTGTTTGTTCATTTCTCAACGTATTCATTTGTTCATTTGTTCATTTTTTCATTTGTTCACTTGTTCATTTGTTCATTTGTGATTTGTTCATTTGTTGATTTGTTCATTTGTTCTTTTGTTCATTCGTTCATTTGTTCATTTGTTGATTTGTTCATTTGTTGATTTGTTTATTCGTTCATTTGTTCTTTTGTTCATTTGTTCATTTGTTCATTTGTTCATTTGTTCATTTGTTCATTTGTTCATCTGGTCATTTTTTCATTTCTCCATTTCTTCATTTCTTCATTTCTTCATTTGTTCATTTGTTCATTTGTAAATTTGTTCATTTGTTCATTTGTTCATTTGTTCATTTGTTCATTTGTTCATTTGTTCATTTGTTCATTTGGTCATTTGTCCATTTGTTCATTTGTCCATTTGTTCATTTGTTCATTTGTTCATTTGTTCATTTGTTCATTTGTGCATCTTTTCATTTGTTCATTCGTCCATTTGTACATTTGTCCATTTGTTCAAATGATAATTCGTTCACTTGTTCATATGTTCACTTGATTGTTTCTTCATTCGTTAAATGGTTCATTTGACCATTTGTTCATTTGTCTACCCGCTCATTTGTTCATTTGTTCATTTGTTCATATGTTGATTTGTCCATTTTTGGATTTGTTCATTTCTTCAATTCTTCATTTCTTAAGTTGTTCATTTGTTCATTTGTCCATTTGTTTATTTGTTCATTTGTTCATATGTTCATTTGATTGTTTGTACAATTCTCAACATATTCATTTGTTCATTTTTTCATTTGTTCATTTGTTCAATTGTTCATTTGTTCATTTGTTCATTTGATCATTTGTTCATTTGTTCATTTGTTCATTTGTTCATTTGTCCATTCGTTCGTTTGTTCATTTGTTCATTTGTTCATTTCTTCACTTGTTCATTTTGTTCCTTTGTTCGTTTGTTCGTTTGTTCATTTGTTCATTTGTACATGTGTTCATTTGTTCATTTGTACGTGTGTTCATTTGTTCATTTGTTCATTTGTTCAATTGATCCTTTGTTCATTTGTTCATTCGTTCGTTTGTTCATTTGTTCGTTTGTTCAATTGTTCATTTGTTCACTTGTTCATTTGTTCATTTGTTCATTTGTTCATTTGTTCATTTGTTCATTTGTTCATTTGTTCATTTGTTCATTTGTACATGTGTTCATTTGTTCATTTGTACGTGTGTTCATTTGTTCATTTGTTCATTTGTTCATTTGTTCATTTGTTCATTTGTACACTTGTTCATTTTGTTCCTTTGTTCGTTTGTTCGTTTGTTCATTTGTTCATTTGTACATGTGTTCATTTGTTCATTTGTACACGTGTTCATTTGTTCATTTGTTCATTTGTTAATTTGTTCAATTGATCCTTTGTTCATTTGTTCATTTGTTCATTTGTTCCTTTGTTCATTTGTTCATTTGTTCATTTGTTCATTTGTTAATTTGTTATCTGATCATTTGTTCATATGTTCATTTGATTGTTTGTTCATTTCTCAACGTATTCATTTGTTCATTTGTTCATTTTTTCATTTGTTCACTTGTTCATTTGTTCATTTGTTGATTTGTTCATTTGTTGATTTGTTCATTTGTTCTTTTGTTCATTCGTTCATTTGTTCATTTGTTGATTTATTCATTTGTTGATTTGTTTATTCGTTCATTTGTTCATTTGTTCATTTGTTCATTTGTTCATTTGTTCATTTGTTCATTTGTTCATTTGTTCATTTGTTCATTTGTTCATTTGTTCATTTGTTCATTTGTTCATCTGTTCATTTTTTCATTTCTCCATTTCTTCATTTCTTCATTTCTTCATTTGTTCATTTGTTCATTTGTTCATTTGTAAATTTGTTCATTTGTTCATTTGTTCATTTGTTCATTTGTTCATTTGTTCATTTGTTCATTTGTTCATTTGTTCATTTGTTCATTTGTTCATTTGGTCATTTGTCCATTTGTTCATTTGTCCATTTGTTCATTTGTTCATTTGTTCATTTGTTCATTAGTTCACTTGTTCATTTGTTCATTTGTTCATTTGTTCATTTGTTCATTTGTTCATATGTACATTTGTGCATCTTTTCATTTGTTCATTCGTCCATTTGTACATTTGTCCATTTGTTCAAATGATAATTCGTTCACTTGTTCATATGTTCACTTGATTGTTTCTTCAATCGTTAAATGGTTCATTTGACCATTTGTTCATTTGTCTACCCGCTCATTTGTTCATTTGTTCATTTGTTCATATGTTAATTTGTCCATTTTTGGATTTGTTCATTTCTTCAATTCTTCATTTCTTAAGTTGTTCATTTGTTCATTTGTCCATTTGTTTATTTGTTCATTTGTTCATATGTTCATTTGATTGTTTGTACAATTCTCAACATATTCATTTGTTCATTTGTTCATTTGTACATGTGTTCATTTGTTCATTTGTTAATTTGTTCAATTGATCCTTTGTTCCTTTTGTACATTTGTTCATTTGTTCATTTTTTCATTTGTTCATTTGTTCAATTGTTCATTTGTTCATTTGTTCATTTGATCATTTGTACATTTGTTCATTTGTTCATTTGTTCATTTGTCCATTCGTTCGTTTGTTCATTTGTTCATTGGTTCATTTGTTCATTTGTTCACTTGTTCATTTTGTTCCTTTGTTCGTTTGTTCGTTTGTTCATTTGTTCATTTGTACATGTGTTCATTTGTTCATTTGTACGTGTGTTCATTTGTTCATTTGTTCATTTGTTCAATTGATCCTTTGTTCATTTGTTCAGTCGTTCGTTTGTTCATTTGTTCATTTGTTCATTTGTTCGTTTGTTCAATTGTTCATTTGTTCACTTGTTCATTTGTTCATTTGTTCATTTGTTCATTTGTTCATTTGTTAATTTGTTAATTTGTTAATTTGTTCATTTGTTCATTTGTTCATTTGTTCATTTGTACATTTGTTCATTTGTTCATTTGTTTATTTGTTTATTGGTTCATTTGTTCATTTGTTCATTTGTTCATTTGTTCATTTGTTCATTTTTTCATTTGTTCATTTTTTCATTTGTTCATTTGTTCATTTGTTCATTTGTTCATTTGTTCATTTGTTCATTTGTTCATTTGTTCATTTGTTCATTTGTTCATTTGTTCATTTGTTCATTTGTTCATTTGTTCATTTGTTCATTTGTTCATTTGTTCATCTGTTCATTTGTTCATTTGTTCTTTTGTTCATTTCTTCATTTGTTCATTTGTTCATTTGTTCATTTGTTCATTTGTAAATTTGTTCATTTGTTCATTTGTTCATTTGTTCATTTGTTCATTTGTTCATTTGTTCATTTGTTCATTTGTTCATTTGTTCATTTGTTCATTTGTTCATTTGTTCATTTGTTCATTTGTTCATTTGTTCATTTGGTCATTTGTTCATTTGTTCATTTGTTCATTTGTTCATTTGTTCATTTGTTCATTTGTTCATTTGTTCATTTGTTCATTTGTTCATTTGTTCATTAGTTCATTAGTTCACTTGTTCATTTGTTCATTTGTTCATTTGTTCATTTGTTCATTTGTTCATTTGTTCATTTGTTCATATGTACATTTGTGCATCTTTTCATTTGTTCATTCGTCCATTTGTACATTTGTCCATTTATTCAAATGATAATTCGTTCACTTGTTCATATGTTCATTTGATTATTTCTTCATTCGTTAAATGGTTCATTTGACCATTTGTTCATTTGTCTACCCGCTCATTTGTTCATTTGTTCATTTGTTCATATGTTAATTTGTCCATTTTTGGATTTGTTCATTTCTTCAATTCTTCATTTCTTAAGTTGTTCATTTGTTCATTTGTACATGTGTTCATTTGTTCATATGTTCATTTGATTGTTTGTACAATTCTCAACATATTCATTTGTTCATTTTTTCATTTGTTCATTTGTTCAATTGTTCATTTGTTCATTTGTTCATTTGATCATTTGTTCATTTGTTCATTTGTTCATTTGTTCATTTGTTCATTTGTCCATTCGTTCGTTTGTTCATTTGTTCATTTGTTCATTTCTTCACTTGTTCATTTTGTTCCTTTGTTCGTTTGTTCGTTTGTTCATTTGTTCATTTGTACATGTGTTCATTTGTTCATTTGTACGTGTGTTCATTTGTTCATTTGTTCATTTGTTCAATTGATCCTTTGTTCATTTGTTCATTCGTTCGTTTGTTCATTTGTTCGTTTGTTCAATTGTTCATTTGTTCACTTGTTCATTTGTTCATTTGTTCATTTGTTCATTTGTTCATTTGTTCATTTGTTCATTTGTTCATTTGTTCATTTGTTCATTTGTTCATTTGTACATGTGTTCATTTGTTCATTTGTACACGTGTTCATTTGTTCATTTGTTCATTTGTTAATTTGTTCAATTGATCCTTTGTTCATTTGTTCATTTGTTCATTTGTTCCTTTGTTCATTTGTTCATTTGTTAATTTGTTCATTTGTTAATTTGTTATCTGATCATTTGTTCATATGTTCATTTGATTGTTTGTTCATTTCTCAACGTATTCATTTGTTCATTTGTTCATTTTTTCATTTGTTCACTTGTTCATTTGTTCATTTGTTGATTTGTTCATTTGTTGATTTGTTCATTTGTTCTTTTGTTCATTCGTTCATTTGTTCATTTGTTGATTTGTTCATTTGTTGATTTGTTTATTCGTTCATTTGTTCATTTGTTAATTTGTTCATTTGTTCATTTGTTCATTTGTTCATTTGTTCATTTGTTCATTTGTTCATTTGTTCATTTGTTCATCTGTTCATTTTTTCATTTCTCCATTTCTTCATTTCTTCATTTCTTCATTTGTTCATTTGTTCATTTGTTCATTTGTAAATTTGTTCATTTGTTCATTTGTTCATTTGTTCATTTGTTCATTTGTTCATTTGTTCATTTGTTCATTTGTTCATTTGTTCATTTGGTCATTTGTCCATTTGTTCATTTGTCCATTTGTTCATTTGTTCATTTGTTCATTTGTTCATTAGTTCACTTGTTCATTTGTTCATTTGTTCATTTGTTCATTTGTTCATTTGTTCATATGTACATTTGTGCATCTTTTCATTTGTTCATTCGTCCATTTGTACATTTGTCCATTTGTTCAAATGATAATTCGTTCACTTGTTCATATGTTCACTTGATTGTTTCTTCATTCGTTAAATGGTTCATTTGACCATTTGTTCATTTGTCTACCCGCTCATTTGTTCATTTGTTCATTTGTTCACATGTTAATTTGTCCATTTTTGGATTTGTTCATTTCTTCAATTCTTCATTTCTTAAGTTGTTCATTTGTTCATTTGTACATTTGTTTATTTGTTCATTTGTTCATATGTTCATTTGATTGTTTGTACAATTCTCAACATATTCATTTGTTCATTTTTTCATTTGTTCATTTGTTCAATTGTTCATTTGTTCTTTTGTTCATTTGATCATTTGTTCATTTGTTCATTTGTTCATTTGTTCATTTGTCCATTCGTTCGTTTGTTCATTTGTTCATTTGTTCATTTGTTCACTTGTTCATTTGTTCATTTGTACGTGTGTTCATTTGTTCATTTGTTCATTTGTTCAATTGATCCTTTGTTCATTTGTTCATTCGTTCGTTTGTTCATTTGTTCGTTTGTTCATTTGTTCGTTTGTTCAATTGTTCATTTGTTCACTTGTTCATTTGTTCATTTGTTCATTTGTGCATTTGTTCATTTGTTCATTTGTACATGTGTTCATTTGTTCATTTGTACGTGTGTTCATTTGTTCATTTGTTCATTTGTTCATTTGTTCATTTGTTCAATTGATCCTTTGTTCATTTGTTCATTTGTTCATTTGTTCATTTGTTCATTTGTTCAATTGATCCTTTGTTCATTTGTTCATTCGTTCGTTTGTTCATTTGTTCATTTGTTCATTTGTTCATTTGTTCATTTGTTCATTTGTTGATTTGCTCATTTGTTCATTTGTTCATTTGTTCATTTGTTCATTTGTTCATTTGTTCATTTGTTCATTTGTTCATTTGTTCAATTGTACATTTGTTCATTTGTTCATATGTACATTTGTGCATCTTTTCATTTGTTCATTCGTCCATTTGTACATTTGTTCATTTGTTCAATTGATAATTCGTTCATTTGTTCATATGTTCATTTGAATGTTTCTTCATTCGTTCAATGGTTCATTTGTTCATTTGTTCATTTGTCTACTCGCTCGTTTGTTAATTTGTTCATTTGTTCATTTGTTTATTTGTTTATTGGTTCATTTGTTCATTTCTCGACTTATTCACTTGTGCATTTGTTCATTTGTTCATTTGTTCATTTGTTCATTTGTTCATTTTTTCGTTTGTTCATTTGTTCATTTCTTCACTTGTTCATTTGTTCATTTGTTCATTTGTTCATTTGTTCATTTGTTCATTTGTTCATTTGTTCATTTGTTCATTTGTTCATTTGTTCATTTGTTCATTTGTTCATTTGTTCATTTGTTCGTTTGTTCATTTGTTCATTTGTTCATTTGTTCATCTGTTCATTTGTTCATTTGTTCATTTCTTCATTTCTTCATTTCTTCATTTCTTCATTTCTTCATTTCTTCATTTCTTCATTTCTTCATTTCTTCATTTCTTCATTTGTTCATTTGTTCATTTGTTCATTTGTTCATTTGTTCATTTGTTCATTTGTTCATTTGTTCATTTGTTCATTTGTTCATTTGTTCATTTGTTCATTTGTTCATTTGTTCATTTGTTCATTTGTTCATTTGTTCATTTGTTCATTTGTTCATTTGTTCATTTGTTTATTTGGTCATTTTTTCATTTGTTCACTTGTTCATTTGTTCATTTGTTGATTTGTTCATTCGTTCATTTGTTCATTTGTTGATTTGTTCATTTGTTGATTTGTTCATTTGTTGATTTGTTCATTCGTTCATTTGTTCATTTGTTCATTTGTTCATTTGTTCATTTGTTCATTTGTTCATTTGTTCAATTTGTTCATTTGTTCATTTGTTCATCTGTTCATTTGTTCATTTCTTCATTTGTTCAGTTGTTCATTTGTTCTTTTGTTCATTTGTTCATTTGTTCATTTGTTCATTTGTTCATTTGTTCATTTGTTCATTTGTTCATTTGTTCATTTGTTCATTTGTTCATTTGTTCATTTGTTCATTTGTCCATTCGTTCGTTTGTTCATTTGTTCAATTGATTCTTTGTTCATTTGTTCAATTGATTCTTTGTTCATTTGTTCATTTGTTCATTTGTTCATTTGTTCATTTGTTCAATTGTACATTTGTTCATTTGTTCATATGTACATTTGTGCATCTTTTCATTTGTTCATTCGTCCATTTGTACATTTGTTCATTTGTTCAATTGATAATTCGTTCATTTGTTCATATGTTCATTTGAATGTTTCTTCATTCGTTCAATGGTTCATTTGTTCATTTGTTCATTTGTCTACTCGCTCGTTTGTTCATTTGTTCATTTGTTCATTTGTTTATTTGTTTATTGGTTCATTTGTTCATTTCTCGACTTATTCACTTGTGCATTTGTTCATTTGTTCATTTGTTCATTGTTCATATGTTCATTTGTTAATTTGTTCGTTTGTTCATTTGTTCATTTGTTCACTTGTTCATTTGTTCATTTGTTCATTTGTTCATTTGTTCATTTGTTCATTTGTTCATTTGTTCATTTGTTCATTTGTTCATTTGTTCATTTGTTCATTTGTTCATTTGTTCATTTGTCCATTCGTTCGTTTGTTCATTTGTTCACTTGTTCATTTGTTCATTTGTTCATTTGTTCATTTGTTCATTTGTTCATTTGTTCATTTGTTCATTTGATCATTTGTACATTTGTTCATTTGTTCATTTGTCCATTCGTTCGTTTGTTCATTTGTTCATTGGTTCATTTGTTCATTTGTTCACTTGTTCATTTTGTTCCTTTGTTCGTTTGTTCGTTTGTTCATTTGTTCATTTGTACATGTGTTCATTTGTTCATTTGTACGTGTGTTCATTTGTTCATTTGTTCATTTGTTCAATTGATCCTTTGTTCATTTGTTCATTCGTTCGTTTGTTCATTTGTTCATTTGTTCATTTGTTCGTTTGTTCAATTGTTCATTTGTTCACTTGTTCATTTGTTCATTTGTTCATTTGTTCATTTGTTCATTTGTTAATTTGTTCATTTGTTCATTTGTTCATTTGTTCATTTGTTCATTTGTTCATTTGTACATTTGTTCATTTGTTCATTTGTTTATTTGTTTATTGGTTCATTTGTTCATTTGTTCATTTGTTCATTTGTTCATTTGTTCATTTTTTCATTTGTTCATTTGTTCATTTGTTCATTTGTTCATTTGTTCATTTGTTCATTTGTTCATTTGTTCATTTGTTCATTTGTTCATTTGTTCATTTGTTCATTTGTTCATTTGTTCATCTGTTCATTTGTTCATTTGTTCTTTTGTTGATTTCTTCATTTGTTCATTTGTTCATTTGTTCATTTGTTCATTTGTAAATTTGTTCATTTGTTCATTTGTTCATTTGTTCATTTGTTCATTTGTTCATTTGTTCATTTGTTCATTTGTTCATTTGTTCATTTGTTCATTTGTTCATTTGTTCATTTGTTCATTTGTTCATTTGTTCATTTGTTCATTTGTTCATTTGTTCATTTGTTCATTTGTTCATTTGTTCATTTGTTCATTTGTTCATCTGTTCATTTGTTCATTTCTTCATTTCTTCATTTCTTCATTTCTTCATTTCTTCATTTCTTCATTTCTTCATTTGTTCATTTGTTCATTTGTTCATTTGTTCATTTGTTCATTTGTAAATTTGTTCATTTGTTCATTTGTTCATTTGTTCATTTGTTCATTTGTTCATTTGTTCATTTGTTCATTTGGTCATTTGTTCATTTGTTCATTTGTTCATTTGTTCATTTGTTCATTTGTTCATTTGTTCATTTGTTCATTTGTTCATTAGTTCATTAGTTCACTTGTTCATTTGTTCATTTGTTCATTTGTTCATTTGTTCATTTGTTCATATGTACATTTGTGCATCTTTTCATTTGTTCATTCGTCCATTTGTACATTTGTCCATTTATTCAAATGATAATTCGTTCACTTGTTCATATGTTCATTTGATTATTTCTTCATTCGTTAAATGGTTCATTTGACCATTTGTTCATTTGTCTACCCGCTCATTTGTTCATTTGTTCATTTGTTCATATGTTAATTTGTCCATTTTTGGATTTGTTCATTTCTTCAATTCTTCATTTCTTAAGTTGTTCATTTGTTCATTTGTACATGTGTTCATTTGTTCATATGTTCATTTGATTGTTTGTACAATTCTCAACATATTCATTTGTTCATTTGTTCATTTGTATATGTGTTCATTTGTTCATTTGTTAATTTGTTCAATTGATCCTTTGTTCATTTGTACATTTGTTCATTTGTTCATTTTTTCATTTGTTCATTTGTTCAATTGTTCATTTGTTCATTTGTTCATTTGATCATTTGTTCATTTGTTCATTTGTTCATTTGTCCATTCGTTCGTTTGTTCATTTGTTCATTTGTTCATTTGTTCATTTGTTCACTTGTTCATTTTGTTCCTTTGTTCGTTTGTTCGTTTGTTCATTTGTTCATTTGTACATGTGTTCATTTGTTCATTTGTACGTGTGTTCATTTGTTCATTTGTTCATTTGTTCATTTGTTCAATTGATCCTTTGTTCATTTGTTCATTCGTTCGTTTGTTCATTTGTTCATTTGTTCGTTTGTTCAATTGTTCATTTGTTCACTTGTTCATTTGTTCATTTGTTCATTTGTTCATTTGTTCATTTGTTAATTTGTTCATTTGTTCATTTGTTCATTTGTTCATTTGTTCATTTGTTCATTTGTTCATTTGTTCATTTGTTAATTTGTTCATTTGTTCATTTGTTCATTTGTTCATTTGTTCATTTGTTCACTTGTTCATTTTGTTCCTTTGTTCGTTTGTTCGTTTGTTCATTTGTTCATTTGTACATGTGTTCATTTGTTCATTTGTACACGTGTTCATTTGTTCATTTGTTCATTTGTTAATTTGTTCAATTGATCCTTTGTTCATTTGTTCATTTGTTCCTTTGTTCATTTGTTAATTTGTTATCTGATCATTTGTTCATATGTTCATTTGATTGTTTGTTCATTTCTCAACGTATTCATTTGTTCATTTGTTCATTTTTTCATTTGTTCACTTGTTCATTTGTTCATTTGTTGATTTGTTCATTTGTTGATTTGTTCATTTGTTCTTTTGTTCATTCGTTCATTTGTTCATTTGTTGATTTGTTCATTTGTTGATTTGTTTATTCGTTCATTTGTTCATTTGTTCATTTGTTCATTTGTTCATTTGTTCATTTGTTCATTTGTTCATTTGTTCATTTGTTCATTTGTTCATTTGTTCATTTGTTCATTTGTTCATTTGTTCATTTGTTCATTTGTTCATTTGTTCATTTGTTCATTTGTTCATTTGTTCATTAGTTCATTAGTTCACTTGTTCATTTGTTCATTTGTTCATTTGTTCATTTGTTCATTTGTTCATATGTACATTTGTGCATCTTTTCATTTGTTCATTCGTCCATTTGTACATTTGTCCATTTATTCAAATGATAATTCGTTCACTTGTTCATATGTTCATTTGATTATTTCTTCATTCGTTAAATGGTTCATTTGACCATTTGTTCATTTGTCTACCCGCTCATTTGTTCATTTGTTCATTTGTTCATATGTTAATTTGTCCATTTTTGGATTTGTTCATTTCTTCAATTCTTCATTTCTTAAGTTGTTCATTTGTTCATTTGTACATGTGTTCATTTGTTCATATGTTCATTTGATTGTTTGTACAATTCTCAACATATTCATTTGTTCATTTGTATATGTGTTCATTTGTTCATTTGTTAATTTGTTCAATTGATCCTTTGTTCATTTGTACATTTGTTCATTTGTTCATTTTTTCATTTGTTCATTTGTTCAATTGTTCATTTGTTCATTTGTTCATTTGATCATTTGTTCATTTGTTCATTTGTTCATTTGTCCATTCGTTCGTTTGTTCATTTGTTCATTTGTTCATTTGTTCATTTGTTCACTTGTTCATTTGTTCATTTGTTCATTTGTTCATTTGTTCATTTGTTAATTTGTTCATTTGTTCATTTGTTCATTTGTTCATTTGTTCATTTGTTCATTTGTTCATTTGTTCATTTGTTCATCTGTTCATTTGTTCATTTCTTCATTTGTTCATTTGTTCATTTGTTCTTTTGTTCATTTGTTCATTTGTTCATTTGTTCATTTGTTCATTTGTTCATTTGTTCATTTGTTCATTTGTTCAATTGTTCATTTGTTCATTTGTTCATTTGTCCATTCGTTCGTTTGTTCATTTGTTCAATTGATTCTTTGTTCATTTGTTCAATTGATTCTTTGTTCATTTGTTCATTTGTTCATTTGTTCAATTGTACATTTGTTCATTTGTTCATATTTACATTTGTGCATCTTTTCATTTGTTCATTCGTCCATTTGTACATTTGTTCATTTGTTCAATTGATAATTCGTTCATTTGTTCATATGTTCATTTGAATGTTTCTTCATTCGTTCAATGGTTCATTTGTTCATTTGTTCATTTGTCTACTCGCTCGTTTGTTCATTTGTTCATTTGTTCATTTGTTTATTTGTTTATTGGTTCATTTGTTCATTTCTCGACTTATTCACTTGTGCATTTGTTCATTTGTTCATTTGTTCATTGTTCATATGTTCATTTGTTAATTTGTTCGTTTGTTCATTTGTTCATTTGTTCACTTGTTCATTTGTTCATTTGTTCATTTGTTCATTTGTTCATTTGTTCATTTGTTCATTTGTTCATTTGTTCATTTGTTCATTTGTTCATTTGTTCATTTGTTCATTTGTTCATTTGTTCATTTGTTCATTTGTCCATTCGTTCGTTTGTTCATTTGTTCACTTGTTCATTTGTTCATTTTTTCATTTGTTCATTTGTTCATTTGTTCATTTGTCCATTCGTTCGTTTGTTCATTTGTTCATTTGTTCATTTGTTCGTTTGTTCATTTGTTCATTTGTACATTTGTTCATTTGTTCATTTGTACATTTGTTCATTTGTTCATTTGTTCATTTGTTCATTTGTTCATTTGTTCATTTGTTCATTTGTTCATTTGTTCATTTGTTCATTTGTCCATTTGTTCATTTGTTCATTTGTTAATTTGTTAATTTGGTCATTTGTTCACTTGTTCATTTGTTCATTTGTTCTTTTGTTCATTTGTTCATTTGTTCATTTGTTCATTTGTCCATTCGTTCGTTTGTTCATTTGTTCATTTGTTCGTTTGTTCATTTGTTCATTTGTTCACTTGTTCATTTGTTCATTTGTTCACTTGTTCATTTGTTCATTTGTTCATTTGTTCATTTGTTCATTTGTTCATTTGTTCATTTGTTCATTTGTTCATTTGTTCATTTGTTCATTTGTTCATTTGTTCATTTGTTCATTTGTTCATTTGTTCATTTGTTCACTTGTTCATTTTGTTCCTTTGTTCGTTTGTTCGTTTGTTCATTTGTTCATTTGTACATGTGTTCATTTGTTCATTTGTACGTGTGTTCATTTGTTCATTTGTTCATTTGTTCATTTGTTCAATTGATCCTTTGTTCATTTGTTCATTCGTTCGTTTGTTCATTTGTTCATTTGTTCGTTTGTTCAATTGTTCATTTGTTCACTTGTTCATTTGTTCATTTGTTCATTTGTTCATTTGTTCATTTGTTAATTTGTTCATTTGTTCATTTGTTCATTTGTTCATTTGTTCATTTGTTCATTTGTTCATTTGTTCATCTGTTCATTTGTTCATTTCTTCATTTGTTCATTTGTTCATTTGTTCTTTTGTTCATTTGTTCATTTGTTCATTTGTTCATTTGTTCATTTGTTCATTTGTTCATTTGTTCATTTGTTCATTTGTTCATTTGTTCATTTGTTCATTTGTTCATTTGTTCATTTGTCCATTCGTTCGTTTGTTCATTTGTTCAATTGATTCTTTGTTCATTTGTTCAATTGATTCTTTGTTCATTTGTTCATTTGTTCATTTGTTCATTTGTTCAATTGTACATTTGTTCATTTGTTCATATGTACATTTGTGCATCTTTTCATTTGTTCATTCGTCCATTTGTACATTTGTTCATTTGTTCAATTGATAATTCGTTCATTTGTTCATATGTTCATTTGAATGTTTCTTCATTCGTTCAATGGTTCATTTGTTCATTTGTTCATTTGTCTACTCGCTCGTTTGTTCATTTGTTCATTTGTTCATTTGTTTATTTGTTTATTGGTTCATTTGTTCATTTCTCGACTTATTCACTTGTGCATTTGTTCATTTGTTCATTTGTTCATTGTTCATATGTTCATTTGTTAATTTGTTCGTTTGTTCATTTGTTCATTTGTTCACTTGTTCATTTGTTCATTTGTTCATTTGTTCATTTGTTCATTTGTTCATTTGTTCATTTGTTCATTTGTTCATTTGTTCATTTGTTCATTTGTTCATTTGTTCATTTGTTCATTTGTTCATTTGTTCATTTGTCCATTCGTTCGTTTGTTCATTTGTTCACTTGTTCATTTGTTCATTTGTTCATTTGTTAATTTGTTCATTTGTTCATTTGTTCATTTGTTCATTTGTTCATTTGTTCATTTGTTCATTTGTTCATCTGTTCATTTGTTCATTTGTTCATCTGTTCATTTGTTCATTTCTTCATTTGTTCATTTGTTCATTTGTTCTTTTGTTCATTTGTTCATTTGTTCATTTGTTCATTTGTTCATTTGTTCATTTGTTCATTTGTTCATTTGTTCATTTGTTCATTTGTTCATTTGTTCATTTGTTCATTTGTTCATTTGTCCATTCGTTCGTTTGTTCATTTGTTCAATTGATTCTTTGTTCATTTGTTCAATTGATTCTTTGTTCATTTGTTCATTTGTTCATTTGTTCATTTGTTCAATTGTACATTTGTTCATTTGTTCATATGTACATTTGTGCATCTTTTCATTTGTTCATTCGTCCATTTGTACATTTGTTCATTTGTTCAATTGATAATTCGTTCATTTGTTCATATGTTCATTTGAATGTTTCTTCATTCGTTCAATGGTTCATTTGTTCATTTTTTCATTTGTTCATTTGTTCAATTGTTCATTTGTTCATTTGTTCATTTGATCATTTGTTCATTTGTTCATTTGTTCATTTGTCCATTCGTTCGTTTGTTCATTTGTTCATTTGTTCATTTGTTCATTTGTTCACTTGTTCATTTTGTTCCTTTGTTCGTTTGTTCGTTTGTTCATTTGTTCATTTGTACATGTGTTCATTTGTTCATTTGTACGTGTGTTCATTTGTTCATTTGTTCATTTGTTCATTTGTTCAATTGATCCTTTGTTCATTTGTTCATTCGTTCGTTTGTTCATTTGTTCATTTGTTCGTTTGTTCAATTGTTCATTTGTTCACTTGTTCATTTGTTCATTTGTTCATTTGTTCATTTGTTCATTTGTTCATTTGTTAATTTGTTCATTTGTTCATTTGTTCATTTGTTCATTTGTTCATTTGTTCATTTGTTAATTTGTTCATTTGTTCATTTGTTCATTTGTTCATTTGTTCATTTGTTCACTTGTTCATTTTGTTCCTTTGTTCGTTTGTTCGTTTGTTCATTTGTTCATTTGTACATGTGTTCATTTGTTCATTTGTACACGTGTTCATTTGTTCATTTGTTCATTTGTTAATTTGTTCAATTGATCCTTTGTTCATTTGTTCATTTGTTCCTTTGTTCATTTGTTAATTTGTTATCTGATCATTTGTTCATATGTTCATTTGATTGTTTGTTCATTTCTCAACGTATTCATTTGTTCATTTGTTCATTTTTTCATTTGTTCACTTGTTCATTTGTTCATTTGTTGATTTGTTCATTTGTTGATTTGTTCATTTGTTCTTTTGTTCATTCGTTCATTTGTTCATTTGTTGATTTGTTCATTTGTTGATTTGTTTATTCGTTCATTTGTTCATTTGTTCATTTGTTCATTTGTTCATTTGTTCATTTGTTCATTTGTTCATTTGTTCATTTGTTCATTTGTTCATTTGTTCATTTGTTCATTTGTTCATTTGTTCATTTGTTCATTAGTTCATTAGTTCACTTGTTCATTTGTTCATTTGTTCATTTGTTCATTTGTTCATTTGTTCATATGTACATTTGTGCATCTTTTCATTTGTTCATTCGTCCATTTGTACATTTGTCCATTTATTCAAATGATAATTCGTTCACTTGTTCATATGTTCATTTGATTATTTCTTCATTCGTTAAATGGTTCATTTGACCATTTGTTCATTTGTCTACCCGCTCATTTGTTCATTTGTTCATTTGTTCATATGTTAATTTGTCCATTTTTGGATTTGTTCATTTCTTCAATTCTTCATTTCTTAAGTTGTTCATTTGTTCATTTGTACATGTGTTCATTTGTTCATATGTTCATTTGATTGTTTGTACAATTCTCAACATATTCATTTGTTCATTTGTTCATTTGTATATGTGTTCATTTGTTCATTTGTTAATTTGTTCAATTGATCCTTTGTTCATTTGTACATTTGTTCATTTGTTCATTTTTTCATTTGTTCATTTGTTCAATTGTTCATTTGTTCATTTGTTCATTTGATCATTTGTTCATTTGTTCATTTGTTCATTTGTCCATTCGTTCGTTTGTTCATTTGTTCATTTGTTCATTTGTTCATTTGTTCACTTGTTCATTTTGTTCCTTTGTTCGTTTGTTCGTTTGTTCATTTGTTCATTTGTACATGTGTTCATTTGTTCATTTGTACGTGTGTTCATTTGTTCATTTGTTCATTTGTTCAATTGATCCTTTGTTCATTTGTTCATTCGTTCGTTTGTTCATTTGTTCATTTGTTCGTTTGTTCAATTGTTCATTTGTTCACTTGTTCATTTGTTCATTTGTTCATTTGTTCATTTGTTCATTTGTTAATTTGTTCATTTGTTCATTTGTTCATTTGTTCATTTGTTCATTTGTTCATTTGTTCATTTGTTCATTTGTTCATCTGTTCATTTGTTCATTTCTTCATTTGTTCATTTGTTCATTTGTTCTTTTGTTCATTTGTTCATTTGTTCATTTGTTCATTTGTTCATTTGTTCATTTGTTCATTTGTTCATTTGTTCATTTGTTCATTTGTTCATTTGTCCATTCGTTCGTTTGTTCATTTGTTCAATTGATTCTTTGTTCATTTGTTCAATTGATTCTTTGTTCATTTGTTCATTTGTTCATTTGTTCATTTGTTCAATTGTACATTTGTTCATTTGTTCATATGTACATTTGTGCATCTTTTCATTTGTTCATTCGTCCATTTGTACATTTGTTCATTTGTTCAATTGATAATTCGTTCATTTGTTCATATGTTCATTTGAATGTTTCTTCATTCGTTCAATGGTTCATTTGTTCATTTGTTCATTTGTCTACTCGCTCGTTTGTTCATTTGTTCATTTGTTCATTTGTTTATTTGTTTATTGGTTCATTTGTTCATTTCTCGACTTATTCACTTGTGCATTTGTTCATTTGTTCATTTGTTCATTGTTCATATGTTCATTTGTTAATTTGTTCGTTTGTTCATTTGTTCATTTGTTCACTTGTTCATTTGTTCATTTGTTCATTTGTTCATTTGTTCATTTGTTCATTTGTTCATTTGTTCATTTGTTCATTTGTTCATTTGTCCATTCGTTCGTTTGTTCATTTGTTCACTTGTTCATTTGTTCATTTGTTCATTTGTTCATTTGTTCATTTGTTCATTTGTTCATTTGTCCATTCGTTCGTTTGTTCATTTGTTCATTTGTTCATTTGTTCGTTTGTTCATTTGTTCATTTGTACATTTGTTCATTTGTTCATTTGTACATTTGTTCATTTGTTCATTTGTTCATTTGTTCATTTGTTCATTTGTTCATTTGTTCATTTGTTCATTTGTTCATTTGTTCATTTGTTCATTTGTTCATTTGTTCATTTGTTCATTTGTTAATTTGTTAATTTGGTCATTTGTTCACTTGTTCATTTGTTCATTTGTTCTTTTGTTCATTTGTTCATTTGTTCATTTGTTCATTTGTCCATTCGTTCGTTTGTTCATTTGTTCATTTGTTCGTTTGTTCATTTGTTCATTTGTTCACTTGTTCATTTGTTCATTTGTTCACTTGTTCATTTGTTCATTTGTTCATTTGTTCATTTGTTCATTTGTTCATTTGTTCATTTGTTCATTTGTTCATTTGTTCATTTGTTCATTTGTTCATTTGTTCATTTGTCCATTCGTTCGTTTGTTCATTTGTTCACTTGTTCATTTGTTCATTTGTTCATTTGTTCATTTGTTCATTTGTTCATTTGTCCATTCGTTCGTTTGTTCATTTGTTCATTTGTTCATTTGTTCATTTGTTCGTTTGTTCATTTGTTCATTTGTACATTTGTTCATTTGTTCATTTGTACATTTGTTCATTTGTTCATTTGATCATTTGTTCATTTGTTCATTTGTTCATTTGTCCATTCGTTCGTTTGTTCATTTGTTCATTTGTTCATTTGTTCATTTGTTCACTTGTTCATTTTGTTCCTTTGTTCGTTTGTTCGTTTGTTCATTTGTTCATTTGTACATGTGTTCATTTGTTCATTTGTACGTGTGTTCATTTGTTCATTTGTTCATTTGTTCATTTGTTCAATTGATCCTTTGTTCATTTGTTCATTCTTTCGTTTGTTCATTTGTTCATTTGTTCGTTTGTTCAATTGTTCATTTGTTCACTTGTTCATTTGTTCATTTGTTCATTTGTTCATTTGTTCATTTGTTAATTTGTTCATTTGTTCATTTGTTCATTTGTTCATTTGTTCATTTGTTAATTTGTTCATTTGTTCATTTGTTCATTTGTTCATTTGTTCATTTGTTCACTTGTTCATTTTGTTCCTTTGTTCGTTTGTTCGTTTGTTCATTTGTTCATTTGTACATGTGTTCATTTGTTCATTTGTACACGTGTTCATTTGTTCATTTGTTCATTTGTTAATTTGTTCAATTGATCCTTTGTTCATTTGTTCATTTGTTCCTTTGTTCATTTGTTCATTTGTTCATTTGTTAATTTGTTATCTGATCATTTGTTCATATGTTCATTTGATTGTTTGTTCATTTCTCAACGTATTCATTTGTTCATTTGTTCATTTTTTCATTTGTTCACTTGTTCATTTGTTCATTTGTGATTTGTTCATTTGTTGATTTGTTCATTTGTTCTTTTGTTCATTCGTTCATTTGTTCATTTGTTGATTTGTTCATTTGTTGATTTGTTTATTCGTTCATTTGTTCTTTTGTTCATTTGTTCATTTGTTCATTTGTTCATTTGTTCATTTGTTCATTTGTTCATCTGGTCATTTTTTCATTTCTCCATTTCTTCATTTCTTCATTTCTTCATTTGTTCATTTGTTCATTTGTAAATTTGTTCATTTGTTCATTTGTTCATTTGTTCATTTGTTCATTTGTTCATTTGTTCATTTGTTCATTTGGTCATTTGTCCATTTGTTCATTTGTCCATTTGTTCATTTGTTCATTTGTTCATTTGTTCATTTGTTCATTTGTGCATCTTTTCATTTGTTCATTCGTCCATTTGTACATTTGTCCATTTGTTCAAATGATAATTCGTTCACTTGTTCATATGTTCACTTGATTGTTTCTTCATTCGTTAAATGGTTCATTTGACCATTTGTTCATTTGTCTACCCGCTCATTTGTTCATTTGTTCATTTGTTCATATGTTGATTTGTCCATTTTTGGATTTGTTCATTTCTTCAATTCTTCATTTCTTAAGTTGTTCATTTGTTCATTTGTCCATTTGTTTATTTGTTCATTTGTTCATATGTTCATTTGATTGTTTGTACAATTCTCAACATATTCATTTGTTCATTTTTTCATTTGTTCATTTGTTCAATTGTTCATTTGTTCATTTGTTCATTTGATCATTTGTTCATTTGTTCATTTGTTCATTTGTTCATTTGTCCATTCGTTCGTTTGTTCATTTGTTCATTTGTTCATTTCTTCACTTGTTCATTTTGTTCCTTTGTTCGTTTGTTCGTTTGTTCATTTGTTCATTTGTACATGTGTTCATTTGTTCATTTGTACGTGTGTTCATTTGTTCATTTGTTCATTTGTTCAATTGATCCTTTGTTCATTTGTTCATTCGTTCGTTTGTTCATTTGTTCGTTTGTTCAATTGTTCATTTGTTCACTTGTTCATTTGTTCATTTGTTCATTTGTTCATTTGTTCATTTGTTCATTTGTTCATTTGTTCATTTGTTCATTTGTTCATTTGTACATGTGTTCATTTGTTCATTTGTACGTGTGTTCATTTGTTCATTTGTTCATTTGTTCATTTGTTCATTTGTTCATTTGTTCATTTGTTCACTTGTTCATTTTGTTCCTTTGTTCGTTTGTTCGTTTGTTCATTTGTTCATTTGTACATGTGTTCATTTGTTCATTTGTACACGTGTTCATTTGTTCATTTGTTCATTTGTTAATTTGTTCAATTGATCCTTTGTTCATTTGTTCATTTGTTCATTTGTTCCTTTGTTCATTTGTTCATTTGTTCATTTGTTCATTTGTTAATTTGTTATCTGATCATTTGTTCATATGTTCATTTGATTGTTTGTTCATTTCTCAACGTATTCATTTGTTCATTTGTTCATTTTTTCATTTGTTCACTTGTTCATTTGTTCATTTGTTGATTTGTTCATTTGTTGATTTGTTCATTTGTTCTTTTGTTCATTCGTTCATTTGTTCATTTGTTGATTTGTTCATTTGTTGATTTGTTTATTCGTTCATTTGTTCATTTGTTCATTTGTTCAATTGTTCATTTGTTCATTTGTTCATTTGTTCATTTGTTCATTTGTTCATTTGTTCATTTGTTCATCTGTTCATTTTTTCATTTCTCCATTTCTTCATTTCTTCATTTCTTCATTTGTTCATTTGTTCATTTGTTCATTTGTAAATTTGTTCATTTGTTCATTTGTTCATTTGTTCATTTGTTCATTTGTTCATTTGTTCATTTGTTCATTTGTTCATTTGTTCATTTGTTCATTTGTTCATTTGGTCATTTGTCCATTTGTTCATTTGTCCATTTGTTCATTTGTTCATTTGTTCATTTGTTCATTAGTTCACTTGTTCATTTGTTCATTTGTTCATTTGTTCATTTGTTCATTTGTTCATTTGTTCATATGTACATTTGTGCATCTTTTCATTTGTTCATTCGTCCATTTGTACATTTGTCCATTTGTTCAAATGATAATTCGTTCACTTGTTCATATGTTCACTTGATTGTTTCTTCATTCGTTAAATGGTTCATTTGACCATTTGTTCATTTGTCTACCCGCTCATTTGTTCATTTGTTCATTTGTTCATATGTTAATTTGTCCATTTTTGGATTTGTTCATTTCTTCAATTCTTCATTTCTTAAGTTGTTCATTTGTTCATTTGTCCATTTGTTTATTTGTTCATTTGTTCATATGTTCATTTGATTGTTTGTACAATTCTCAACATATTCATTTGTTCATTTTTTCATTTGTTCATTTGTTCAATTGTTCATTTGTTCTTTTGTTCATTTGATCATTTGTTCATTTGTTCATTTGTTCATTTGTTCATTTGTCCATTCGTTCGTTTGTTCATTTGTTCATTTGTTCATTTGTTCACTTGTTCATTTTGTTCCTTTGTTCGTTTGTTCGTTTGTTCATTTGTTCATTTGTACATGTGTTCATTTGTTCATTTGTACGTGTGTTCATTTGTTCATTTGTTCATTTGTTCAATTGATCCTTTGTTCATTTGTTCATTCGTTCGTTTGTTCATTTGTTCGTTTGTTCATTTGTTCGTTTGTTCAATTGTTCATTTGTTCACTTGTTCATTTGTTCATTTGTTCATTTGTGCATTTGTTCATTTGTTCATTTGTACATGTGTTCATTTGTTCATTTGTACGTGTGTTCATTTGTTCATTTGTTCATTTGTTCATTTGTTCATTTGTTCAATTGATCCTTTGTTCATTTGTTCATTCGTTCGTTTGTTCATTTGTTCATTTGTTCATTTGTTCATTTGTTCATTTGTTCATTTGTTGATTTGCTCATTTGTTCATTTGTTCATTTGTTCATTTGTTCATTTGTTCATTTGTTCATTTGTTCATTTGTTCATTTGTTCATTTGTTCAATTGTACATTTGTTCATTTGTTCATATGTACATTTGTGCATCTTTTCATTTGTTCATTCGTCCATTTGTACATTTGTTCATTTGTTCAATTGATAATTCGTTCATTTGTTCATATGTTCATTTGAATGTTTCTTCATTCGTTCAATGGTTCATTTGTTCATTTGTTCATTTGTCTACTCGCTCGTTTGTTCATTTGTTCATTTGTTCATTTGTTTATTTGTTTATTGGTTCATTTGTTCATTTCTCGACTTATTCACTTGTGCATTTGTTCATTTGTTCATTTGTTCATTTTTTCGTTTGTTCATTTGTTCATTTCTTCACTTGTTCATTTGTTCATTTGTTCATTTGTTCATTTGTTCATTTGTTCATTTGTTCATTTGTTCATTTGTTCATTTGTTCATTTGTTCATTTGTTCATTTGTTCATTTGTTCATTTGTTCATTTGTTCGTTTGTTCATTTGTTCATTTGTTCATTTGTTCATCTGTTCATTTGTTCATTTGTTCATTTCTTCATTTCTTCATTTCTTCATTTCTTCATTTCTTCATTTCTTCATTTCTTCATTTCTTCATTTGTTCATTTGTTCATTTGTTCATTTGTTCATTTGTTCATTTGTTCATTTGTTCATTTGTTCATTTGTTCATTTGTTCATTTGTTCATTTGTTCATTTGTTCATTTGTTCATTTGTTCATTTGTTCATTTGTTCATTTGTTCATTTATTCATTTGTTCATTTGTTCATTTGTTCATTTGTTCATTTGTTCATTTGTTTATTTGGTCATTTTTTCATTTGTTCACTTGTTCATTTGTTCATTTGTTGATTTGTTCATTCGTTCATTTGTTCATTTGTTGATTTGTTCATTTGTTGATTTGTTCATTTGTTGATTTGTTCATTCGTTCATTTGTTCATTTGTTCATTTGTTCATTTGTACATTTGTTCATTTGTTCATTTGTTCATTTGTTCATTTGTTCATTTGTTCATCTGTTCATTTGTTCATTTCTTCATTTGTTCATTTGTTCATTTGTTCTTTTGTTCATTTGTTCATTTGTTCATTTGTTCATTTGTTCATTTGTTCATTTGTTCATTTGTTCATTTGTTCATTTGTTCATTTGTTCATTTGTTCATTTGTTCATTTGTTCATTTGTCCATTCGTTCGTTTGTTCATTTGTTCAATTGATTCTTTGTTCATTTGTTCAATTGATTCTTTGTTCATTTGTTCATTTGTTCATTTGTTCATTTGTTCAATTGTACATTTGTTCATTTGTTCATATGTACATTTGTGCATCTTTTCATTTGTTCATTCGTCCATTTGTACATTTGTTCATTTGTTCAATTGATAATTCGTTCATTTGTTCATATGTTCATTTGAATGTTTCTTCATTCGTTCAATGGTTCATTTGTTCATTTGTTCATTTGTCTACTCGCTCGTTTGTTCATTTGTTCATTTGTTCATTTGTTTATTTGTTTATTGGTTCATTTGTTCATTTCTCGACTTATTCACTTGTGCATTTGTTCATTTGTTCATTTGTTCATTGTTCATATGTTCATTTGTTAATTTGTTCGTTTGTTCATTTGTTCATTTGTTCACTTGTTCATTTGTTCATTTGTTCATTTGTTCATTTGTTCATTTGTTCATTTGTTCATTTGTTCATTTGTTCATTTGTTCATTTGTTCATTTGTTCATTTGTTCATTTGTTCATTTGTCCATTCGTTCGTTTGTTCATTTGTTCACTTGTTCATTTGTTCATTTGTTCATTTGTTCATTTGTTCATTTGTTCATTTGTCCATTCGTTCGTTTGTTCATTTGTTCATTTGTTCATTTGTTCGTTTGTTCATTTGTTCATTTGTACATTTGTTCATTTGTTCATTTGTACATTTGTTCATTTGTTCATTTGTTCATTTGTTCATTTGTTCATTTGTTCATTTGTTCATTTGTTCATTTGTTCATTTGTTCATTTGTTCATTTGTTCATTTGTTCATTTGTTCATTTGTTCATTTGTTCATTTGTTAATTTGTTAATTTGGTCATTTTTTCATTTGTTCACTTGTTCATTTGTTCATTTGTTCTTTTGTTCATTTGTTCATTTGTTCATTTGTTCATTTGTCCATTCGTTCGTTTGTTCATTTGTTCATTTGTTCGTTTGTTCATTTGTTCATTTGTTCACTTGTTCATTTGTTCATTTGTTCACTTGTTCATTTGTTCATTTGTTCATTTGTTCATTTGTTCATTTGTTCATTTGTTCATTTGTTCATTTGTTCATTTGTTCATTTGTTCATTTGTTCATTTGTCCATTCGTTCGTTTGTTCATTTGTTCACTTGTTCATTTGTTCATTTGTTCATTTGTTCATTTGTTCATTCGTTCATTTGTCCATTCGTTCGTTTGTTCATTTGTTCATTTGTTCATTTGTTCGTTTGTTCATTTGTTCATTTGTACATTTGTTCATTTGTTCATTTGTACATTTGTTCATTTGTTCATTTGTTCATTTGTTCATTTGTTCATTTGTTCATTTGTTCAATTGATCCTTTGTTCATTTGTTCATTTGTTCATTTGTTCATTTGTTCCTTTGATCATTTGTTCATTTGTTCCTTTGTTCATTTGTTCATTTGTTCATTTGTTGATTTGTTCATTTGTTGTTTTGTTCATTCGTTCATTTGTTCATTTGTTGATTTGTTCATTTGTTGATTTGTTCATTCGTTCATTCGTTCATTTGTTCATTTGTTCATTTGTTCATTTGTTCATTTGTTCATTTGTTCATTTGTTCATTTGTTCATTTGTTCATATGTTCATTTGTTCATTTGTTCATTTGTTCATTTGTTCATTTGTTCATTTGTTCATCTGTTCATTTCTTCATTTCTTCATTTCTTCATTTCTTCATTTCTTCATTTCTTCATTTCTTCCTTTCTTCATTTGTTCATTTGTTCATTTGTTCATTTTTTCATTTGTTCATTTGTTCATTTGTTCATTTGTTCATTTGTTCATTTGTTCATTTGTTCATTTGTCCATTTGTTCATTTGTTCATTTGTTCATTTGTTCATTTGTTCGTTTGTTCATTTGTTCGTTTGTTCACTTGTTCATTTGTTCATTAGTTCATTTGTTCATTTGTTCATTTGTTCATTTGTTCATTTGTTCATTTGTTCACTTGTTCATTTTGTTCCTTTGTTCGCTTGTTCGTTTGTTCATTTGTTCATTTGTTCATTTGTTCATTTGTTCATTTGTTCATTAGTTCATTAGTTCACTTGTTCATTTGTTCATTTGTTCATTTGTTCATTTGTTCATTTGTTCATTTGTTCATTTGTTCATTTGTTCATTTGTTCATTTGTTCATCTTTTCATTTGTACATTCGTCCATTTGTACATTTGTCCATTTGTTCAAATGATAATTCGTTCACTTGTTCATATGTTCATTTGATTGTTTCTTCATTCGTTAAATGGTTCATTTGACCATTTGTTCATTTGTCTACCCGCTCATTTGTTCATTTGTTCATTTGTTCATATGTTAATTTGTCCATTTTTGGATTTGTTCATTTCTTCAATTCTTCATTTCTTAAGTTGTTCATTTGTTCATTTGTCCATTTGTTTATTTGTTCATTTGATCATATGTTCATTTGATTGTTTGTACAATTCTCAACATATTCATTTGTTCATTTGTTCATTTGTACATGTGTTCATTTGTTCATTTGTTAATTTGTTCAATTGATCCTTGGTTCCTTTTGTACATTTGTTCATTTGTTCATTTTTTCATTTGTTCATTTGTTCAATTGTTCATTTGTTCATTTGTTCATTTGATCATTTGTACATTTGTTCATTTGTTCATTTGTTCATTTGTCCATTCGTTCGTTTGTTCATTTGTTCATTGGTTCATTTGTTCATTTGTTCACTTGTTCATTTTGTTCCTTTGTTCGTTTGTTCGTTTGTTCATTTGTTCATTTGTACATGTGTTCATTTGTTCATTTGTACGTGTGTTCATTTGTTCATTTGTCCATTCGTTCGTTTGTTCATTTGTTCATTTGTTCATTTCTTCACTTGTTCATTTTGTTCCTTTGTTCGTTTGTTCGTTTGTTCATTTGTTCATTTGTACATGTGTTCATTTGTTCATTTGTACGTGTGTTCATTTGTTCATTTGTTCATTTGTTCAATTGATCCTTTGTTCATTTGTTCATTCGTTCGTTTGTTCATTTGTTCGTTTGTTCAATTGTTCATTTGTTCACTTGTTCATTTGTTCATTTGTTCATTTGTTCATTTGTTCATTTGTTCATTTGTTCATTTGTTCATTTGTTCATTTGTTCATTTGTACATGTGTTCATTTGTTCATTTGTACGTGTGTTCATTTGTTCATTTGTTCATTTGTTCATTTGTTCATTTGTTCATTTGTTCATTTGTTCACTTGTTCATTTTGTTCCTTTGTTCGTTTGTTCGTTTGTTCATTTGTTCATTTGTACATGTGTTCATTTGTTCATTTGTACACGTGTTCATTTGTTCATTTGTTCATTTGTTAATTTGTTCAATTGATCCTTTGTTCATTTGTTCATTTGTTCATTTGTTCCTTTGTTCATTTGTTCATTTGTTCATTTGTTCATTTGTTAATTTGTTATCTGATCATTTGTTCATATGTTCATTTGATTGTTTGTTCATTTCTCAACGTATTCATTTGTTCATTTGTTCATTTTTTCATTTGTTCACTTGTTCATTTGTTCATTTGTTGATTTGTTCATTTGTTGATTTGTTCATTTGTTCTTTTGTTCATTCGTTCATTTGTTCATTTGTTGATTTGTTCATTTGTTGATTTGTTTATTCGTTCATTTGTTCATTTGTTCATTTGTTCATTTGTTCATTTGTTCATTTGTTCATTTGTTCATTTGTTCATTTGTTCATTTGTTCATCTGTTCATTTTTTCATTTCTCCATTTCTTCATTTCTTCATTTCTTCATTTGTTCATTTGTTCATTTGTTCATTTGTAAATTTGTTCATTTGTTCATTTGTTCATTTGTTCATTTGTTCATTTGTTCATTTGTTCATTTGTTCATTTGTTCATTTGTTCATTTGTTCATTTGTTCATTTGGTCATTTGTCCATTTGTTCATTTGTCCATTTGTTCATTTGTTCATTTGTTCATTTGTTCATTAGTTCACTTGTTCATTTGTTCATTTGTTCATTTGTTCATTTGTTCATTTGTTCATTTGTTCATTTGTCCATTCGTTCGTTTGTTCATTTGTTCAATTGATTCTTTGTTCATTTGTTCAATTGATTCTTTGTTCATTTGTTCATTTGTTCATTTGTTCATTTGTTCAATTGTACATTTGTTCATTTGTTCATATGTACATTTGTGCATCTTTTCATTTGTTCATTCGTCCATTTGTACATTTGTTCATTTGTTCAATTGATAATTCGTTCATTTGTTCATATGTTCATTTGAATGTTTCTTCATTCGTTCAATGGTTCATTTGTTCATTTGTTCATTTGTCTACTCGCTCGTTTGTTCATTTGTTCATTTGTTCATTTGTTTATTTGTTTATTGGTTCATTTGTTCATTTCTCGACTTATTCACTTGTGCATTTGTTCATTTGTTCATTTGTTCATTGTTCATATGTTCATTTGTTAATTTGTTCGTTTGTTCATTTGTTCATTTGTTCACTTGTTCATTTGTTCATTTGTTCATTTGTTCATTTGTTCATTTGTTCATTTGTTCATTTGTTCATTTGTTCATTTGTTCATTTGTTCATTTGTTCATTTGTTCATTTGTTCATTTGTCCATTCCTTCGTTTGTTCATTTGTTCACTTGTTCATTTGTTCATTTGTTCATTTGTTCATTTGTTCATTTGTTCATTTGTCCATTCGTTCGTTTGTTCATTTGTTCATTTGTTCATTTGTTCGTTTGTTCATTTGTTCATTTGTACATTTGTTCATTTGTTCATTTGTACATTTGTTCATTTGTTCATTTGTTCATTTGTTCATTTGTTCATTTGTTCATTTGTTCATTTGTTCATTTGTTCATTTGTTCATTTGTTCATTTGTTCATTTGTTAATTTGTTAATTTGGTCATTTTTTCATTTGTTCACTTGTTCATTTGTTCATTTGTTCTTTTGTTCATTTGTTCATTTGTTCATTTGTTCATTTGTCCATTCGTTCGTTTGTTCATTTGTTCATTTGTTCGTTTGTTCATTTGTTCATTTGTTCACTTGTTCATTTGTTCATTTGTTCACTTGTTCATTTGTTCATTTGTTCATTTGTTCATTTGTTCATTTGTTCATTTGTTCATTTGTTCATTTGTTCATTTGTTCATTTGTTCATTTGTTCGTTTGTTCATTTGTTCATTTGTTCATTTGTTCATCTGTTCATTTGTTCATTTGTTCATTTCTTCATTTCTTCATTTCTTCATTTCTTCATTTCTTCATTTCTTCATTTCTTCATTTCTTCATTTGTTCATTTGTTCATTTGTTCATTTGTTCATTTGTTCATTTGTTCATTTGTTCATTTGTTCATTTGTTCATTTGTTCATTTGTTCATTTGTTCATTTGTTCATTTGTTCATTTGTTCATTTGTTCATTTGTTCATTTGTTCATTTGTTCATTTATTCATTTGTTCATTTGTTCATTTGTTCATTTGTTCATTTGTTCATTTGTTTATTTGGTCATTTTTTCATTTGTTCACTTGTTCATTTGTTCATTTGTTGATTTGTTCATTCGTTCATTTGTTCATTTGTTGATTTGTTCATTTGTTGATTTGTTCATTTGTTGATTTGTTCATTCGTTCATTTGTTCATTTGTTCATTTGTTCATTTGTACATTTGTTCATTTGTTCATTTGTTCATTTGTTCATTTGTTCATTTGTTCATCTGTTCATTTGTTCATTTCTTCATTTGTTCATTTGTTCATTTGTTCTTTTGTTCATTTGTTCATTTGTTCATTTGTTCATTTGTTCATTTGTTCATTTGTTCATTTGTTCATTTGTTCATTTGTTCATTTGTTCATTTGTTCATTTGTTCATTTGTCCATTCGTTCGTTTGTTCATTTGTTCAATTGATTCTTTGTTCATTTGTTCAATTGATTCTTTGTTCATTTGTTCATTTGTTCATTTGTTCATTTGTTCAATTGTACATTTGTTCATTTGTTCATATGTACATTTGTGCATCTTTTCATTTGTTCATTCGTCCATTTGTACATTTGTTCATTTGTTCAATTGATAATTCGTTCATTTGTTCATATGTTCATTTGAATGTTTCTTCATTCGTTCAATGGTTCATTTGTTCATTTGTTCATTTGTCTACTCGCTCGTTTGTTCATTTGTTCATTTGTTCATTTGTTTATTTGTTTATTGGTTCATTTGTTCATTTCTCGACTTATTCACTTGTGCATTTGTTCATTTGTTCATTTGTTCATTGTTCATATGTTCATTTGTTAATTTGTTCGTTTGTTCATTTGTTCATTTGTTCACTTGTTCATTTGTTCATTTGTTCATTTGTTCATTTGTTCATTTGTTCATTTGTTCATTTGTTCATTTGTTCATTTGTTCATTTGTTCATTTGTTCATTTGTTCATTTGTTCATTTGTCCATTCGTTCGTTTGTTCATTTGTTCACTTGTTCATTTGTTCATTTGTTCATTTGTTCATTTGTTCATTTGTTCATTTGTCCATTCGTTCGTTTGTTCATTTGTTCATTTGTTCATTTGTTCGTTTGTTCATTTGTTCATTTGTACATTTGTTCATTTGTTCATTTGTACATTTGTTCATTTGTTCATTTGTTCATTTGTTCATTTGTTCATTTGTTCATTTGTTCATTTGTTCATTTGTTCATTTGTTCATTTGTTCATTTGTTCATTTGTTCATTTGTTCATTTGTTCATTTGTTAATTTGTTAATTTGGTCATTTTTTCATTTGTTCACTTGTTCATTTGTTCATTTGTTCTTTTGTTCATTTGTTCATTTGTTCATTTGTTCATTTGTCCATTCGTTCGTTTGTTCATTTGTTCATTTGTTCGTTTGTTCATTTGTTCATTTGTTCACTTGTTCATTTGTTCATTTGTTCACTTGTTCATTTGTTCATTTGTTCATTTGTTCATTTGTTCATTTGTTCATTTGTTCATTTGTTCATTTGTTCATTTGTTCATTTGTTCATTTGTTCATTTGTTCATTTGTTCATTTGTCCATTCGTTCGTTTGTTCATTTGTTCACTTGTTCATTTGTTCATTTGTTCATTTGTTCATTTGTTCATTCGTTCATTTGTCCATTCGTTCGTTTGTTCATTTGTTCATTTGTTCATTTGTTCGTTTGTTCATTTGTTCATTTGTACATTTGTTCATTTGTTCATTTGTACATTTGTTCATTTGTTCATTTGTTCATTTGTTCATTTGTTCATTTGTTCATTTGTTCAATTGATCCTTTGTTCATTTGTTCATTTGTTCATTTGTTCATTTGTTCCTTTGATCATTTGTTCATTTGTTCCTTTGTTCATTTGTTCATTTGTTCATTTGTTGATTTGTTCATTTGTTGTTTTGTTCATTCGTTCATTTGTTCATTTGTTGATTTGTTCATTTGTTGATTTGTTCATTCGTTCATTTGTTCATTTGTTCATTTGTTCATTTGTTCATTTGTTCATTTGTTCATTTGTTCATTTGTTCATTTGTTCATATGTTCATTTGTTCATTTGTTCATTTGTTCATTTGTTCATTTGTTCATTTGTTCATCTGTTCATTTCTTCATTTCTTCATTTCTTCATTTCTTCATTTCTTCATTTCTTCATTTCTTCCTTTCTTCATTTGTTCATTTGTTCATTTGTTCATTTTTTCATTTGTTCATTTGTTCATTTGTTCATTTGTTCATTTGTTCATTTGTTCATTTGTTCATTTGTCCATTTGTTCATTTGTTCATTTGTTCATTTGTTCATTTGTTCGTTTGTTCATTTGTTCGTTTGTTCACTTGTTCATTTGTTCATTAGTTCATTTGTTCATTTGTTCATTTGTTCATTTGTTCATTTGTTCACTTGTTCATTTTGTTCCTTTGTTCGCTTGTTCGTTTGTTCATTTGTTCATTTGTTCATTTGTTCATTAGTTCATTAGTTCACTTGTTCATTTGTTCATTTGTTCATTTGTTCATTTGTTCATTTGTTCATTTGTTCATTTGTTCATTTGTTCATTTGTTCATTTGTTCATCTTTTCATTTGTACATTCGTCCATTTGTACATTTGTCCATTTGTTCAAATGATAATTCGTTCACTTGTTCATATGTTCATTTGATTGTTTCTTCATTCGTTAAATGGTTCATTTGACCATTTGTTCATTTGTCTACCCGCTCATTTGTTCATTTGTTCATTTGTTCATATGTTAATTTGTCCATTTTTGGATTTGTTCATTTCTTCAATTCTTCATTTCTTAAGTTGTTCATTTGTTCATTTGTCCATTTGTTTATTTGTTCATTTGATCATATGTTCATTTGATTGTTTGTACAATTCTCAACATATTCATTTGTTCATTTGTTCATTTGTACATGTGTTCATTTGTTCATTTGTTAATTTGTTCAATTGATCCTTGGTTCCTTTTGTACATTTGTTCATTTGTTCATTTTTTCATTTGTTCATTTGTTCAATTGTTCATTTGTTCATTTGTTCATTTGATCATTTGTACATTTGTTCATTTGTTCATTTGTTCATTTGTCCATTCGTTCGTTTGTTCATTTGTTCATTGGTTCATTTGTTCATTTGTTCACTTGTTCATTTTGTTCCTTTGTTCGTTTGTTCGTTTGTTCATTTGTTCATTTGTACATGTGTTCATTTGTTCATTTGTACGTGTGTTCATTTGTTCATTTGTCCATTCGTTCGTTTGTTCATTTGTTCATTTGTTCATTTCTTCACTTGTTCATTTTGTTCCTTTGTTCGTTTGTTCGTTTGTTCATTTGTTCATTTGTACATGTGTTCATTTGTTCATTTGTACGTGTGTTCATTTGTTCATTTGTTCATTTGTTCAATTGATCCTTTGTTCATTTGTTCATTCGTTCGTTTGTTCATTTGTTCGTTTGTTCAATTGTTCATTTGTTCACTTGTTCATTTGTTCATTTGTTCATTTGTTCATTTGTTCATTTGTTCATTTGTTCATTTGTTCATTTGTTCATTTGTTCATTTGTTCATTTGTACATGTGTTCATTTGTTCATTTGTACGTGTGTTCATTTGTTCATTTGTTCATTTGTTCATTTGTTCATTTGTTCATTTGTTCATTTGTTCACTTGTTCATTTTGTTCCTTTGTTCGTTTGTTCGTTTGTTCATTTGTTCATTTGTACATGTGTTCATTTGTTCATTTGTACACGTGTTCATTTGTTCATTTGTTCATTTGTTAATTTGTTCAATTGATCCTTTGTTCATTTGTTCATTTGTTCATTTGTTCCTTTGTTCATTTGTTCATTTGTTCATTTGTTCATTTGTTCATTTGTTAATTTGTTATCTGATCATTTGTTCATATGTTCATTTGATTGTTTGTTCATTTCTCAACGTATTCATTTGTTCATTTGTTCATTTTTTCATTTGTTCACTTGTTCATTTGTTCATTTGTTGATTTGTTCATTTGTTGATTTGTTCATTTGTTCTTTTGTTCATTCGTTCATTTGTTCATTTGTTGATTTGTTCATTTGTTGATTTGTTTATTCGTTCATTTGTTCATTTGTTCATTTGTTCATTTGTTCATTTGTTCATTTGTTCATTTGTTCATTTGTTCATTTGTTCATTTGTTCATTTGTTCATCTGTTCATTTTTTCATTTCTCCATTTCTTCATTTCTTCATTTCTTCATTTGTTCATTTGTTCATTTGTTCATTTGTAAATTTGTTCATTTGTTCATTTGTTCATTTGTTCATTTGTTCATTTGTTCATTTGTTCATTTGTTCATTTGTTCATTTGTTCATTTGTTCATTTGTTCATTTGGTCATTTGTCCATTTGTTCATTTGTCCATTTGTTCATTTGTTCATTTGTTCATTTGTTCATTAGTTCACTTGTTCATTTGTTCATTTGTTCATTTGTTCATTTGTTCATTTGTTCATTTGTTCATTTGTCCATTCGTTCGTTTGTTCATTTGTTCAATTGATTCTTTGTTCATTTGTTCAATTGATTCTTTGTTCATTTGTTCATTTGTTCATTTGTTCATTTGTTCAATTGTACATTTGTTCATTTGTTCATATGTACATTTGTGCATCTTTTCATTTGTTCATTCGTCCATTTGTACATTTGTTCATTTGTTCAATTGATAATTCGTTCATTTGTTCATATGTTCATTTGAATGTTTCTTCATTCGTTCAATGGTTCATTTGTTCATTTGTTCATTTGTCTACTCGCTCGTTTGTTCATTTGTTCATTTGTTCATTTGTTTATTTGTTTATTGGTTCATTTGTTCATTTCTCGACTTATTCACTTGTGCATTTGTTCATTTGTTCATTTGTTCATTGTTCATATGTTCATTTGTTAATTTGTTCGTTTGTTCATTTGTTCATTTGTTCACTTGTTCATTTGTTCATTTGTTCATTTGTTCATTTGTTCATTTGTTCATTTGTTCATTTGTTCATTTGTTCATTTGTTCATTTGTTCATTTGTTCATTTGTTCATTTGTTCATTTGTTCATTTGTTCATTTGTCCATTCGTTCGTTTGTTCATTTGTTCACTTGTTCATTTGTTCATTTGTTCATTTGTTCATTTGTTCATTTGTTCATTTGTTCATTTGTCCATTCGTTCGTTTGTTCATTTGTTCATTTGTTCATTTGTTCGTTTGTTCATTTGTTCATTTGTACATTTGTTCATTTGTTCATTTGTACATTTGTTCATTTGTTCATTTGTTCATTTGTTCATTTGTTCATTTGTTCATTTGTTCATTTGTTCATTTGTTCATTTGTTCATTTGTTCATTTGTTCATTTGTTAATTTGTTAATTTGGTCATTTTTTCATTTGTTCACTTGTTCATTTGTTCATTTGTTCTTTTGTTCATTTGTTCATTTGTTCATTTGTTCATTTGTCCATTCGTTCGTTTGTTCATTTGTTCATTTGTTCGTTTGTTCATTTGTTCATTTGTTCACTTGTTCATTTGTTCATTTGTTCACTTGTTCATTTGTTCATTTGTTCATTTGTTCATTTGTTCATTTGTTCATTTGTTCATTTGTTCATTTGTTCATTTGTTCATTTGTTCATTTGTTCATTTGTTCATTTGTCCATTCGTTCGTTTGTTCATTTGTTCACTTGTTCATTTGTTCATTTGTTCATTTGTTCATTTGTTCATTCGTTCATTTGTCCATTCGTTCGTTTGTTCATTTGTTCATTTGTTCATTTGTTCGTTTGTTCATTTGTTCATTTGTACATTTGTTCATTTGTTCATTTGTACATTTGTTCATTTGTTCATTTGTTCATTTGTTCATTTGTTCATTTGTTCATTTGTTCAATTGATCCTTTGTTCATTTGTTCATTTGTTCATTTGTTCATTTGTTCCTTTGATCATTTGTTCATTTGTTCCTTTGTTCATTTGTTCATTTGTTCATTTGTTGATTTGTTCATTTGTTGTTTTGTTCATTCGTTCATTTGTTCATTTGTTGATTTGTTCATTTGTTGATTTGTTCATTCGTTCATTTGTTCATTTGTTCATTTGTTCATTTGTTCATTTGTTCATTTGTTCATTTGTTCATTTGTTCATTTGTTCATATGTTCATTTGTTCATTTGTTCATTTGTTCATTTGTTCATTTGTTCATTTGTTCATCTGTTCATTTCTTCATTTCTTCATTTCTTCATTTCTTCATTTCTTCATTTCTTCATTTCTTCCTTTCTTCATTTGTTCATTTGTTCATTTGTTCATTTTTTCATTTGTTCATTTGTTCATTTGTTCATTTGTTCATTTGTTCATTTGTTCATTTGTTCATTTGTCCATTTGTTCATTTGTTCATTTGTTCATTTGTTCATTTGTTCGTTTGTTCATTTGTTCGTTTGTTCACTTGTTCATTTGTTCATTAGTTCATTTGTTCATTTGTTCATTTGTTCATTTGTTCACTTGTTCATTTTGTTCCTTTGTTCGCTTGTTCGTTTGTTCATTTGTTCATTTGTTCATTTGTTCATTTGTTCATTTGTTCATTAGTTCATTAGTTCACTTGTTCATTTGTTCATTTGTTCATTTGTTCATTTGTTCATTTGTTCATTTGTTCATTTGTTCATTTGTTCATTTGTTCATTTGTTCATCTTTTCATTTGTACATTCGTCCATTTGTACATTTGTCCATTTGTTCAAATGATAATTCGTTCACTTGTTCATATGTTCATTTGATTGTTTCTTCATTCGTTAAATGGTTCATTTGACCATTTGTTCATTTGTCTACCCGCTCATTTGTTCATTTGTTCATTTGTTCATATGTTAATTTGTCCATTTTTGGATTTGTTCATTTCTTCAATTCTTCATTTCTTAAGTTGTTCATTTGTTCATTTGTCCATTTGTTTATTTGTTCATTTGTTCATATGTTCATTTGATTGTTTGTACAATTCTCAACATATTCATTTGTTCATTTGTTCATTTGTACATGTGTTCATTTGTTCATTTGTTAATTTGTTCAATTGATCCTTGGTTCCTTTTGTACATTTGTTCATTTGTTCATTTTTTCATTTGTTCATTTGTTCAATTGTTCATTTGTTCATTTGTTCATTTGATCATTTGTACATTTGTTCATTTGTTCATTTGTTCATTTGTCCATTCGTTCGTTTGTTCATTTGTTCATTGGTTCATTTGTTCATTTGTTCACTTGTTCATTTTGTTCCTTTGTTCGTTTGTTCGTTTGTTCATTTGTTCATTTGTACATGTGTTCATTTGTTCATTTGTACGTGTGTTCATTTGTTCATTTGTCCATTCGTTCGTTTGTTCATTTGTTCATTTGTTCATTTCTTCACTTGTTCATTTTGTTCCTTTGTTCGTTTGTTCGTTTGTTCATTTGTTCATTTGTACATGTGTTCATTTGTTCATTTGTACGTGTGTTCATTTGTTCATTTGTTCATTTGTTCAATTGATCCTTTGTTCATTTGTTCATTCGTTCGTTTGTTCATTTGTTCGTTTGTTCAATTGTTCATTTGTTCACTTGTTCATTTGTTCATTTGTTCATTTGTTCATTTGTTCATTTGTTCATTTGTTCATTTGTTCATTTGTTCATTTGTTCATTTGTACATGTGTTCATTTGTTCATTTGTACGTGTGTTCATTTGTTCATTTGTTCATTTGTTCATTTGTTCATTTGTTCATTTGTTCATTTGTTCACTTGTTCATTTTGTTCCTTTGTTCGTTTGTTCGTTTGTTCATTTGTTCATTTGTTCATTTGTTCATTTGTTCATTTGTACATTTGTTCATTTGTTCATTTGTTCATTTGTTCATTTGTTCATTTGTTCATTTGTTCATTTGTTCATTTGTTCATTTGTTCATTTGTTCATTTGTTCATTTGTTCATTTGTTCATTTGTCCATTCGTTCGTTTGTTCATTTGTTCACTTGTTCATTTGTTCATTTGTTCATTTGTTCATTTGTTCATTTGTTCATTTGTTCATTTGTCCATTCGTTCATTTGTTCGTTTGTTCATTTGTTCATTTGTACATTTGTTCATTTGTTCATTTGTACATTTGTTCATTTGTTCATTTGTTCATTTGTTCATTTGTTCATTTGTTCATTTGTTCATTTGTTCATTTGTTCATTTGTTCATTTGTTCATTTGTTCATTTGTTAATTTGTTAATTTGGTCATTTTTTCATTTGTTCACTTGTTCATTTGTTCATTTGTTCTTTTGTTCATTTGTTCATTTGTTCATTTGTTCATTTGTCCATTCGTTCGTTTGTTCATTTGTTCATTTGTTCGTTTGTTCATTTGTTCATTTGTTCACTTGTTCATTTGTTCATTTGTTCACTTGTTCATTTGTTCATTTGTTCATTTGTTCATTTGTTCATTTGTTCATTTGTTCATTTGTTCATTTGTTCATTTGTTCATTTGTTCATTTGTTCGTTTGTTCATTTGTTCATTTGTTCATTTGTTCATCTGTTCATTTGTTCATTTGTTCATTTCTTCATTTCTTCATTTCTTCATTTCTTCATTTCTTCATTTCTTCATTTCTTCATTTCTTCATTTGTTCATTTGTTCATTTGTTCATTTGTTCATTTGTTCATTTGTTCATTTGTTCATTTGTTCATTTGTTCATTTGTTCATTTGTTCATTTGTTCATTTGTTCATTTGTTCATTTGTTCATTTGTTCATCTGTTCATTTGTTCATTTCTTCATTTGTTCATTTGTTCATTTGTTCTTTTGTTCATTTGTTCATTTGTTCATTTGTTCATTTGTTCATTTGTTCATTTGTTCATTTGTTCATTTGTTCATTTGTTCATTTGTTCATTTGTTCATTTGTTCATTTGTTGATTTGTTCATTTGTTCATTTGTTCAATTGATTCTTTGTTCATTTGTTCAATTGATTCTTTGTTCATTTGTTCATTTGTTCATTTGTTCATTTGTTCAATTGTACATTTGTTCATTTGTTCATATGTACATTTGTGCATCTTTTCATTTGTTCATTCGTCCATTTGTACATTTGTTCATTTGTTCAATTGATAATTCGTTCATTTGTTCATATGTTCATTTGAATGTTTCTTCATTCGTTCAATGGTTCATTTGTTCATTTGTTCATTTGTCTACTCGCTCGTTTGTTCATTTGTTCATTTGTTCATTTGTTTATTTGTTTATTGGTTCATTTGTTCATTTCTCGACTTATTCACTTGTGCATTTGTTCATTTGTTCATTTGTTCATTGTTCATATGTTCATTTGTTAATTTGTTCGTTTGTTCATTTGTTCATTTGTTCACTTGTTCATTTGTTCATTTGTTCATTTGTTCATTTGTTCATTTGTTCATTTGTTCATTTGTTCATTTGTTCATTTGTTCATTTGTTCATTTGTTCATTTGTTCATTTGTTCATTTGTCCATTCGTTCGTTTGTTCATTTGTTCACTTGTTCATTTGTTCATTTGTTCATTTGTTCATTTGTTCATTTGTTCATTTGTCCATTCGTTCGTTTGTTCATTTGTTCATTTGTTCATTTGTTCGTTTGTTCATTTGTTCATTTGTACATTTGTTCATTTGTTCATTTGTACATTTGTTCATTTGTTCATTTGTTCATTTGTTCATTTGTTCATTTGTTCATTTGTTCATTTGTTCATTTGTTCATTTGTTCATTTGTTCATTTGTTCATTTGTTCATTTGTTCATTTGTTCATTTGTTCATTTGTTAATTTGTTAATTTGGTCATTTTTTCATTTGTTCACTTGTTCATTTGTTCATTTGTTCTTTTGTTCATTTGTTCATTTGTTCATTTGTTCATTTGTCCATTCGTTCGTTTGTTCATTTGTTCATTTGTTCGTTTGTTCATTTGTTCATTTGTTCACTTGTTCATTTGTTCATTTGTTCACTTGTTCATTTGTTCATTTGTTCATTTGTTCATTTGTTCATTTGTTCATTTGTTCATTTGTTCATTTGTTCATTTGTTCATTTGTTCATTTGTTCATTTGTTCATTTGTTCATTTGTCCATTCGTTCGTTTGTTCATTTGTTCACTTGTTCATTTGTTCATTTGTTCATTTGTTCATTTGTTCATTCGTTCATTTGTCCATTCGTTCGTTTGTTCATTTGTTCATTTGTTCATTTGTTCGTTTGTTCATTTGTTCATTTGTACATTTGTTCATTTGTTCATTTGTACATTTGTTCATTTGTTCATTTGTTCATTTGTTCATTTGTTCATTTGTTCATTTGTTCAATTGATCCTTTGTTCATTTGTTCATTTGTTCATTTGTTCATTTGTTCCTTTGATCATTTGTTCATTTGTTCCTTTGTTCATTTGTTCATTTGTTCATTTGTTGATTTGTTCATTTGTTGTTTTGTTCATTCGTTCATTTGTTCATTTGTTGATTTGTTCATTTGTTGATTTGTTCATTCGTTCATTTGTTCATTTGTTCATTTGTTCATTTGTTCATTTGTTCATTTGTTCATTTGTTCATTTGTTCATATGTTCATTTGTTCATTTGTTCATTTGTTCATTTGTTCATTTGTTCATTTGTTCATCTGTTCATTTCTTCATTTCTTCATTTCTTCATTTCTTCATTTCTTCATTTCTTCATTTCTTCCTTTCTTCATTTGTTCATTTGTTCATTTGTTCATTTTTTCATTTGTTCATTTGTTCATTTGTTCATTTGTTCATTTGTTCATTTGTTCATTTGTTCATTTGTCCATTTGTTCATTTGTTCATTTGTTCATTTGTTCATTTGTTCGTTTGTTCATTTGTTCGTTTGTTCACTTGTTCATTTGTTCATTAGTTCATTTGTTCATTTGTTCATTTGTTCATTTGTTCATTTGTTCACTTGTTCATTTTGTTCCTTTGTTCGCTTGTTCGTTTGTTCATTTGTTCATTTGTTCATTTGTTCATTAGTTCATTAGTTCACTTGTTCATTTGTTCATTTGTTCATTTGTTCATTTGTTCATTTGTTCATTTGTTCATTTGTTCATTTGTTCATTTGTTCATTTGTTCATCTTTTCATTTGTACATTCGTCCATTTGTACATTTGTCCATTTGTTCAAATGATAATTCGTTCACTTGTTCATATGTTCATTTGATTGTTTCTTCATTCGTTAAATGGTTCATTTGACCATTTGTTCATTTGTCTACCCGCTCATTTGTTCATTTGTTCATTTGTTCATATGTTAATTTGTCCATTTTTGGATTTGTTCATTTCTTCAATTCTTCATTTCTTAAGTTGTTCATTTGTTCATTTGTCCATTTGTTTATTTGTTCATTTGATCATATGTTCATTTGATTGTTTGTACAATTCTCAACATATTCATTTGTTCATTTGTTCATTTGTACATGTGTTCATTTGTTCATTTGTTAATTTGTTCAATTGATCCTTGGTTCCTTTTGTACATTTGTTCATTTGTTCATTTTTTCATTTGTTCATTTGTTCAATTGTTCATTTGTTCATTTGTTCATTTGATCATTTGTACATTTGTTCATTTGTTCATTTGTTCATTTGTCCATTCGTTCGTTTGTTCATTTGTTCATTGGTTCATTTGTTCATTTGTTCACTTGTTCATTTTGTTCCTTTGTTCGTTTGTTCGTTTGTTCATTTGTTCATTTGTACATGTGTTCATTTGTTCATTTGTACGTGTGTTCATTTGTTCATTTGTCCATTCGTTCGTTTGTTCATTTGTTCATTTGTTCATTTCTTCACTTGTTCATTTTGTTCCTTTGTTCGTTTGTTCGTTTGTTCATTTGTTCATTTGTACATGTGTTCATTTGTTCATTTGTACGTGTGTTCATTTGTTCATTTGTTCATTTGTTCAATTGATCCTTTGTTCATTTGTTCATTCGTTCGTTTGTTCATTTGTTCGTTTGTTCAATTGTTCATTTGTTCACTTGTTCATTTGTTCATTTGTTCATTTGTTCATTTGTTCATTTGTTCATTTGTTCATTTGTTCATTTGTTCATTTGTTCATTTGTTCATTTGTACATGTGTTCATTTGTTCATTTGTACGTGTGTTCATTTGTTCATTTGTTCATTTGTTCATTTGTTCATTTGTTCATTTGTTCATTTGTTCACTTGTTCATTTTGTTCCTTTGTTCGTTTGTTCGTTTGTTCATTTGTTCATTTGTACATGTGTTCATTTGTTCATTTGTACACGTGTTCATTTGTTCATTTGTTCATTTGTTAATTTGTTCAATTGATCCTTTGTTCATTTGTTCATTTGTTCATTTGTTCCTTTGTTCATTTGTTCATTTGTTCATTTGTTCATTTGTTCATTTGTTAATTTGTTATCTGATCATTTGTTCATATGTTCATTTGATTGTTTGTTCATTTCTCAACGTATTCATTTGTTCATTTGTTCATTTTTTCATTTGTTCACTTGTTCATTTGTTCATTTGTTGATTTGTTCATTTGTTGATTTGTTCATTTGTTCTTTTGTTCATTCGTTCATTTGTTCATTTGTTGATTTGTTCATTTGTTGATTTGTTTATTCGTTCATTTGTTCATTTGTTCATTTGTTCATTTGTTCATTTGTTCATTTGTTCATTTGTTCATTTGTTCATTTGTTCATTTGTTCATTTGTTCATCTGTTCATTTTTTCATTTCTCCATTTCTTCATTTCTTCATTTCTTCATTTGTTCATTTGTTCATTTGTTCATTTGTAAATTTGTTCATTTGTTCATTTGTTCATTTGTTCATTTGTTCATTTGTTCATTTGTTCATTTGTTCATTTGTTCATTTGTTCATTTGTTCATTTGTTCATTTGTTCATTTGGTCATTTGTCCATTTGTTCATTTGTCCATTTGTTCATTTGTTCATTTGTTCATTTGTTCATTAGTTCACTTGTTCATTTGTTCATTTGTTCATTTGTTCATTTGTTCATTTGTTCATTTGTTCATTTGTCCATTCGTTCGTTTGTTCATTTGTTCAATTGATTCTTTGTTCATTTGTTCAATTGATTCTTTGTTCATTTGTTCATTTGTTCATTTGTTCATTTGTTCAATTGTACATTTGTTCATTTGTTCATATGTACATTTGTGCATCTTTTCATTTGTTCATTCGTCCATTTGTACATTTGTTCATTTGTTCAATTGATAATTCGTTCATTTGTTCATATGTTCATTTGAATGTTTCTTCATTCGTTCAATGGTTCATTTGTTCATTTGTTCATTTGTCTACTCGCTCGTTTGTTCATTTGTTCATTTGTTCATTTGTTTATTTGTTTATTGGTTCATTTGTTCATTTCTCGACTTATTCACTTGTGCATTTGTTCATTTGTTCATTTGTTCATTGTTCATATGTTCATTTGTTAATTTGTTCGTTTGTTCATTTGTTCATTTGTTCACTTGTTCATTTGTTCATTTGTTCATTTGTTCATTTGTTCATTTGTTCATTTGTTCATTTGTTCATTTGTTCATTTGTTCATTTGTTCATTTGTTCATTTGTTCATTTGTTCATTTGTTCATTTGTTCATTTGTCCATTCGTTCGTTTGTTCATTTGTTCACTTGTTCATTTGTTCATTTGTTCATTTGTTCATTTGTTCATTTGTTCATTTGTTCATTTGTCCATTCGTTCGTTTGTTCATTTGTTCATTTGTTCATTTGTTCGTTTGTTCATTTGTTCATTTGTACATTTGTTCATTTGTTCATTTGTACATTTGTTCATTTGTTCATTTGTTCATTTGTTCATTTGTTCATTTGTTCATTTGTTCATTTGTTCATTTGTTCATTTGTTCATTTGTTCATTTGTTCATTTGTTAATTTGTTAATTTGGTCATTTTTTCATTTGTTCACTTGTTCATTTGTTCATTTGTTCTTTTGTTCATTTGTTCATTTGTTCATTTGTTCATTTGTCCATTCGTTCGTTTGTTCATTTGTTCATTTGTTCGTTTGTTCATTTGTTCATTTGTTCACTTGTTCATTTGTTCATTTGTTCACTTGTTCATTTGTTCATTTGTTCATTTGTTCATTTGTTCATTTGTTCATTTGTTCATTTGTTCATTTGTTCATTTGTTCATTTGTTCATTTGTTCATTTGTTCATTTGTCCATTCGTTCGTTTGTTCATTTGTTCACTTGTTCATTTGTTCATTTGTTCATTTGTTCATTTGTTCATTCGTTCATTTGTCCATTCGTTCGTTTGTTCATTTGTTCATTTGTTCATTTGTTCGTTTGTTCATTTGTTCATTTGTACATTTGTTCATTTGTTCATTTGTACATTTGTTCATTTGTTCATTTGTTCATTTGTTCATTTGTTCATTTGTTCATTTGTTCAATTGATCCTTTGTTCATTTGTTCATTTGTTCATTTGTTCATTTGTTCCTTTGATCATTTGTTCATTTGTTCCTTTGTTCATTTGTTCATTTGTTCATTTGTTGATTTGTTCATTTGTTGTTTTGTTCATTCGTTCATTTGTTCATTTGTTGATTTGTTCATTTGTTGATTTGTTCATTCGTTCATTTGTTCATTTGTTCATTTGTTCATTTGTTCATTTGTTCATTTGTTCATTTGTTCATTTGTTCATTTGTTCATATGTTCATTTGTTCATTTGTTCATTTGTTCATTTGTTCATTTGTTCATTTGTTCATCTGTTCATTTCTTCATTTCTTCATTTCTTCATTTCTTCATTTCTTCATTTCTTCATTTCTTCCTTTCTTCATTTGTTCATTTGTTCATTTGTTCATTTTTTCATTTGTTCATTTGTTCATTTGTTCATTTGTTCATTTGTTCATTTGTTCATTTGTTCATTTGTCCATTTGTTCATTTGTTCATTTGTTCATTTGTTCATTTGTTCGTTTGTTCATTTGTTCGTTTGTTCACTTGTTCATTTGTTCATTAGTTCATTTGTTCATTTGTTCATTTGTTCATTTGTTCATTTGTTCATTTGTTCACTTGTTCATTTTGTTCCTTTGTTCGCTTGTTCGTTTGTTCATTTGTTCATTTGTTCATTTGTTCATTTGTTCATTTGTTCATTAGTTCATTAGTTCACTTGTTCATTTGTTCATTTGTTCATTTGTTCATTTGTTCATTTGTTCATTTGTTCATTTGTTCATTTGTTCATTTGTTCATTTGTTCATCTTTTCATTTGTACATTCGTCCATTTGTACATTTGTCCATTTGTTCAAATGATAATTCGTTCACTTGTTCATATGTTCATTTGATTGTTTCTTCATTCGTTAAATGGTTCATTTGACCATTTGTTCATTTGTCTACCCGCTCATTTGTTCATTTGTTCATTTGTTCATATGTTAATTTGTCCATTTTTGGATTTGTTCATTTCTTCAATTCTTCATTTCTTAAGTTGTTCATTTGTTCATTTGTCCATTTGTTTATTTGTTCATTTGTTCATATGTTCATTTGATTGTTTGTACAATTCTCAACATATTCATTTGTTCATTTGTTCATTTGTACATGTGTTCATTTGTTCATTTGTTAATTTGTTCAATTGATCCTTGGTTCCTTTTGTACATTTGTTCATTTGTTCATTTTTTCATTTGTTCATTTGTTCAATTGTTCATTTGTTCATTTGTTCATTTGATCATTTGTACATTTGTTCATTTGTTCATTTGTTCATTTGTCCATTCGTTCGTTTGTTCATTTGTTCATTGGTTCATTTGTTCATTTGTTCACTTGTTCATTTTGTTCCTTTGTTCGTTTGTTCGTTTGTTCATTTGTTCATTTGTACATGTGTTCATTTGTTCATTTGTACGTGTGTTCATTTGTTCATTTGTCCATTCGTTCGTTTGTTCATTTGTTCATTTGTTCATTTCTTCACTTGTTCATTTTGTTCCTTTGTTCGTTTGTTCGTTTGTTCATTTGTTCATTTGTACATGTGTTCATTTGTTCATTTGTACGTGTGTTCATTTGTTCATTTGTTCATTTGTTCAATTGATCCTTTGTTCATTTGTTCATTCGTTCGTTTGTTCATTTGTTCGTTTGTTCAATTGTTCATTTGTTCACTTGTTCATTTGTTCATTTGTTCATTTGTTCATTTGTTCATTTGTTCATTTGTTCATTTGTTCATTTGTTCATTTGTTCATTTGTACATGTGTTCATTTGTTCATTTGTACGTGTGTTCATTTGTTCATTTGTTCATTTGTTCATTTGTTCATTTGTTCATTTGTTCATTTGTTCACTTGTTCATTTTGTTCCTTTGTTCGTTTGTTCGTTTGTTCATTTGTTCATTTGTACATGTGTTCATTTGTTCATTTGTACACGTGTTCATTTGTTCATTTGTTCATTTGTTAATTTGTTCAATTGATCCTTTGTTCATTTGTTCATTTGTTCATTTGTTCCTTTGTTCATTTGTTCATTTGTTCATTTGTTCATTTGTTAATTTGTTATCTGATCATTTGTTCATATGTTCATTTGATTGTTTGTTCATTTCTCAACGTATTCATTTGTTCATTTGTTCATTTTTTCATTTGTTCACTTGTTCATTTGTTCATTTGTTGATTTGTTCATTTGTTGATTTGTTCATTTGTTCTTTTGTTCATTCGTTCATTTGTTCATTTGTTGATTTGTTCATTTGTTGATTTGTTTATTCGTTCATTTGTTCATTTGTTCATTTGTTCATTTGTTCATTTGTTCATTTGTTCATTTGTTCATTTGTTCATTTGTTCATTTGTTCATTTGTTCATCTGTTCATTTTTTCATTTCTCCATTTCTTCATTTCTTCATTTCTTCATTTCTTCATTTGTTCATTTGTTCATTTGTAAATTTGTTCATTTGTTCATTTGTTCATTTGTTCATTTGTTCATTTGTTCATTTGTTCATTTGTTCATTTGTTCATTTGTTCATTTGTTCATTTGTTCATTTGGTCATTTGTCCATTTGTTCATTTGTCCATTTGTTCATTTGTTCATTTGTTCATTTGTTCATTAGTTCACTTGTTCATTTGTTCATTTGTTCATTTGTTCATTTGTTCATTTGTTCATTTGTTCATATGTACATTTGTGCATCTTTTCATTTGTTCATTCGTCCATTTGTACATTTGTCCATTTGTTCAAATGATAATTCGTTCACTTGTTCATATGTTCACTTGATTGTTTCTTCATTCGTTAAATGGTTCATTTGACCATTTGTTCATTTGTCTACCCGCTCATTTGTTCATTTGTTCATTTGTTCATTTGTTCATTTGTTCATTTGTTCATTTGTTCATTTGTCCATTCGTTCGTTTGTTCATTTGTTCACTTGTTCATTTGTTCATTTGTTCATTTGTTCATTTGTTCATTCGTTCATTTGTCCATTCGTTCGTTTGTTCATTTGTTCATTTGTTCATTTGTTCGTTTGTTCATTTGTTCATTTGTACATTTGTTCATTTGTTCATTTGTACATTTGTTCATTTGTTCATTTGTTCATTTGTTCATTTGTTCATTTGTTCATTTGTTCAATTGATCCTTTGTTCATTTGTTCATTTGTTCATTTGTTCATTTGTTCCTTTGATCATTTGTTCATTTGTTCCTTTGTTCATTTGTTCATTTGTTCATTTGTTGATTTGTTCATTTGTTGTTTTGTTCATTCGTTCATTTGTTCATTTGTTGATTTGTTCATTTGTTGATTTGTTCATTCGTTCATTTGTTCATTTGTTCATTTGTTCATTTGTTCATTTGTTCATTTGTTCATTTGTTCATTTGTTCATATGTTCATTTGTTCATTTGTTCATTTGTTCATTTGTTCATTTGTTCATTTGTTCATCTGTTCATTTCTTCATTTCTTCATTTCTTCATTTCTTCATTTCTTCATTTCTTCATTTCTTCCTTTCTTCATTTGTTCATTTGTTCATTTGTTCATTTTTTCATTTGTTCATTTGTTCATTTGTTCATTTGTTCATTTGTTCATTTGTTCATTTGTTCATTTGTCCATTTGTTCATTTGTTCATTTGTTCATTTGTTCATTTGTTCGTTTGTTCATTTGTTCGTTTGTTCACTTGTTCATTTGTTCATTAGTTCATTTGTTCATTTGTTCATTTGTTCATTTGTTCATTTGTTCACTTGTTCATTTTGTTCCTTTGTTCGCTTGTTCGTTTGTTCATTTGTTCATTTGTTCATTTGTTCATTAGTTCATTAGTTCACTTGTTCATTTGTTCATTTGTTCATTTGTTCATTTGTTCATTTGTTCATTTGTTCATTTGTTCATTTGTTCATTTGTTCATTTGTTCATCTTTTCATTTGTACATTCGTCCATTTGTACATTTGTCCATTTGTTCAAATGATAATTCGTTCACTTGTTCATATGTTCATTTGATTGTTTCTTCATTCGTTAAATGGTTCATTTGACCATTTGTTCATTTGTCTACCCGCTCATTTGTTCATTTGTTCATTTGTTCATATGTTAATTTGTCCATTTTTGGATTTGTTCATTTCTTCAATTCTTCATTTCTTAAGTTGTTCATTTGTTCATTTGTCCATTTGTTTATTTGTTCATTTGATCATATGTTCATTTGATTGTTTGTACAATTCTCAACATATTCATTTGTTCATTTGTTCATTTGTACATGTGTTCATTTGTTCATTTGTTAATTTGTTCAATTGATCCTTGGTTCCTTTTGTACATTTGTTCATTTGTTCATTTTTTCATTTGTTCATTTGTTCAATTGTTCATTTGTTCATTTGTTCATTTGATCATTTGTACATTTGTTCATTTGTTCATTTGTTCATTTGTCCATTCGTTCGTTTGTTCATTTGTTCATTTGTCCATTCGTTCGTTTGTTCATTTGTTCATTTGTTCATTTCTTCACTTGTTCATTTTGTTCCTTTGTTCGTTTGTTCGTTTGTTCATTTGTTCATTTGTACATGTGTTCATTTGTTCATTTGTACGTGTGTTCATTTGTTCATTTGTTCATTTGTTCAATTGATCCTTTGTTCATTTGTTCATTCGTTCGTTTGTTCATTTGTTCGTTTGTTCAATTGTTCATTTGTTCACTTGTTCATTTGTTCATTTGTTCATTTGTTCATTTGTTCATTTGTTCATTTGTTCATTTGTTCATTTGTTCATTTGTTCATTTGTTCATTTGTACATGTGTTCATTTGTTCATTTGTACGTGTGTTCATTTGTTCATTTGTTCATTTGTTCATTTGTTCATTTGTTCATTTGTTCATTTGTTCACTTGTTCATTTTGTTCCTTTGTTCGTTTGTTCGTTTGTTCATTTGTTCATTTGTACATGTGTTCATTTGTTCATTTGTACACGTGTTCATTTGTTCATTTGTTCATTTGTTAATTTGTTCAATTGATCCTTTGTTCATTTGTTCATTTGTTCATTTGTTCCTTTGTTCATTTGTTCATTTGTTCATTTGTTCATTTGTTCATTTGTTAATTTGTTATCTGATCATTTGTTCATATGTTCATTTGATTGTTTGTTCATTTCTCAACGTATTCATTTGTTCATTTGTTCATTTTTTCATTTGTTCACTTGTTCATTTGTTCATTTGTTGATTTGTTCATTTGTTGATTTGTTCATTTGTTCTTTTGTTCATTCGTTCATTTGTTCATTTGTTGATTTGTTCATTTGTTGATTTGTTTATTCGTTCATTTGTTCATTTGTTCATTTGTTCATTTGTTCATTTGTTCATTTGTTCATTTGTTCATTTGTTCATTTGTTCATTTGTTCATTTGTTCATCTGTTCATTTTTTCATTTCTCCATTTCTTCATTTCTTCATTTCTTCATTTGTTCATTTGTTCATTTGTTCATTTGTAAATTTGTTCATTTGTTCATTTGTTCATTTGTTCATTTGTTCATTTGTTCATTTGTTCATTTGTTCATTTGTTCATTTGTTCATTTGTTCATTTGTTCATTTGGTCATTTGTCCATTTGTTCATTTGTCCATTTGTTCATTTGTTCATTTGTTCATTTGTTCATTAGTTCACTTGTTCATTTGTTCATTTGTTCATTTGTTCATTTGTTCATTTGTTCATTTGTTCATTTGTCCATTCGTTCGTTTGTTCATTTGTTCAATTGATTCTTTGTTCATTTGTTCAATTGATTCTTTGTTCATTTGTTCATTTGTTCATTTGTTCATTTGTTCAATTGTACATTTGTTCATTTGTTCATATGTACATTTGTGCATCTTTTCATTTGTTCATTCGTCCATTTGTACATTTGTTCATTTGTTCAATTGATAATTCGTTCATTTGTTCATATGTTCATTTGAATGTTTCTTCATTCGTTCAATGGTTCATTTGTTCATTTGTTCATTTGTCTACTCGCTCGTTTGTTCATTTGTTCATTTGTTCATTTGTTTATTTGTTTATTGGTTCATTTGTTCATTTCTCGACTTATTCACTTGTGCATTTGTTCATTTGTTCATTTGTTCATTGTTCATATGTTCATTTGTTAATTTGTTCGTTTGTTCATTTGTTCATTTGTTCACTTGTTCATTTGTTCATTTGTTCATTTGTTCATTTGTTCATTTGTTCATTTGTTCATTTGTTCATTTGTTCATTTGTTCATTTGTTCATTTGTTCATTTGTTCATTTGTTCATTTGTTCATTTGTTCATTTGTCCATTCGTTCGTTTGTTCATTTGTTCACTTGTTCATTTGTTCATTTGTTCATTTGTTCATTTGTTCATTTGTTCATTTGTTCATTTGTCCATTCGTTCGTTTGTTCATTTGTTCATTTGTTCATTTGTTCGTTTGTTCATTTGTTCATTTGTACATTTGTTCATTTGTTCATTTGTACATTTGTTCATTTGTTCATTTGTTCATTTGTTCATTTGTTCATTTGTTCATTTGTTCATTTGTTCATTTGTTCATTTGTTCATTTGTTCATTTGATCATTTGTTAATTTGTTAATTTGGTCATTTTTTCATTTGTTCACTTGTTCATTTGTTCATTTGTTCTTTTGTTCATTTGTTCATTTGTTCATTTGTTCATTTGTCCATTCGTTCGTTTGTTCATTTGTTCATTTGTTCGTTTGTTCATTTGTTCATTTGTTCACTTGTTCATTTGTTCATTTGTTCACTTGTTCATTTGTTCATTTGTTCATTTGTTCATTTGTTCATTTGTTCATTTGTTCATTTGTTCATTTGTTCATTTGTTCATTTGTTCATTTGTTCATTTGTTCATTTGTCCATTCGTTCGTTTGTTCATTTGTTCACTTGTTCATTTGTTCATTTGTTCATTTGTTCATTTGTTCATTCGTTCATTTGTCCATTCGTTCGTTTGTTCATTTGTTCATTTGTTCATTTGTTCGTTTGTTCATTTGTTCATTTGTACATTTGTTCATTTGTTCATTTGTACATTTGTTCATTTGTTCATTTGTTCATTTGTTCATTTGTTCATTTGTTCATTTGTTCAATTGATCCTTTGTTCATTTGTTCATTTGTTCATTTGTTCATTTGTTCCTTTGATCATTTGTTCATTTGTTCCTTTGTTCATTTGTTCATTTGTTCATTTGTTGATTTGTTCATTTGTTGTTTTGTTCATTCGTTCATTTGTTCATTTGTTGATTTGTTCATTTGTTGATTTGTTCATTCGTTCATTTGTTCATTTGTTCATTTGTTCATTTGTTCATTTGTTCATTTGTTCATTTGTTCATTTGTTCATTTGTTCATTTGTTCATTTGTTCATATGTTCATTTGTTCATTTGTTCATTTGTTCATTTGTTCATTTGTTCATTTGTTCATCTGTTCATTTCTTCATTTCTTCATTTCTTCATTTCTTCATTTCTTCATTTCTTCATTTCTTCCTTTCTTCATTTGTTCATTTGTTCATTTGTTCATTTTTTCATTTGTTCATTTGTTCATTTGTTCATTTGTTCATTTGTTCATTTGTTCATTTGTTCATTTGTCCATTTGTTCATTTGTTCATTTGTTCATTTGTTCATTTGTTCGTTTGTTCATTTGTTCGTTTGTTCACTTGTTCATTTGTTCATTAGTTCATTTGTTCATTTGTTCATTTGTTCATTTGTTCATTTGTTCATTTGTTCACTTGTTCATTTTGTTCCTTTGTTCGCTTGTTCGTTTGTTCATTTGTTCATTTGTTCATTTGTTCATTTGTTCATTTGTTCATTAGTTCATTAGTTCACTTGTTCATTTGTTCATTTGTTCATTTGTTCATTTGTTCATTTGTTCATTTGTTCATTTGTTCATTTGTTCATTTGTTCATTTGTTCATCTTTTCATTTGTACATTCGTCCATTTGTACATTTGTCCATTTGTTCAAATGATAATTCGTTCACTTGTTCATATGTTCATTTGATTGTTTCTTCATTCGTTAAATGGTTCATTTGACCATTTGTTCATTTGTCTACCCGCTCATTTGTTCATTTGTTCATTTGTTCATATGTTAATTTGTCCATTTTTGGATTTGTTCATTTCTTCAATTCTTCATTTCTTAAGTTGTTCATTTGTTCATTTGTCCATTTGTTTATTTGTTCATTTGTTCATATGTTCATTTGATTGTTTGTACAATTCTCAACATATTCATTTGTTCATTTGTTCATTTGTACATGTGTTCATTTGTTCATTTGTTAATTTGTTCAATTGATCCTTGGTTCCTTTTGTACATTTGTTCATTTGTTCATTTTTTCATTTGTTCATTTGTTCAATTGTTCATTTGTTCATTTGTTCATTTGATCATTTGTACATTTGTTCATTTGTTCATTTGTTCATTTGTCCATTCGTTCGTTTGTTCATTTGTTCATTGGTTCATTTGTTCATTTGTTCACTTGTTCATTTTGTTCCTTTGTTCGTTTGTTCGTTTGTTCATTTGTTCATTTGTACATGTGTTCATTTGTTCATTTGTACGTGTGTTCATTTGTTCATTTGTCCATTCGTTCGTTTGTTCATTTGTTCATTTGTTCATTTCTTCACTTGTTCATTTTGTTCCTTTGTTCGTTTGTTCGTTTGTTCATTTGTTCATTTGTACATGTGTTCATTTGTTCATTTGTACGTGTGTTCATTTGTTCATTTGTTCATTTGTTCAATTGATCCTTTGTTCATTTGTTCATTCGTTCGTTTGTTCATTTGTTCGTTTGTTCAATTGTTCATTTGTTCACTTGTTCATTTGTTCATTTGTTCATTTGTTCATTTGTTCATTTGTTCATTTGTTCATTTGTTCATTTGTTCATTTGTTCATTTGTACATGTGTTCATTTGTTCATTTGTACGTGTGTTCATTTGTTCATTTGTTCATTTGTTCATTTGTTCATTTGTTCATTTGTTCATTTGTTCACTTGTTCATTTTGTTCCTTTGTTCGTTTGTTCGTTTGTTCATTTGTTCATTTGTACATGTGTTCATTTGTTCATTTGTACACGTGTTCATTTGTTCATTTGTTCATTTGTTAATTTGTTCAATTGATCCTTTGTTCATTTGTTCATTTGTTCATTTGTTCCTTTGTTCATTTGTTCATTTGTTCATTTGTTCATTTGTTAATTTGTTATCTGATCATTTGTTCATATGTTCATTTGATTGTTTGTTCATTTCTCAACGTATTCATTTGTTCATTTGTTCATTTTTTCATTTGTTCACTTGTTCATTTGTTCATTTGTTGATTTGTTCATTTGTTGATTTGTTCATTTGTTCTTTTGTTCATTCGTTCATTTGTTCATTTGTTGATTTGTTCATTTGTTGATTTGTTTATTCGTTCATTTGTTCATTTGTTCATTTGTTCATTTGTTCATTTGTTCATTTGTTCATTTGTTCATTTGTTCATTTGTTCATTTGTTCATTTGTTCATCTGTTCATTTTTTCATTTCTCCATTTCTTCATTTCTTCATTTCTTCATTTCTTCATTTGTTCATTTGTTCATTTGTAAATTTGTTCATTTGTTCATTTGTTCATTTGTTCATTTGTTCATTTGTTCATTTGTTCATTTGTTCATTTGTTCATTTGTTCATTTGTTCATTTGTTCATTTGGTCATTTGTCCATTTGTTCATTTGTCCATTTGTTCATTTGTTCATTTGTTCATTTGTTCATTAGTTCACTTGTTCATTTGTTCATTTGTTCATTTGTTCATTTGTTCATTTGTTCATTTGTTCATATGTACATTTGTGCATCTTTTCATTTGTTCATTCGTCCATTTGTACATTTGTCCATTTGTTCAAATGATAATTCGTTCACTTGTTCATATGTTCACTTGATTGTTTCTTCATTCGTTAAATGGTTCATTTGACCATTTGTTCATTTGTCTACCCGCTCATTTGTTCATTTGTTCATTTGTTCATATGTTAATTTGTCCATTTTTGGATTTGTTCATTTCTTCAATTCTTCATTTCTTAAGTTGTTCATTTGTTCATTTGTCCATTTGTTTATTTGTTCATTTGTTCATATGTTCATTTGATTGTTTGTACAATTCTCAACATATTCATTTGTTCATTTTTTCATTTGTTCATTTGTTCAATTGTTCATTTGTTCTTTTGTTCATTTGATCATTTGTTCATTTGTTCATTTGTTCATTTGTTCATTTGTCCATTCGTTCGTTTGTTCATTTGTTCATTTGTTCATTTGTTCACTTGTTCATTTTGTTCCTTTGTTCGTTTGTTCGTTTGTTCATTTGTTCATTTGTACATGTGTTCATTTGTTCATTTGTACGTGTGTTCATTTGTTCATTTGTTCATTTGTTCAATTGATCCTTTGTTCATTTGTTCATTCGTTCGTTTGTTCATTTGTTCGTTTGTTCATTTGTTCGTTTGTTCAATTGTTCATTTGTTCACTTGTTCATTTGTTCATTTGTTCATTTGTGCATTTGTTCATTTGTTCATTTGTACATGTGTTCATTTGTTCATTTGTACGTGTGTTCATTTGTTCATTTGTTCATTTGTTCATTTGTTCAATTGATCCTTTGTTCATTTGTTCGTTTGTTCATTTGTTCACTTGTTCATTTGTTCATTTGTTCATTTGTTCATTTGTTCATTTGTTCATTTGTCCATTCGTTCGTTTGTTCATTTGTTCATTTGTTCGTTTGTTCATTTGTTCATTTGTACATTTGTTCATTTGTTCATTTGTACATTTGTTCATTTGTTCATTTGTTCATTTGTTCATTTGTTCATTTGTTCATTTGTTCATTTGTTCATTTGTTCATTTGTTCATTTGTTCATTTGTTCATTTGTTCATTTGTTCATTTGTTAATTTGTTAATTTGGTCATTTTTTCATTTGTTCACTTGTTCATTTGTTCATTTGTTCTTTTGTTCATTTGTTCATTTGTTCATTTGTTCATTTGTCCATTCGTTCGTTTGTTCATTTGTTCATTTGTTCGTTTGTTCATTTGTTCATTTGTTCACTTGTTCATTTGTTCATTTGTTCACTTGTTCATTTGTTCATTTGTTCATTTGTTCATTTGTTCATTTGTTCATTTGTTCATTTGTTCATTTGTTCATTTGTTCATTTGTTCATTTGTTCATTTGTTCATTTGTTCATTTGTCCATTCGTTCGTTTGTTCATTTGTTCACTTGTTCATTTGTTCATTTGTTCATTTGTTCATTTGTTCATTCGTTCATTTGTCCATTCGTTCGTTTGTTCATTTGTTCATTTGTTCATTTGTTCGTTTGTTCATTTGTTCATTTGTACATTTGTTCATTTGTTCATTTGTACATTTGTTCATTTGTTCATTTGTTCATTTGTTCATTTGTTCATTTGTTCATTTGTTCAATTGATCCTTTGTTCATTTGTTCATTTGTTCATTTGTTCATTTGTTCCTTTGATCATTTGTTCATTTGTTCCTTTGTTCATTTGTTCATTTGTTCATTTGTTGATTTGTTCATTTGTTGTTTTGTTCATTCGTTCATTTGTTCATTTGTTGATTTGTTCATTTGTTGATTTGTTCATTCGTTCATTTGTTCATTTGTTCATTTGTTCATTTGTTCATTTGTTCATTTGTTCATTTGTTCATTTGTTCATTTGTTCATATGTTCATTTGTTCATTTGTTCATTTGTTCATTTGTTCATTTGTTCATTTGTTCATCTGTTCATTTCTTCATTTCTTCATTTCTTCATTTCTTCATTTCTTCATTTCTTCATTTCTTCCTTTCTTCATTTGTTCATTTGTTCATTTGTTCATTTTTTCATTTGTTCATTTGTTCATTTGTTCATTTGTTCATTTGTTCATTTGTTCATTTGTTCATTTGTCCATTTGTTCATTTGTTCATTTGTTCATTTGTTCATTTGTTCGTTTGTTCATTTGTTCGTTTGTTCACTTGTTCATTTGTTCATTAGTTCATTTGTTCATTTGTTCATTTGTTCATTTGTTCATTTGTTCACTTGTTCATTTTGTTCCTTTGTTCGCTTGTTCGTTTGTTCATTTGTTCATTTGTTCATTTGTTCATTTGTTCATTTGTTCATTAGTTCATTAGTTCACTTGTTCATTTGTTCATTTGTTCATTTGTTCATTTGTTCATTTGTTCATTTGTTCATTTGTTCATTTGTTCATTTGTTCATCTTTTCATTTGTACATTCGTCCATTTGTACATTTGTCCATTTGTTCAAATGATAATTCGTTCACTTGTTCATATGTTCATTTGATTGTTTCTTCATTCGTTAAATGGTTCATTTGACCATTTGTTCATTTGTCTACCCGCTCATTTGTTCATTTGTTCATTTGTTCATATGTTAATTTGTCCATTTTTGGATTTGTTCATTTCTTCAATTCTTCATTTCTTAAGTTGTTCATTTGTTCATTTGTCCATTTGTTTATTTGTTCATTTGTTCATATGTTCATTTGATTGTTTGTACAATTCTCAACATATTCATTTGTTCATTTGTTCATTTGTACATGTGTTCATTTGTTCATTTGTTAATTTGTTCAATTGATCCTTGGTTCCTTTTGTACATTTGTTCATTTGTTCATTTTTTCATTTGTTCATTTGTTCAATTGTTCATTTGTTCATTTGTTCATTTGTTCATTTGTTCATTTGTTCATTTGTTCGTTTGTTCATTTGTTCATTTGTTCATTTGTTCATCTGTTCATTGGTTCATTTGTTCATTTGTTCACTTGTTCATTTTGTTCCTTTGTTCGTTTGTTCGTTTGTTCATTTGTTCATTTGTACATGTGTTCATTTGTTCATTTGTACGTGTGTTCATTTGTTCATTTGTTCATTTGTTCAATTGATCCTTTGTTCATTTGTTCATTCGTTCGTTTGTTCGTTTGTTCATTTGTTCATTTGTTCATTTGTTCGTTTGTTCAATTGTTCATTTGTTCACTTGTTCATTTGTTCATTTGTTCATTTGTTCATTTGTTCATTTGTTAATTTGTTCATTTGTTCATTTGTTCATTTGTTCATTTGTTCATTTGTTCATTTGTACATTTGTTCATTTGTTTATTTGTTTATTGGTTCATTTGTTCATTTGTTCATTTGTTCATTTGTTCATTTGTTCATTTTTTCATTTTTTCATTTGTTCATTTGTTCATTTGTTCATTTGTTCATTTGTTCATTTGTTCATTTGTTCATTTGTTCATTTGTTCATTTGTTCATCTGTTCATTTGTTCATTTGTTCATCTGTTCATTTGTTCATTTGTTCATTTGTTCATTTGTTCATTTGTTCATTTGTAAATTTGTTCATTTGTTCATTTGTTCATTTGTTCATTTGTTCATTTGTTCATTTGTTCATTTGTTCATTTGGTCATTTGTTCATTTGTTCATTTGTTCATTTGTTCATTTGTTCATTTGTTCATTTGTTCATTTGTTCATTTGTTCATTAGTTCATTAGTTCACTTGTTCATTTGTTCATTTGTTCATTTGTTCATTTGTTCATTTGTTCATATGTACATTTGTGCATCTTTTCATTTGTTCATTCGTCCATTTGTACATTTGTCCATTTATTCAAATGATAATTCGTTCACTTGTTCATATGTTCATTTGATTATTTCTTCATTCGTTAAATGGTTCATTTGACCATTTGTTCATTTGTCTACCCGCTCATTTGTTCATTTGTTCATTTGTTCATATGTTAATTTGTCCATTTTTGGATTTGTTCATTTCTTCAATTCTTCATTTCTTAAGTTGTTCATTTGTTCATTTGTACATGTGTTCATTTGTTCATATGTTCATTTGTTTGTTTGTACAATTCTCAACATATTCATTTGTTCATTTGTTCATTTGTATATGTGTTCATTTGTTCATTTGTTAATTTGTTCAATTGATCCTTTGTTCATTTGTACATTTGTTCATTTGTTCATTTTTTCATTTGTTCATTTGTTCAATTGTTCATTTGTTCATTTGTTCATTTGATCATTTGTTCATTTGTTCATTTGTTCATTTGTCCATTCGTTCGTTTGTTCATTTGTTCATTTGTTCATTTGTTCATTTGTTCACTTGTTCATTTTGTTCCTTTGTTCGTTTGTTCGTTTGTTCATTTGTTCATTTGTACATGTGTTCATTTGTTCATTTGTACGTGTGTTCATTTGTTCATTTGTTCATTTGTTCATTTGTTCAATTGATCCTTTGTTCATTTGTTCATTCGTTCGTTTGTTCATTTGTTCATTTGTTCGTTTGTTCAATTGTTCATTTGTTCACTTGTTCATTTGTTCATTTGTTCATTTGTTCATTTGTTAATTTGTTCATTTGTTCATTTGTTCATTTGTTCATTTGTTCATTTGTTCATTTGTTAATTTGTTCATTTGTTCATTTGTTCATTTGTTCATTTGTTCATTTGTTCACTTGTTCATTTTGTTCCTTTGTTCGTTTGTTCGTTTGTTCATTTGTTCATTTGTACATGTGTTCATTTGTTCATTTGTACACGTGTTCATTTGTTCATTTGTTAATTTGTTCAATTGATCCTTTGTTCATTTGTTCATTTGTTCCTTTGTTCATTTGTTCATTTGTTCATTTGTTAATTTGTTATCTGATAATTTGTTCATATGTTCATTTGATTGTTTGTTCATTTCTCAACGTATTCATTTGTTCATTTGTTCATTTTTTCATTTGTTCACTTGTTCATTTGTTCATTTGTTGATTTGTTCATTTGTTGATTTGTTCATTTGTTCTTTTGTTCATTCGTTCATTTGTTCATTTGTTGATTTGTTCATTTGTTGATTTGTTTATTCGTTCATTTGTTCATTTGTTCATTTGTTCATTTGTTCATTTGTTCATTTGTTCATTTGTTCATTTGTTCATTTGTTCATTTGTTCATTTGTTCATTTGTTCATTTGTTCATCTGTTCATTTTTTCATTTCTCCATTTCTTCATTTCTTCATTTCTTCATTTGTTCATTTGTTCATTTGTAAATTTGTTCATTTGTTCATTTGTTCATTTGTTCATTTGTTCATTTGTTCATTTGGTCATTTGTCCATTTGTTCATTTGTCCATTTGTTCATTTGTTCATTTGTTCATTAGTTCACTTGTTCATTTGTTCATTTGTTCATTTGTTCATTTGTTCATTTGTTCATTTGTGCATCTTTTCATTTGTTCATTCGTCCATTTGTACATTTGTCCATTTGTTCAAATGATAATTCGTTCACTTGTTCATATGTTCACTTGATTGTTTCTTCATTCGTTAAATGGTTCATTTGACCATTTGTTCATTTGTCTACCCGCTCATTTGTTCATTTGTTCATTTGTTCATATGTTGATTTGTCCATTTTTGGATTTGTTCATTTCTTCAATTCTTCATTTCTTAAGTTGTTCATTTGTTCATTTGTCCATTTGTTTATTTGTTCATTTGTTCATATGTTCATTTGATTGTTTGTACAATTCTCAACATATTCATTTGTTCATTTTTTCATTTGTTCATTTGTTCAATTGTTCATTTGTTCATTTGTTCATTTGATCATTTGTTCATTTGTTCATTTGTTCATTTGTTCATTTGTCCATTCGTTCGTTTGTTCATTTGTTCATTTGTTCATTTGTTCACTTGTTCATTTTGTTCCTTTGTTCGTTTGTTCGTTTGTTCATTTGTTCATTTGTACATGTGTTCATTTGTTCATTTGTACGTGTGTTCATTTGTTCATTTGTTCATTTGTTCAATTGATCCTTTGTTCATTTGTTCATTCGTTCGTTTGTTCATTTGTTCGTTTGTTCAATTGTTCATTTGTTCACTTGTTCATTTGTTCATTTGTTCATTTGTTCATTTGTTCATTTGTTCATTTGTTCATTTGTTCATTTGTTCATCTGTTCATTTTTTCATTTCTCCATTTCTTCATTTCTTCATTTCTTCATTTGTTCATTTGTTCATTTGTTCATTTGTAAATTTGTTCATTTGTTCATTTGTTCATTTGTTCATTTGTTCATTTGTTCATTTGTTCATTTGTTCATTTGTTCATTTGTTCATTTGTTCATTTGTTCATTTGGTCATTTGTCCATTTGTTCATTTGTCCATTTGTTCATTTGTTCATTTGTTCATTAGTTCACTTGTTCATTTGTTCATTTGTTCATTTGTTCATTTGTTCATTTGTTCATATGTACATTTGTGCATCTTTTCATTTGTTCATTCGTCCATTTGTACATTTGTCCATTTGTTCAAATGATAATTCGTTCACTTGTTCATATGTTCACTTGATTGTTTCTTCATTCGTTAAATGGTTCATTTGACCATTTGTTCATTTGTCTACCCGCTCATTTGTTCATTTGTTCATTTGTTCATATGTTAATTTGTCCATTTTTGGATTTGTTCATTTCTTCAATTCTTCATTTCTTAAGTTGTTCATTTGTTCATTTGTCCATTTGTTTATTTGTTCATTTGTTCATATGTTCATTTGATTGTTTATACAATTCTCAACATATTCATTTGTTCATTTTTTCATTTGTTCATTTGTTCAATTGTTCATTTGTTCATTTGTTCATTTGATCATTTGTTCATTTGTTCATTTGTTCATTTGTTCATTTGTCCATTCGTTCGTTTGTTCATTTGTTCATTTGTTCATTTGTTCACTTGTTCATTTTGTTCCTCTGTTCGTTTGTTCGTTTGTTCATTTGTTCATTTGTACATGTGTTCATTTGTTCATTTGTACGTGTGTTCATTTGTTCATTTGTTCATTTGTTCAATTGATCCTTTGTTCATTTGTTCATTCGTTCGTTTGTTCATTTGTTCATTTGTTCATTTGTTCGTTTGTTCAATTGTTCATTTGTTCACTTGTTCATTTGTTCATTTGTTCATTTGTTCATTTGTTCATTTGTTCATTTGTTCATTTGTACATGTGTTCATTTGTTCATTTGTACGTGTGTTCATTTGTTCATTTGTTCATTTGTTCATTTGTTCATTTGTTCAATTGATCCTTTGTTCATTTGTTCATTCGTTCGTTTGTTCATTTGTTCATTTGTTCATTTGTTCGTTTGTTCAATTGTTCATTTCTTCACTTGTTCATTTGTTCATTTGTTCATTTGTTCATTTGTTCATTTGTTAATTTGTTCATTTGTTCATTTGTTCATTTGTTCATTTGTTCATTTGTTCATTTGTTCATTTGTTCATTTGTTCATTTGTTCATTTGTTCATTTGTTCATTTGTTCATTTGTTCATTTGTTCATTTGTTCATTTGTTCATTTGTTCATTTGTTCATTTGTTCACCTGTTCATTTGTTCATTTGTTCTTTTGTTCATTTCTTCATTTGTTCATTTGTTCATTTGTTCATTTGTTCATTTGTAAATTTGTTCATTTGTTCATTTGTTCATTTGTTCATTTGTTCATTTGTTCATCTGTTCATTTCTTCATTTCTTCATTTCTTCATTTCTTCCTTTCTTCATTTGTTCTTTTGTTCATTTGTTCATTTGTTCATTTGTTCATTTGTTCATTTGTTCATTTGTCCATTTGTTCATTTGTTCATTTGTTCATTTGTTCATTTGTTCATTTGTTCGTTTGTTCATTTTTTCATTTGTTCACTTGTTCATTTGTTCATTAGTTCATATGTTCATTTGTTCATTTGTTCACTTGTTCATGTTGTTCCTTTGTTCGTTTGTTCGTTTGTTCGTTTGTTCATTTGTTCATTCGTTCATTTGTTCACTTGTTCATTTGTACATGTGTTCATTTGTTCATTTGTTCATTTGTTCAATTGATCCTTTGTTCATTTGTTCATTTGTTCATTTGTTCATTTGTTCATTTGTTCATTTGTTCATTTGTTCATTTGTTCATTTGTTCATTTGTTCATTTGTTCATTTGTTCATTTGTTCATTTGTTCATTTGTTCATTTGTTCATCTGTTCATTTCTTCATTTCTTCATTTCTTCATTTCTTCATTTCTTCATTTCTTCATTTCTTCATTTCTTCATTTCTTCATTTCTTCATTTCTTCATTTGTTCATTTGTTCATTTGTTGATTTGTTCATTTGTTCTTTTGTTCATTCGTTCATTTGTTCATTTGTTGATTTGTTCATTTGTTGATTTGTTTATTCGTTCATTTGTTCATTTGTTCATTTGTTCATTTGTTCATTTGTTCATTTGTTCATTTGTTCATTTGTTCATTTGTTCATTTGTTCATTTGTTCATTTGTTCATTTGTTCATTTGTTCATCTGTTCATTTTTTCATTTCTCCATTTCTTCATTTCTTCATTTCTTCATTTGTTCATTTGTTCATTTGTAAATTTGTTCATTTGTTCATTTGTTCATTTGTTCATTTGTTCATTTGTTCATTTGTTCATTTGTTCATTTGTTCATTTGGTCATTTGTCCATTTGTTCATTTGTCCATTTGTTCATTTGTTCATTTGTTCATTAGTTCACTTGTTCATTTGTTCATTTGTTCATTTGTTCATTTGTTCATTTGTTCATTTGATCATTTGTTCATTTGTTCATTTGTTCATTTGTTCATTTGTTCATTTGTGCATCTTTTCATTTGTTCATTCGTCCATTTGTACATTTGTCCATTTGTTCAAATGATAATTCGTTCACTTGTTCATATGTTCACTTGATTGTTTCTTCATTCGTTAAATGGTTCATTTGACCATTTGTTCATTTGTCTACCCGCTCATTTGTTCATTTGTTCATTTGTTCATATGTTGATTTGTCCATTTTTGGATTTGTTCATTTCTTCAATTCTTCATTTCTTAAGTTGTTCATTTGTTCATTTGTCCATTTGTTTATTTGTTCATTTGTTCATATGTTCATTTGATTGTTTGTACAATTCTCAACATATTCATTTGTTCATTTTTTCATTTGTTCATTTGTTCAATTGTTCATTTGTTCATTTGTTCATTTGATCATTTGTTCATTTGTTCATTTGTTCATTTGTTCATTTGTCCATTCGTTCGTTTGTTCATTTGTTCATTTGTTCATTTGTTCACTTGTTCATATTGTTCCTTTGTTCGTTTGTTCGTTTGTTCATTTGTTCATTTGTACATGTGTTCATTTGTTCATTTGTACGTGTGTTCATTTGTTCATTTGTTCATTTGTTCAATTGATCCTTTGTTCATTTGTTCATTCGTTCGTTTGTTCATTTGTTCGTTTGTTCAATTGTTCATTTGTTCACTTGTTCATTTGTTCATTTGTTCATTTGTTCATTTGTTCATTTGTTCATTTGTTCATTTGTTCATTTGTTCATTTGTTCATTTGTTCATTTGTTCATCTGTTCATTTTTTCATTTCTCCATTTCTTCATTTCTTCATTTCTTCATTTGTTCATTTGTTCATTTGTTCATTTGTAAATTTGTTCATTTGTTCATTTGTTCATTTGTTCATTTGTTCATTTGTTCATTTGTTCATTTGTTCATTTGTTCATTTGTTCATTTGTTCATTTGTTCATTTGTTCATTTGTTCATTTGGTCATTTGTCCATTTGTTCATTTGTCCATTTGTTCATTTGTTCATTTGTTCATTAGTTCACTTGTTCATTTGTTCATTTGTTCATTTGTTCATTTGTTCATATGTACATTTGTGCATCTTTTCATTTGTTCATTCGTCCATTTGTACATTTGTCCATTTGTTCAAATGATAATTCGTTCACTTGTTCATATGTTCACTTGATTGTTTCTTCATTCGTTAAATGGTTCATTTGACCATTTGTTCATTTGTCTACCCGCTCATTTGTTCATTTGTTCATTTGTTCATATGTTAATTTGTCCATTTTTGGATTTGTTCATTTCTTCAATTCTTCATTTCTTAAGTTGTTCATTTGTTCATTTGTCCATTTGTTTATTTGTTCATTTGTTCATATGTTCATTTGATTGTTTGTACAATTCTCAACATATTCATTTGTTCATTTTTTCATTTGTTCATTTGTTCAATTGTTCATTTGTTCATTTGTTCATTTGATCATTTGTTCATTTGTTCATTTGTTCATTTGTTCATTTGTCCATTCGTTCGTTTGTTCATTTGTTCATTTGTTCATTTGTTCACTTGTTCATTTTGTTCCTTTGTTCGTTTGTTCGTTTGTTCATTTGTTCATTTGTACATGTGTTCATTTGTTCATTTGTACGTGTGTTCATTTGTTCATTTGTTCATTTGTTCAATTGATCCTTTGTTCATTTGTTCATTCGTTCGTTTGTTCATTTGTTCATTTGTTCATTTGTTCGTTTGTTCAATTGTTCATTTGTTCACTTGTTCATTTGTTCATTTGTTCATTTGTTCATTTGTTCATTTGTTCATTTGTTCATTTGTTCATTTGTTCATTTGTACATGTGTTCATTTGTTCATTTGTACGTGTGTTCATTTGTTCATTTGTTCATTTGTTCATTTGTTCATTTGTTCATTTGTTCATTTGTTCATTTGTTCATTTGTTCATTTGTTCATTTGTTCATTTGTTCATTTGTTCATTTGTTCATTTGTTCATTTGTTCATTTGTTCATTTGTTCATTTGTTCATTTGTTCATTTGTTCACCTGTTCATTTGTTCATTTGTTCTTTTGTTCATTTCTTCATTTGTTCATTTGTTCATTTGTTCATTTGTTCATTTGTAAATTTGTTCATTTGTTCATTTGTTCATTTGTTCATTTGTTCATTTGGTCATTTGTTCATTTGTTCATTTGTCCATTTGTTCAAATGATAATTCGTTCACTTGTTCATATGTTCACCTGATTGTTTCTTCATTCGTTAAATGGTTCATTTGACCATTTGTTCATTTGTCTACCCGCTCATTTGTTCATTTGTTCATTTGTTCATATGTTAATTTGTCCATTTTTGGATTTGTTCATTTCTTCAATTCTTCATTTCTTAAGTTGTTCATTTGTTCATTTGTCCATTTGTTTATTTGTTCATTTGTTCATATGTTCATTTGATTGTTTGTACAATGCTCAACATATACATTTGTTCATTTTTTCATTTGTTCATTTGTTCAATTGTTCATTTGTTCATTTGTTCATTTGATCATTTGTTCATTTGTTCATTTGTTCATTTGTTCATTTGTCCATTCGTTCGTTTGTTCATTTGTTCATTTGTTCATTTGTTCACTTGTTCATTTTGTTCCTTTGTTCGTTTGTTCGTTTGTTCATTTGTTCATTTGTACATGTGTTCATTTGTTCATTTGTACGTGTGTTCATTTGTTCATTTGTTCATTTGTTCAATTGATCCTTTGTTCATTTGTTCATTCGTTCGTTTGTTCATTTTGTTCATTTGTTCATTTGTTCATTTGTTCATTTGTTCATTTGTTCATTTGTTCATTTGTTCATTTGTTCATTTGTTCATTTGTTCATTTGTTCATTTGTTCATTTGTTCATTTGTTCATTTGTTCATTTGTTCATTTGTTCATTTGTTCATTTGTTCATTTGTTCATTTGTTCATTTGTTCATTTGTTCATTTGTTCATTTGTTCATTTGTTCATTTGTTCATTTGTACATTTGTTCATTTGTTCATTTGTTCATTTGTTCATTTGTTCATTTTTTTATTTGTTCATTTGTTCATTTTTTTATTTGTTCATTTGTTCATTTGTTCATTTGTTCATTTGTTCATTTGTTCATTTGTTCATTTGTTCATTTGTTCCTTTGTTCATTTGTTCATTTGTTCATTTGTTCATTTGTTCATTTGTTCATTTGTTCATTTGTTCATTTGTTCATTTGTTCATTTGTTCATTTGTTCATTTGTTCATTAGTTCACTTGTTCATTTGTTCATTTGTTCATTTGTTCATTTGTCCATTCGTTCGTTTGTTCATTTGTTCATTTGTTCATTTGTTCATTTGTTCACTTGTTCATTTTGTTCCTTTGTTCGTTTGTTCGTTTGTTCATTTGTTCATTTGTACATGTGTTCATTTGTTCATTTGTACGTGTGTTCATTTGTTCATTTGTTCATTTGTTCATTTGTTCAATTGATCCTTTGTTCATTTGTTCATCTGTTCATTTCTTCATTTCTTCATTTCTTCATTTCTTCATTTCTTCATTTCTTCCTTTCTTCATTTGTTCATTTGTTCATTTGTTCATTCGTTCATTTGTTCATTTGTTCATTTGTTCATTTGTTCATTTGTTCATTTGTTCATTTGTTCATTTGTTCATTTGTTCATTTGTTCATTTGTTCATTTGTTCATTTGTTCATTTGTTCATCTGTTCATTTTTTCATTTCTCCATTTCTTCATTTCTTCATTTCTTCATTTGTTCATTTGTTCATTTGTAAATTTGTTCATTTGTTCATTTGTTCATTTGTTCATTTGTTCATTTGTTCATTTGTTCATTTGTTCATTTGTTCATTTGGTCATTTGTCCATTTGTTCATTTGTCCATTTGTTCATTTGTTCATTTGTTCATTAGTTCACTTGTTCATTTGTTCATTTGTTCATTTGTTCATTTGTTCATTTGTTCATTTGTTCATTTGTTCATTTGTTCATTTGTTCATTTGTTCATTTGTTCATTTGTGCATCTTTTCATTTGTTCATTCGTCCATTTGTACATTTGTCCATTTGTTCAAATGATAATTCGTTCACTTGTTCATATGTTCACTTGATTGTTTCTTCATTCGTTAAATGGTTCATTTGACCATTTGTTCATTTGTCTACCCGCTCATTTGTTCATTTGTTCATTTGTTCATATGTTGATTTGTCCATTTTTGGATTTGTTCATTTCTTCAATTCTTCATTTCTTAAGTTGTTCATTTGTTCATTTGTCCATTTGTTTATTTGTTCATTTGTTCATATGTTCATTTGATTGTTTGTACAATTCTCAACATATTCATTTGTTCATTTTTTCATTTGTTCATTTGTTCAATTGTTCATTTGTTCATTTGTTCATTTGATCATTTGTTCATTTGTTCATTTGTTCATTTGTTCATTTGTCCATTCGTTCGTTTGTTCATTTGTTCATTTGTTCATTTGTTCACTTGTTCATATTGTTCCTTTGTTCGTTTGTTCGTTTGTTCATTTGTTCATTTGTACATGTGTTCATTTGTTCATTTGTACGTGTGTTCATTTGTTCATTTGTTCATTTGTTCAATTGATCCTTTGTTCATTTGTTCATTCGTTCGTTTGTTCATTTGTTCGTTTGTTCAATTGTTCATTTGTTCACTTGTTCATTTGTTCATTTGTTCATTTGTTCATTTGTTCATTTGTTCATTTGTTCATTTGTTCATTTGTTCATTTGTTCATTTGTTCATTTGTTCATCTGTTCATTTTTTCATTTCTCCATTTCTTCATTTCTTCATTTCTTCATTTGTTCATTTGTTCATTTGTTCATTTGTAAATTTGTTCATTTGTTCATTTGTTCATTTGTTCATTTGTTCATTTGTTCATTTGTTCATTTGTTCATTTGTTCATTTGTTCATTTGTTCATTTGTTCATTTGGTCATTTGTCCATTTGTTCATTTGTCCATTTGTTCATTTGTTCATTTGTTCATTAGTTCACTTGTTCATTTGTTCATTTGTTCATTTGTTCATTTGTTCATATGTACATTTGTGCATCTTTTCATTTGTTCATTCGTCCATTTGTACATTTGTCCATTTGTTCAAATGATAATTCGTTCACTTGTTCATATGTTCACTTGATTGTTTCTTCATTCGTTAAATGGTTCATTTGACCATTTGTTCATTTGTCTACCCGCTCATTTGTTCATTTGTTCATTTGTTCATATGTTAATTTGTCCATTTTTGGATTTGTTCATTTCTTCAATTCTTCATTTCTTAAGTTGTTCATTTGTTCATTTGTCCATTTGTTTATTTGTTCATTTGTTCATATGTTCATTTGATTGTTTGTACAATTCTCAACATATTCATTTGTTCATTTTTTCATTTGTTCATTTGTTCAATTGTTCATTTGTTCATTTGTTCATTTGATCATTTGTTCATTTGTTCATTTGTTCATTTGTTCATTTGTCCATTCGTTCGTTTGTTCATTTGTTCATTTGTTCATTTGTTCACTTGTTCATTTTGTTCCTTTGTTCGTTTGTTCGTTTGTTCATTTGTTCATTTGTACATGTGTTCATTTGTTCATTTGTACGTGTGTTCATTTGTTCATTTGTTCATTTGTTCAATTGATCCTTTGTTCATTTGTTCATTCGTTCGTTTGTTCATTTGTTCATTTGTTCATTTGTTCGTTTGTTCAATTGTTCATTTGTTCACTTGTTCATTTGTTCATTTGTTCATTTGTTCATTTGTTCATTTGTTCATTTGTTCATTTGTTCATTTGTACATGTGTTCATTTGTTCATTTGTACGTGTGTTCATTTGTTCATTTGTTCATTTGTTCATTTGTTCATTTGTTCATTTGTTCATTTGTTCATTTGTTCATTTGTTCATTTGTTCATTTGTTCATTTGTTCATTTGTTCATTTGTTCATTTGTTCATTTGTTCATTTGTTCATTTGTTCATTTGTTCATTTGTTCATTTGTTCATTTGTTCACCTGTTCATTTGTTCATTTGTTCTTTTGTTCATTTCTTCATTTGTTCATTTGTTCATTTGTTCATTTGTTCATTTGTAAATTTGTTCATTTGTTCATTTGTTCATTTGTTCATTTGTTCATTTGGTCATTTGTTCATTTGTTCATTTGTCCATTTGTTCAAATGATAATTCGTTCACTTGTTCATATGTTCACCTGATTGTTTCTTCATTCGTTAAATGGTTCATTTGACCATTTGTTCATTTGTCTACCCGCTCATTTGTTCATTTGTTCATTTGTTCATATGTTAATTTGTCCATTTTTGGATTTGTTCATTTCTTCAATTCTTCATTTCTTAAGTTGTTCATTTGTTCATTTGTCCATTTGTTTATTTGTTCATTTGTTCATATGTTCATTTGATTGTTTGTACAATGCTCAACATATACATTTGTTCATTTTTTCATTTGTTCATTTGTTCAATTGTTCATTTGTTCATTTGTTCATTTGATCATTTGTTCATTTGTTCATTTGTTCATTTGTTCATTTGTCCATTCGTTCGTTTGTTCATTTGTTCATTTGTTCATTTGTTCACTTGTTCATTTTGTTCCTTTGTTCGTTTGTTCGTTTGTTCATTTGTTCATTTGTACATGTGTTCATTTGTTCATTTGTACGTGTGTTCATTTGTTCATTTGTTCATTTGTTCAATTGATCCTTTGTTCATTTGTTCATTCGTTCGTTTGTTCATTTTGTTCATTTGTTCATTTGTTCATTTGTTCATTTGTTCATTTGTTCATTTGTTCATTTGTTCATTTGTTCATTTGTTCATTTGTTCATTTGTTCATTTGTTCATTTGTTCATTTGTTCATTTGTTCATTTGTTCATTTGTTCATTTGTTCATTTGTTCATTTGTTCATTTGTTCATTTGTTCATTTGTTCATTTGTTCATTTGTTCATTTGTTCATTTGTTCATTTGTTCATTTGTACATTTGTTCATTTGTTCATTTGTTCATTTGTTCATTTGTTCATTTTTTTATTTGTTCATTTGTTCATTTTTTTATTTGTTCATTTGTTCATTTGTTCATTTGTTCATTTGTTCATTTGTTCATTTGTTCATTTGTTCATTTGTTCCTTTGTTCATTTGTTCATTTGTTCATTTGTTCATTTGTTCATTTGTTCATTTGTTCATTTGTTCATTTGTTCATTTGTTCATTTGTTCATTTGTTCATTTGTTCATTAGTTCACTTGTTCATTTGTTCATTTGTTCATTTGTTCATTTGTCCATTCGTTCGTTTGTTCATTTGTTCATTTGTTCATTTGTTCATTTGTTCACTTGTTCATTTTGTTCCTTTGTTCGTTTGTTCGTTTGTTCATTTGTTCATTTGTACATGTGTTCATTTGTTCATTTGTACGTGTGTTCATTTGTTCATTTGTTCATTTGTTCAATTGATCCTTTGTTCATTTGTTCATTCGTTCGTTTGTTCATTTGTTCATTTGTTCATTTGTTCGTTTGTTCAATTGTTCATTTGTTCACTTGTTCATTTGTTCATTTGTTCATTTGTTCATTTGTTCATTTGTTCATTTGTTCATTTGTTCATTTGTTCATTTGTACATGTGTTCATTTGTTCATTTGTACGTGTGTTCATTTGTTCATTTGTTCATTTGTTCATTTGTTCATTTGTTCATTTGTTCATTTGTTCATTTGTTCATTTGTTCATTTGTTCATTTGTTCATTTGTTCATTTGTTCATTTGTTCATTTGTTCATTTGTTCATTTGTTCATTTGTTCATTTGTTCATTTGTTCATTTGTTCACCTGTTCATTTGTTCATTTGTTCTTTTGTTCATTTCTTCATTTGTTCATTTGTTCATTTGTTCATTTGTTCATTTGTAAATTTGTTCATTTGTTCATTTGTTCATTTGTTCATTTGTTCATTTGGTCATTTGTTCATTTGTTCATTTGTCCATTTGTTCAAATGATAATTCGTTCACTTGTTCATATGTTCACCTGATTGTTTCTTCATTCGTTAAATGGTTCATTTGACCATTTGTTCATTTGTCTACCCGCTCATTTGTTCATTTGTTCATTTGTTCATATGTTAATTTGTCCATTTTTGGATTTGTTCATTTCTTCAATTCTTCATTTCTTAAGTTGTTCATTTGTTCATTTGTCCATTTGTTTATTTGTTCATTTGTTCATATGTTCATTTGATTGTTTGTACAATGCTCAACATATACATTTGTTCATTTTTTCATTTGTTCATTTGTTCAATTGTTCATTTGTTCATTTGTTCATTTGATCATTTGTTCATTTGTTCATTTGTTCATTTGTTCATTTGTCCATTCGTTCGTTTGTTCATTTGTTCATTTGTTCATTTGTTCACTTGTTCATTTTGTTCCTTTGTTCGTTTGTTCGTTTGTTCATTTGTTCATTTGTACATGTGTTCATTTGTTCATTTGTACGTGTGTTCATTTGTTCATTTGTTCATTTGTTCAATTGATCCTTTGTTCATTTGTTCATTCGTTCGTTTGTTCATTTTGTTCATTTGTTCATTTGTTCATTTGTTCATTTGTTCATTTGTTCATTTGTTCATTTGTTCATTTGTTCATTTGTTCATTTGTTCATTTGTTCATTTGTTCATTTGTTCATTTGTTCATTTGTTCATTTGTTCATTTGTTCATTTGTTCATTTGTTCATTTGTTCATTTGTTCATTTGTTCATTTGTTCATTTGTTCATTTGTTCATTTGTTCATTTGTTCATTTGTACATTTGTTCATTTGTTCATTTGTTCATTTGTTCATTTGTTCATTTTTTTATTTGTTCATTTGTTCATTTTTTTATTTGTTCATTTGTTCATTTGTTCATTTGTTCATTTGTTCATTTGTTCATTTGTTCATTTGTTCATTTGTTCCTTTGTTCATTTGTTCATTTGTTCATTTGTTCATTTGTTCATTTGTTCATTTGTTCATTTGTTCATTTGTTCATTTGTTCATTTGTTCATTTGTTCATTTGTTCATTAGTTCACTTGTTCATTTGTTCATTTGTTCATTTGTTCATTTGTCCATTCGTTCGTTTGTTCATTTGTTCATTTGTTCATTTGTTCATTTGTTCACTTGTTCATTTTGTTCCTTTGTTCGTTTGTTCGTTTGTTCATTTGTTCATTTGTACATGTGTTCATTTGTTCATTTGTACGTGTGTTCATTTGTTCATTTGTTCATTTGTTCAATTGATCCTTTGTTCATTTGTTCATTCGTTCGTTTGTTCATTTGTTCATTTGTTCATTTGTTCGTTTGTTCAATTGTTCATTTGTTCACTTGTTCATTTGTTCATTTGTTCATTTGTTCATTTGTTCATTTGTTCATTTGTTCATTTGTTCATTTGTTCATTTGTACATGTGTTCATTTGTTCATTTGTACGTGTGTTCATTTGTTCATTTGTTCATTTGTTCATTTGTTCATTTGTTCATTTGTTCATTTGTTCATTTGTTCATTTGTTCATTTGTTCATTTGTTCATTTGTTCATTTGTTCATTTGTTCATTTGTTCATTTGTTCATTTGTTCATTTGTTCATTTGTTCACCTGTTCATTTGTTCATTTGTTCTTTTGTTCATTTCTTCATTTGTTCATTTGTTCATTTGTTCATTTGTTCATTTGTAAATTTGTTCATTTGTACATTTGTTCATTTGTTCATTTGTTCATTTGGTCATTTGTTCATTTGTTCATTTGTCCATTTGTTCAAATGATAATTCGTTCACTTGTTCATATGTTCACCTGATTGTTTCTTCATTCGTTAAATGGTTCATTTGACCATTTGTTCATTTGTCTACCCGCTCATTTGTTCATTTGTTCATTTGTTCATATGTTAATTTGTCCATTTTTGGATTTGTTCATTTCTTCAATTCTTCATTTCTTAAGTTGTTCATTTGTTCATTTGTCCATTTGTTTATTTGTTCATTTGTTCATATGTTCATTTGATTGTTTGTACAATGCTCAACATATACATTTGTTCATTTTTTCATTTGTTCATTTGTTCAATTGTTCATTTGTTCATTTGTTCATTTGATCATTTGTTCATTTGTTCATTTGTTCATTTGTTCATTTGTCCATTCGTTCGTTTGTTCATTTGTTCATTTGTTCATTTGTTCACTTGTTCATTTTGTTCCTTTGTTCGTTTGTTCGTTTGTTCATTTGTTCATTTGTACATGTGTTCATTTGTTCATTTGTACGTGTGTTCATTTGTTCATTTGTTCATTTGTTCAATTGATCCTTTGTTCATTTGTTCATTCGTTCGTTTGTTCATTTTGTTCATTTGTTCATTTGTTCATTTGTTCATTTGTTCATTTGTTCATTTGTTCATTTGTTCATTTGTTCATTTGTTCATTTGTTCATTTGTTCATTTGTTCATTTGTTCATTTGTTCATTTGTTCATTTGTTCATTTGTTCATTTGTTCATTTGTTCATTTGTTCATTTGTTCATTTGTTCATTTGTTCATTTGTTCATTTGTTCATTTGTTCATTTGTTCATTTGTACATTTGTTCATTTGTTCATTTGTTCATTTGTTCATTTGTTCATTTTTTTATTTGTTCATTTGTTCATTTTTTTATTTGTTCATTTGTTCATTTGTTCATTTGTTCATTTGTTCATTTGTTCATTTGTTCATTTGTTCATTTGTTCCTTTGTTCATTTGTTCATTTGTTCATTTGTTCATTTGTTCATTTGTTCATTTGTTCATTTGTTCATTTGTTCATTTGTTCATTTGTTCATTTGTTCATTTGTTCATTAGTTCACTTGTTCATTTGTTCATTTGTTCATTTGTTCATTTGTCCATTCGTTCGTTTGTTCATTTGTTCATTTGTTCATTTGTTCATTTGTTCACTTGTTCATTTTGTTCCTTTGTTCGTTTGTTCGTTTGTTCATTTGTTCATTTGTACATGTGTTCATTTGTTCATTTGTACGTGTGTTCATTTGTTCATTTGTTCATTTGTTCATTTGTTCAATTGATCCTTTGTTCATTTGTTCATTCGTTCGTTTGTTCATTTGTTCATTTGTTCATTTGTTCGTTTGTTCAATTGTTCATTTGTTCACTTGTTCATTTGTTCATTTGTTCATTTGTTCATTTGTTCATTTGTTCATTTGTTCATTTGTTCATTTTTTCATTTGTTTATTTGTTCATTTGTTCACTTGTTCATTTTGTTCCTTTGTTCGTTTGTTCGTTTGTTCATTTGTTCATTTGTACATTTGTTCATTTGTTCATTTGTTCCCTTGTTCATTTGTTCATTTGTTCATTTGTTAATTTGTTATTTGATCATTTGTTCATATGTTCATTTGATTGTTTGTTCATTTCTCAACGTATTCATTTGTTCATTTGTTCATTTGTTCATTTGTTCATTTGTTCATTTGTTCATTTGTTCATTTGTTCATTTGTTCATTTGTTCATTTGTTCATTTGTTCATTTGTTCATTTGTTCATTTGTTCATTTGTTCATTTGTTCATTTGTTCATTTGTTCATTTGTTCATTTGTTCATTTGTTCATTTGTTCATTTGTTCATTTGTTCATTTGTTCATTTGTTCATTTGTTCATTTGTTCATCTGTTCATTTCTTCATTTGTTCATTTGTTCATTTGTTCATTTGTTCATTTGTAAATTTGTTCATTTGTTCATTTGTTCATTTGTTCATTTGTTCATTTGGTCATTTGTTCATTTGTTCATTTGTTCATTTGTTCATTTGTTCATTTGTTCATTAGTTCACTTGTTCATTTGTTCATTTGTTCATTTGTTCATTTGTCCATTCGTTCGTTTGTTCATTTGTTCATTTGTTCATTTGTTCATTAGTTCACTTGTTCATTTGTTCATTTGTTCATTTGTTCATTTGTCCATTCGTTCGTTTGTTCATTTGTTCATTTGTTCATTTGTTCATTTGTTCACTTGTTCATTTTGTTCCTTTGTTCGTTTGTTCGTTTGTTCATTTGTTCATTTGTACATGTGTTCATTTGTTCATTTGTACGTGTGTTCATTTGTTCATTTGTTCATTTGTTCAATTGATCCTTTGTTCATTTGTTCATTCGTTCGTTTGTTCATTTGTTCATTTGTTCATTTGTTCGTTTGTTCAATTGTTCATTTGTTCACTTGTTCATTTGTTCATTTGTTCATTTGTTCATTTGTTCATTTGTTCATTTGTTCATTTGTTCATTTGTTCATTTGTTCATTTGTTCATTTGTTCATTTGTTCATTTGTTCATTTGTTCATTTGTTCATTTGTTCATTTGTTCATTTGTTCATTTGTTCATTTGTTCATTTGTTCATTTTGTTCCTTTGTTCGTTTGTTCGTTTGTTCATTTGTTCATTTGTACATGTGTTCATTTGTTCATTTGTACACGTGTTCATTTGTTCATTTGTTCATTTGTTAATTTGTTCAATTGATCCTTTGTTCATTTGTTCATTTGTTCATTTGTTCATTTGTTCCCTTGTTCATTTGTTCATTTGTTCATTTGTTAATTTGTTATTTGATCATTTGTTCATATGTTCATTTGATTGTTTGTTCATTTCTCAACGTATTCATTTGTTCATTTGTTCATTTGTTTATTTGTACATTTGTTCATTTGTTCATTTGTTTATTTGTTTATTGGTTCATTTCTTTATTTGTTCATTTGTTCATTTGTTCATTTGTTCATTTTTCATTTTTTCATTTGTTCATTTGTTCATTTGTTCATTTGTTCATTTGTTCATTTGTTCATTTGTTCATTTGTTCATTTGTTCATTTGTTCATTTGTTCATTTGTTCATTTGTTCATTTGTTCATTTGTTCATTTGTTCATTTGTTCATTTGTTCATTTGTTCATTTGTTCATTTGTTCATTTGTTCATTTGTTCATTTGTTCATTTGTTCATTTGTTCATTTGTTCATTTGTTCATTTGTTCATTTGTTCATTTGTTTATTTGTTCATTTGTTCATTTGTTCATTTGTTCATTTGTTCATTTGTTCATTTGTTCATTTGTTCATTTGTTCATCTGTTCATTTCTTCATTTCTTCATATGTTCATTTGTCCATTTGTTCATTTGTTCATTTGTTCATTTGTTCATCTGTTCATTTCTTCATTTCTTCATTTCTTCATTTCTTCATTTCTTCATTTCTTCCTTTCTTCATTTGTTCATTTGTTCATTTGTTCATTTGTTCATTTGTTCATTTGTTCATTTGTTCATTTGTTCATTTGTTCATTTGTTCATTTGTTCATTTGTTCATGTGTTCATTTGTTCATTTGTTCATTTGATCATTTGTTCATATGTTCATTTGTTCATTTGTTCATTTGTTCATTTGTTCATTTGTTCATCTGTTCATTTCTACATTTCTTCATTTCTTCATTTCTTCATTTCTTCCTTTCTTCATTTGTTCATTTGTTCATTTGTTCATTTGTTCATTTGTTCATTTGTTCATTTGTTCATTTGTTCATTTGTTCATTTGTTCATTTGTCCATTTGTTCATTTGTTCATTTGTTCATTTGTTCATTTGTTCGTTTGTTCATTTGTTCACTTGTTCATTTGTTCATTAGTTCATTTGTTCATTTGTTCATTTGTTCACTTGTTCATGTTGTTCGTTTGTTCATTTGTTCATTTGTACATGTGTTCATTTGTTCATTTGTACATGTGTTCATTTGTTCATTTGTTCATTTGTTCAATTGATCCTTTGTTCATTTGTTCATTTGTTGATTTGTTCCTTTGAACATTTGTTCATTTGTTCCTTTGTTCATTTGTTCATTTGTTGATTTGTTCATTTGTTCTTTTGTTCATTCGTTCATTCGTTCATTTGTTCATTTGTTCATTTGTTTATTTGTTCATTTGTTCATTCGTTCATTTGTTCATTTTTTCATTTGTTCATTTGTTCATTTGCTCATTTGTTAATTTGTTATTTGATCGTTTGTTCATATGTTCATTTGATTGTTTGTTCATTTCGCAACGTATTCATTTGTTCATTTGTTCATTTGTACATTTGTTCATTTGTTCATTTGTTTATTTGTTTATTGGTTCGTTTGTTCATTTGTACATTTGTTCATTTGTTTATTTGTTCATTTGTTCATTTGTTCATTTGTTCATTTGTTCATTTGTTCATTTGTTCATTTGTTCATTTGTTCATTTGTCCATTCGTTCGTTTGTTCATTTGTTCATTTGTTCGTTTGTTCATTTGTTCAGTTGTTCACTTGTTCATTTGTTCATTTGTTCATTTGTTCATTTGTTCACTTGTTCATTTTGTTCCTTTGTTCGTTTGTTCGTTTGTTCATTTGTTCATTTGTACATGTGTTCATTTGTTCATTTGTACATGTGTTCATTTGTTCATTTGTTCATTTGTTCATTTGTTCAATTGATCCTTTGTTCATTTGTTCATTTGTTCATTTGTTCATTTGTTCATTTGTTCGTTTGTTCATTTGTTCGTTTGTTCACTTGTTCATTTGTTCATTTGTTCATTTGTACATGTGTTCATTTGTTCATTTGTACATGTGTTTATTTGTTCATTTGTTCATTTGTTCAATTGATCCTTTGTTCATTTGTTGATTTGTTGATTTGTTCCTTTGATCATTTGTTCATTTGTTCCTTTGTTCATTTGTTCATTTGTTGATTTGTTCATTTGTTGATTTGTTCATTTGTTCGTTTGTTCAATTGTTCATTTGTTCACTTGTTCATTTGTTCATTTGTTCATTTGTTCATTTGTTCATTTGTTCATTTGTTCATTTGTTCACTTGTTCATTTTGTTCGTTTGTTCGTTTGTTCGTTTGTTCATTTGTTCATTTGTACATGTGTTCATTTGTTCATTTGTACACGTGTTCATTTGTACATTTGTTCATTTGTTAATTTGTTCATTTGTTCATTTGTTCATTTGTTCATTTGTTCATTTGTTCATTTGTTCATTTGTTCATTTGTTCATTTGTTCATTTGTTCATTTGTTCATTTGTTCATTTGTTCATTTGTTCATTTGTTCATTTGTTCATTTGTTCATTTGTTCATTTGTTCATTTGTTCATTTGTTCATTTGTTCATTTGTTCATTTGTTCATTTGTTCATTTGTTCATTTGTTCATTTGTTCATTTGTTCATTTGTTCATTTGTTCATTTGTTCATTTGTTCATTTGTTCATTTGTTCATTTGTCCATTCGTTCGTTTGTTCATTTGTTCAATTGATTCTTCGTTCATTTGTTCATTTGTTCATTTGTTCAATTGTACATTTGTTCATTTGTTCATATGTACATTTGTGCATCTTTTCATTTGTTCATTCGTCCATTTGTTCATTTGTTCATTTGTTCATTTGTTCATCTGTTCATTTGTTCATTTGTTCTTTTGTTCATTTCTTCATTTGTTCATTTGTTCATTTGTTCATTTGTTCATTTGTAAATTTGTTCATTTGTTCATTTGTTCATTTGTTCATTTGTTCATTTGGACATTTGTTCATTTGTTCATTTGTCCATTTGTTCAAATGATAATTCGTTCACTTGTTCATATGTTCACTTGATTGTTTCTTCATTCGTTAAATGGTTCATTTGACCATTTGTTCATTTGTCTACCCGCTCATTTGTTCATTTGTTCATTTGTTCATATGTTAATTTGTCCATTTTTGGATTTGTTCATTTCTTCAATTCTTCATTTCTTAAGTTGTTCATTTGTTCATTTGTCCATTTGTCCATTTGTTTATTTGTTCATTTGTTCATATGTTCATTTGATTGTTTGTACAATTCTCAACATATTCATTTGTTCATTTTTTCATTTGTTCATTTGTTCAATTGTTCATTTGTTCATTTGTTCATTTGATCATTTGATCATTTGTTCATTTGTTCATTTGTTCATTTGTTCATTTGTTCATTTGTCCATTCGTTCGTTTGTTCATTTGTTCATTTGTTCATTTGTTCACTTGTTCATTTTGTTCCTTTGTTCGTTTGTTCGTTTGTTCATTTGTTCATTTGTACATGTGTTCATTTGTTCATTTGTACGTGTGTTCATTTGTTCATTTGTTCATTTGTTCAATTGATCCTTTGTTCATTTGTTCATTCGTTCGTTTGTTCATTTTGTTCATTTGTTCATTTGTTCATTTGTTCATTTGTTCATTTGTTCATTTGTTCATCTGTTCATTTGTTCATTTGTTCTTTTGTTCATTTCTTCATTTGTTCATTTGTTCATTTGTTCATTTGTAAATTTGTTCATTTGTTCATATGTTCATTTGTTCATTTGTTCATTTGGTCATTTGTTCATTTGTTCATTTGTTCATTTGTTCATTTGTTCATTTGTTCATTAGTTCACTTGTTCATTTGTTCATTTGTTCATTTGTTCATTTGTCCATTCGTTCGTTTGTTCATTTGTTCATTTGTTCATTTGTTCATTTGTTCACTTGTTCATTTTGTTCCTTTGTTCGTTTGTTCGTTTGTTCATTTGTTCATTTGTACATGTGTTCATTTGTTCATTTGTACGTGTGTTCATTTGTTCATTTGTTCATTTGTTCATTTGTTCAATTGATCCTTTGTTCATTTGTTCATTCGTTCGTTTGTTCATTTGTTCATTTGTTCATTTGTTCATTTGTTCACTTGTTCATTTTGTTCCTTTGTTCGTTTGTTCATTTGTTCATTTGTTCATGTGTTCATTTGTTCATTTGTTCATTTGTTCATTTGTTCATTTGTTCATATGTTCATTTGTTCATTTGTTCATTTGTTCATTTGTTCATTTGTTCATCTGTTCATTTCTTCATTTCTTCATTTCTTCATTTCTTCATTTCTTCCATTCTTCATTTGTTCATTTGTTCATTTGTTCATTTGTTCATTTGTTCATTTGTTCATTTGTTCATTTGTTCATTTGTTCATTTGTTCATTTGTTCATTTGTCCATTTGTTCATTTGTTCATTTGTTCATTTGTTCATTTGTTCGTTTGTTCATTTGTTCATTTGTTCACTTGTTCATTTGTTCATTAGTTCACTTGTTCATTTGTTCATTAGTTCATTTGTTCATTTGTTCATTTGTTCACTTGTTCATGTTGTTCCTTTGTTCGTTTGTTCGTTTGTTCATTTGTTCATTCGTTCATTTGTTCACTTGTTTATTTGTACATGTGTTCATTTGTTCATTTGTTCATTTGTTCAATTGATCCTTTGTTCATTTGTTCATTTGTTCATTTGTTCATTTGTTCATTTGTTCATTTGTTCATTTGTTCATTTGTTTATTTGGTCATTTTTTCATTTGTTCACTTGTTCATTTGTTCATTTGTTGATTTGTTCATTTGTTGATTTGTTCATTTGTTCTTTTGTTCATTCGTTCATTTGTTCATTTGTTGATTTGTTCATTTGTTGATTTGTTCATTTGTTCATTTGTTGATTTGTTCATTTGTTCATTTGTTCATTTGTTCATTTGTTCATTTGTTCATTTGTTCATTTGTTCATTTGTTCATTTGTTCATTTGTTCATTTGTTCATTTGTTCATTTGTTCATCTGTTCATTTGTTCATTTCTTCATTTCTTCATTTCTTCATTTCTTCATTTCTTCATTTCTTCATTTGTTCATTTGTAAATTTGTTCATTTGTTCATTTGTTCATTTGTAAATTTGTTCATTTGTTCATTTGTTCATTTGTTCATTTGTTCATTTGTTCATTTGTTCATTTGTTCATTTGGTCATTTGTTCATTTGTTCATTTGTTCATTTGTTCATTTGTTCATTAGTTCACTTGTTCATTTGTTCATTTGTTCATTTGTTCATTTGTTCATTTGTTCATTTGTTCATTTGTTCATTTGTTCATTTGTCCATTCGTTCGTTTGTTCATTTGTTCATTTGTTCATTTGTTCACTTGTTCATTTTGTTCCTTTGTTCGTTTGTTCGTTTGTTCATTTGTTCATTTGTACATGTGTTCATTTGTTCATTTGTACGTGTGTTCATTTGTTCATTTGTTCATTTGTTCAATTGATCCTTTGTTCATTTGTTCATTCGTTCGTTTGTTCATTTTGTTCATTTGTTCATTTGTTCATTTGTTCATTTGTTCATTTGTTCATTTGTTCATTTGTTCATTTGTTCATTTGTTCATTTGTTCATTTGTTCATTTGTTCATTTGTTCATTTGTTCATTTGTTCATTTGTTCATTTGTTCATTTGTTCATTTGTTCATTTGTTCATTTGTTCATTTGTTCATTTGTTCATTTGTTCATTTGTTCATTTGTTCATTTGTTCATTTGTTCATTTGTTCATTTGTTCATTTGTTCATCTGTTCATTTGTTCATTTGTTCTTTTGTTCATTTCTTCATTTGTTCATTTGTTCATTTGTTCATTTGTAAATTTGTTCATTTGTTCATTTGTTCATTTGTTCATTTGTTCATTTGGTCATTTGTTCATTTGTTCATTTGTTCATTTGTTCATTTGTTCATTTGTTCATTAGTTCACTTGTTAATTTGTTCATTTGTTCATTTGTTCATTTGTCCATTCGTTCGTTTGTTCATTTGTTCATTTGTTCATTTGTTCATTTGTTCATTTGTTCATTTGTAAATTTGTTCATTTGTTCATTTGTTCATTTGTTCATTTGTTCATTTGTTCATTTGTTCATTTGGTCATTTGTTTATTTGTTCATTTGTTCATTTGTTCATTTGTTCATTAGTTCACTTGTTCATTTGTTCATTTGTTCATTTGTTCATTTGTTCATTTGTTCATATGTACATTTGTGCATCTTTTCATTTGTTCATTCGTCCATTTGTACATTTGTCCATTTGTTCAAATGATAATTCGTTCACTTGTTCATATGTTCATTTGATTGTTTCTTCATTCGTTAAATGGTTCATTTGACCATTTGTTCATTTGTCTACCCGCTCATTTGTTCATTTGTTCATTTGTTCATTTGTTCATTTGTCCATTCGTTCGTTTGTTCATTTGTTCATTTGTTCATTTGTTCACTTGTTCATTTTGTTCCTTTGTTCGTTTGTTCATTTGTTCATTTGTACATGTGTTCATTTGTTCATTTGTACATGTGTTCATTTGTTCATTTGTACATGTGTTCATTTGTTCATTTGTTCATTTGTTCAATTGATCCTTTGTTCATTTGTTCATTCGTTCGTTTGTTCATTTTGTTCATTTGTTCATTTGTTCATTTGTTCATTTGTTCATTTGTTCATTTGTTCATTTGTTCATTTGTTCATTTGTTCATTTGTTCATTTGTTCATTTGTTCATTTGTTCATTTGTTCATTTGTTCATTTGTTCATTTGTTCATTTGTTCATTTGTTCATTTGTTCATTTGTTCATTTGTTCATTTGTTCATTTGTTCATTCGTTCATTTGTTCATTTGTTCATTTGTTCATTTGTTCATTTGTTCATTTGTTCATTTGTTCATTTGTTCATTTGTTCATTTGTTCATTTGTTCATTTGTTCATTTGTTCATTTGTTCATTTGTTCATTTGTTCATGTGTTCATTTGTTCATTTGTTCATTTGTTCATTTGTTCATTTGTTCATATGTTCATTTGTTCATTTGTTCATTTGTTCATTTGTTCATTTGTTCATCTGTTCATTTCTTCATTTCTTCATTTCTTCATTTCTTCATTTCTTCATTTCTTCCATTCTTCATTTGTTCATTTGTTCATTTGTTCATTTGTTCATTTGTTCATTTGTTCATTTGTTCATTTGTTCATTTGTTCATTTGTTCATTTGTCCATTTGTTCGTTTGTTCATTTGTTCATTTGTTCACTTGTTCATTTGTTCATTAGTTCACTTGTTCATTTGTTCATTAGTTCATTTGTTCATTTGTTCATTTGTTCACTTGTTCATGTTGTTCCTTTGTTCGTTTGTTCGTTTGTTCATTTGTTCATTCGTTCATTTGTTCACTTGTTCATTTGTACATGTGTTCATTTGTTCATTTGTTCATTTGTTCAATTGATCCTTTGTTCATTTGTTCATTTGTTCATTTGTTCATTTGTTCATTTGTTCATTTGTTCATTTGTTCATTTGTTTATTTGGTCATTTTTTCATTTGTTCACTTGTTCATTTGTTCATTTGTTGATTTGTTCATTTGTTGATTTGTTCATTTGTTCTTTTGTTCATTCGTTCATTTGTTCATTTGTTGATTTGTTCATTTGTTGATTTGTTCATTTGTTCATTTGTTGATTTGTTCATTTGTTCATTTGTTCATTTGTTCATTTGTTCATTTGTTCATTTGTTCATTTGTTCATTTGTTCATTTGTTCATTTGTTCATTTGTTCATTTGTTCATTTGTTCATTTGTTCATTTGTTCATCTGTTCATTTCTTCATTTCTTCATTTCTTCATTTCTTCATTTCTTCATTTCTTCATTTGTTCATTTGTTCATTTGTTCATTTGTTCATTTGTTCATTTGTAAATTTGTTCATTTGTTCATTTGTTCATTTGTTCATTTGTTCATTTGTTCATTTGTTCATTTGGTCATTTGTTCATTTGTTCATTTGTTCATTTGTTCATTTGTTCATTAGTTCACTTGTTCATTTGTTCATTTGTTCATTTGTTCATTTGTTCATTTGTTCATATGTACATTTGTGCATCTTTTCATTTGTTCATTCGTCCATTTGTACATTTGTCCATTTGTTCAAATGATAATTCGTTCACTTGTTCATATGTTCATTTGATTGTTTCTTCATTCGTTAAATGGTTCATTTGACCATTTGTTCATTTGTCTACCCGCTCATTTGTTCATTTGTTCATTTGTTCATTTGTTCATTTGTCCATTCGTTCGTTTGTTCATTTGTTCATTTGTTCATTTGTTCACTTGTTCATTTTGTTCCTTTGTTCGTTTGTTCATTTGTTCATTTGTACATGTGTTCATTTGTTCATTTGTACGTGTGTTCATTTGTTCATTTGTTCATTTGTTCAATTGATCCTTTGTTCATTTGTTCATTCGTTCGTTTGTTCATTTTGTTCATTTGTTCATTTGTTCATTTGTTCATTTGTTCATCTGTTCATTTGTTCATTTTTTCATTTGTTCATTTGTTCATTTGTTCATTTGTTCATTTGTTCATTTGTTCATTTGTTCATTTGTTCATTTGTTCATTTGTTCATTTGTTCATTTGTTCATTTGTTCATTTGTTCATTTGTTCATTTGTTCATTTGTTCATTTGTTCATTTGTTCATTTGTTCATTTGTTCATTTGTTCATTTGTTCATTTGTTCATTTGTCCATTTGTTCATTTGTTCATTTGTTCATTTGTTCATCTGTTCATTTCTTCATTTCTTCATTTCTTCATTTCTTCATTTCTTCATTTCTTCCTTTCTTCATTTGTTCATTTGTTCATTTGTTCATTTGTTCATTTGTTCATTTGTTCATTTGTTCATTTGTTCATGTGTTCATTTGTTCATTTGTTCATTTGTTCATTTGTTCATATGTTCATTTGTTCATTTGTTCATTTGTTCATCTGTTCATTTCTACATTTCTTCATTTCTTCATTTCTTCATTTCTTCCTTTCTTCATTTGTTCATTTGTTCATTTGTTCATTTGTTCATTTGTTCATTTGTTCATTTGTTCATTTGTTCATTTGTTCATTTGTTCATTTGTTCATTTGTCCATTTGTTCATTTGTTCATTTGTTCATTTGTTCATTTGTTCGTTTGTTCATTTGTTCATTTGTTCACTTGTTCATTTGTTCATTAGTTCATTTGTTCATTTGTTCATTTGTTCACTTGTTCATGTTGTTCGTTTGTTCATTTGTTCATTTGTACATGTGTTCATTTGTTCATTTGTACATGTGTTCATTTGTTCATTTGTTCATTTGTTCAATTGATCCTTTGTTCATTTGTTCATTTGTTGATTTGTTCCTTTGAACATTTGTTCATTTGTTCCTTTGTTCATTTGTTCATTTGTTGATTTGTTCATTTGTTCTTTTGTTCATTCGTTCATTTGTTCATTTGTTCATTTGTTCATTTGTTTATTTGTTCATTTGTTCATTCGTTCATTTGTTCATTTTTTCATTTGTTCATTTGTTCATTTGCTCATTTGTTAATTTGTTATTTGATCATTTGTTCACATGTTCATTTGATTGTTTGTTCATTTCGCAACGTATTCATTTGTTCATTTGTTCATTTGTACATTTGTTCATTTGTTCATTTGTTTATTTGTTTATTGGTTCGTTTGTTCATTTGTAGATTTGTTCATTTGTTTATTTGTTCATTTGTTCATTTGTTCATTTGTTCATTTGTTCATTTGTTCATTTGTTCATTTGTTCATTTGTTCATTTGTCCATTCGTTCGTTTGTTCATTTGTTCATTTGTTCGTTTGTTCATTTGTTCATTTGTTCACTTGTTCATTTGTTCATTTGTTCATTTGTTCATTTGTTCATTTGTTCACTTGTTCATTTTGTTCCTTTGTTCGTTTGTTCGTTTGTTCATTTGTTCATTTGTACATGTGTTCATTTGTTCATTTGTACATGTGTTCATTTGTTCATTTGTTCATTTGTTCATTTGTTCAATTGATCCTTTGTTCATTTGTTCATTTGTTCATTTGTTCATTTGTTCCTTTGATCATTTGTTCATTTGTTCCTTTGTTCATTTGTTCATTTGTTCATTTGTTCATTTGTTGATTTGTTCATTTGTTGTTTTGTTCATTCGTTCATTTGTTCATTTGTTGATTTGTTCATTTATTGATTTGTTCATTCGTTCATTTGTTCATTTGTTCATTTGTTGATTTGTTCATTTGTTGTTTTGTTCATTCGTTCATTTGTTCATTTGTTGATTTGTTCATTTATTGATTTGTTCATTCGTTCATTTGTTCATTTGTTCATTTGTTCATTTGTTCATTTGTTCATTTGTTCATTTGTTCATTTGTTCATTTGTTCATTTGTTCATTTGTTCATTTGTTCATTTGTTCATTTGTTCATTTGTTCATTTGTTCATTTGTTCATTTGTTCATTTGTTCATTTGTTCATTTGTTCATTTGTTCATTTGTTCATTTGTTCATCTGTTCATTTCTTCATTTCTTCATTTCTTCATTTCTTCATTTCTTCATTTCTTCCTTTCTTCATTTGTTCATTTGTTCATTTGTTCATTTGTTCATTTGTTCATTTGTTCATTTGTTCATTTGTTCATTTGTTCATTTGTCCATTTGTTCATTTGTTCATTTGTTCATTTGTTCGTTTGTTCATTTGTTCGTTTGTTCACTTGTTCATTTGTTCATTTGTTCATTTGTACATGTGTTCATTTGTTCATTTGTACATGTGTTTATTTGTTCATTTGTTCATTTGTTCAATTGATCCTTTGTTCATTTGTTGATTTGTTGATTTGTTCCTTTGATCATTTGTTCATTTGTTCCTTTGTTCATTTGTTCATTTGTTGATTTGTTCATTTGTTGATTTGTTCATTTGTTCGTTTGTTCAATTGTTCATTTGTTCACTTGTTCATTTGTTCATTTGTTCATTTGTTCATTTGTTCATTTGTTCATTTGTTCATTTGTTCACTTGTTCATTTTGTTCCTTTGTTCGTTTGTTCGTTTGTTCATTTGTTCATTTGTACATGTGTTCATTTGTTCATTTGTACACTTGTTCATTTGTACATTTGTTCATTTGTTAATTTGTTCATTTGTTCATTTGTTCATTTGTTCATTTGTTCATTTGTTCATTTGTTCATTTGTTCATTTGTTCATTTGTTCATTTGTTCATTTGTTCATTTGTTCATTTGTTCATTTGTTCATTTGTTCATTTGTTTATTTGTTTATTGGTTCATTTGTTCATTTCTCGACTTATTCACTTGTGCATTTGTTCATTTGTTCATTTGTTCATTTGTTAATTTGTTCGTTTGTTCATTTGTTCATTTGTTCAATTGATAATTCGTTCATTTGTTCATATGTTCATTTGAATGTTTCTTCATTCGTTCAATGGTTCATTTGTTCATTTGTTCATTTGTCTACTCGCTCGTTTGTTCATTTGTTCATTTGTTCATTTGTTCATTTGTTCATCTGTTCATTTGTTCATTTCTTCATTTCTTCATTTCTTCATTTCTTCATTTCTTCATTTCTTCATTTCTTCATTTGTTCATTTGTAAATTTGTTCATTTGTTCATTTGTTCATTTGTTCATTTGTTCATTTGTTCATTTGTTCATTTGTTCATTTGTTCATTTGTTCATTTGTTCATTTGTTCATTTGTTCATTTGTTCATTTGTTCATTTGTTCATTTGTTCATATGTTAATTTGTCCATTTTTGGATTTGTTCATTTCTTCAATTCTTCATTTCTTAAGTTGTTCACTTGTTCATTTGTCCATTTGTTTATTTGTTCATTTGTTCATATGTTCATTTGATTGTTTGTACAATTCTCAACATATTCATTTGTTCATTTGTTCATTTCTACATGTGTTCATTTGTTCATTTTTTCATTTGTTCACTTGTTCATTTGTTCATTTGTTGATTTGTTCATTTGTTGATTTGTTCATTTGTTCTTTTGTTCATTCGTTCATTTGTTCACTTGTTCATTTGTTCATTTGTTCATTTGTTCTTTTGTTCATTTGTTCATTTGTTCATTTGTTCATTTGTTCATTTGTTCATTTGTTCATTTGTTCATTTGTTCATTTGTTCATTTGTTCATTTGTTCATTTGTTCATTTGTTCATTTGTTCATTTGTTCATTTGTTCATTTGTTCATCTGTTCATTTCTTCATTTCTTCATTTCTTCATTTCTTCATTTCTTCATTTCTTCATTTCTTCATTTCTTCATTTCTTCATTTCTTCATTTCTTCATTTGTTCATTTGTTCATTTGTTCATTTGTTCATTTGTTCATTTGTTCATTTGTTCATTTGTTTATTTGGTCATTTTTTCATTTGTTCACTTGTTCATTTGTTCATTTGTTCATTTGTTTATTTGGTCATTTTTTCATTTGTTCACTTGTTCATTTGTTCATTTGTTGATTTGTTGATTTGTTCATTTGTTCATTTGTTCATTTGTTCATTTGTTCATTTGTTCATTTGTTCATTTGTTCATTTGTTCATTTGTTCATTTGTTCATTTGTTCATTTGTTCATTTGTTCATTTGTTCATTTGTTCATTTGTTCATTTGTTCATCTGTTCATTTGTTCATTTCTTCATTTCTTCATTTCTTCATTTCTTCATTTCTTCATTTCTTCATTTGTTCATTTGTAAATTTGTTCATTTGTTCATTTGTTCATTTGTAAATTTGTTCATTTGTTCATTTGTTCATTTGTTCATTTGTTCATTTGTTCATTTGTTCATTTGTTCATTTGGTCATTTGTTCATTTGTTCATTTGTTCATTTGTTCATTTGTTCATTAGTTCACTTGTTCATTTGTTCATTTGTTCATTTGTTCATTTGTTCATTTGTTCATTTGTTCATTTGTTCATTTGTTCATTTGTTCATATGTACATTTGTGCATCTTTTCATTTGTTCATTCGTCCATTTGTACATTTGTCCATTTGTTCAAATGATAATTCGTTCACTTGTTCATATGTTCATTTGATTGTTTCTTCATTCGTTAAATGGTTCATTTGACCATTTGTTCATTTGTCTACCCGCTCATTTGTTCATTTGTTCATTTGTTCATATGTTAATTTGTCCATTTTTGGATTTGTTCATTTCTTCAATTCTTCATTTCTTAAGTTGTTCATTTGTTCATTTGTCCATTTGTTTATTTGTTCATTTGTTCATATGTTCATTTGATTGTTTGTACAATTCTCAACATATTCATTTGTTCATTTGTTCATTTGTACATGTGTTCATTTGTTCATTTGTTAATTTGTTCAATTGATCCTTTGTTCATTTGTACATTTGTTCATTTGTTCATTTTTTCATTTGTTCATTTGTTCAATTGTTCATTTGTTCATTTGTTCATTTGATCATTTGTTCATTTGTTCATTTGTTCATTTGTTCATTTGTCCATTCGTCCGTTTGTTCATTTGTTCATTTGTTCATTTGTTCATTTGTTCACTTGTTCATTTTGTTCCTTTGTTCGTTTGTTCGTTTGTTCATTTGTTCATTTGTACATGTGTTCATTTGTTCATTTGTACGTGTGTTCATTTGTTCATTTGTTCAATTGATCCTTTGTTCATTTGTTCATTCGTTCGTTTGTTCATTTGTTCATTTGTTCATTTGTTCGTTTGTTCAATTGTTCATTTGTTCACTTGTTCATTTGTTCATTTGTTCATTTGTTCATTTGTTCATTTGTTCATTTGTTCATTTGTTCACTTGTTCATTTTGTTCCTTTGTTCGTTTGTTCGTTTGTTCATTTGTTCATTTGTACATGTGTTCATTTGTTCATTTGTACACGTGTTCATTTGTACATTTCTTCATTTGTTAATTTGTTCAATTGATCCTTTGTTCATTTGTTCATTTGTTCATTTGTTCCCTTGTTCATTTGTTCATTTGTTCATTTGTTAATTTGTTATTTGATCATTTGTTCATATGTTCATTTGATTGTTTGTTCATTTCTTCATTTGTTTATTTGGTCATTTTTTCATTTGTTCACTTGTTCATTTGTTCATTTGTTGATTTGTTCATTTGTTCTTTTGTTCATTCGTTCATTTGTTCATTTGTTGATTTGTTCATTCGTTCATTTGTTCATTTGTTCATTTGTTCATTTGTTCATTTGTTCATTTGTTCATTTGTTCATTTGTTCATTTGTTCATTTGTTCATTTGTTCATTTGTTCATATGTTCATTTGTTCATTTGTTCATTTGTTCATTTGTTCATTTGTTCATTTGTTCATTTGTTCATCTGTTCATTTCTTCATTTCTTCATTTCTTCATTTCTTCATTTCTTCATTTCTTCCTTTCTTCATTTGTTCATTTGTTCATTTGTTCATTTGTTCATTTGTTCATTTGTTCATTTGTTCATTTGTTCATTTGTCCATTTGTTCATTTGTTCATTTGTTCATTTGTTCGTTTGCTCATTTGTTCATTTGTTCACTAGTTTATTTGTTCATTTGTTCATTAGTTCATTTGTTCATTTGTTCATTTGTTCACTTGTTCATTTTGTTCCTTTGTTCGTTTGTTCGTTTGTTCATTTGTTCATTTGTACATGTGTTCATTTGTTCATTTGTACATGTGTTCATTTGTTCATTTGTTCATTTGTTCAATTGATCCTTTGTTCATTTGTTCATTTGTTGATTTGTTCCTTTGATCATTTGTTCATTTGTTCCTTTGTTCATTTGTTCATTTGTTCATTTGTTGATTTGTTCATTTGTTGATTTGTTCATTTGTTCTTTTGTTCATTCGTTCATTTGTTCATTTGTTGATTTGTTCATTTGTTGATTTGTTCATTCGTTCATTTGTTCATTTGTTCATTTGTTCATTTGTTCATTTGTTCATTTGTTCATTTGTTCATTTGTTGATTTGTTCATTTGTTGATTTGTTCATTCGTTCATTTGTTCATTTGTTCATTTGTTCATTTGTTCATTTGTTCATTTGTTCATTTGTTCATTTGTTCATTTGTTCATTTGTTCATTTGTTCATCTGTTCATTTGTTCATTTGTTCATTTGTTCATTTCTTCATTTCTTCATTTCTTCATTTCTTCATTTGTTCATTTGTTCATTTGTTCATTTGTAAATTTGTTCATTTGTTCATTTCTTCATTTGTTCATTTGTTCATTTGTTCATTTGTTCATTTGTTCATTTGTTCATTAGTTCACTTGTTCATTTGTTCATTTGTTCATTTGTTCATTTGTTCATTTGTTCATTTGTTCATATGTACATTTGTGCATCTTTTCATTTTTTCATTCGTCCATTTGTACATTTGTCCATTTGTTCAAATGATAATTCGTTCACTTGTTCATATGTTTATTTGATTGTTTCTTCATTCGTTAAATGGTTCATTTGACCATTTGTTCATTTGTCTACCCGCTCATTTGTTCATTTGTTCATTTGTTCATATGTTAATTTGTCCATTTTTGGATTTGTGCATTTCTTCAATTCTTCATTTCTTAACTTCTTCATTTGTTCATTTGTCCATTTGTTTATTTGTTCATTTGTTCATATGTTCATTTGATTGTTTGTACAATTCTCAACATATTCATTTGTTCATTTGTTCATTTGTACATGTGTTCATTTGTTCATTTGTTAATTTGTTCAATTGATCCTTTGTTCATTTGTACATTTGTTCATTTGTTCATTTTTTCATTTGTTCATTTGTTCAATTGTTCATTTGTTCATTTGTTCATTTGATCATTTGTTCATTTGTTCATTTGTTCATTTGTTCATTTGTCCATTCGTTCGTTCGTTCATTTGTTCATTTGTTCATTTGTTCATTTGTTCACTTGTTCATTTTGTTCCTTTGTTCGTTTGTTCGTTTGTTCATTTGTTCATTTGTACATGTGTTCATTTGTTCATTTGTACATGTGTTCATTTGTTCATTTGTTCATTTGTTCAATTGATCGTTTGTTCATTCGTTCGTTTGTTCATTTGTTCATTTGTTCATTTGTTCGTTTGTTCAATTGTTCATTTGTTCACTTGTTCATTTGTTCATTTGTTCATTTGTTCATTTGTTCATTTGTTCATTTGTTCATTTGTTCATTTGTTCATTTGTTCATTTGATCATTTGTTCATTTGTTCATTTGTTCACTTGTTCATTTTGTTCCTTTGTTCGTTTGTTCGTTTGTTCATTTGTTCATTTGTTCATTTGTTCATTTGTTCATTTGTTCATTTGTTCATTTGTTCATTTGTTCATTTGTTCATTTGTTCATTTGTTCATTTGTTCATTTGTTCATTTGTTCATTTGTTCATTTGTTCATTTGTTCACTTGTTCATTTTGTTCCTTTGTTCGTTTGTTCGTTTGTTCATTTGTTCATTTGTACATGTGTTCATTTGTTCATTTGTACACGTGTTCATTTGTTCATTTGTTCATTTGTTCATTTGTTCATTTGATCATTTGTTCATTTGTTCATTTGTTCACTTGTTCATTTTGTTCCTTTGTTCGTTTGTTCGTTTGTTCATTTGTTCATTTGTTCATTTGTTCATTTGTTAATTTGTTCATTTGTTCATTTGTTCCTTTGTTAATTTGTTCATTTGTTCATTTGTTCATTTATTCATTTGTTAATTTGTTATTTGATCATTTGTTCATATGTTCATTTGATTGTTTGTTCATTTCTCAACGTATTCATTTATTCATTTGTTCATTTGTTCATTTGTACATTTGTTCATTTGTTCATTTGTTTATTTGTTTATTGGTTCATTTGTTCATTTGTTCATTTGTTCATTTGTTCATTTGTTCATTTGTTCATTTGTTCATTTGTTCATTTGTTCATTTGTTCATTTGTTCATTTGTTCATTTGTTCATTTGTTCATTTGTTCATTTGTTCATTTGTTCATTTGTTCATTTGTTCATTTGTTCATTTGTTCATTTGTTCATTTGTTCATTTGTTCATTTGTTCATTTGTTCATTTGTTCATTTGTTCATTTGTTCATTTGTTCATTTGTTCATTTGTTCATTTGTTCATTTGTTCATTTGTTCATTTGTTCATATGTTCATTTGTTCATTTGTTCATTTGTTCATTTGTTCATTTGTTCATTTGTTCATTTGATCATTTGTTCATTTGTCCATTCGTTCGTTTGTTCATTTGTTCAATTGATTATTTGTTCATTTGTTCATTTGTTCATTTGTTCATTTGTTCATTTGTTCATTTGTTCAATTGTACATTTGTTCATTTGTTCATATGTACATTTGTGCATCTTTTCATTTGTTCATTCGTCCATTTGTACATTTGTTCATTTGTTCAATTGATAATTCGTTCATTTGTTCATATGTTCATTTGAATGTTTCTTCATTCGTTCAATGGTTCATTTGTTCATTTGTTCATTTGTCTACTCGCTCGTTTGTTCATTTGTTCATTTGTTTATTTGTTTATTGGTTCATTTGTTCATTTCTCGACTTATTCACTTGTGCATTTGTTCATTTGTTCATTTGTTAATTTGTTCGTTTGTTCATTTGTTCATTTGTTCACTTGTTCATTTGTTCATTTGTTCATTTGTTCATTTGTTCATTTGTTCATTTGTTCATTTGTTCATTTGTTCATTTGTTCATTTGTCCATTCGTTCGTTTGTTCATTTGTTCACTTGCTCATTTGTTCATTTGTGCATTTGTTCATTTGTTCATTTGCTCATTTGTCCATTCGTTCGTTTGTTCATTTGTTCATTTGTTCATTTGTTCGTTTGTTCATTTGTTCATTTGTACATTTGTTCATTTGTTCATTTGTACATTTGTTCATTTGTTCATTTGTACATTTGTTCATTTGTTCATTTGTTCATTTGTTCATTTGTTCATTTGTTCATTTGTTCATTTGTTCATTTGTTCATTTGTTCATTTGTTCATTTGTTCATTTGTTAATTTGGTCATTTTTTCATTTGTTCACTTGTTCATTTGTTCACTTGTTCATTTGTTCATTTGTGCATTTGTTCATTTGTTCATTTGCTCATTTGTCCATTCGTTCGTTTGTTCATTTGTTCATTTGTTCATTTGTTCGTTTGTTCATTTGTTCATTTGTTCATTTGTTCATTTGTTCATTTGTTCATTTGTTCATTTGTTCATTTGTTCATTTGTTCATTTGTTCATTTGATCATTTGTTCATTTGTTCATTTGTTCATTTGTTCATTTGTTCATTTGTTTATTTGTTCATTTGTTCATTTGTCCATTCGTTCGTTTGTTCATTTGTTCACTTGTTCATTTGTTCATTTGTTCTTTTGTTCATTTGTTCATTTGTTCATTTGTTCATTTGTCCATTCGTTCGTTTGTTCATTTGTTCATTTGTTCATTTGTTCATTCGTTCATTTGTTCATTTGTTCATTTGTTCATTTGTTCATTTGTTCATTTGTTCACTTGTTCATTTTGTTCCTTTGTTTGTTTGTTCGTTTGTTCATTTGTTCATTTGTACATGTGTTCATTTGTTCATTTGTACATGTGTTCATTTGTTCATTTGTTCATTTGTTCAATTGATCCTTTGTTCATTCGTTCATTTGTTGATTTGTTCCTTTGATCACTTGTTCATTTGTTCCTTTGTTCATTTGTTCATTTGTTCATTTGTTGATTTTTTCATTTGTTGATTTGTTCATTTGTTCTTTTGTTCATTCGTTCATTTGTTCATTTGTTGATTTGTTCATTTGTTCATTTGTTCATTCGTTCATTTGTTCATTTGTTCATTTGTTCATTTGTTCATTTGTTCATTTGTTCATTTGTTCATTTGTTCATTTGTTCATTTGTTCATTTGTTCATTTGTTCATTTGTTCATTTGTTCATTTGTTCATTTGTTCATTTGTTCATTTGTTCATTTGTTCATTTGTTCATTTGTTCATTTGTTCATTTGTTCATTTGTTCATTTGTTCATTTGTTCATTTGTTCATTTGTTCATTTGTTCATTTGTTCATTTGTTCATTTGTTCATTTGTTCATTTGTTCATTTGTTCATTTGTTCATCTGTTCATTTGTTCATTTCTTCATTTCTTCATTTCTTCATTTCTTCATTTCTTCATTTCTTCATTTCTTCATTTGTTCATTTGTTCATTTGTAAATTTGTTCATTTGTTCATTTGTTCATTTGTTCATTTGTTCATTTGTTCATTTGTTCATTTGTTCATTTGTTCATTTGTTCATTTGTTCATTTGTTCATTTGTTCATTTGTTCATTTGTTCATTTGTTCATTTGTTCATTTGTTCATTTGTTCATTTGTTCATATGTACATTTGTGCATCTTTTCATTTGTTCATTCGTCCATTTGTACATTTGTCCATTTGTTCAAATGATAATTCGTTCACTTGTTCATATGTTCATTTGATTGTTTCTTCATTCGTTAAATGGTTCATTTGACCATTTGTTCATTTGTCTACCCGCTCATTTGTTCATTTTTTCATTTGTTCATATGTTAATTTGTCCATTTTTGGATTTGTTCATTTCTTCAATTCTTCATTTCTTTAGTTGTTCATTTGTTCATTTGTTCATTTGTTCATTTGTACATGTGTTCATTTGTTCATATGTTCATTTGTTCATTTGTTAATTTGCTCAATTGATCCTTTGTTCATTTGTTCATTTGTTCACTTGTTCATTTTGTTCCTTTGTTCGTTTGTTCGTTTGTTCGTTTGTTCATTTGTTCATTTGTACATGTGTTCATTTGTTCATTTGTACACGTGTTCATTTGTTCATTTGTTCATTTGTTAATTTGTTCAATTGATCCTTTGTTCATTTGTTCATTTGTTCGTTTGTTCCTTTGTTCATTTGTTCATTTGTTAATTTGTTATCTGATCATTTGTTCATATGTTCATTTGATTGTTTGTTCATTTCTCAACGTATTCATTTGTTCATTTGTTCATTTTTTCATTTGTTCACTTGTTCATTTGTTCATTTGTTGATTTGTTCATTTGTTCTTTTGTTCATTCGTTCATTTGTTCATTTGTTGATTTGTTCATTTGTTGATTTGTTCATTTGTTCATTTGTTCATTTGTTCATCTGTTCATTTTTTCATTTCTCCATTTCTTCATTTCTTCATTTCTTCATTTCTTGATTTGTTCATTTGTTCATTTGTTCATTTGTAAATTTGTTCATTTGTTCATTTGTTCATTTGTTCATTTGTTCATTTGTTCATTTGTTCATTTGTTCATTTGTTCATTTGTTCATTTGTTCATTTGGTCATTTGTTCATTTGTCCATTTGTTCATTTGTTCATTTGTTCATTAGTTCACTTGTTCATTTGTTCATTTGTTCATTTGTTCATTTGTTCATTTGTTCATACGTACATTTGTGCATCTTTTCATTTGTTCATTCGTCCATTTGTACATTTGTCCATTTGTTCAAATGATAATTCGTTCACTTGTTCATATGTTCACTTGACTGTTTCTTCATTCGTTAAATGGTTCATTTGACCATTTGTTCATTTGTCTACCCGCTCATTTGTTCATTTGTTCATTTGTTCATATGTTAATTTGTCCATTTTTGGATTTGTTCATTTCTTCAATTCTTCATTTCTTAAGTTGTTCATTTGTTCATTTGTCCATTTGTTTATTTGTTCATTTGTTCATATGTTCATTTGATTGTTTCTACAATTCTCAACATATTCATTTGTTCATTTTTTCATTTGTTCATTTGTTCAATTGTTCATTTGTTCATTTGTTCATTTGATCATTTGTTCATTTGTTCATTTGTTCATTTGTTCATTTGTCCATTCGTTCGTTTGTTCATTTGTTCATTTGTTCATTTGTTCACTTGTTCATTTTGTTCCTTTGTTCGTTTGTTCGTTTGTTCATTTGTTCATTTGTACATGTGTTCATTTGTTCATTTGTACGTGTGTTCATTTATTCATTTGTTCATTTGTTCAATTGATCCTTTGTTCATTTGTTCATTCGTTCGTTTGTTCATTTGTTCATTTGTTCATTTGTTCATTTGTTCATTTGTTCACTTGTTCATTTTGTTCCTTTGTTCGTTTGTTCGTTTGTTCATTTGTTCATTTGTACATGTGTTCATTTGTTCATTTGTACACGTGTTCATTTGTTCATTTGTTCATTTGTTAATTTGTTCAATTGATCCTTTGTTCATTTGTTCATTTGTTCATTTGTTCATTTGTTCATTTGTTCATTTGTTCATTTGTTTATTTGGTCATTTTTTCATTTGTTCACTTGTTCATTTGTTCACTTGTTCATTTGTTCATTTGTTGATTTGTTCATTTGTTGATTTGTTCATTTGTTCTTTTGTTCATTTGTTCATTTGTTCATTTGTTCATTTGTTCATTTGTTCATTTGTTCATTTGTTCATTTGTTCATTTGTTCATTTGTTCATTTGTTCATTTGTTCATCTGTTCATTTGTTCATTTCTTCATTTCTTCATTTCTTCATTTCTTCATTTCTTCATTTGTTCATTTGTTCATTTGTTCATTTGTTCATTTGTTAATTTGGTCATTTTTTCATTTGTTCACTTGTTCATTTGTTCATTTGTTCTTTTGTTCATTTGTTCATTTGTTCATTTGTTCATTTGTCCATTCGTTCGTTTGTTCATTTGTTCATTTGTACATTCGTTCATTTGTTCATTTGTTCATTTGTTCATTTGTTCATTTGTTCATTTGTTCATTTGTTCACTTGTTCACTTGTTCATTTTGTTCCTTTGTTTGTTTGTACGTTTGTTCATTTGTTCATTTGTACATGTGTTCATTTGTTCATTTGTACATGAGTTCATTTGTTCATTTGTACATGTGTTCATTTGTTCATTTGTTTATTTGTTCATTTGTTCAATTGATCCTTTGTTCATTTGTTCATTAGTTCATTTGTTCATTTGTTCATTTGTTCACTTGTTCATTTTGTGCCTTTGTTCGTTTGTTCGTTTGTTCATTTGTTCATTTGTACATGTGTTCATTTGTTCATTTGTACATGTGTTCATTTGTTCATTTGTTCATTTGTTCAATTGATCCTTTGTTCATTTGTTCATTTGTTGATTTGTTCCTTTGATCATTTGTTCATTTGTTCCTTTGTTCATTTGTTCATTTGTTCATTTGTTGATTTTTTCATTTGTTGATTTGTTCATTTGTTCTTTTGTTCATTCGTTCATTTGTTCATTTGTTGATTTGTTCATTTGTTGATTTGTTCATTTGTTCATTTGTTCATTTGTTCATTTGTTCATTTGTTCATTTGTTCATTTGTTCATTTGTTCATTTGTTCATTTGTTCATTTGTTCATTTGTTCATTTGTTCATTTGTTCATTTGTTCATTTGTTCATTTGTTCATTTGTTCATTTGTTCATTTGTTCATTTGTTCATTTGTTCATTTGTTCATTTGTTCATTTGTTCATTTGTTCATTTGTTCATCTGTTCATTTGTTCATTTCTTCATTTCTTCATTTCTTCATTTGTTCATTTGTTCATTTGTTCATTTGTAAATTTGTTCATTTGTTCATTTGTTCATTTGTTCATTTGTTCATTTGTTCATTTGTTCATTTGTTCATTTGTTCATTTGTTCATTTGTTCATTTGGTCATTTGTTCATTTGTTCATTTGTTCATTTGTTCATTTGTTCATTTGTTCATTTGTTCATTTGTTCATTTGTTCATTTGTTCATTTGTTCATTTGTTCATTTGTTCATTTGTTCATTTGTTCATTTGTTCATTTGTTCATTTGTTCACTTGTTCATTTTGTTCCTTTGTTCCTTTGTTCGTTTGTTCGTTTGTTCGTTTGTTCATTTGTACATGTGTTCATTTGTTCATTTGTACATGTGTTCATTTGTTCATTTGTTCATTTGTTAATTTGTTCAATTGATCCTTTGTTCATTTGTTCATTTGTTCATTTGTTCCCCTGTTCATTTGTTCCCTTGTTCATTTGTTCATTTGTTCATTTGTTAATTTGTTATTTGATCATTTGTTCATATGTTCATTTGATTGTTTGTTCATTTCTCAACGTATTCAATTTGTTCATTTGTTCATTTGTTCATTTGTTTATTTGTACATTTGTTCATTTGTTCATTTGTTTATTTGTTTATTGGTTCATTTGTTCATTTGTTCATTTGTTCATTTGTTCATTTGTTCATTTGTTCATTTGTTCATTTGTTCATTTGTTCATTTGTTCATTTGTTCATTTGTTCATTTGTTCATTTGTTCATTTGTTCATTTGTTCATTTGTTCATTTGTTCATTTGTTCATTTGTTCATTTGTTCATTTGTTCATTTGTTCATTTGTTCATTTGTTCATTTGTTCATTTGTTCATTTGTTTATTTGTTCATTTGTTCATTTGTTCATTTGTTCATTTGTTCATTTGTTCATTTGTTCATTTGTTCATTTGTTCATTTGTTCATTTGTTCATTTGTTCATTTGTTCATTTGTTCATTTGTTCATTTGTTCATTTGTTCATTTGTTCATTTGTTCAATTGTACATTTGTTCATTTGTTCATATGTACATTTGTGCATCTTTTCATTTGTTCATTCGTCCATTTGTACATTTGTTCATTTGTTCAATTGATAATTCGTTCATTTGTTCATATGTTCATTTGAATGTTTCTTCATTCGTTCAATGGTTCATTTGTTCATTTGTTCATTTGTCTACTCGCTCGTTTGTTCATTTGTTCATTTGTTTATTTGTTTATTGGTTCATTTGTTCATTTCTCGACTTATTCACTTGTGCATTTGTTCATTTGTTAATTTTTTCGTTTGTTCATTTGTTCATTTGTTCACTTGTTCATTTGTTCATTTATTCATTTGTTCATTTGTTCATTTGTTCATTTGTTCATTTGTTCATTTGTTCATTTGTTCATTTGTTCATTTGTTCATTTGTTCATTTGTTCATTTGTTCATTTGTTCATCTGTTCATTTGTTCATTTCTTCATTTCTTCATTTCTTCATTTCTTCATTTGTTCATTTGTTCACTTGTTCATTTGTTCATTTGTTCATTTGTTCATTTGTTCATTTGTTCATTTGTTCATTTGTTCATTTGATCATTTGTTCATTTGTTTATTTGGTCATTTTTTCATTTGTTCACTTGTTCATTTGTTCATTTGATCATTTGTTCATTTGTTGATTAGTTCCTTTGATCATTTGTTCATTTGTTCCTTTGTTCATTTGTTCATTTGTTCATTTGTTCGTTTGTTCAATTGTTCATTTGTTCACTTGTTCATTTGTTCATTTGTTCATTTGTTCATTTGTTCATTTGTTAATTTGTTCATTTGTTAATTTGTTCATTTGTTCATTTGTTCATTTGTTCATTTGTTCATTTGTTCATTTGTTAATTTGTTCATTTGTTCATTTGTTCATTTGTTCATTTGTTCATTTGTTCATTTGTTCACTTGTTCATTTTGTTCCTTTGTTCGTTTGTTCGTTTGTTCATTTGTTCATTTGTTCATTTGTACATGTGTTCATTTGTTCATTTGTACACGTGTTCATTTGTTCATTTGTTCATTTGTTAATTTGTTCAATTGATCCTTTGTTCATTTGTTCATTTGTTCGTTTGTTCCTTTGTTCATTTGTTCATTTGTTCATTTGTTCATTTGTTAATTTGTTATCTGATCATTTGTTCATATGTTCATTTGATTGTTTGTTCATTTCTCAACGTATTCATTTGTTCATTTGTTCATTTTTTCATTTGTTCACTTGTTCATTTGTTGATTTGTTCATTTGTTCTTTTGTTCATTCGTTCATTTGTTCATTTGTTGATTTGTTCATTTGTTGATTTGTTGATTTGTTCATTTGTTCATTTGTTCATCTGTTCATTTTTTCATTTCTCCATTTCTTCATTTCTTCATTTCTTCATTTCTTCATTTCTTCATTTCTTCATTTGTTCATTTGTTCATTTGTAAATTTGTTCATTTGTTCATTTGTTCATTTGTTCATTTGTTCATTTGTTCATTTGTTCATTTGTTCATTTGTTCATTTGTTCATTTGTTCATTTGGTCATTTGTTCATTTGTCCATTTGTTCATTTGTTCATTTGTTCATTAGTTCACTTGTTCATTTGTTCATTTGTTCATTTGTTCATTTGTTCATTTGTTCATACGTACATTTGTGCATCTTTTCATTTGTTCATTCGTCCATTTGTACATTTGTCCATTTGTTCAAATGATAATTCGTTCACTTGTTCATATGTTCACTTGATTGTTTCTTCATTCGTTAAATGGTTCATTTGACCATTTGTTCATTTGTCTACCCGATCATTTGTTCATTTGTTCATTTGTTCATATGTTAATTTGTCCATTTTTGGATTTGTTCATTTCTTCAATTCTTCATTTCTTAAGTTGTTCATTTGTTCATTTGTCCATTTGTTTATTTGTTCATTTGTTCATATGTTCATTTGATTGTTTCTACAATTCTCAACATATTCATTTGTTCATTTTTTCATTTGTTCATTTGTTCAATTGTTCATTTGTTCATTTGTTCATTTGATCATTTGTTCATTTGTTCATTTGTTCATTTGTTCATTTGTCCATTCGTTCGTTTGTTCATTTGTTCATTTGTTCATTTGTTCACTTGTTCATTTTGTTCCTTTGTTCGTTTGTTCGTTTGTTCATTTGTTCATTTGTACATGTGTTCATTTGTTCATTTGTACGTGTGTTCATTTGTTCATTTGTTCATTTGTTCAATTGATCCTTTGTTCATTTGTTCATTCGTTCGTTTGTTCATTTGTTCGTTTGTTCAATTGTTCATTTGTTCACTTGTTCATTTGTTCATTTGTTCATTTGTTCATGTGTTCATTTGTTCATTTGTTCATTTGTTCATTTGTTCATTTGTTCATTTGTTCACTTGTTCATTTTGTTCCTTTGTTCGTTTGTTCGTTTGTTCATTTGTTCATTTGTACATGTGTTCATTTGTTCATTTGTACACGTGTTCATTTGTTCATTTGTTCATTTGTTAATTTGTTCAATTGATCCTTTGTTCATTTGTTCATTTGTTCATTTGTTCATTTGTTCATTTGTTCATTTGTTTATTTGGTCATTTTTTCATTTGTTCACTTGTTCATTTGTTCACTTGTTCATTTGTTCATTTGTTGATTTGTTCATTTGTTGATTTGTTCATTTGTTGATTTGTTCATTTGTTCTTTTGTTCATTCGTTCATTTGTTCATTTGTTGATTTGTTCATTTGTTGATTTGTTCATTCGTTCATTCGTTCATTTGTTCATTTGTTCATTTGTTCATTTGTTCATTTGTTCATTTGTTCATTTGTTCATTTGTTCATTTGTTCATTTGTTCATTTGTTCATTTGTTCATTTGTTCATTTGTTCATTTGTTCATTTGTTCATTTGTTCATTTGTTCATTTGTTCATTTGTTCATTTGTTCATTTGTTCATCTGTTCATTTGTTCATTTCTTCATTTCTTCATTTCTTCATTTCTTCATTTCTTCATTTGTTCATTTGTTCATTTGTTCATTTGTTCATTTGTTCATTTGTTTATTTGTTCATTTGTTCATTTGTTCATTTGTTCATTTGTTCATTTGTTCATTTGTTCATTTGTTCATTTGGTCATTTGTTCATTTGTTCATTTGTTCATTTGTTCATTTGTTCATTTGTTCATTAGTTCACTTGTTCATTTGTTCATTTGTTCATTTGTTCATTTGTTCATATGTTAATTTGTCCATTTTTGGATTTGTTCATTTCTTCAATTCTTCATTTCTTAAGTTGTTCATTTGTTCATTTGTCCATTTGTTTATTTGTTCATTTGTTCATATGTTCATTTGATTGTTTGTACAATTCTCAACATATTCATTTGATCATTTGTTCATTTGTACATGTGTTCATTTGTTCATTTGTTAATTTGTTCAATTGATCCTTTGTTCATTTGTACATTTGTTCATTTGTTCATTTTTTCATTTGTTCATTTGTTCAATTGTTCATTTGTTCATTTGTTCATTTGATCATTTGTTCATTTGTTCATTTGTTCATTTCTTCATTTGTTCATTTGTTCATTTGTTCATTTGTTCATTTGTTCATTTGTTCATTTGTTCATTTGTTCTTTTGTTCATTTGTTCATTTGTTCATTTGTTCATTTGTTCATTTGTTCATTTGTTCATTTGTTCATTTGTTCATTTGTTCATTTGTTCATTTGTTCATTTGTTCATTTGTTCATTTGTTCATTTGTTCATTTGTCCATTCGTTCGTTTGTTCATTTCTTCAATTGATTCTTTGTTCATTTGTTCATTTGTTCATTTGTTCATTTGTTCAATTGTACATTTGTTCATTTGTTCATATGTACATTTGTGCATCTTTTCATTTGTTCATTCGTCCATTTGTACATTTGTTCATTTGTTCAATTGATAATTCGTTCATTTGTTCATATGTTCATTTGAATGTTTCTTCATTCGTTCAATGGTTCATTTGTTCATTTGTTCATTTGTCTACTCGCTCGTTTGTTCATTTGTTCATTTGTTTATTTGTTTATTGGTTCATTTGTTCATTTCTCGACTTATTCACTTGTGCATTTGTTCATTTGTTCATTTGTTCATTTGTTCGTTTGTTCATTTGTTCAATTTGTTCACTTGTTCATTTGTTCATTTGTTCATTTGTTCATTTGTTCATTTGTTCATTTGTTCATTTGTTCATTTGTTCATTTGTTCATTTGTCCATTCGTTCGTTTGTTCATTTGTTCACTTGTTCATTTGTTCATTTGTTCATTTGTTCATTTGTTCATTTGTTCATTTGTTCATTTGTCCATTCGTTCGTTTGTTCATTTGTTCGTTTGTTCATTTGTTCATTTGTACATTTGTTCATTTGTTCATTTGTACATTTGTTCATTTGTTCATTTGTTCATTTGTTCATTTGTTCATTTGTTCATTTGTTCATTTGTTCATTTGTTCATTTGTTTATTTGTTCATTTGTTAATTTGGTCATTTTTTCATTTGTTCACTTGTTCATTTGTTCATTTGTTCTTTTGTTCATTTGTTCATTTGTTCATTTGTTCATTTGTCCATTCGTTCGTTTGTTCATTTGTTCCTTTGTTCGTTTGTTCATTTGTTCATTTGTTCACTTGTTCATTTGTTCATTTGTTCATTTGTTAATTTGTTCGTTTGTTCATTTGTTCATTTGTTCACTTGTTCATTTGTTCATTTGTCCATTTGTTCATTTGTTCATTTGTTCATTTGTTCATTTGTTCATTTGTTCATTTGTTCATTTGTTCATTTGTCCATTCGTTCGTTTGTTCACTTGTTCACTTGTTCATTTGTTCATTTGTTCATTTGTTCATTTGTTCATTTGTTCATTTGTTCATTTGTTAATTTGGTCATTTTTTCATTTGTTCACTTGTTCATTTGTTCATTTGTTCTTTTGTTCATTTGTTCATTTGTTCATTTGTTCATTTGTCCATTCGTTCGTTTGTTCATTTGTTCATTTGTACATTCGTTCATTTGTTCATTTGTTCATTTGTTCATTTGTTCATTTGTTCATTTGTTTATTTGGTCATTTTTTCATTTGTTCACTTGTTCATTTGTTCACTTGTTCATTTGTTCATTTGTTGATTTGTTCATTTGTTGATTTGTTCATTTGTTCTTTTGTTCATTCGTTCATTTGTTCATTTGTTGATTTGTTCATTTGTTGATTTGTTCATTCGTTCATTTGTTCATTTGTTCATTTGTTCATTTGTTCATTTGTTCATTTGTTCATTTGTTCATTTGTTCATTTGTTCATATGTACATTTGTGCATCTTTTCATTTGTTCATTCGTCCATTTGTACATTTGTCCATTTGTTCAAATGATAATTCGTTCACTTGTTCATATGTTCATTTGATTGTTTCTTCATTCGTTAAATGGTTCATTTGACCATTTGTTCATTTGTCTACCCGCTCATTTGTTCATTTGTTCATTTGTTCATATGTTAATTTGTCCATTTTTGGATTTGTTCATTTCTTCAATTCTTCATTTCTTAAGTTGTTCATTTGTTCATTTGTCCATTTGTTTATTTGTTCATTTGTTCATATGTTCATTTGATTGTTTGTACAATTCTCAACATATTCATTTGATCATTTGTTCATTTGTACATGTGTTCATTTGTTCATTTGTTAATTTGTTCAATTGATCCTTTGTTCATTTGTACATTTGTTCATTTGTTCATTTTTTCATTTGTTCATTTGTTCAATTGTTCATTTGTTCATTTGTTCATTTGATCATTTGTTCATTTGTTCATTTGTTCATTTCTTCATTTGTTCATTTGTTCATTTGTTCATTTGTTCATTTGTTCATTTGTTCATTTGTTCTTTTGTTCATTTGTTCATTTGTTCATTTGTTCATTTGTTCATTTGTTCATTTGTTCATTTGTTCATTTGTTCATTTGTTCATTTGTTCATTTGTTCATTTGTTCATTTGTTCATTTGTTCATTTGTTCATTTGTTCATTTGTTCATTTGTTCATTTGTTCATTTGTCCATTCGTTCGTTTGTTCATTTGTTCAATTGATTCTTTGTTCATTTGTTCATTTGTTCATTTGTTCAATTGTACATTTGTTCATTTGTTCATATGTACATTTGTGCATCTTTTCATTTGTTCATTCGTCCATTTGTACATTTGTTCATTTGTTCAATTGATAATTCGTTCATTTGTTCATATGTTCATTTGAATGTTTCTTCATTCGTTCAATGGTTCATTTGTTCATTTGTTCATTTGTCTACTCGCTCGTTTGTTCATTTGTTCATTTGTTTATTTGTTTATTGGTTCATTTGTTCATTTCTCGACTTATTCACTTGTGCATTTGTTCATTTGTTCATTTGTTCATTTGTTCGTTTGTTCATTTGTTCATTTGTTCACTTGTTCATTTGTTCATTTGTTCATTTGTTCATTTGTTCATTTGTTCATTTGTTCATTTGTTCATTTGTTCATTTGTTCATTTGTTCATTTGTCCATTCGTTCGTTTGTTCATTTGTTCACTTGTTCATTTGTTCATTTGTTCATTTGTTCATTTGTTCATTTGTTCATTTGTTCATTTGTCCATTCGTTCGTTTGTTCATTTGTTCATTTGTTCGTTTGTTCATTTGTTCATTTGTACATTTGTTCATTTGTTCATTTGTACATTTGTTCATTTGTTCATTTGTTCATCTGTTCATTTGTTCATTTCTTCATTTCTTCATTTCTTCATTTCTTCATTTCTTCATTTGTTCATTTGTTCATTTGTTCATTTGTTCATTTGTTCATTTGTTTATTTGTTCATTTGTTCATTTGTTCATTTGTTCATTTGTTCATTTGTTCATTTGTTCATTTGTTCATTTGGTCATTTGTTCATTTGTTCATTTGTTCATTTGTTCATTTGTTCATTTGTTCATTAGTTCACTTGTTCATTTGTTCATTTGTTCATTTGTTCATTTGTTCATATGTTAATTTGTCCATTTTTGGATTTGTTCATTTCTTCAATTCTTCATTTCTTAAGTTGTTCATTTGTTCATTTGTCCGTTTGTTTATTTGTTCATTTGTTCATATGTTCATTTGATTGTTTGTACAATTCTCAACATATTCATTTGATCATTTGTTCATTTGTACATGTGTTCATTTGTTCATTTGTTAATTTGTTCAATTGATCCTTTGTTCATTTGTACATTTGTTCATTTGTTCATTTTTTCATTTGTTCATTTGTTCATTTGTTCATTTGATCATTTGTTCATTTGTTCATTTGTTCATTTCTTCATTTGTTCATTTGTTCATTTGTTCATTTGTTCATTTGTTCATTTGTTCATTTGTTCATTTGTTCTTTTGTTCATTTGTTCATTTGTTCATTTGTTCATTTGTTCATTTGTTCATTTGTTCATTTGTTCATTTGTTCATTTGTTCATTTGTTCATTTGTTCATTTGTTCATTTGTTCATTTGTTCATTTGTTCATTTGTCCATTCGTTCGTTTGTTCATTTCTTCAATTGATTCTTTGTTCATTTGTTCATTTGTTCATTTGTTCATTTGTTCAATTGTACATTTGTTCATTTGTTCATATGTACATTTGTGCATCTTTTCATTTGTTCATTCGTCCATTTGTACATTTGTTCATTTGTTCAATTGATAATTCGTTCATTTGTTCATATGTTCATTTGAATGTTTCTTCATTCGTTCAATGGTTCATTTGTTCATTTGTTCATTTGTCTACTCGCTCGTTTGTTCATTTGTTCATTTGTTTATTTGTTTATTGGTTCATTTGTTCATTTCTCGACTTATTCACTTGTGCATTTGTTCATTTGTTCATTTGTTCATTTGTTCGTTTGTTCATTTGTTCAATTTGTTCACTTGTTCATTTGTTCATTTGTTCATTTGTTCATTTGTTCATTTGTTCATTTGTTCATTTGTTCATTTGTTCATTTGTTCATTTGTCCATTCGTTCGTTTGTTCATTTGTTCACTTGTTCATTTGTTCATTTGTTCATTTGTTCATTTGTTCATTTGTTCATTTGTTCATTTGTCCATTCGTTCGTTTGTTCATTTGTTCGTTTGTTCATTTGTTCATTTGTACATTTGTTCATTTGTTCATTTGTACATTTGTTCATTTGTTCATTTGTTCATTTGTTCATTTGTTCATTTGTTCATTTGTTCATTTGTTCATTTGTTCATTTGTTTATTTGTTCATTTGTTAATTTGGTCATTTTTTCATTTGTTCACTTGTTCATTTGTTCATTTGTTCTTTTGTTCATTTGTTCATTTGTTCATTTGTTCATTTGTCCATTCGTTCGTTTGTTCATTTGTTCCTTTGTTCGTTTGTTCATTTGTTCATTTGTTCACTTGTTCATTTGTTCATTTGTTCATTTGTTAATTTGTTCGTTTGTTCATTTGTTCATTTGTTCACTTGTTCATTTGTTCATTTGTCCATTTGTTCATTTGTTCATTTGTTCATTTGTTCATTTGTTCATTTGTTCATTTGTTCATTTGTTCATTTGTCCATTCGTTCGTTTGTTCACTTGTTCACTTGTTCATTTGTTCATTTGTTCATTTGTTCATTTGTTCATTTGTTCATTTGTTCATTTGTTAATTTGGTCATTTTTTCATTTGTTCACTTGTTCATTTGTTCATTTGTTCTTTTGTTCATTTGTTCATTTGTTCATTTGTTCATTTGTCCATTCGTTCGTTTGTTCATTTGTTCATTTGTACATTCGTTCATTTGTTCATTTGTTCATTTGTTCATTTGTTCATTTGTTCATTTGTTTATTTGGTCATTTTTTCATTTGTTCACTTGTTCATTTGTTCACTTGTTCATTTGTTCATTTGTTGATTTGTTCATTTGTTGATTTGTTCATTTGTTCTTTTGTTCATTCGTTCATTTGTTCATTTGTTGATTTGTTCATTTGTTGATTTGTTCATTCGTTCATTTGTTCATTTGTTCATTTGTTCATTTGTTCATTTGTTCATTTGTTCATTTGTTCATTTGTTCATTTGTTCATATGTACATTTGTGCATCTTTTCATTTGTTCATTCGTCCATTTGTACATTTGTCCATTTGTTCAAATGATAATTCGTTCACTTGTTCATATGTTCATTTGATTGTTTCTTCATTCGTTAAATGGTTCATTTGACCATTTGTTCATTTGTCTACCCGCTCATTTGTTCATTTGTTCATTTGTTCATATGTTAATTTGTCCATTTTTGGATTTGTTCATTTCTTCAATTCTTCATTTCTTAAGTTGTTCATTTGTTCATTTGTCCATTTGTTTATTTGTTCATTTGTTCATATGTTCATTTGATTGTTTGTACAATTCTCAACATATTCATTTGATCATTTGTTCATTTGTACATGTGTTCATTTGTTCATTTGTTAATTTGTTCAATTGATCCTTTGTTCATTTGTACATTTGTTCATTTGTTCATTTTTTCATTTGTTCATTTGTTCAATTGTTCATTTGTTCATTTGTTCATTTGATCATTTGTTCATTTGTTCATTTGTTCATTTCTTCATTTGTTCATTTGTTCATTTGTTCATTTGTTCATTTGTTCATTTGTTCATTTGTTCTTTTGTTCATTTGTTCATTTGTTCATTTGTTCATTTGTTCATTTGTTCATTTGTTCATTTGTTCATTTGTCCATTCGTTCGTTTGTTCATTTGTTCATTTGTTCGTTTGTTCATTTGTTCATTTGTACATTTGTTCATTTGTTCATTTGTACATTTGTTCATTTGTTCATTTGTTCATTTGTTCATTTGTTCATTTGTTCATTTGTTTATTTGTTCATTTGTTAATTTGGTCATTTTTTCATTTGTTCACTTGTTCATTTGTTCATTTGTTCTTTTGTTCATTTGTTCATTTGTTCATTTGTTCATTTGTCCATTCGTTCGTTTGTTCATTTGTTCCTTTGTTCGTTTGTTCATTTGTTCATTTGTTCACTTGTTCATTTGTTCATTTGTTCATTTGTTAATTTGTTCGTTTGTTCATTTGTTCATTTGTTCTCTTGTTCATTTGTTCATTTGTCCATTTGTTCATTTGTTCATTTGTTCATTTGTTCATTTGTTCATTTGTTCATTTGTTCATTTGTTCATTTGTCCATTCGTTCGTTTGTTCACTTGTTCACTTGTTCATTTGTTCATTTGTTCATTTGTTCATTTGTTCATTTGTTCATTTGTTCATTTGTTCATTTGTTAATTTGGTCATTTTTTCATTTGTTCACTTGTTCATTTGTTCATTTGTTCTTTTGTTCATTTGTTCATTTGTTCATTTGTTCATTTGTCCATTCGTTCGTTTGTTCATTTGTTCATTTGTACATTCGTTCATTTGTACATTCGTTCATTTGTTCATTTGTTCATTTGTTCATTTGTTCATTTGTTCATTTGTTCATTTGTTCATTTGTTCATTTGTTCATTTGTTCATTTGTTCACTTGTTCATTTTGTTCCTTTGTTTGTTTGTTCGTTTGTTCATTTGTTCATTTGTACATGTGTTCATTTGTTCATTTGTACATGAGTTCATTTGTTCATTTGTACATGTGTTCATTTGTTCATTTGTTTATTTGTTCATTTGTTCAATTGATCCTTTGTTCATTTGTTCATTTGTTCATTTGTTCATTTGTTCATTTGTTCATTTGTTCATTTGTTCATTTGTTCATTTGTCCATTCGTTCGTTTGTTCATTTGTTCACTTGTTCATTTGTTCATTTGTTCATTTGTTCATTTGTTCATTTGTTCATTTGTTCATTTGTCCATTCGTTCGTTTGTTCATTTGTTCATTTGTTCGTTTGTTCATTTGTTCATTTGTACATTTGTTCATTTGTTCATTTGTTCATTTGTACATTTGTTCATTTGTTCATTTGTTCATTTGTTCATTTGTTCATTTGTTCATTTGTTCATTTGTTAATTTGGTCATTTGTTCATTTGTTCATCTGTTCATTTGTTGATTTGTTGATTTGTTCATTTGTTCATTTGTTCATTTGTACATTTGTTCATTTGTTCATTTGTTCATTTGTTCAATTGATAATTCGTTCATTTGTTCATATGTTCATTTGAATGTTTCTTCATTCGTTCAATGGTTCATTTGTTCATTTGTTCATTTGTTCATTTGTTCACTTGTTCATTTGTTCATTTGTTCATTTGTTTATTTGGACATTTTTTCATTTGTTCACTTGTTCATTTGTTCATTTGTTCATTTGTTTATTTGGTCATTTTTTCATTTGTTCACTTGTTCATTTGTTCATTTGTTGATTTGTTGATTTGTTCATTTGTTCATTTGTTCATTTGTTCATTTGTTCATTTGTTCATTTGTTCATTTGTTCATTTGTTCATTTGTTCATTTGTTCATTTGTTCATTTGTTCATTTGTTCATTTGTTCATTTGTTCATTTGTTCATTTGTTCATTTGTTCATCTGTTCATTTGTTCATTTCTTCATTTCTTCATTTCTTCATTTCTTCATTTCTTCATTTCTTCATTTGTTCATTTGTAAATTTGTTCATTTGTTCATTTGTTCATTTGTAAATTTGTTCATTTGTTCATTTGTTCATTTGTTCATTTGTTCATTTGTTCATTTGTTCATTTGTTCATTTGGTCATTTGTTCATTTGTTCATTTGTTCATTTGTTCATTTGTTCATTAGTTCACTTGTTCATTTGTTCATTTGTTCATTTGTTCATTTGTTCATTTGTTCATTTGTTCATTTGTTCATTTGTTCATTTGTTCATATGTACATTTGTGCATCTTTTCATTTGTTCATTCGTCCATTTGTACATTTGTCCATTTGTTCAAATGATAATTCGTTCACTTGTTCATATGTTCATTTGATTGTTTCTTCATTCGTTAAATGGTTCATTTGACCATTTGTTCATTTGTCTACCCGCTCATTTGTTCATTTGTTCATTTGTTCATATGTTAATTTGTCCATTTTTGGATTTGTTCATTTCTTCAATTCTTCATTTCTTAAGTTGTTCATTTGTTCATTTGTCCATTTGTTTATTTGTTCATTTGTTCATATGTTCATTTGATTGTTTGTACAATTCTCAACATATTCATTTGTTCATTTGTTCATTTGTACATGTGTTCATTTGTTCATTTGTTAATTTGTTCAATTGATCCTTTGTTCATTTGTACATTTGTTCACTTGTTCATTTTTTCATTTGTTCATTTGTTCAATTGTTCATTTGTTCATTTGTTCATTTGATCATTTGTTCATTTGTTCATTTGTTCATTTGTTCATTTGTCCATTCGTCCGTTTGTTCATTTGTTCATTTGTTCATTTGTTCATTTGTTCACTTGTTCATTTTGTTCCTTTGTTCGTTTGTTCGTTTGTTCATTTGTTCATTTGTACATGTGTTCATTTGTTCATTTGTACGTGTGTTCATTTGTTCATTTGTTCATTTGTTCATTTGTTCAATTGATCCTTTGTTCATTTGTTCATTCGTTCGTTTGTTCATTTGTTCATTTGTTCATTTGTTCGTTTGTTCAATTGTTCATTTGTTCACTTGTTCATTTGTTCATTTGTTCATTTGTTCATTTGTTCATTTGTTCATTTGTTCATTTGTTCACTTGTTCATTTTGTTCCTTTGTTCGTTTGTTCGTTTGTTCATTTGTTCATTTGTACATGTGTTCATTTGTTCATTTGTACACGTGTTCATTTGTACATTTCTTCATTTGTTAATTTGTTCAATTGATCCTTTGTTCATTTGTTCATTTGTTCATTTGTTCCCTTGTTCATTTGTTCATTTGTTCATTTGTTAATTTGTTATTTGATCATTTGTTCATATGTTCATTTGATTGTTTGTTCATTTCTTCATTTGTTTATTTGGTCATTTTTTCATTTGTTCACTTGTTCATTTGTTCATTTGTTGATTTGTTCATTTGTTCTTTTGTTCATTCGTTCATTTGTTCATTTGTTGATTTGTTCATTCGTTCATTTGTTCATTTGTTCATTTGTTCATTTGTTCATTTGTTCATTTGTTCATTTGTTCATTTGTTCATTTGTTCATTTGTTCATTTGTTCATTTGTTCATATGTTCATTTGTTCATTTGTTCATTTGTTCATTTGTTCATTTGTTCATTTGTTCATCTGTTCATTTCTTCATTTCTTCATTTCTTCATTTCTTCATTTCTTCATTTCTTCCTTTCTTCATTTGTTCATTTGTTCATTTGTTCATTTGTTCATTTGTTCATTTGTTCATTTGTTCATTTGTTCATTTGTCCATTTGTTCATTTGTTCATTTGTTCATTTGTTCGTTTGCTCATTTGTTCATTTGTTCACTAGTTTATTTGTTCATTTGTTCATTAGTTCATTTGTTCATTTGTTCATTTGTTCACTTGTTCATTTTGTTCCTTTGTTCGTTTGTTCGTTTGTTCATTTGTTCATTTGTACATGTGTTCATTTGTTCATTTGTACATGTGTTCATTTGTTCATTTGTTCATTTGTTCAATTGATCCTTTGTTCATTTGTTCATTTGTTGATTTGTTCCTTTGATCATTTGTTCATTTGTTCCTTTGTTCATTTGTTCATTTGTTCATTTGTTGATTTGTTCATTTGTTGATTTGTTCATTTGTTCTTTTGTTCATTCGTTCATTTGTTCATTTGTTGATTTGTTCATTTGTTGATTTGTTCATTCGTTCATTTGTTCATTTGTTCATTTGTTCATTTGTTCATTTGTTCATTTGTTCATTTGTTCATTTGTTGATTTGTTCATTTGTTGATTTGTTCATTCGTTCATTTGTTCATTTGTTCATTTGTTCATTTGTTCATTTGTTCATTTGTTCATTTGTTCATTTGTTCATTTGTTCATTTGTTCATTTGTTCATCTGTTCATTTGTTCATTTGTTCATTTCTTCATTTCTTCATTTCTTCATTTCTTCATTTCTTCATTTGTTCATTTGTTCATTTGTTCATTTGTAAATTTGTTCATTTGTTCATTTCTTCATTTGTTCATTTGTTCATTTGTTCATTTGTTCATTTGTTCATTTGTTCATTAGTTCACTTGTTCATTTGTTCATTTGTTCATTTGTTCATTTGTTCATTTGTTCATTTGTTCATATGTACATTTGTGCATCTTTTCATTTTTTCATTCGTCCATTTGTACATTTGTCCATTTGTTCAAATGATAATTCGTTCACTTGTTCATATGTTTATTTGATTGTTTCTTCATTCGTTAAATGGTTCATTTGACCATTTGTTCATTTGTCTACCCGCTCATTTGTTCATTTGTTCATTTGTTCATATGTTAATTTGTCCATTTTTGGATTTGTGCATTTCTTCAATTCTTCATTTCTTAACTTCTTCATTTGTTCATTTGTCCATTTGTTTATTTGTTCATTTGTTCATATGTTCATTTGATTGTTTGTACAATTCTCAACATATTCATTTGTTCATTTGTTCATTTGTACATGTGTTCATTTGTTCATTTGTTAATTTGTTCAATTGATCCTTTGTTCATTTGTACATTTGTTCATTTGTTCATTTTTTCATTTGTTCATTTGTTCAATTGTTCATTTGTTCATTTGTTCATTTGATCATTTGTTCATTTGTTCATTTGTTCATTTGTTCATTTGTCCATTCGTTCGTTCGTTCATTTGTTCATTTGTTCATTTGTTCATTTGTTCACTTGTTCATTTTGTTCCTTTGTTCGTTTGTTCGTTTGTTCATTTGTTCATTTGTACATGTGTTCATTTGTTCATTTGTACATGTGTTCATTTGTTCATTTGTTCATTTGTTCAATTGATCGTTTGTTCATTCGTTCGTTTGTTCATTTGTTCATTTGTTCATTTGTTCGTTTGTTCAATTGTTCATTTGTTCACTTGTTCATTTGTTCATTTGTTCATTTGTTCATTTGTTCATTTGTTCATTTGTTCATTTGTTCATTTGTTCATTTGTTCATTTGATCATTTGTTCATTTGTTCATTTGTTCACTTGTTCATTTTGTTCCTTTGTTCGTTTGTTCGTTTGTTCATTTGTTCATTTGTTCATTTGTTCATTTGTTCATTTGTTCATTTGTTCATTTGTTCATTTGTTCATTTGTTCATTTGTTCATTTGTTCATTTGTTCATTTGTTCATTTGTTCATTTGTTCACTTGTTCATTTTGTTCCTTTGTTCGTTTGTTCGTTTGTTCATTTGTTCATTTGTACATGTGTTCATTTGTTCATTTGTACACGTGTTCATTTGTTCATTTGTTCATTTGTTCATTTGTTCATTTGATCATTTGTTCATTTGTTCATTTGTTCACTTGTTCATTTTGTTCCTTTGTTCGTTTGTTCGTTTGTTCATTTGTTCATTTGTTCATTTGTTCATTTGTTCACTTGTTCATTTTGTGCCTTTGTTCGTTTGTTCGTTTGTTCATTTGTTCATTTGTACATGTGTTCATTTGTTCATTTGTACATGTGTTCATTTGTTCATTTGTTCATTTGTTCAATTGATCCTTTGTTCATTTGTTCATTTGTTGATTTGTTCCTTTGATCATTTGTTCATTTGTTCCTTTGTTCATTTGTTCATTTGTTCATTTGTTGATTTTTTCATTTGTTGATTTGTTCATTTGTTCTTTTGTTCATTCGTTCATTTGTTCATTTGTTGATTTGTTCATTTGTTGATTTGTTCATTTGTTCATTTGTTCATTTGTTCATTTGTTCATTTGTTCATTTGTTCATTTGTTCATTTGTTCATTTGTTCATTTGTTCATTTGTTCATTTGTTCATTTGTTCATTTGTTCATTTGTTCATTTGTTCATTTGTTCATTTGTTCATTTGTTCATTTGTTCATTTGTTCATTTGTTCATTTGTTCATTTGTTCATTTGTTCATTTGTTCATTTGTTCATCTGTTCATTTGTTCATTTCTTCATTTCTTCATTTCTTCATTTGTTCATTTGTTCATTTGTTCATTTGTAAATTTGTTCATTTGTTCATTTGTTCATTTGTTCATTTGTTCATTTGTTCATTTGTTCATTTGTTCATTTGTTCATTTGTTCATTTGGTCATTTGTTCATTTGTTCATTTGTTCATTTGTTCATTTGTTCATTTGTTCATTTGTTCATTTGTTCATTTGTTCATTTGTTCATTTGTTCATTTGTTCATTTGTTCATTTGTTCATTTGTTCATTTGTTCATTTGTTCATTTGTTCACTTGTTCATTTTGTTCCTTTGTTCCTTTGTTCGTTTGTTCGTTTGTTCGTTTGTTCATTTGTACATGTGTTCATTTGTTCATTTGTACATGTGTTCATTTGTTCATTTGTTCATTTGTTAATTTGTTCAATTGATCCTTTGTTCATTTGTTCATTTGTTCATTTGTTCCCTTGTTCATTTGTTCCCTTGTTCATTTGTTCATTTGTTCATTTGTTAATTTGTTATTTGATCATTTGTTCATATGTTCATTTGATTGTTTGTTCATTTCTCAACGTATTCAATTTGTTCATTTGTTCATTTGTTCATTTGTTTATTTGTACATTTGTTCATTTGTTCATTTGTTTATTTGTTTATTGGTTCATTTGTTCATTTGTTCATTTGTTCATTTGTTCATTTGTTCATTTGTTCATTTGTTCATTTGTTCATTTGTTCATTTGTTCATTTGTTCATTTGTTCATTTGTTCATTTGTTCATTTGTTCATTTGTTCATTTGTTCATTTGTTCATTTGTTCATTTGTTCATTTGTTCATTTGTTCATTTGTTCATTTGTTCATTTGTTCATTTGTTCATTTGTTCATTTGTTCATTTGTTCATTTGTTCATTTGTTCATTTGTTCATTTGTTTATTTGTTCATTTGTTCATTTGTTCATTTGTTCATTTGTTCATTTGTTCATTTGTTCATTTGTTCATTTGTTCATTTGTTCATTTGTTCATTTGTTCATTTGTTCATTTGTTCATTTGTTCATTTGTTCATTTGTTCATTTGTTCATTTGTTCAATTGTACATTTGTTCATTTGTTCATATGTACATTTGTGCATCTTTTCATTTGTTCATTCGTCCATTTGTACATTTGTTCATTTGTTCAATTGATAATTCGTTCATTTGTTCATATGTTCATTTGAATGTTTCTTCATTCGTTCAATGGTTCATTTGTTCATTTGTTCATTTGTCTACTCGCTCGTTTGTTCATTTGTTCATTTGTTTATTTGTTTATTGGTTCATTTGTTCATTTCTCGACTTATTCACTTGTGCATTTGTTCATTTGTTAATTTTTTCGTTTGTTCATTTGTTCATTTGTTCACTTGTTCATTTGTTCATTTATTCATTTGTTCATTTGTTCATTTGTTCATTTGTTCATTTGTTCATTTGTTCATTTGTTCATTTGTTCATTTGTTCATTTGTTCATTTGTTCATTTGTTCATTTGTTCATTTGTTCATCTGTTCATTTGTTCATTTCTTCATTTCTTCATTTCTTCATTTCTTCATTTGTTCATTTGTTCACTTGTTCATTTGTTCATTTGTTCATTTGTTCATTTGTTCATTTGTTCATTTGTTCATTTGTTCATTTGTTCATTTGTTCATTTGTTCATTTGTTTATTTGGTCATTTTTTCATTTGTTCACTTGTTCATTTGTTCATTTGTTCATTTGTTCATTTGTTGATTAGTTCCTTTGATCATTTGTTCATTTGTTCCTTTGTTCATTTGTTCATTTGTTCATTTGTTCGTTTGTTCAATTGTTCATTTGTTCACTTGTTCATTTGTTCATTTGTTCATTTGTTCATTTGTTCATTTGTTAATTTGTTCATTTGTTAATTTGTTCATTTGTTCATTTGTTCATTTGTTCATTTGTTCATTTGTTCATTTGTTAATTTGTTCATTTGTTCATTTGTTCATTTGTTCATTTGTTCATTTGTTCATTTGTTCACTTGTTCATTTTGTTCCTTTGTTCGTTTGTTCGTTTGTTCATTTGTTCATTTGTTCATTTGTACATGTGTTCATTTGTTCATTTGTACACGTGTTCATTTGTTCATTTGTTCATTTGTTAATTTGTTCAATTGATCCTTTGTTCATTTGTTCATTTGTTCGTTTGTTCCTTTGTTCATTTGTTCATTTGTTCATTTGTTCATTTGTTAATTTGTTATCTGATCATTTGTTCATATGTTCATTTGATTGTTTGTTCATTTCTCAACGTATTCATTTGTTCATTTGTTCATTTTTTCATTTGTTCACTTGTTCATTTGTTGATTTGTTCATTTGTTCTTTTGTTCATTCGTTCATTTGTTCATTTGTTGATTTGTTCATTTGTTGATTTGTTGATTTGTTCATTTGTTCATTTGTTCATCTGTTCATTTTTTCATTTCTCCATTTCTTCATTTCTTCATTTCTTCATTTCTTCATTTCTTCATTTCTTCATTTGTTCATTTGTTCATTTGTAAATTTGTTCATTTGTTCATTTGTTCATTTGTTCATTTGTTCATTTGTTCATTTGTTCATTTGTTCATTTGTTCATTTGTTCATTTGTTCATTTGGTCATTTGTTCATTTGTCCATTTGTTCATTTGTTCATTTGTTCATTAGTTCACTTGTTCATTTGTTCATTTGTTCATTTGTTCATTTGTTCATTTGTTCATACGTACATTTGTGCATCTTTTCATTTGTTCATTCGTCCATTTGTACATTTGTCCATTTGTTCAAATGATAATTCGTTCACTTGTTCATATGTTCACTTGATTGTTTCTTCATTCGTTAAATGGTTCATTTGACCATTTGTTCATTTGTCTACCCGATCATTTGTTCATTTGTTCATTTGTTCATATGTTAATTTGTCCATTTTTGGATTTGTTCATTTCTTCAATTCTTCATTTCTTAAGTTGTTCATTTGTTCATTTGTCCATTTGTTTATTTGTTCATTTGTTCATATGTTCATTTGATTGTTTCTACAATTCTCAACATATTCATTTGTTCATTTTTTCATTTGTTCATTTGTTCAATTGTTCATTTGTTCATTTGTTCATTTGATCATTTGTTCATTTGTTCATTTGTTCATTTGTTCATTTGTCCATTCGTTCGTTTGTTCATTTGTTCATTTGTTCATTTGTTCACTTGTTCATTTTGTTCCTTTGTTCGTTTGTTCGTTTGTTCATTTGTTCATTTGTACATGTGTTCATTTGTTCATTTGTACGTGTGTTCATTTGTTCATTTGTTCATTTGTTCAATTGATCCTTTGTTCATTTGTTCATTCTTTCGTTTGTTCATTTGTTCGTTTGTTCAATTGTTCATTTGTTCACTTGTTCATTTGTTCATTTGTTCATTTGTTCATGTGTTCATTTGTTCATTTGTTCATTTGTTCATTTGTTCATTTGTTCATTTGTTCACTTGTTCATTTTGTTCCTTTGTTCGTTTGTTCGTTTGTTCATTTGTTCATTTGTACATGTGTTCATTTGTTCATTTGTACACGTGTTCATTTGTTCATTTGTTCATTTGTTAATTTGTTCAATTGATCCTTTGTTCATTTGTTCATTTGTTCATTTGTTCATTTGTTTATTTGGTCATTTTTTCATTTGTTCACTTGTTCATTTGTTCACTTGTTCATTTGTTCATTTGTTGATTTGTTCATTTGTTGATTTGTTCATTTGTTCTTTTGTTCATTCGTTCATTTGTTCATTTGTTGATTTGTTCATTTGTTGATTTGTTCATTCGTTCATTCGTTCATTTGTTCATTTGTTCATTTGTTCATTTGTTCATTTGTTCATTTGTTCATTTGTTCATTTGTTCATTTGTTCATTTGTTCATTTGTTCATTTGTTCATTTGTTCATTTGTTCATTTGTTCATTTGTTCATTTGTTCATTTGTTCATTTGTTCATTTGTTCATTTGTTCATTTGTTCATCTGTTCATTTGTTCATTTCTTCATTTCTTCATTTCTTCATTTCTTCATTTCTTCATTTGTTCATTTGTTCATTTGTTCATTTGTTCATTTGTTCATTTGTTTATTTGTTCATTTGTTCATTTGTTCATTTGTTCATTTGTTCATTTGTTCATTTGTTCATTTGGTCATTTGTTCATTTGTTCATTTGTTCATTTGTTCATTTGTTCATTTGTTCATTTGTTCATTAGTTCACTTGTTCATTTGTTCATTTGTTCATTTGTTCATTTGTTCATTTGTTCATTTGTTCATATGTTAATTTGTCCATTTTTGGATTTGTTCATTTCTTCAATTCTTCATTTCTTAAGTTGTTCATTTGTTCATTTGTCCATTTGTTTATTTGTTCATTTGTTCATATGTTCATTTGATTGTTTGTACAATTCTCAACATATTCATTTGATCATTTGTTCATTTGTACATGTGTTCATTTGTTCATTTGTTAATTTGTTCAATTGATCCTTTGTTCATTTGTACATTTGTTCATTTGTTCATTTTTTCATTTGTTCATTTGTTCAATTGTTCATTTGTTCATTTGTTCATTTGATCATTTGTTCATTTGTTCATTTGTTCATTTCTTCATTTGTTCATTTGTTCATTTGTTCATTTGTTCATTTGTTCATTTGTTCATTTGTTCATTTGTTCTTTTGTTCATTTGTTCATTTGTTCATTTGTTCATTTGTTCATTTGTTCATTTGTTCATTTGTTCATTTGTTCATTTGTTCATTTGTTCATTTGTTCATTTGTTCATTTGTTCATTTGTCCATTCGTTCGTTTGTTCATTTCTTCAATTGATTCTTTGTTCATTTGTTCATTTGTTCATTTGTTCATTTGTTCAATTGTACATTTGTTCATTTGTTCATATGTACATTTGTGCATCTTTTCATTTGTTCATTCGTCCATTTGTACATTTGTTCATTTGTTCAATTGATAATTCGTTCATTTGTTCATATGTTCATTTGAATGTTTCTTCATTCGTTCAATGGTTCATTTGTTCATTTGTTCATTTGTCTACTCGCTCGTTTGTTCATTTGTTCATTTGTTTATTTGTTTATTGGTTCATTTGTTCATTTCTCGACTTATTCACTTGTGCATTTGTTCATTTGTTCATTTGTTCGTTTGTTCATTTGTTCAATTTGTTCACTTGTTCATTTGTTCATTTGTTCATTTGTTCATTTGTTCATTTGTTCATTTGTTCATTTGTTCATTTGTTCATTTGTCCATTCGTTCGTTTGTTCATTTGTTCACTTGTTCATTTGTTCATTTGTTCATTTGTTCATTTGTTCATTTGTTCATTTGTTCATTTGTCCATTCGTTCGTTTGTTCATTTGTTCGTTTGTTCATTTGTTCATTTGTACATTTGTTCATTTGTTCATTTGTACATTTGTTCATTTGTTCATTTGTTCATTTGTTCATTTGTTCATTTGTTCATTTGTTCATTTGTTCATTTGTTCATTTGTTTATTTGTTCATTTGTTAATTTGGTCATTTTTTCATTTGTTCACTTGTTCATTTGTTCATTTGTTCTTTTGTTCATTTGTTCATTTGTTCATTTGTTCATTTGTCCATTCGTTCGTTTGTTCATTTGTTCCTTTGTTCGTTTGTTCATTTGTTCATTTGTTCACTTGTTCATTTGTTCATTTGTTCATTTGTTAATTTGTTCGTTTGTTCATTTGTTCATTTGTTCACTTGTTCATTTGTTCATTTGTCCATTTGTTCATTTGTTCATTTGTTCATTTGTTCATTTGTTCATTTGTTCATTTGTTCATTTGTTCATTTGTCCATTCGTTCGTTTGTTCACTTGTTCACTTGTTCATTTGTTCATTTGTTCATTTGTTCATTTGTTCTTTTGTTCATTCGTTCATTTGTTCATTTGTTGATTTGTTCATTTGTTGATTTGTTCATTCGTTCATTTGTTCATTTGTTCATTTGTTGATTTGTTCATTTGTTGATTTGTTCATTCGTTCATTTGTTCATTTGTTCATTTGTTCATTTGTTCATTTGTTCATTTGTTCATATGTACATTTGTGCATCTTTTCATTTGTTCATTCGTCCATTTGTACATTTGTCCATTTGTCCAAATGATAATTCGTTCACTTGTTCATATGTTCATTTGATTGTTTCTTCATTCGTTAAATGGTTCATTTGACCATTTGTTCATTTGTCTACCCGCTCATTTGTTCATTTGTTCATTTGTTCATATGTTAATTTGTCCATTTTTGGATTTGTTCATTTCTTCAATTCTTCATTTCTTAAGTTGTTCATTTGTTCATTTGTCCATTTGTTTATTTGTTCATTTGTTCATATGTTCATTTGATTGTTTGTACAATTCTCAACATATTCATTTGATCATTTGTTCATTTGTACATGTGTTCATTTGTTCATTTGTTAATTTGTTCAATTGATCCTTTGTTCATTTGTACATTTGTTCATTTGTTCATTTTTTCATTTGTTCATTTGTTCAATTGTTCATTTGTTCATTTGTTCATTTGATCATTTGTTCATTTGTTCATTTGTTCATTTCTTCATTTGTTCATTTGTTCATTTGTTCATTTGTTCATTTGTTCATTTGTTCATTTGTTCTTTTGTTCATTTGTTCATTTGTTCATTTGTTCATTTGTTCATTTGTTCATTTGTTCATTTGTTCATTTGTTCATTTGTTCATTTGTTCATTTGTTCATTTGTTCATTTGTTCATTTGTTCATTTGTTCATTTGTTCATTTGTTCATTTGTTCATTTGTCCATTCGTTCGTTTGTTCATTTGTTCAATTGATTCTTTGTTCATTTGTTCATTTGTTCATTTGTTCATTTGTTCAATTGTACATTTGTTCATTTGTTCATATGTACATTTGTGCATCTTTTCATTTGTTCATTCGTCCATTTGTACATTTGTTCATTTGTTCAATTGATAATTCGTTCATTTGTTCATATGTTCATTTGAATGTTTCTTCATTCGTTCAATGGTTCATTTGTTCATTTGTTCATTTGTCTACTCGCTCGTTTGTTCATTTGTTCATTTGTTTATTTGTTTATTGGTTCATTTGTTCATTTCTCGACTTATTCACTTGTGCATTTGTTCATTTGTTCATTTGTTCATTTGTTCGTTTGTTCATTTGTTCATTTGTTCACTTGTTCATTTGTTCATTTGTTCATTTGTTCATTTGTTCATTTGTTCATTTGTTCATTTGTTCATTTGTTCATTTGTTCATTTGTTCATTTGTCCATTCGTTCGTTTGTTCATTTGTTCACTTGTTCATTTGTTCATTTGTTCATTTGTTCATTTGTTCATTTGTTCATTTGTTCATTTGTCCATTCGTTCGTTTGTTCATTTGTTCATTTGTTCGTTTGTTCATTTGTTCATTTGTACATTTGTTCATTTGTTCATTTGTACATTTGTTCATTTGTTCATTTGTTCATTTGTTCATTTGTTCATTTGTTCATTTGTTTATTTGTTCATTTGTTAATTTGGTCATTTTTTCATTTGTTCACTTGTTCATTTGTTCATTTGTTCTTTTGTTCATTTGTTCATTTGTTCATTTGTTCATTTGTCCATTCGTTCGTTTGTTCATTTGTTCCTTTGTTCGTTTGTTCATTTGTTCATTTGTTCACTTGTTCATTTGTTCATTTGTTCATTTGTTAATTTGTTCGTTTGTTCATTTGTTCATTTGTTCACTTGTTCATTTGTTCATTTGTCCATTTGTTCATTTGTTCATTTGTTCATTTGTTCATTTGTTCATTTGTTCATTTGTTCATTTGTTCATTTGTCCATTCGTTCGTTTGTTCACTTGTTCACTTGTTCATTTGTTCATTTGTTCATTTGTTCATTTGTTCATTTGTTCATTTGTTCATTTGTTCATTTGTTAATTTGGTCATTTTTTCATTTGTTCACTTGTTCATTTGTTCATTTGTTCTTTTGTTCATTTGTTCATTTGTTCATTTGTTCATTTGTCCATTCGTTCGTTTGTTCATTTGTTCATTTGTACATTCGTTCATTTGTACATTCGTTCATTTGTTCATTTGTTCATTTGTTCATTTGTTCATTTGTTCATTTGTTCATTTGTTCATTTGTTCATTTGTTCACTTGTTCATTTTGTTCCTTTGTTTGTTTGTTCGTTTGTTCATTTGTTCATTTGTACATGTGTTCATTTGTTCATTTGTACATGAGTTCATTTGTTCATTTGTACATGTGTTCATTTGTTCATTTGTTTATTTGTTCATTTGTTCAATTGATCCTTTGTTCATTTGTTCATTTGTTCATTTGTTCATTTGTTCATTTGTTCATTTGTTCATTTGTTGATTTGTTCATTTGTCCATTCGTTCGTTTGTTCATTTGTTCACTTGTTCATTTGTTCATTTGTTCATTTGTTCATTTGTTCATTTGTTCATTTGTTCATTTGTCCATTCGTTCGTTTGTTCATTTGTTCATTTGTTCGTTTGTTCATTTGTTCATTTGTACATTTGTTCATTTGTTCATTTGTTCATTTGTACATTTGTTCATTTGTTCATTTGTTCATTTGTTCATTTGTTCATTTGTTCATTTGTTCATTTGTTAATTTGGTCATTTTTTCATTTGTTCACTTGTTCATTTGTTCATTTGTTCTTTTGTTCATTTGTTCATTTGTTCATTTGTTCATTTGTCCATTCGTTCGTTTGTTCATTTGTTCCTTTGTTCGTTTGTTCATTTGTTCATTTGTTCACTTGTTCATTTGTTCATTTGTTCATTTGTTAATTTGTTCGTTTGTTCATTTGTTCATTTGTTCACTTGTTCATTTGTTCATTTGTTCATTTGTTCATTTGTTCATTTGTTCATTTGTTCATTTGTTCATTTGTTCATTTGTCCATTCGTTCGTTTGTTCACTTGTTCACTTGTTCATTTGTTCATTTGTTCATTTGTTCATTTGTTCATTTGTTCATTTGTTCATTTGTTCATTTGTTCATTTGTTCATTTGTTCATCTGTTCATTTGTTCATTTCTTCATTTCTTCATTTCTTCATTTCTTCATTTCTTCATTTCTTCATTTCTTCATTTGTTCATTTGTTCATTTGTTCATTTGTTCATTTGTTCATTTGTTCATTTGTTCATTTGTTCATTTGTTCATTTGTTCATTTGTTCATTTGTTCATTTGTTCATTTGTTTATTTGGTCATTTTTTCATTTGTTCACTTGTTCATTTGTTCATTTGTTGATTTGTTCATTTGTTCATTTGTTCCTTTGATCATTTGTTCATTTGTTCCTTTGTTCATTTGTTCATTTGTTCATTTGTTCGTTTGTTCAATTGTTCATTTGTTCACTTGTTCATTTGTTCATTTGTTCATTTGTTCATTTGTTCATTTGTTAATTTGTTCATTTGTTAATTTGTTCATTTGTTCATTTGTTCATTTGTTCATTTGTTCATTTGTTCATTTGTTCATTTGTTAATTTGTTCATTTGTTCATTTGTTCATTTGTTCATTTGATCATTTGTTCACTTGTTCATTTTGTTCCTTTGTTCGTTTGTTCGTTTGTTCATTTGTTCATTTGTTCATTTGTACATGTGTTCATTTGTTCATTTGTACACGTGTTCATTTGTTCATTTGTTCATTTGTTAATTTGTTCAATTGATCCTTTGTTCATTTGTTCATTTGTTCGTTTGTTCCTTTGTTCATTTGTTCATTTGTTCATTTGTTCATTTGTTAATTTGTTATCTGATCATTTGTTCATATGTTCATTTGATTGTTTGTTCATTTCTCAACGTATTCATTTGTTCATTTGTTCATTTTTTCATTTGTTCACTTGTTCATTTGTTCATTTGTTGATTTGTTCATTTGTTCTTTTGTTCATTCGTTCATTTGTTCATTTGTTGATTTGTTCATTTGTTGATTTGTTGATTTGTTCATTTGTTCATCTGTTCATTTTTTCATTTCTCCATTTCTTCATTTCTTCATTTCTTCATTTCTTCATTTGTTCATTTGTTCATTTGTTCATTTGTAAATTTGTTCATTTGTTCATTTGTTCATTTGTTCATTTGTTCATTTGTTCATTTGTTCATTTGTTCATTTGTTCATTTGTTCATTTGTTCATTTGGTCATTTGTTCATTTGTCCATTTGTTCATTTGTTCATTTGTTCATTAGTTCACTTGTTCATTTGTTCATTTGTTCATTTGTTCATTTGTTCATTTGTTCATACGTACATTTGTGCATCTTTTCATTTGTTCATTCGTCCATTTGTACATTTGTCCATTTGTTCAAATGATAATTCGTTCACTTGTTCATATGTTCACTTGATTGTTTCTTCATTCGTTAAATGGTTCATTTGACCATTTGTTCATTTGTCTACCCGCTCATTTGTTCATTTGTTCATTTGTTCATATGTTAATTTGTCCATTTTTGGATTTGTTCATTTCTTCAATTCTTCATTTCTTAAGTTGTTCATTTGTTCATTTGTCCATTTGTTTATTTGTTCATTTGTTCATATGTTCATTTGATTGTTTCTACAATTCTCAACATATTCATTTGTTCATTTTTTCATTTGTTCATTTGTTCAATTGTTCATTTGTTCATTTGTTCATTTGATCATTTGTTCATTTGTTCATTTGTTCATTTGTTCATTTGTCCATTCGTTCGTTTGTTCATTTGTTCATTTGTTCATTTGTTCACTTGTTCATTTTGTTCCTTTGTTCGTTTGTTCGTTTGTTCATTTGTTCATTTGTACATGTGTTCATTTGTTCATTTGTACGTGTGTTCATTTGTTCATTTGTTCATTTGTTCAATTGATCCTTTGTTCATTTGTTCATTCGTTCGTTTGTTCATTTGTTCGTTTGTTCAATTGTTCATTTGTTCACTTGTTCATTTGTTCATTTGTTCATTTGTTCATTTGTTCATTTGTTCATTTGTTCATTTGTTCATTTGTTCATTTGTTCACTTGTTCATTTTGTTCCTTTGTTCGTTTGTTCGTTTGTTCATTTGTTCATTTGTACATGTGTTCATTTGTTCATTTGTACACGTGTTCATTTGTTCATTTGTTCATTTGTTAATTTGTTCAATTGATCCTTTGTTCATTTGTTCATTTGTTCATTTGTTCATTTGTTCATTTGTTCATTTGTTCATTTGTTTATTTGGTCATTTTTTCATTTGTTCACTTGTTCATTTGTTCACTTGTTCATTTGTTCATTTGTTGATTTGTTCATTTGTTGATTTGTTCATTTGTTCTTTTGTTCATTCGTTCATTTGTTCATTTGTTGATTTGTTCATTTGTTGATTTGTTCATTCGTTCATTTGTTCATTTGTTCATTTGTTCATTTGTTCATTTGTTCATTTGTTCATTTGTTCATTTGTTCATTTGTTCATTTGTTCATTTGTTCATTTGTTCATTTGTTCATTTGTTCATTTGTTCATTTGTTCATTTGTTCATTTGTTCATTCGTTCATTTGTTCATTTGTTCATTAGTTCACTTGTTCATTTGTTCATTTGTTCATTTGTTCATTTGTTCATTTGTTCATTTGTTTATTTGTTCATTTGTTAATTTGGTCATTTTTTCATTTGTTCACTTGTTCATTTGTTCATTTGTTCTTTTGTTCATTTGTTCATTTGTTCATTTGTTCATTTGTCCATTCGTTCGTTTGTTCATTTGTTCCTTTGTTCGTTTGTTCATTTGTTCATTTGTACACTTGTTCATTTGTTCATTTGTTCATTTGTTAATTTGTTCGTTTGTTCATTTGTTCATTTGTTCACTTGTTCATTTGTTCATTTGTTCATTTGTTCATTTGTTCATTTGTTCATTTGTTCATTTGTTCATTTGTTCATTTGTTCATTTGTTCATTTGTTCATTTGTTCATTTGTTCGTTTGTTCAATTGTTCATTTGTTCACTTGTTCATTTGTTCATTTGTTCATTTGTTCATTTGTTCATTTGTTAATTTGTTCATTTGTTAATTTGTTCATTTGTTCATTTGTTCATTTGTTCATTTGTTCATTTGTTCATTTGTTCATTTGTTAATTTGTTCATTTGTTCATTTGTTCATTTGTTCATTTGATCATTTGTTCACTTGTTCATTTTGTTCCTTTGTTCGTTTGTTCGTTTGTTCATTTGTTCATTTGTTCATTTGTACATGTGTTCATTTGTTCATTTGTACACGTGTTCATTTGTTCATTTGTTCATTTGTTAATTTGTTCAATTGATCCTTTGTTCATTTGTTCATTTGTTCGTTTGTTCCTTTGTTCATTTGTTCATTTGTTCATTTGTTCATTTGTTAATTTGTTATCTGATCATTTGTTCATATGTTCATTTGATTGTTTGTTCATTTCTCAACGTATTCATTTGTTCATTTGTTCATTTTTTCATTTGTTCACTTGTTCATTTGTTCATTTGTTGATTTGTTCATTTGCTCTTTTGTTCATTCGTTCATTTGTTCATTTGTTGATTTGTTCATTTGTTGATTTGTTGATTTGTTCATTTGTTCATCTGTTCATTTTTTCATTTCTCCATTTCTTCATTTCTTCATTTCTTCATTTCTTCATTTGTTCATTTGTTCATTTGTTCATTTGTAAATTTGTTCATTTGTTCATTTGTTCATTTGTTCATTTGTTCATTTGTTCATTTGTTCATTTGTTCATTTGTTCATTTGTTCATTTGTTCATTTGGTCATTTGTTCATTTGTCCATTTGTTCATTTGTTCATTTGTTCATTAGTTCACTTGTTCATTTGTTCATTTGTTCATTTGTTCATTTGTTCATTTGTTCATACGTACATTTGTGCATCTTTTCATTTGTTCATTCGTCCATTTGTACATTTGTCCATTTGTTCAAATGATAATTCGTTCACTTGTTCATATGTTCACTTGATTGTTTCTTCATTCGTTAAATGGTTCATTTGACCATTTGTTCATTTGTCTACCCGCTCATTTGTTCATTTGTTCATTTGTTCATATGTTAATTTGTCCATTTTTGGATTTGTTCATTTCTTCAATTCTTCATTTCTTAAGTTGTTCATTTGTTCATTTGTCCATTTGTTTATTTGTTCATTTGTTCATATGTTCATTTGATTGTTTCTACAATTCTCAACATATTCATTTGTTCATTTTTTCATTTGTTCATTTGTTCAATTGTTCATTTGTTCATTTGTTCATTTGATCATTTGTTCATTTGTTCATTTGTTCATTTGTTCATTTGTCCATTCGTTCGTTTGTTCATTTGTTCATTTGTTCATTTGTTCACTTGTTCATTTTGTTCCTTTGTTCGTTTGTTCGTTTGTTCATTTGTTCATTTGTACATGTGTTCATTTGTTCATTTGTACGTGTGTTCATTTGTTCATTTGTTCATTTGTTCAATTGATCCTTTGTTCATTTGTTCATTCGTTCGTTTGTTCATTTGTTCGTTTGTTCAATTGTTCATTTGTTCACTTGTTCATTTGTTCATTTGTTCATTTGTTCATTTGTTCATTTGTTCATTTGTTCATTTGTTCATTTGTTCATTTGTTCACTTGTTCATTTTGTTCCTTTGTTCGTTTGTTCGTTTGTTCATTTGTTCATTTGTACATGTGTTCATTTGTTCATTTGTACACGTGTTCATTTGTTCATTTGTTCATTTGTTAATTTGTTCAATTGATCCTTTGTTCATTTGTTCATTTGTTCATTTGTTCATTTGTTCATTTGTTCATTTGTTCATTTGTTTATTTGGTCATTTTTTCATTTGTTCACTTGTTCATTTGTTCACTTGTTCATTTGTTCATTTGTTGATTTGTTCATTTGTTGATTTGTTCATTTGTTCTTTTGTTCATTCGTTCATTTGTTCATTTGTTGATTTGTTCATTTGTTGATTTGTTCATTCGTTCATTTGTTCATTTGTTCATTTGTTCATTTGTTCATTTGTTCATTTGTTCATTTGTTCATTTGTTCATTTGTTCATTTGTTCATTTGTTCATTTGTTCATTTGTTCATTTGTTCATTTGTTCATTTGTTCATTTGTTCATTTGTTCATTCGTTCATTTGTTCATTTGTTCATTAGTTCACTTGTTCATTTGTTCATTTGTTCATTTGTTCATTTGTTCATTTGTTCATTTGTTTATTTGTTCATTTGTTAATTTGGTCATTTTTTCATTTGTTCACTTGTTCATTTGTTCATTTGTTCTTTTGTTCATTTGTTCATTTGTTCATTTGTTCATTTGTCCATTCGTTCGTTTGTTCATTTGTTCCTTTGTTCGTTTGTTCATTTGTTCATTTGTACACTTGTTCATTTGTTCATTTGTTCATTTGTTAATTTGTTCGTTTGTTCATTTGTTCATTTGTTCACTTGTTCATTTGTTCATTTGTTCATTTGTTCATTTGTTCATTTGTTCATTTGTTCATTTGTTCATTTGTTCATTTGTTCATTTGTTCATTTGTTCATTTGTCCATTCGTTCGTTTGTTCACTTGTTCACTTGTTCATTTGTTCATTTGTTCATTTGTTCATTTGTTCATTTGTTCATTTGGTCATTTTTTCATTTGTTCACTTGTTCATTTGTTCATTTGTTCTTTTGTTCATTTGTTCATTTGTTCATTTGTTCATTTGTCCATTCGTTCGTTTGTTCATTTGTTCATTTGTACATTCGTTCATTTGTTCATTTGTTCATTTGTTCATTTGTTCATTTGTTCATTTGTTCATTTGTTCATTTGTTCATTTGTTCACTTGTTCATTTTGTTCCTTTGTTTGTTTGTTCGTTTGTTCATTTGTTCATTTGTACATGCGTTCATTTGTTCATTTGTACATGAGTTCATTTGTTCATTTGTACATGTGTTCATTTGTTCATTTGTTTATTTGTTCATTTGTTCAATTGATCCTTTGTTCATTTGTTCATTTGTTCATTTGTTCATTTGTTCATTTGTTCATTTGTTCATTTGTTCATTTGTTCATTTGTTCATTTGTTCATTTGTTCATTTGTCCATTCGTTCGTTTGTTCATTTGTTCACTTGTTCATTTGTTCATTTGTTCATTTGTTCATTTGTTCATTTGTTCATTTGTTCATTTGTTCATTTGTCCATTCGTTCGTTTGTTCATTTGTTCATTTGTTCGTTTGTTCATTTGTTCATTTGTACATTTGTTCATTTGTTCATTTGTTCATTTGTACATTTGTTCATTTGTTCATTTGTTCATTTGTTCATTTGTTCATTTGTTCATTTGTTCATTTGTTCATTTGTTAATTTGGTCATTTTTTCATTTGTTCACTTGTTCATTTGTTCATTTGTTCTTTTGTTCATTTGTTCATTTGTCCATTCGTTCGTTTGTTCATTTGTTCCTTTGTTCGTTTGTTCATTTGTTCATTTGTTCACTTGTTCATTTGTTCATTTGTTCATTTGTTAATTTGTTCGTTTGTTCATTTGTTCATTTGTTCACTTGTTCATTTGTTCATTTGTTCATTTGTTCATTTGTTCATTTGTTCATTTGTTCATTTGTTCATTTGTCCATTCGTTCGTTTGTTCACTTGTTCACTTGTTCATTTGTTCATTTGTTCATTTGTTCATTTGTTCATTTGTTCATTTGTTCATTTGTTCATTTGTTAATTTGGTCATTTTTTCATTTGTTCACTTGTTCATTTGTTCATTTGTTCTTTTGTTCATTTGTTCATTTGTTCATTTGTTCATTTGTTCATTCGTTCGTTTGTTCATTTGTTCATTTCTACATTCGTTCATTTGTTCATTTGTTCATTTGTTCATTTGTTCATTTGTTCATTTGTTCATTTGTTCACTTGTTCATTTTGTTCCTTTGTTTGTTTGTTCGTTTGTTCATTTGTTCATTTGTACATGTGTTCATTTGTTCATTTGTACATGAGTTCATTTGTTCATTTGTACATGTGTTCATTTGTTCATTTGTTTATTTGTTCATTTGTTCAATTGATCCTTTGTTCATTTGTTCATTAGTTCATTTGTTCATTTGTTCATTTGTTCACTTGTTCATTTTGTTCCTTTGTTCGTTTGTTCGTTTGTTCATTTGTTCATTTGTACATGTGTTCATTTGTTCATTTGTACATGTGTTCATTTGTTCATTTGTTCATTTGTTCAATTGATCCTTTGTTCATTTGTTCATTTGTTGATTTGTTCCTTTGATCATTTGTTCATTTGTTCCTTTGTTCATTTGTTCATTTGTTCATTTGTTGATTTTTTCATTTGTTGATTTGTTCATTTGTTCTTTTGTTCATTCGTTCATTTGTTCATTTGTTGATTTGTTCATTTGTTGATTTGTTCATTCGTTCATTTGTTCATTTGTTCATTTGTTCATTTGTTCATTTGTTCATTTGTTCATTTGTTCATTTGTTCATTTGTTCATTTGTTCATTTGTTCATTTGTTCATTTCTTCATTTGTTCATTTGTTCATTTGTTCATTTGTTCATTTGTTCATTTGTTCATTTGTTCATTTGTTCATTTGTTCATTTGTTCATTTGTTCATTTGTTCATTTGTTCATCTGTTCATTTGTTCATTTCTTCATTTCTTCATTTCTTCATTTGTTCATTTGTTCATTTGTTCATTTGTAAATTTGTTCATTTGTTCATTTGTTCATTTGTTCATTTGTTCATTTGTTCATTTGTTCATTTGTTCATTTGGTCATTTGTTCATTTGTTCATTTGTTCATTTGTTCATTTGTTCATTAGTTCATTAGTTCACTTGTTCATTTGTTCATTTGTTCATTTGTTCATTTGTTCATTTGTTCATATGTACATTTGTGCATCTTTTCATTTGTTCATTCGTCCATTTGTACATTTGTCCATTTGTTCAAATGATAATTCGTTCACTTGTTCATATGTTCATTTGATTGTTTCTTCATTCGTTAAATGGTTCATTTGACCATTTGTTCATTTGTCTACCCGCTCATTTGTTCATTTGTTCATATGTTAATTTGTCCATTTTTGGATTTGTTCATTTCTTCAATTCTTCATTTCTTAAGTTGTTCATTTGTTCATTTGTTCATTTGTTCATTTGTACATGTGTTCATTTGTTCATATGTTCATTTGATTGTTTGTACAATTCTCAACATATTCATTTGTTCATTTGTTCATTTGTACATGTGTTCATTTGTTCATTTGTTAATTTGTTCAATTGATCCTTTGTTCATTTGTACATTTGTTCATTTGTTCATTTTTTTCATTTGTTCATTTGTTCAATTGTTCATTTGTTCATTTGTTCATTTGATCATTAGTTCATTTGTTCATTTGTTCATTTGTCCATTCGTTCGTTTGTTCATTTGTTCACTTGTTCATTTTGTTCCTTTGTTCGTTTGTTCAATTGTTCATTTGTTCACTTGTTCATTTGTTCATTTGTTCATTTGTTCATTTGTTCATTTGTTCATTTGTTCATTTGTTTATTTGGTCATTTTTTCATTTGTCCACTTGTTCATTTGTTCATTTGTTCATTTGTTTATTTGGTCATTTTTTCATTTGTCCACTTGTTCATTTGTTCATTTGTTGATTTGTTCATTTGTTGATTTGTTCATTTGTTCTTTTGTTCATTCGTTCATTTGTTCATTTGTTGAGTTGTTCATTTGTTGATTTGTTCATTCGTTAATTTGTTCATTTGTTCATTTGTTCATTTGTTCATTTGTTCATTTGTTCATTTGTTCATTTGTTCATTTGGTCATTTGTTCATTTGTTCATTTGTCCATTTGTTCATTTGTTCATTTGTTCATTAGTTCACTTGTTCATTTGTTCATTTGTTCATTTGTTCATTTGTTCATTTGTTCATTTGTTCATTCGTTCGTTTGTTCATTTGATCGTTTGTTCAATTGTTCAATTGTTCACTTGTTCATTTGTTCATTTGTTCATTTGTTCATTTGTTCATTTGTTCATTTGTTCATTTGTTCATTTGTTCATTTGTTTATTTGTTCATTTGTTCATTTGTTCATTTGTTCATTTGTTCATTTGTTCATTTGTTCATTTGTTCATTTGTTCATTTGTTCATTTGTTCATTTGTTCATTTGTTCATTTGTCCATTCGTTCGTTTGTTCATTTGTTCAATTGATTCTTTGTTCATTTGTTCATTTGTTCAATTGTACATTTGTTCATTTGTTCATATGTACATTTGTGCATCTTTTCATTTGTTCATTCGTCCATTTGTACATTTGTTCATTTGTTCAATTGATAATTCGTTCATTTGTTCATATGTTCATTTGAATGTTTCTTCATTCGTTCAATGGTTCATTTGTTCATTTGTTCATTTGTCTACTCGCTCGTTTGTTCATTTGTTCATTTGTTTATTTGTTTATTGGTTCATTTGTTCATTTCTCGACTTATTCACTTGTGCATTTGTTCATTTGTTAATTTTTTCGTTTGTTCATTTGTTCATTTGTTCACTTGTTCATTTGTTCATTTATTCATTTGTTCATTTGTTCATTTGTTCATTTGTTCATTTGTTCATTTGTTCATTTGTTCATTTGTTCATTTGTTCATTTGTTCATTTGTTCATTTGTTCATTTGTTCATTTGTTCATCTGTTCATTTGTTCATTTCTTCATTTCTTCATTTGTTCATTTGTTCATTTGTTCATTTGTTCATTTGTTCATTTGTTCATTTGTTCATTTGTTCATTTGTTCATTTGTTCATTTGTTTATTTGGTCATTTTTTCATTTGTTCACTTGTTCATTTGTTCATTTGTTGATTTGTTCATTTGTTGATTTGTTCATTTGTTCTTTTGTTCATTCGTTCATTTGTTCATTTGTTGATTTGTTGATTTGTTCATTCGTTCATTTGTTCATTTGTTCATTTGTTCATTTGTTCATTTGTTCATTTGTTCATTTGTTCATTTGTTCATTTGTTCATTTGTTCATTTGTTCATTTGTTCATTTTTTCGTTTGTTCATTTGTTCATTTGTTCACTTGTTCATTTGTTCATTTATTCATTTGTTCATTTGTTCATTTGTTCATTTGTTCATTTGTTCATTTGTTCATTTGTACATGTGTTCATTTGTTCATATGTTCATTTGATTGTTTGTACAATTCTCAACATATTCATTTGTTCATTTGTTCATTTGTACATGTGTTCATTTGTTCATTTGTTAATTTGTCAATTGATCCTTTGTTCATTTGTACATTTGTTCATTTGTTCATTTTTTCATTTGTTCATTTGTTCAATTGTTCATTTGTTCATTTGTTCATTTGATCATTAGTTCATTTGTTCATTTGTTCATTTGTCCATTCGTTCGTTTGTTCATTTGTTCACTTGTTCATTTTGTTCCTTTGTTCGTTTGTTCAATTGTTCATTTGTTCACTTGTTCATTTGTTCATTTGTTCATTTGTTCATTTGTTCATTTGTTCATTTGTTTATTTGGTCATTTTTTCATTTGTCCACTTGTTCATTTGTTCATTTGTTGATTTGTTCATTTGTTGATTTGTTCATTTGTTCTTTTGTTCATTCGTTCATTTGTTCATTTGTTGAGTTGTTCATTTGTTGATTTGTTCATTCGTTAATTTGTTCATTTGTTCATTTGTTCATTTGTTCATTTGTTCATTTGTTCATTTGTTCATTTGTTCATTTGGTCATTTGTTCATTTGTTCATTTGTCCATTTGTTCATTTGTTCATTTGTTCATTAGTTCACTTGTTCATTTGTTCATTTGTTCATTTGTTCATTTGTTCATTTGTTCATTTGTTCATTCGTTCGTTTGTTCATTTGTTCGTTTGTTCAATTGTTCAATTGTTCACTTGTTCATTTGTTCATTTGTTCATTTGTTCATTTGTTCATTTGTTCATTTGTTCATTTGTTTATTTGTTCATTTGTTCATTTGTTCATTTGTTCATTTGTTCATTTGTTCATTTGTTCATTTGTTCATTTGTTCATTTGTTCATTTGTTCATTTGTTCATTTGTTCATTTGTTCATTTGTCCATTCGTTCGTTTGTTCATTTGTTCAATTGATTCTTTGTTCATTTGTTCATTTGTTCAATTGTACATTTGTTCATTTGTTCATATGTACATTTGTGCATCTTTTCATTTGTTCATTCGTCCATTTGTACATTTGTTCATTTGTTCAATTGATAATTCGTTCATTTGTTCATATGTTCATTTGAATGTTTCTTCATTCGTTCAATGGTTCATTTGTTCATTTGTTCATTTGTCTACTCGCTCGTTTGTTCATTTGTTCATTTGTTTATTTGTTTATTGGTTCATTTGTTCATTTCTCGACTTATTCACTTGTGCATTTGTTCATTTGTTAATTTTTTCGTTTGTTCATTTGTTCATTTGTTCACTTGTTCATTTGTTCATTTATTCATTTGTTCATTTGTTCATTTGTTCATTTGTTCATTTGTTCATTTGTTCATTTGTTCATTTGTTCATTTGTTCATTTGTTCATTTGTTCATTTGTTCATTTGTTCATTTGTTCATCTGTTCATTTGTTCATTTCTTCATTTCTTCATTTCTTCATTTGTTCATTTGTTCATTTGTTCATTTGTTCATTTGTTCATTTGTTCATTTGTTCATTTGTTCATTTGTTCATTTGTTCATTTGTTCATTTGTTCATTTGTTCATTTGTTCATTTGTTCATTTGTTCATTTGTTCATTTGTTTATTTGGTCATTTTTTCATTTGTTCACTTGTTCATTTGTTCATTTGTTGATTTGTTCATTTGTTGATTTGTTCATTTGTTCTTTTGTTCATTCGTTCATTTGTTCATTTGTTGATTTGTTGATTTGTTCATTCGTTCATTTGTTCATTTGTTCATTTGTTCATTTGTTCATTTGTTCATTTGTTCATTTGTTCATTTGTTCATTTGTTCATTTGTTCATTTGTTCATTTGTTCATTTTTTCGTTTGTTCATTTGTTCATTTGTTCACTTGTTCATTTGTTCATTTATTCATTTGTTCATTTGTTCATTTGTTCATTTGTTCATTTGTTCATTTGTTCATTTGTTCATTTGTTCATTTGTTCATTTGTTCATTTGTTCATTTGTTCATTTGTTCATTTGTTCATTTGTTCATTTGTTCATTTGTTCATCTGTTCATTTGTTCATTTCTTCATTTCTTCATTTCTTCATTTCTTCATTTCTTCATTTGTTCATTTGTTCATTTGTTCATTTGTTCATTTGTTCATTTGTTCATTTGTTCATTTGTTCATTTGTTCATTTGTTTATTTGGACACTTTTTCATTTGTTCACTTGTTCATTTGTTCATTTGTTGATTTGTTCATTTGTTGATTTGTTCATTTGTTCATTCGTTCATTTGTTCATTTGTTGATTTGTTCATTTGTTGATTTGTTCATTCGTTCATTTGTTCATTTGTTCATTTGTTCATTTGTTCATTTGTTCCTTTGTTCATTTGATCATTTGTTCATTTGTTCATTTGTTGATTTGTTGATTTGTTCTTTTGTTCATTCGTTCATTTGTTCATTTGTTCATTTGTTGATTTGTTCATTCGTTCATTTGTTCATTTGTTCATTTGTTCATTTGTTCATTTGTTCATTTGTTCATTTGTTCATTTGTTCATTTGTTCATTTGTTCATTTGTTCATTTGTTCATTTGTTCATTTGTTCATTTGTTTATTTGTTCATTTGTTCATTTGTTCATTTGTTACTTTGTTCATTTGTTCATTTGTTCATTTGTTCATTTGTTCATTTGTTCATTTGTTCATTTGTTCATTTGTTCATTTGTTCATCTGTTCATTTGTTCATTTCTTCATTTCTTCATTTCTTCATTTCTTCATTTCTTCATTTCTTCATTTGTTCATTTGTTCATTTGTTCATTTGTAAATTTGTTCATTTCTTCATTTCTTCATTTCTTCATTTCTTCATTTGTTCATTTGTTCATTTGTTCATTTGTTCATTTGTTCATTTGTTCATTTGTTCATTTGTTCATTTGTTCATTTGGTCATTTGTTCATTTGTTCATTTGTTCATTTGTTCATTTGTTCATTTGTTCATTTGTTCATTAGTTCACTTGTTCATTTGTTCATTGGTTCATTTGTTCATTGGTTCATTTGTTCATATGTACATTTGTGCATCTTTTCATTTTTTCATTCGTCCATTTGTACATTTGTCCATTTGTTCAAATGATAATTCGTTCACTTGTTCATATGTTCATTTGATTGTTTCTTCATTCGTTAAATGGTTCATTTGACCATTTGTTCATTTGTCTACCCGCTCATTTGTTCATTTGTTCATTTGTTCATATGTTAATTTGTCCATTTTTGGATTTATTCATTTCTTCAATTCTTCATTTCTTAAGTTGTTCATTTGTTCATTTGTCCATTTGTTTATTTGTTCATTTGTTCATATGTTCATTTGATTGTTTGTACAATTCTCAACATATTCATTTGTTCATTTGTTCATTTGTACATGTGTTCATTTGTTCATTTGTTAATTTGTTCAATTGATCCTTTGTTCATTTGTTCATTTTTTCATTTGTTCATTTGTTCAATTGTTCAATTGTTCATTTGTTCATTTGATCATTTGTTCATTTGTTCATTTGTTCATTTGTTCATTTGTCCATTCGTTCGTTTGTTCATTTGTTCATTTGTTCATTTGTTCATTTGTTCACTTGTTCATTTTGTTCCTTTGTTCGTTTGTTCGTTTGTTCATTTGTTCATTTGTACATGTGTTCATTTGTTCATTTGTACATGTGTTCATTTGTTCATTTGTTCATTTGTTCATTTGTTCAATTGATCCTTTGTTCATTTGTTCATTCGTTCGTTTGTTCATTTGTTCATTTGTTCATTTGTTCGTTTGTTCAATTGTTCATTTGTTCACTTGTTCATTTGTTCATTTGTTCATTTGTTCATTTGTTCATTTGTTCATTTGTTCATTTGTTCATTTGATCATTTGTTCATTTGTTCATTTGTTCACTTGTTCATTTTGTTCCTTTGTTCGTTTGTTCGTTTGTTCATTTGTTCATTTGTACATGTGTTCATTTGTTCATTTGTACACGTGTTCATTTGTTCATTTGTTCATTTGTTAATTTGTTCAATTGATCCTTTGTTAATTTGTTCATTTGTTCCTTTGTTCATTTGTTCATTTGTTCATTTGTTAATTTGTTATTTGATCATTTGTTCATATGTTCATTTGATTGTTTGTTCATTTCTCAACGTATTCATTTATTCATTTGTTCATTTGTTCATTTGTTCATTTGTACATTTGTTCATTTGTTCATTTGTTTATTGGTTCATTTGTTCATTTGTTCATTTGTTCATTTGTTCATTTGTTCATTTTTTCATTTTTTCATTTGTTCATTTGTTCATTTGTTCATTTGTTCATTTGTTCATTTGTTCATTTGTTCATTTGTTCATTTGTTCATTTGTTCATTTGTTCATTTGTTCATTTGTTCATTTGTTCATTTGTTCATTTGTTCATTTGTTCATTTGTTCATTTGTTCATTTGTTCATTTGTTCATTTGTTCATTTGTTCATTTGTTCATTTGTTCATTTGTTCATTTGTTCATTTGTTCATTTGTTCATTTGTTCATTTGTTCATTTGTTCATTTGTCCATTCGTTCGTTTGTTCATTTGTTCACTTGTTCATTTGTTCATTTGTTCATTTGTTCATTTGTTCATTTGTCCATTCGTTCGTTTGTTCATTTGTTCATTTGTTCATTTGTTCGTTTGTTCATTTGTTCATTTGTACATTTGTTCATTTGTTCATTTGTACATTTGTTCATTTGTTCATTTGTTCATTTGTTCATTTGTTCATTTGTTCATTTGTTCATTTGTTCATTTGTTCATTTGTTCATTTGTTCATTTGTTAATTTGGTCATTTTTTCATTTGTTCACTTGTTCATTTGTTCATTTGTTCTTTTGTTCATTTGTTCATTTGTTCATTTGTTCATTTGTCCATTCGTTCGTTTGTTCATTTGTTCATTTGTTCGTTTGTTCATTTGTTCATTTGTTCACTTGTTCATTTGTTCATTTGTTCATTCGTTCATTTGTTCATTTGTTCATTTGTTCATTTGTTCATTTGTTCATTTGTTCATTTGTTCATTTGTTCACTTGTTCATTTTGTTCCTTTGTTTGTTTGTTCGTTTGTTCGTTTGTTCATTTGTTCATTTGTACATGTGTTCATTTGTTCATTTGTACATGAGTTCATTTGTTCATTTGTACATGTGTTCATTTGTTCATTTGTTCATTTGTTCCTTTGATCATTTGATCATTTGTTCCTTTGTTCATTTGTTCATTTGTTCATTTGCTCATTTGTTAATTTGTTATTTGATCATTTGTTCATATGTTCATTTGATTGTTTGTTCATTTCTCAACGTATTCATTTGTTCACTTGTTCATTTGTACATTTGTTCATTTGTTCATTTGTTTATTTGATTATTGGTTCATTTGTTCACTTGTTCATTTGTTCATTTGTTCATTTGTTCATTTGTTCATTAGTTCATTTGTCCATTCGTTCGTTTGTTCATTTGTTCATTTGTTCATTTGTTCATTTGTTCATTTGTTCATTTGTTCATTTGTTCATTTCTCAACGTATTCATTTGTGCATTTGTGCATTTGTTCATTTGTTCATTTGTTCATTTGTTCATTTGTTCATTTGTTCATTTGTTCATTTGTTCATTTGTTCATTTGTTCATTTGTTCATTTGTTCATTTTTTAATTTGTTCATTTGTTCATTTTTTAATTTGTTCATTTGTTCACTTGTTCATTTGTTCATTTGTTCATTTGTTCATTTGTTCATTTGTTCATTTGTTCAGTTGTTTATTTGCTCATTTGTTCATTTGTCCATTCGTTCGTTTGTTCATTTGTTCATTTGTTCATTTGTTCGTTTGTTCATGTGTTCATTTGTTCATTTTTTCATTTGTTCATTTTTTCACTTGTTCATTTGTTTATTGGTTCATTCGTTCATTTGTTCATTTGTTCATTTGTTCATTTGTTCATTTGTTCATTTTTCATTTGTTCATTTTTTCACTTGTTCATTTGTTCATTTGTTCATTTGTTCATTTGTTCATTTGTTCATTTGTTCATTTGTTCATTTGTTCATTTGTTCACTTGTTCATTTTGTTCCTTTGTTCGTTTGTTCGTTTGTTCGTTTGTTCGTTTGTACATGTGTTCATTTGTTCATTTGTTCATTTGTTCATTTGTTCATTTGTTCATTTGTTCATTTGTTCATTTGTTCTTTTGTTCATTCGTTCATTTGTTCATTTGTTGATTTGTTGATTTGTTCATTCGTTCATTTGTTCATTTGTTCATTTGTTCATTTGTTCATTTGTTCATTTGTTCATTTGTTCATTTGTTCATTTGTTCATTTGTTCATTTGTTAATTTTTTCGTTTGTTCATTTGTTCATTTGTTCACTTGTTCATTTGTTCATTTATTCATTTGTTCATTTGTTCATTTGTTCATTTGTTCATTTGTTCATTTGATCATTTGTTCATTTGTTCATTTGTTCACTTGTTCATTTTGTTCCTTTGTTCGTTTGTTCGTTTGTTCATTTGTTCATTTGTACATGTGTTCATTTGTTCATTTGTACACGTGTTCATTTGTTCATTTGTTCATTTGTTAATTTGTTCAATTGATCCTTTGTTAATTTGTTCATTTGTTCCTTTGTTCATTTGTTCATTTGTTCATTTGTTAATTTGTTATTTGATCATTTGTTCATATGTTCATTTGATTTTTTGTTCATTTCTCAACGTGTTCATTTATTCATTTGTTCATTTGTTCATTTGTTCATTTGTACATTTGTTCATTTGTTCATTTGTTTATTTGTTTATTGGTTCATTTGTTCATTTGTTCATTTGTTCATTGGTTCATTTTTTCATTTTTTCATTTGTTCATTTGTTCATTTGTTCATTTGTTCATTTGTTCATTTGTTCATTTGTTCATTTGTTCATTTGTTCATTTGTTCATTTGTTCATTTGTTCATTTGTTCACTTGTTCATTTGTTCATTTGTTCATTTGTTCATTTGTTCATTTGTTCATTTGTTCATTTGTTCATTTGTTCATATGTACATTTGTGCATCTTTTCATTTGTTCATTCGTCCATTTGTACATTTGTCCATTTGTTCAAATGATAATTCGTTCACTTGTTCATATGTTCATTTGATTGTTTCTTCATTCGTTAAATGGTTCATTTGACCATTTGTTCATTTGTCTACCCGCTCATTTGTTCATTTGTTCATTTGTTCATATGTTAATTTGTCCATTTTTGGATTTGTTCATTTCTTCAATTCTTCATTTCTTAAGTTGTTCATTTGTTCATTTGTCCATTTGTTTATTTGTTCATTTGTTCATATGTTCATTTGATTGTTTGTACAATTCTCAACATATTCATTTGTTCATTTTTTCATTTGTTCATTTGTTCAATTGTTCATTTGTTCATTTGTTCATTTGATCATTTGTTCATTTGTTCATTTGTTCATTTGTTCATTTGTCCATTCGTTCGTTTGTTCATTTGTTCATTTGTTCATTTGTTCATTTGTTCACTTGTTCATTTTGTTCCTTTGTTCGTTTGTTCGTTTGTTCGTTTGTTCGTTTGTTCATTTGTTCATTTGTACATGTGTTCATTTGTTCATTTGTACGTGTGTTCATTTGTTCATTTGTTCATTTGTTCAATTGATCCTTTGTTCATTTGTTCATTCGTTCGTTTGTTCATTTGTTCGTTTGTTCAATTGTTCAATTGTTCACTTGTTCATTTGTTCATTTGTTCATTTGTTCATTTGTTCATTTGTTCATTTGTTCATTTGTTCATTTGTTCATTTGTTCATTTGTTCATTTGTTCATTTGTTCACTTGTTCATTTTGTTCCTTTGTTCCTTTGTTCCTTTGTTCGTTTGTTCGTTTGTTCGTTTGTTCATTTGTACATGTGTTCATTTGTTCATTTGTACATGTGTTCATTTGTTCATTTGTTCATTTGTTAATTTGTTCAATTGATCCTTTGTTCATTTGTTCATTTGTTCATTTGTTCCCTTGTTCATTTGTTCATTTGTTCATTTGTTAATTTGTTATTTGATCATTTGTTCATATGTTCATTTGATTGTTTGTTCATTTCTCAACGTATTCAATTTGTTCATTTGTTCATTTGTTCATTTGTTTATTTGTACATTTGTTCATTTGTTCATTTGTTTATTTGTTTATTGGTTCATTTGTTCATTTGTTCATTTGTTCATTTGTTCATTTGTTCATTTGTTCATTTTTTCATTTTTTCATTTGTTCATTTGTTCATTTGTTCATTTGTTCATTTGTTCATTTGTTCATTTGTTCATTTGTTCATTTGTTCATTTGTTCATTTGTTCATTTGTTCATTTGTTCATTTGTTCATTTGTTCATTTGTTCATTTGTTCATTTGTTCATTTGTTCATTTGTTCATTTGTTCATTTGTTCATTTGTTCATTTGTTCATTTGTTCATTTGTTCATTTGTTCATTTGTTTATTTGTTCATTTGTTCATTTGTTCATTTGTTCATTTGTTCATTTGTTCATTTGTTCATTTGTTCATTTGTTCATTTGTTCATTTGTTCATTTGTTCATTTGTTCATTTGTTCATTTGTTCATTTGTTCATTTGTTCATTTGTTCATTTGTTCATTTGTTCATTTGTTCATTTGGCCATTCGTTCGTTTGTTCATTTGTTCAATTGATTCTTTGTTCATTTGTTCATTTGTTCATTTGTTCAATTGTACATTTGTTCATTTGTTCATATGTACATTTGTGCATCTTTTCATTTGTTCATTCGTCCATTTGTACATTTGTTCATTTGTTCAATTGATAATTCGTTCATTTGTTCATATGTTCATTTGAATGTTTCTTCATTCGTTCAATGGTTCATTTGTTCATTTGTTCATTTGTCTACTCGCTCGTTTGTTCATTTGTTCATTTGTTTATTTGTTTATTGGTTCATTTGTTCATTTCTCGACTTATTCACTTGTGCATTTGTTCATTTGTTAATTTTTTCGTTTGTTCATTTGTTCATTTGTTCACTTGTTCATTTGTTCATTTATTCATTTGTTCATTTGTTCATTTGTTCATTTGTTCATTTGTTCATTTGTTCATTTGTTCATTTGTTCATTTGTTCATTTGTTCATTTGTTCATTTGTTCATTTGTTCATTTGTTCATTTGTTCATTTGTTCATTTGTTCATTTGTTCATTTGTTCATTTGTTCATTTGTTCATTTGTTCATTTGTTCATTTGTTCATCTGTTCATTTGTTCATTTCTTCATTTCTTCATTTCTTCATTTGTTCATTTGTTCATTTGTTCATTTGTTCATTTGTTCATTTGTTCATTTGTTCATTTGTTCATTTGTTCATTTGTTCATTTGTTCATTTGTTCATTTGTTCATTTGTTCATTTGTTCATTTGTTCATTTGTTCATTTGTTCATTTGTTCATTTGTTCATTTGTTCATTTGTTCATTTGTTCATTTGTTCATTTGTTCATTTGTTTATTTGGTCATTTTTTCATTTGTTCACTTGTTCATTTGTTCATTTGTTGATTTGTTCATTTGTTCTTTTGTTCATTCGTTCATTTGTTCATTTGTTGATTTGTTGATTTGTTCATTCGTTCATTTGTTCATTTGTTCGTTTGTTCATTTGTTCATTTGTTCATTTGTTCATTTGTTCATTTGTTAATTTTTTCGTTTGTTCATTTGTTCATTTGTTCACTTGTTCATTTGTTCATTTATTCATTTGTTCATTTGTTCATTTGTTCATTTGTTCATTTGTTCATTTGTTCATCTGTTCATTTCTTCATTTCTTCATTTCTTCATTTCTTCATTTCTTCATTTCTTCATTTCTTCATTTGTTCATTTGTTCATTTGTTCATTTGTTCATTTGTTCATTTGTTCATTTGTTCATTTGTTCATTTGTTCATTTGTTCAATTGTTCATTTGTTCATTTGTTCATTTGTTCATTTGTTCATTTGTTCATTTGTTCATTTGTTCATTTGTTCATTTGTTTATTTGGACACTTTTTCATTTGTTCACTTGTTCATTTGTTCATTTGTTGATTTGTTCATTTGTTGATTTGTTCATTTGTTCTTTTGTTCATTCGTTCATTTGTTCATTTGTTGATTTGTTCATTTGTTGATTTGTTCATTCGTTCATTTGTTCATTTGTTCATATGTTCATTTGTTCATTTGTTCATTTGTTCATTTGTTCATTTGTTCATTTGTTTATTTGGACACTTTTTCATTTGTTCACTTGTTCATTTGTCCATTTGTTCATTTGTTCATTTGTTCATTTGTTCATTTGTTCGTTTGTTCGTTTGTTCATTTGTTTATTTGGACACTTTTTCATTTGTTCACTTGTTCATTTGTTCATTTGTTGATTTGTTCATTTGTTGATTTGTTCATTTGTTCTTTTGTTCATTCGTTCATTTGTTCATTTGTTGATTTGTTCATTTGTTGATTTGTTCATTCGTTCATTTGTTCATTTGTTCATTTGTTCATTTGTTCATTTGTTCATTTGTTCATTTGTTTATTTGGACACTTTTTCATTTGTTCACTTGTTCATTTGTTCATTTGTTGATTTGTTCATTTGTTGATTTGTTCATTTGTTCTTTTGTTCATTCGTTCATTTGTTCATTTGTTGATTTGTTCATTTGTTGATTTGTTCATTCGTTCATTTGTTCATTTGTTCATATGTTCATTTGTTCATTTGTTCATTTGTTCATTTGTTCATTTGTTCATTTGTTTATTTGGACACTTTTTCATTTGTTCACTTGTTCATTTGTCCATTTGTTCATTTGTTCATTTGTTCATTTGTTCATTTGTTCGTTTGTTCGTTTGTTCGTTTGTTCATTTGTTCACTTGTTCATTTGTTCATTTGTTCATTAGTTCATTTGTTCATTTGTTCATTTGTTCATTTGTTCCTTTGATCATTTGTTCATTTGTTCCTTTGTTCATTTGATCATTTGTTCATTTGTTCATTTGTTGATTTGTTCATTTGTTGATTTGTTGATTTGTTCTTTTGTTCATTCGTTCATTTGTTCATTTGTTGATTTGTTCATTTGTTCGTTTGTTCGTTTGTTCGTTTGTTCATTTGTTCACTTGTTCATTTGTTCATTTGTTCATTAGTTCATTTGTTCATTTGTTCATTTGTTCATTTGTTCCTTTGATCATTTGTTCATTTGTTCCTTTGTTCATTTGATCATTTGTTCATTTGTTCATTTGTTGATTTGTTCATTTGTTGATTTGTTGATTTGTTCTTTTGTTCATTCGTTCATTTGTTCATTTGTTGATTTGTTCATTTGTTGATTTGTTCATTCGTTCATTTGTTCATTTGTTCATTTGTTCACTTGTTCATTTGTTCATTTATTCATTTGTTCATTTGTTCATTTGTTCATTTGTTCATTTGTTCATTTGTTCATTTGTTCATTTGTTCATTTGTTCATTTGTTCATTTGTTCATTTGTTCATTTGTTCATTTGTTCATTTGTTCATTTGTTCATTTGTTCATTTGTTCATTTGTTCATTTGTTCATTTGTTCATTTGTTCATTTGTTCATTTGTTCATTTGTTCATTTGTTCATTTGTTCATATGTACATTTGTGCATCTTTTCATTTGTTCATTCGTCCATTTGTACATTTGTCCATTTGTTCAAATGATAATTCGTTCACTTGTTCATATGTTCATTTGATTGTTTCTTCATTCGTTAAATGGTTCATTTGACCATTTGTTCATTTGTCTACCCGCTCATTTGTTCATTTGTTCATTTGTTCATATGTTAATTTGTCCATTTTTGGATTTATTCATTTCTTCAATTCTTCATTTCTTAAGTTGTTCATTTGTTCATTTGTCCATTTGTTTATTTGTTCATTTGTTCATATGTTCATTTGATTGTTTGTACAATTCTCAACATATTCATTTGTTCATTTGTTCATTTGTACATGTGTTCATTTGTTCATTTGTTCATTTGTTCAATTGATCCTTTGTTCATTTGTTCATTTTTTCATTTGTTCATTTGTTCATTTGTTCATTTGTTCATTTGTTCATTTGTTCATTTGTTCATTTGTTCATTTGTTCATTTGTTCATTTGTTCATTTGTTCATTTGTTCATTTGTTCATTTGTTCATTTGTTCATTTGTTCATTTGTTTATTTGTTCATTTGTTCATTTGTTCATTTGTTCATTTGTTCATTTGTTCATTTGTTCATTTGTTCATTTGTTCATTTGTTCATTTGTTCATTTGTTCATTTGTTCATTTGTTCATTTGTTCATTTGTTCATTTGTTCATTTGTTCATTTGTTCATTTGTTCATTTGTTCATTTGTTCATTTGGCCATTCGTTCGTTTGTTCATTTGTTCAATTGATTCTTTGTTCATTTGTTCATTTGTTCATTTGTTCAATTGTACATTTGTTCATTTGTTCATATGTACATTTGTGCATCTTTTCATTTGTTCATTCGTCCATTTGTACATTTGTTCATTTGTTCAATTGATAATTCGTTCATTTGTTCATATGTTCATTTGAATGTTTCTTCATTCGTTCAATGGTTCATTTGTTCATTTGTTCATTTGTCTACTCGCTCGTTTGTTCATTTGTTCATTTGTTTATTTGTTTATTGGTTCATTTGTTCATTTCTCGACTTATTCACTTGTGCATTTGTTCATTTGTTAATTTTTTCGTTTGTTCATTTGTTCATTTGTTCACTTGTTCATTTGTTCATTTATTCATTTGTTCATTTGTTCATTTGTTCATTTGTTCATTTGTTCATTTGTTCATTTGTTCATTTGTTCATTTGTTCATTTGTTCATTTGTTCATTTGTTCATTTGTTCATTTGTTCATTTGTTCATTTGTTCATTTGTTCATTTGTTCATTTGTTCATTTGTTCATTTGTTCATTTGTTCATTTGTTCATTTGTTCATCTGTTCATTTGTTCATTTCTTCATTTCTTCATTTCTTCATTTGTTCATTTGTTCATTTGTTCATTTGTTCATTTGTTCATTTGTTCATTTGTTCATTTGTTCATTTGTTCATTTGTTCATTTGTTCATTTGTTCATTTGTTCATTTGTTCATTTGTTCATTTGTTCATTTGTTCATTTGTTCATTTGTTCATTTGTTCATTTGTTCATTTGTTTATTTGGTCATTTTTTCATTTGTTCACTTGTTCATTTGTTCATTTGTTGATTTGTTCATTTGTTCTTTTGTTCATTCGTTCATTTGTTCATTTGTTGATTTGTTGATTTGTTCATTCGTTCATTTGTTCATTTGTTCGTTTGTTCATTTGTTCATTTGTTCATTTGTTCATTTGTTCATTTGTTAATTTTTTCGTTTGTTCATTTGTTCATTTGTTCACTTGTTCATTTGTTCATTTATTCATTTGTTCATTTGTTCATTTGTTCATTTGTTCATTTGTTCATTTGTTCATCTGTTCATTTCTTCATTTCTTCATTTCTTCATTTCTTCATTTCTTCATTTCTTCATTTGTTCATTTGTTCATTTGTTCATTTGTTCATTTGTTCATTTGTTCATTTGTTCATTTGTTCATTTGTTCATTTGTTCAATTGTTCATTTGTTCATTTGTTCATTTGTTCATTTGTTCATTTGTTCATTTGTTCATTTGTTCATTTGTTCATTTGTTCATTTGTTTATTTGGACACTTTTTCATTTGTTCACTTGTTCATTTGTTCATTTGTTGATTTGTTCATTTGTTGATTTGTTCATTTGTTCTTTTGTTCATTCGTTCATTTGTTCATTTGTTGATTTGTTCATTTGTTGATTTGTTCATTCGTTCATTTGTTCATTTGTTCATATGTTCATTTGTTCATTTGTTCATTTGTTCATTTGTTCATTTGTTCATTTGTTTATTTGGACACTTTTTCATTTGTTCACTTGTTCATTTGTCCATTTGTTCATTTGTTCATTTGTTCATTTGTTCATTTGTTCGTTTGTTCGTTTGTTCATTTGTTTATTTGGACACTTTTTCATTTGTTCACTTGTTCATTTGTTCATTTGTTGATTTGTTCATTTGTTGATTTGTTCATTTGTTCTTTTGTTCATTCGTTCATTTGTTCATTTGTTGATTTGTTCATTTGTTGATTTGTTCATTCGTTCATTTGTTCATTTGTTCATTTGTTCATTTGTTCATTTGTTCATTTGTTCATTTGTTTATTTGGACACTTTTTCATTTGTTCACTTGTTCATTTGTTCATTTGTTGATTTGTTCATTTGTTGATTTGTTCATTTGTTCTTTTGTTCATTCGTTCATTTGTTCATTTGTTGATTTGTTCATTTGTTGATTTGTTCATTCGTTCATTTGTTCATTTGTTCATATGTTCATTTGTTCATTTGTTCATTTGTTCATTTGTTCATTTGTTCATTTGTTTATTTGGACACTTTTTCATTTGTTCACTTGTTCATTTGTCCATTTGTTCATTTGTTCATTTGTTCATTTGTTCATTTGTTCGTTTGTTCGTTTGTTCGTTTGTTCATTTGTTCACTTGTTCATTTGTTCATTTGTTCATTAGTTCATTTGTTCATTTGTTCATTTGTTCATTTGTTCCTTTGATCATTTGTTCATTTGTTCCTTTGTTCATTTGATCATTTGTTCATTTGTTCATTTGTTGATTTGTTCATTTGTTGATTTGTTGATTTGTTCTTTTGTTCATTCGTTCATTTGTTCATTTGTTGATTTGTTCATTTGTTCGTTTGTTCGTTTGTTCGTTTGTTCATTTGTTCACTTGTTCATTTGTTCATTTGTTCATTAGTTCATTTGTTCATTTGTTCATTTGTTCATTTGTTCCTTTGATCATTTGTTCATTTGTTCCTTTGTTCATTTGATCATTTGTTCATTTGTTCATTTGTTGATTTGTTCATTTGTTGATTTGTTGATTTGTTCTTTTGTTCATTCGTTCATTTGTTCATTTGTTGATTTGTTCATTTGTTGATTTGTTCATTCGTTCATTTGTTCATTTGTTCATTTGTTCACTTGTTCATTTGTTCATTTATTCATTTGTTCATTTGTTCATTTGTTCATTTGTTCATTTGTTCATTTGTTCATTTGTTCATTTGTTCATTTGTTCATTTGTTCATTTGTTCATTTGTTCATTTGTTCATTTGTTCATTTGTTCATTTGTTCATTTGTTCATTTGTTCATTTGTTCATTTGTTCATTTGTTCATTTGTTCATTTGTTCATTTGTTCATTTGTTCATTTGTTCATTTGTTCATTTGTTCATATGTACATTTGTGCATCTTTTCATTTGTTCATTCGTCCATTTGTACATTTGTCCATTTGTTCAAATGATAATTCGTTCACTTGTTCATATGTTCATTTGATTGTTTCTTCATTCGTTAAATGGTTCATTTGACCATTTGTTCATTTGTCTACCCGCTCATTTGTTCATTTGTTCATTTGTTCATATGTTAATTTGTCCATTTTTGGATTTATTCATTTCTTCAATTCTTCATTTCTTAAGTTGTTCATTTGTTCATTTGTCCATTTGTTTATTTGTTCATTTGTTCATATGTTCATTTGATTGTTTGTACAATTCTCAACATATTCATTTGTTCATTTGTTCATTTGTACATGTGTTCATTTGTTCATTTGTTCATTTGTTCAATTGATCCTTTGTTCATTTGTTCATTTTTTCATTTGTTCATTTGTTCAGTTGTTCATTTGTTCATTTATTCATTTGATCATTTGTTCATTTGTTCATTTGTTCATTTGTTCATTTGTCCATTCGTTAGTTTGTTCATTTGTTCATTTGTTCATTTGTTCATTTGTTCATTTGTCCATTCGTTCGTTTGTTCATTTGTTCATTTGTTCATTTGTTCATTTGTTCACTTGTTCATTTTGTTCCTTTGTTCGTTTGTTCATTTGTTCATTTGTACATGTGTTCATTTGTTCATTTGTACATGTGTTCATTTGTTCATTTGGTCATTTGTTCATTTGTTCAATTGATCCTTTGTTCATTTGTTCATTCGTTCGTTCGTTCATTTGTTCATTTGTTCATTTGTTCGTTTGTTCAATTGTTCATTTGTTCACTTGTTCATTTGTTCATTTGTTCATTTGTTCATTTGTTCATTTGTTCATTTGTTCATTTGATCATTTGTTCATTTGTTCATTTGTTCACTTGTTCATTTTGTTCCTTTGTTCGTTTGTTCGTTTGTTCATTTGTTCATTTGTACATGTGTTCATTTGTTCATTTGTACACGTGTTCATTTGTTCATTTGTTCATTTGTTCCTTTGTTCATTTGTTCATTTGTACATTTGTTCATTTGTTCATTTGTACATTTGTTCATTTGTTCATTTGTTCATTTGTTCATTTGTTCATTTGTTCATTTGTTCATTTGTTCATTTGTTCATTTGTTCATTTGTTCATTTGTTCATTTGTTCATTTGTTCATTTGTTCATTTGTTCATTTGTTAATTTGGTCATTTTTTCATTTGTTCACTTGTTCATTTGTTCATTTGTTCTTTTGTTCATTTGTTCATTTGTTCATTTGTTCATTTGTCCATTCGTTCGTTTGTTCATTTGTTCATTTGTTCGTTTGTTCATTTGTTCATTTGTTCACTTGTTCATTTGTT